>NW_026643121.1:642916-1285833 GCF_028827895.1 Penicillium longicatenatum | reverse complement strand
CGTGGATGTGGAGCTAGAACTGGTGTTCAGGTTTGATCGATAGTCCAATGGCACACTAGGGTGCACACTACCGTCCACACCCTGACACAAGGCCGACACCTGAATGGGGAAAAGATCACTTGCGTCAGTGCCGGCATAAGCCTTGAGAGACTTTTGCGGAACAATGCTGGGATAATGCGAAGGCATGAACTCGCCAAGACCGAATACAACACCGGAGATGGCAATAAAGGAGCTTGCACCCTTTTTACCATTATGGGATGAGAGTTCACCCTTTGAGTAGACGTGTTGCGTAGGACAAACAAGTCCAGGGAAACCAACAATCATGAAGACAGCACAACCGCATGCGAACCAAATGATCATATTGATCGCCAGTTTTTCACGCCAAGCCGTACGCACTTCTTTCCGCTTCATACGACCCACCAACCTGATGACAAAGTCGGGGATGAAGAAGGTGAGCATGTAGACCAGGAACATCCAGCGTTTGCGAGAGCCTGACACAGGGACGTCGTCTATCTCCTCCATAGTCTTCTCGTTACCCTTCTGCAACATTTGCTCTCGGGTTTCCAGGTTTCGGAACATGTCGCCAGAGTTGAAAGCGGAACCTCCAGCGTCGGAACGACCATCCAATTCACGACTTCCAAAGTAGCCTTGCTTCGCTTCGTCTCCGTAGATGAAGGCACCAGGAGACTGATCATTTGGATTGAGGAGACGGACCTTGGAGTCTGGATTGCCCCCGGCAGTATTGAATGCGCCTTCACCTGAATCGGCGCCTGCAAAGTTATGCGAAGGAACAACACGTTCCCCGACCTTGGCAAGGTCTGCCCAGCATCGCTCGCTCAAGAAGACACCAGTGCTACCTACGCGAGCTTCGTTGCCAGGCCATCGACGTTCGTCCAACACAACTTCCGACTTTTCTTTGTCGCTCCCGACAACAACATTGCCAATTTCGGCCAATCCCAAGAATTCAGCAAATGGAAGAAAAACGCTGAAGTCGGAATTTCTCAAGCGTTGGCTGATCTCTGCGATGCCAAAGGTTTGAACTTGCATCCTCACGCATTTGCTGTCGAATTGATTCGCAATGCGGCGATCGTTAGGCTTGAGGCAGATCACAAAGTAGGGGTTCAAGTTCGGTGAACTCAAACTCTTGTTAATAATCTCCAGCCCTGACAGGAACTGGCCAGCCGCTCCTTGAGTTGAATTGCCCTTTCGGCTGGCCGCTCCGCGCTTAGAACTCGTTTCTTGGCTATCGTTATCCCCGACCTCTTCATTGTCGGCACCAAAAACATTATCGGAAGCTGCAAGACGTGCCTGCTGGTTGATCTTGCGCCTGGCCATACTAGGCATCCGGAGGGGCTTCGAGGAGACTTGAGCTTGCATAATGGTTGTCCTCTCCCGGGGGTGGGAGACAGTCTGCAACGCTTCTTGCCCAAATAGCTCGCGAACAAAGTCACTCCGAGTTGACTGCATAAGATTCATCAGGTCTCCCGAAATCACTTCGCCGTTCTCCTCGATCAGGCCGACGGTCGAGTAGTCCACCTCACCAGCGAAATGCTTGACTGTAAATGCACTCCGGGCTTGTGACATGTAGCCAGCTGTGGTGGAATCGCTCACGGAAATTGCTGGGTTCTTGTTCTCGAATCGCCTGCGAACGCTTTCAAGGAATTGGCCATCCGATCGGCCGCGACGGGTCTGATCATCTAGAATACTCAGCAATCCATTACCATGCTTCAAAAGCCCGCGCACGGTATCAGTGTTGTCAAAGTAACTTGTGGCAGCGACTGAGATCTCTTCGCGGTCCAGAACATCGGCCTTTCGGTCAAAGAAAGACTGCAGACAGTAATTGTACAGAGACTCGGTCGCCGCATTGCTGAGAAGTTGATCCAAGGTGGAGCCGCTTGCTGGAGACTGAGCAAAGCCGGGGAAATCAACGATCGAAATGGTGTTGGCTACGCTGTCCTCAGCAGCACAAATCTTTTGGTTCACGGTTTCAATAACGTATGTGACCAAGAGCGAGTAGATGGTGCGAGCAAGGGCATCAGCGTTCTGCCGGGCACCCTTGGGATCCAGCATGACCGTCACACGCTCACGATGGATAGTCTTGGTCTTGTAACCCAGACTGTTCTCCAACGCTTCAACACTGAGACCCAGGAATGCTGCCACATTGGCAAGGACATCCTTATTCTTGACCACAGTCACCGTTTCACCACCTTCATGGGAGTAGCCACCGCTCTCTTCGGCATAGGTTGTAGTTGATTGACCGGAAATAAAATCTAGCTGTCCAATGTGGAGAATACTAGCCAGAATCTGGCAAATTTCGGCTATCTCACCACGGGAGAACTCGAGTTTACGCAATGCAGTTTTGAAATGCTGGAAGCCCTCAGTGTCATTGACACCAACTTTCAGCTGCGTTGGATGGCCCAGATACCGCCATCGTTTATGGCTCACTGCGCCTGCCCCAGTGTTGATGTGGATGGGATTGTCGAATCCCAAATGGGACTTCTCAGCGGCGCTGGTACCAGCTAGAAGGTAGTAGAGTGCATGGAAACTGCGTTCACCTGTGGGCACAGAGGAGATCCGGCTCCGCTCTAATCGGTAGTCGATGATCTTACCACCAATCAAGGTCGGATTGACCGAAGATGAGCCATCGTACTGCAATTCGAGGAAGAGGCCAGCCTTGGAAGCTGTGGGCGTCGTCACAGATTTGGTCGTTGTTAATGTGTCAAAAACAAAGGCTGCATAAGAGAGTTTGGAGGAGAGTGGAGTTGACGAAAATGACAGAAACGATGATAGCAGGTGCGAGCGAAGCGTCGTTTTTCCTGAGCCGCTCTCGCCTCTAATTCATGCATTAGTTTGAATCATTGGAAGAAGGTTTGCATGAGGAACCGCTTACAAGAATACCACTGCCTGGTTCTCTCCGCGGGCCCCCAAGCGAGTGAAGGCCCGACGGGCCAAGTCCTCAGCTTCCCCTGCTGCGCTTCCTTCCTTCGCGCCATCGGGACCTTTGGTAGCGGAGGTGTATGTGTTGAGAGCGATCAATGCCTGGGAGGAGAGGTGGGCGGTCGGTAAACCAACATGGAATCTAGTCGGAAAATTAGTAGTTGTGGTATTCAACCTCCGAGAGTTACATACCGACTGGCCAGGTGGGCTGTCAGATGGGTATCGGACTGGAGATGTGCGGGGAGCGAGGGAAGAGAGGATTGGGCGTGCGCCGGGGCGCTGCTCAAGTTGCCCGCCATCTTGAGGTATCACGATGCCTCACAGATGGCCGAGAAAAAACGAGTGTATGTCCGATCAATCAGGGACCCGGAGATCCAGCTTGAATGGCTTCGACACGTCTCGGAATGAACGTGGAGTGAGGAATGCCGGGAGGAATGAATAGACCCCTAGCGAGTGAAGGTGGTACACATTAGAATTTTGGGGGAAACAAGTGGTGTCTTGGACACCTGGGGGATGCAGAACAGTGAAAACGCCGTAAACACAAGAAAAAAAGCAGGGAACGATTTCAAACAGATAAGAGTAAGAGTTATCTGGGGAGTTGTGTATGTATTGTTACCGGTAACGCACTAAGAATAGAGCTATGTGATCGGGTACAGTCCACTTTTTCTCTCCACGAGAGTGAGACAATACCGTCCAACATCAAAATCTGTTACATTTCATGAAGAGATTGATTACATTTTACCTATTACAGTAGGGGCTAGAGCGATATATCGAAAATTACTCCGTAATGTAATTCTCTATGACTATGGGCTGGGTTGCCTGAGAGAAATAAATAGATTTTGGGTCTAGTTCTAGTGAAGTTTCTAGTACAGTAGCAAGTAAATAATCGGGCCCACCCGATATTACATAACCCCAGGGTCTGGTCCACACCACGGATCTCCTGATTGATCATTTGCTTGTGGTGCAGGGTCTTTTCAGGGATTTCAGGGATTTCTCAGGGACCCCGAACTCTGATTTTAATTTTCTATGCTACACCTCCTTACTCCCGTCAAAAATTGCAAATCTCATGTATCTGTCTATATTTAAAAAATACTCCAAGACAAAAATGAGAGCGATCGCAAAAACAAATCCGCACTGGTGCAAAAACCTCCACTTGGAACAAATCCGAGGATTATGAGTGGACTAAGTGAAACTAGGGGGGTTCGTGGCGGAACGGTCAGCGTATCAATGGAATCCCAGGGTGGCAAGTTCCCCTTTGTGAGACATCCCAAATATAGCCGGGAGGTATTTGTGCCTGTTTGGTAATGGGACGGTTCCGCGCTCTAGAGGCTGTGGAGGCAAGACATGCTCGGCTACACTGCACATGTAACGTCAATCCTGATTGGTTGGGGGTAACAGCCCCGGCCACCTGACACATTCAGATTGTTTGTGTTCCCCTATTTCCTACACGGTTGGGCGTATTGAGAAATGGATTTCTTCTGGGGAAATTGACATTCCATGAAATGTTAGACCTTCAGTTCAACATGACGCCCCTGAGAAAAAATTAATAAAGCCCATATGTGATATCCAGTCCTTTCACCTGCATCGCCCCCTCACTAAAAGCTTCTAAGCTCCGGGACGATCTAGCTCGGGATCGGCGGTATTATCAACATCTGTAAACCCGTAACCGGGCCACCCTAGTGGTAACTTTGACCTGTATCTACTCCGTACACAATACCTTCTCCCCACGCCCAGCACTTTTCTTATCGTTGGTCTTTTTTCCTTTGCTTTGCTGACTTCACTTTTTCTGTTGTTTCCTTGACCTCCTCTCCACCTATAATCTCAACCTCTACCGTTCCCCTAGGAGTCCCTATCTCCAGTCACTCGCTCATACTTCCGGAGTATACACCCAGAAGCTCCCATTTTTGTTGACGTGACAACTTAATCTGTGTACCCACCATTCTGCTTCAGAACACGCGAATTCTCCCACTACAGCTCCTGATATACACCTGATGCCGTTCTGAGATTCTCAATCCGCTATCAACCTGGGACACTGATCCAGCGTTCGCCATGTCGAACCGCTACTCCGTCTTCTCTACCCAGTCCGCCGGGTTCTCGGCTGGGCCTCGGCCAGTTTCTCAACATGCTTCACAAGTCTCAACCACCACATTACTCAATGCTCTTCACTCGTTCTATACCGCCGGTCAGCCATATCAGCTAGATGCGAGCACTAGCTTAGTTGTCAACACTTGGCTGACAGCCGCAACTATCTTACCTGATGGTCGTAGTGGTGCGACGATTGACCGGGATTTGGCTATTCGAGCTTGGGAACATGCCCGGAGACGAGCTGAAGATGGATGTATCCTTCTTTGGTAAGTGACTGTGCCCAGATGGTCTCCCGTAATCTAATAGCTAATTGGCAATAGCTCTCTCCACCAATCTACACCTTCATTGCTAGAACCTTTCCTGACAGCGCTGCCGCTTTCTACCCCGGAAGTTGGGTATACAGCGTTGGCCGCCTTACGACCCTTCCTTGCGGCAGCAACCTCATTCAACCCATCGTATTCACTGCATTCAGCACTCTCAGTATCCTACACATTGACCCTCGGAGGCACAGTGGTCGGGCTATCTCTGGCTCTGTCAACATCCGGTATCAATGTGAACAAGGGTCTTCTGGAAATACCGGCAGAGGCGGGCTACCGTGCATTTGACGTATTTTACTATCTTCTGACTTCCGCGTCTACTCCTGCTGAACGGGAGTTCCTGGACCTAAAAGAGCCTGCATCGTATGCTCTGCTGAATCGATCCGGAACCTACACACCTCCATCATATCTACCCACCGCGGATGACACAGCAGCGGCAGAGGATCTTCGAGCCAATTTGAAGGCCATTGGTATCAAGGGTGCCACTCAGAGACATCTGCTTTCTGTTCTTGCGGGTTTACTGAAACTCGGAAATGCTGCAGGGCTCATGGTGGATCAAGAAGACCTGGAAGAAACCTGCGAAGAAGTGGGTGGCCTGCTGGGGATTGACCCTGAGGTTCTTTTGCACAAATGCTCCACCGACGAACGTGAGATCCTAATCGCGGGCATCTACGAAGCCCTCGTGGACTGGATCATTGCGAAAGCAAACGACGCCATCTCAGTCGATATCGAGAACATCCTAGAGAATGACTCTAGTGCCGGTGGTCCCAGCGCCGCCCAGCTGGCTAACGAAGACACTGTCAGCCTGACTGTAATCGATGTTCCACGCCCAGCTCTCGGAAAAGCGATCAGTATGAGAGGTGTTTTTGACGATGACCTGGGTATTAATGCTGAAATGAAAGACGATGGCATTACCATCCCACCTACCGGCCAATCTGTCATGACCGAAATGCACTCAGCTGTGTCACAAGTGGAGGCAGATCTTGGTATCGCAGGAACATCTGCGCGTGAACGTGAGCATGACCTTGACAGACGACAGGGTGTCCTGGAGAAAGTAGGAGTGGAGTCGGAGGCAGATTCTTTCCTGCGAAAATTGCTCTTCCCGGTCGATGGTGAAGGCATTTCCTTGGGTAAACGGGGCCGCTTCGACCTTGCAACGACTCTTTTGAGCAGCCGTGTTTGGTATCATCTCTCCATTCATCCCACCGATGATCTCCCCGAGCAGCTGAATGGCTCAAACCCTGCCTGGTCAGCCGGTACAGTGTCTCGACAGCTACGTGATTGGCGACTTCCTGAATGGGCAAATCGTCGCCTAAAGCAGCTGGATTTCACCGCGGATTTCGATGTTGAAGAGTTCGTCAATCGATATGCCCGACTTGGATGTGCCGAAGGCCAGGACGGCGTTGAAAATTGGATTCTCGAGAGAGGGTGGAGCAACGGTGAAGCGGTTGTGGGACATCAACGCATTTGGATGCGAGAAGGGGCATGGCGCGAAGCTGAAACCATGCTCGATCTTAAGCCAGACGAGAGCCCTATGAACCCCTTCGGATATGGCGCTGCGTTATATGAACCAGGCCTTACTCCCGATGGAAACCCTGTCGGGGAATCGTCTAACCTCCTTGGAGGCCAGCATGATTATATCTTGAACCAGTCTGCTATGGTTCCCCCAAGTGTCATGGGAGGCGCCAAGTCTATTGCCCCAACCTATGGTGGTGGTGGCGGTGACTATGGTCTCGGTCACAAGGGCGACGATAACAAGGGAGATGTTGCGTACTATGATGACTATGGTCGTTACATCGGTGATCTTGATGCTGAATTTGGAGATCCCAAGCACATCGAGAAAAAGAAGATTCCGTTTAGCCGTCGGCTCTGGGCAGGATTTGTATGGGCAATGACTTTCTGGATTCCCTCCTTCGTTCTCCGATATATTGGTCGCATGAGGCGCCCAGACGTTCGGATGGCATGGAGAGAAAAAGTCGTCCTAGTCTTCCTCATTCTACTTTTCAACGGCATTGTCTGCTTCTACATTATTGCGTTTGGTGATCTTCTTTGCCCTAACAAGGACAAGGTGTGGAATAACAAAGAAGTCAGCTGGCATACCGGAGATGACAATTTCTTTGTTAGCATCCATGGTCGAGTCTACGATATCAGCAAGTTCTGGCGTAAGCAGCATAGCGACGATGGCACTGAGACGACCTCGACGAATATGAAGGTTTTCGCGGGCTTGAATTTGGATGCTTATTTCCCTCCGCCGCTCACCCAATTCTGCAATCCCTTCGTGACCGATACGTCACTTGCGCTACAGAACAACGATACAACCGCGCTTTTATACACGGATGCCGACCACGATTGTGGTCCTACCAACTATCCATCAAACACGACCAAACTACACAAGATCACCTGGTATGAGGACGTCTTTTTGCCAAAGATCGCCGAATATTACAAGGGTGAGCTTGTCTGGACTAAGTCGACCATAGAGAAGCAAGCCAACGACTATTCACGATATTGGGTAATTGTAAATCAAAAGGTTTATGATTTGACGAATTACTTCTACACCGTCGATTTGTATTCGTCCAACACCGATTATGAATTTTTGCCAGATGCCCTTACCACACTGGTCAAAAATAATGCTGGAACCGATGTGACAGACAAATGGGGGACTAGCAAAGAGTGGCAGGAAGCTACGAGGTGCCTCGACTATGTCTTCTACCAGGGCAAGGTCGACTTCCGAGAAAGTGCTCGGTGTACTGTGAACAACTGGATTCTTCTTTCTTTCACCGTTCTCATCTGTGCCGTGGTCCTCGTGAAATTCTTAGCTGCTCTGCAGCTGGGTTCCAAGCGACGACCGGCACCTCAAGATAAGTTTGTCATTTGCTTGGTACCCGCCTACACCGAAGGGGAGGACTCTTTGCGAAAGGGACTGGATTCCTTGACGGCCTTGCAGTATGACAACAAAAGAAAGCTCATCTTCGTGATCTGTGATGGTATGATTGTTGGTGGCGGAAACGACCGACCGACGCCCAAAATTGTTCTGGATATTCTTGGCGTGGACCCGAAACTAGATCCCCCTGCCCTGCCGTTCAGATCCGTCGGGCAAGGCAGCGACCAGTTGAATTATGCCAAGGTCTATTCTGGTCTGTACGAGTTCGAAGGCAATGTTGTTCCCTACATTGTGGTGGTTAAGGTTGGCAAGGAGTCTGAGCAGACGAAGACCAAGCCTGGTAACCGAGGAAAACGAGATTCACAGGTCCTCTTGATGCACTTCTTGAACCGCGTGCATCATCGCGCTCCGATGTCTCCCATGGAACTGGAAATCTTTCACCAGATCAATAATATCATCGGTGTGGATCCCGAACTATATGAGTATTGCTTTATGGTCGACGCCGATACCAGTGTCAAAGAAGATTCATTGAATCGCTTGGTGGCCGCTTGCGCATCAGATGCTAAGATTGCTGGTATCTGTGGTGAAACTAGCTTGCAAAATGAGGAGCGAAGTTGGTGGACGATGATTCAAGTCTACGAATACTACATCTCGCATCATTTGTCCAAGTCATTCGAATCGTTGTTTGGCAGTGTGACTTGTCTTCCCGGATGGTAAGTCCTGTTCACCATATTCCAAGGATCTAATTAACCGCCATATAGTTTCACTATGTATCGACTTCGTACCGCAGACAAGGGTCGCCCTCTGATTATATCCGACAAAGTGATCAAAGAGTATGCTGACATCGATATTGATACACTCCACAAGAAGAACCTGTTATCACTGGGCGAGGATCGTTTCCTGACAACTATCATGACCAAACACTTCCCAACAATGAGTTACAAGTTCCTTCCCGGTGCGTACGCAAGTACAGCTGCCCCGGAGACTTGGGGTGTTCTTGTCTCACAAAGACGTCGTTGGATCAATTCCACCATCCACAACCTGGTGGAACTTGCTGCCCTCGAGGATCTCTGTGGCTTCTGCTGTTTTAGTATGCGTTTCGTCGTCCTGGTGGATCTGCTGGGAACAATCATTCTTCCTGCAACATGCGTCTACCTCGTGTACCTGGTCTATCTCGTCGCCAGTGGCAATGGTCCATTCCCGTTGATCTCGATTATCATGTTGGCTGGTATTTACGGCCTTCAAGCCATCATCTTTATCGTCAAACGCCAATGGCAACACATCGGATGGATGATCATCTATCTTCTCGCATTCCCGATCTTCAGTTTCGTGCTGCCTCTCTACTCATTCTGGAAACAGGATGATTTCACATGGGGTAGCACCCGTGTGGTCATTGGTGAGAAGGGCGACAATCGTGTCATCGC
This sequence comes from Penicillium longicatenatum, assembly GCF_028827895.1. Taxonomy (NCBI): domain Eukaryota; kingdom Fungi; phylum Ascomycota; class Eurotiomycetes; order Eurotiales; family Aspergillaceae; genus Penicillium; species Penicillium longicatenatum. The sequence goes on along the minus strand of NW_026643121.1, from coordinate 1,276,189 downwards.
CGTGGAGGATGAAGCATTCGACCCTCGTAGCATTCCCCTGCAACGTTGGGATGACTATGCATTGGCCAACAACCTCCCTGGTCGACGTGCAGAGCTTGGCTCGGAGAAGGTCTATGCTACTGGTCAATATGTAGATGACATGGAGATGGATGAGATGCACTCGCAGTACTCATCCGTCAAGCCTGCCTCCACAATTCTCACTGGTTTCCCGGGTCATGGTCGCAACACTGGTCCGTACATGCCACCTCAGTCGCCGGCTCCATATGTCGGTGGCAACGTGCCTGGCAACCGGAACTCGCACATGTCTAATTTCTCCCGCTACACCGATTACCCCCAACTGGGCGGTCATCCCGCCGCTGCGTCCCGTCATATGTCCATTGGCAACCTTAGTGCCTACCAAGAAAACCAAGCCAATGCCAGTCGGCACAGTGTTGCCTTTATGCAGAGCAGTGATAACCTGGCGCGGTCACGCAGCCCCATGGGCCAATACCCCCCACGCCCAGCCAGCACTGCCTTCGATTTCCGTAGCAGCGGTACTGGACCCGATGAGGCCTCCATCACTGAAGCTATCCGGGGATGTCTCGCGGAGGTGGATCTCGACACGGTCACCAAGAAGCAGGGTAAGCTCAAACTCTATCCAAATTGCGAGCTGCAAATAACTAACATTTCCTAGTCCGCGTTCTCGTTGAACAACGCCTACAAACCACGCTCTCAGGCGAGAAGCGCGTATTCTTGGATCAGCAGATTGACCACGAACTCGCCAACATGTGATTTGTACCCGCCTCTTCTGCGCACATCTTTTAATTTTTGTAATAAGCATCTATTCAGCGCACTTGTCTTATCGTCTAAATCTTCTCGGCATATCTGGCGTTATGGGATGAGATGATCCCTTATTTCACATTCTCAAGAAACAGCATTCAGCGAATTGATATGACAGGCGAAGCGAGCCTGCTTAATGAAAACTATGGAATTTGCCATCCTATAATCTCCAGTCGCATCCATCTTTGTAATTTTTATATATGCTGTGCACCTATCGATGAAGAACGTGTCTTCCTTGCTCAAGAAGCTTTTTCCACCCCTTAGCTCCATGTGTCTGCACGCCAACATGATCATAGTAATAATCCTTCGCAGCATCCATAATAGTCTTGACCCGCGCAACGGGTACCTTTTCCTTCCGGTCATAGGAATAAAGACCATTAACCTCTTGCTCAATATCACACCTGTAAACCATCAGCACCACATCCATAATCCACTTTGATCCAAGTCACACTCACAATTGCGTATAAACCAAGCCGCAAGAATGTCCACCCTTAACAACCCCCATTACCAACTTCTCATATCTGATCAAGAAATCCTCCACATTAGCCGCAGTCGTGTACCCCCAATCCCGCTCTCCTTTCTGTCCATCTTTGGCTGGCGCGATGTTCACGCCTCCGAACTCGGTGCAGATCACCGGTGCACCTGCTTTGTGTTGCGCGCCGGGATCGAGTAAAGTGTGTCCTGAGAAACCTGAGTAAATGGGCTTCGTGAACATGTCATGTCCACCTTTTGGTGCCAGGATTCCACCTTCCATCTTTGAGCATGTGGATGTTAGTTCGGTTGAGTCGGCGTAGTCGTGGTAGGTTGTTAGATCTGTCAGGACGTGTTCCCAGCCGCAGTTGTCGTTTATAGGTCTGCTTGGGTCGATGGATCTTCAATTCACATTAGTTTCATCTCATGTAGCAAGGGTTTTGGTTAGGCTCGGTGTCTGAACATACTTGGTCAAATAGTAAAGTGACCGCAAATGATTCCTCTGCTCAATGCTCCCCTTCAAATCCGTATACGCCCAACTCTCGTTCACAGGTGTCCATGTCACAATACAAGGATGATTGATATCCCTTCTCACGGCCGCTGCCCATTCAGCATCCATCCGCTCAACGTAATCAGGTCCGAACTCATATGCATTCGCCATTTCACCCCAGACAAGCCAACCGAGCCGATCAGCCCAGTACTGGAATCTCGCATCCTCGACTTTTTGATGCTTCCGGCACCCATTAAAGCCGAGTGCCTTGGCCATCTCGATATCCGTCCGCAGAGCCTCGGATGACGGTGGCGTAAGTCCTGTTTCGGGCCAGTATCCTTGATCAAGGAAGAGCATCTGGAAGTATGGACGACCGTTCAATCGGAAAGTTCCGTCACCGGTTGTCCAGGATAAACTGCGCATACCAGTCGTGGTTTGAACCTCATCGACAAGGGCACCTGAGGAATCGTAGAGCCGGATGGCTAGATCATATAGAATTGGATGCTCGGGTGCCCAGAGCGCAACGCCATCATGCCAGGCCCCCTCGACATTGATATGCTCCAACTCCTTTCGTTTTTTCAGCGCGGAAATATCCTTCTCGGAAACACTCACGCTAGCCTCCAATTCGGCCCAATCCCGGTTGGCATGGACATCCGCTCGAGTCGTACTAACGGCCATACCGGCAATCGAAACCTCAATCTCGACACTCGGTCTTCCCTGCTCTTTAGCCGACGATCGTCCCGCAATAGACACATGAGCTCGAATCCGTCCAGCATCGATATCGTCGGATCGTAGCACCGTCCCTCCACTCCCATCACACAGCCTCATCTTCGGCACACTCTCCATCCAAACAGAAAGCCAGATCCCACTAGTAGGCGTATAAAAGATACTCTCAGGAACAGGGCCCCAGAATTGTTTTCCGCGTGGCTGGGCTAGATCTGTTGCGGAGTCACGGATACGTAATGTAAGTCTTGCCTCCGTAGATGCCGCCGTGAACGCATCTGTTACATCCACGTCAAAGGGGACGTGTCCGCCTCGATGGGACCCTACATAATTCCCATCGACCCAGATGGTACATTCGTAATCGACAGCACCGAAGCGAACAAGGAGTCTGTTGTTCTTAGTTTTCTCGGACTCTGTTCGTATATCGGTTATGAGTCGCTCGTACCACAGTACTTCGTGGACTTCGTGGATGTTTATGCCTGATGCTGGGGTTTGGAACGCGTAGGGGACTGTTATTGGACGTTTCTTCTGGGTTGGTGTTTCTGTTGGGAGGGTTGCTTTTTGCCATTGGGCCGAGAGGCCTTCATCTTTGTCGTCGAAGAGGATGGACCAGGGTCCATCTAGAGTTTCCCAGGTGGGGTTGCGGTGGAAGTCTGGGCGTGGGTAGGACTCCATTTTGATTTTAATTATTTGATTTGGCGTTTGCTATGGGTTGTTTGAAGAGCTGAATTGAGTGTTCACTGTTCAGGTATAATATGTAGTCGAAGTAGCATTGGCGAAGTATGAGAGGGGGTTACCCCACGTTCATGCTACGTCAGCGAGATCGTCATGTTTCACCGACTGTCTTCCCCCAAAAGTCCATATAGCTAGCGTGTCACTTTGGACAGAGCTCGTAGGAGAGCTTGATAGTTATTTCGAGCTACAAATTGGGTTGAACTGATTCCAACACAGTGTAGGATTTGGACCCCGGCGTAAGAGGACGGTCTTCCAGGATTGATAGTAACATCATAGATCCACATGAGCACTCCGAATGGTGATTACCCTACAACATGCCCCTATGTACTGGGTGCCACATCAATGTTAATTTTCAAAACTTCGTATACTTATCTGAAATCGTCTAGGTCAAATCTTATTGATGGGGATATCAAAAAGGTAAAACATCAACAGAATAGAAAGCATCAACCAAAACCAGGCATGAAAAGAAACGAGTCCAGGCGATGAAGGTATCCCACCCAGACCCGCTCAACAAATTGCAACAAAAAAAAATCAAAAAGAATGGGCAGGGAGAATGTCCCCGCTCTATCTCGCGCACAGATCTTGGATATCTCATTTTCTTTTCTGACGCCTTCGTTGCTTGCGTTCCGTGGTATCAATCAATAAATCAGAGACCAAATAAAAGAAACAAGACACATAGACCCGAAAAAAAACAACACGCTGGGAATAAAAAAAACAAATCAATCACAACCAAGAGGGTATACTGCTGTAAATGGATATTTTGGGTTTAACGCGGTGGCCCAATGGGGGCCGGGTATCCAGAAGTAGAATTCGAAGTGCTAGGGCGACCACTGTCAAAAGAGGCGCGCGGATCATGCTTGGGGGTCATGTCTCCAGGCGCCGTACCGAAAGGAAACTTCGTGTCAAAGCGTGCAGGCCAGCCGTTGGTGTTGTTGCTGTTGCTGCTCTTGTGGCTGTGGGAGCTCCCCAGGACGGGTGTGTCGTCCTCGGGGAGGTTCACGCCTGAGTCGTTCCACGGGTTGCGGTAGCCGCTGTCTCGGGATTCCATCGAGACGAGCGATGCCTTGGAGGCATTGCTAGACGCATGCTTGAAGAACGAGGCCGGCGATCCGGAGTGGTTTTTGCGGCCGATGAACGAGGAGAAGGAAGAAATGCTGCCGGGTTTGCGGAGACGCTCGAAGATCGATCCGCGCTCGCTGACCTCATCCACGAAGCTGGGCCGTGTGGGAGAGTCGGTTACGAGCGGGGCCGGGGCGTGCTGGAGCAATTTGGAGTCGAAGAAGGGCAGGGACTCCTCGAACGAGTCCGACTTGGGGCGAGGGATCGCACCCTTAACGGTGTTGGCATCGAGACCGTGAGCAACGCAGCAGGAGATCAGGAAGTCGATGGCATCCTTGAGGCCACCAGCGTTGTTTCTGGTGTACCCAAGAACAACCAGATCTTCCGGGGCAGGATCGGGAGAAGAAGACCCGTCCTCCTGATCTTGAAGATCGGCACTGGTGTCGATATTGATATCGACCTCGTATTGCTCTTTGAGCTTGGTGCGAACATCCGCGAGGAAATCAGGGGACTTGAAGTACACACGCAGCTCGGCGGAGCTTTGGAAATGAAGCTCGTGGCTTTCTGGCACCATACCCAGTAGGGCATCGACCGCCTGAGGGACCTGGTATTCAGGGCCGGAAATGTTCACGACATCGCTGGCAAGCTCGGTGCTAGGGAACTCGATCTTGCAGTTCCATTTCTTCTCCAGTTCGTCGATCTCCGTCATCCGAGCCAACAACTCGCGGTGGTATAGTCGGTTGATGACGACTCTCTCAGAGACATACTCGGCATCAACTTTTTCGACCATATCCATGATCTCCTGCTTTACGAGGTCCAGGCTTTGGGCATTGCGGGCAGGAGTTCGGCAGATCACATTATCGACCTTGATGTCATCATCCTCCTTGCCCATTCCGCCGCGATCCATGGCATTGGAGAACTTGACGAAGACGGAGTACTTCTTCATGATACGCTGGATGTGCTGTCCACCGATACCAATAATGCGCTTGTGGTACTGGTCTGGCACATGGAATGAGATGGAAGCAGGCATCTCCTGCTCGACCAGATCGAGGCCGTTTTTGGTGGACTCGTATTGGTTTCCACAGACGTCGATATAGAAATTATACTCGTTGAAGCCGTCGAAGATGATTTGCACGTTGCCTGTTTACTTATTAGTTCTCGTCTTTGCCGGTAGTCCGAGGGACCACTTACTCTGGCCCATGATCTTGTTGATCTTGCCGTTCTTCTTGCCACTGACGAACTCCTTGTGCTCATTGGCCAATTCAATCTTTACTCGCATCTGGTACTGGCTCCGGGTGACGAATGGAATCTGGTTTACGACCGTCATGGCGGCCTTGACGGCATCGTCGGACCCATTGATGGTGAACGTCAGGTTATCGAAGCTGACCTCTGCCTCCGAGTTGGTGCAGATATCCGAAAGCATTGAGCGAACGTCCGCTGTCGAAGGTGCCCGAATGCCACCCTGTGCAGGGTCGGGCATGATGATCCACCACGAGGCACTGTAGAATTGGCCGGCCTGGAAACGGTTAGTTTACTGTCACGTAAGATGCAACATTATTATCGTACCAGAGCCATAATTTCCCGCACGGTCCGCTCGACATGCAAGACCTCGGTGCCTTGGATTCGAACAAGACCGCGCTGACTGCCCAGCTGCGGGAAAAGAACATAAGAGCCATTCATCTCCATCACCTTGCGAACTTTGTCCAATCGGTCAAGCAGGATGTTGTCGATCTTGCTTGAGTTGACCACGACATCCTTGACGTATATTTTGACACCCATCACTAACTCCCGCAACTTCTGCTTCGCCCGAGCAATCTGTTCCGGCGTCTCGCCCGTGATGTATACTTCATCCTCGCTTCGACGATTCGCACCAGGAGGGGTGTATCCAAAGATTCGGGGGAACGGGGGAGGAAAGTAGATGGCGGTACCAGTGGCAGCTTCAATTAGCTTGATGTTCTTGCGAGTGCGACCACACACCAAGGTGTGCATGGTCAGCTCCAGTTTGATGGCATCAACATGGCGTTTGAGCTATGTGTGTGTTAGCCGATATCATCAGAGGCCGCGCACGGATAAAACCCACAATTTGATCGATCATGATCAGAACTCGTGTCTTGGCATGCTCCGAGCTTTCCATGTCACCGTAAATAGCGACCCGGAAGCGTTGGTCCAAGTCATTATCAGACGCATAGCCATAAGAAGAAACAACCGCACTGTCCGCATCGTGGAGCTTGGGTGTGAGTAAGAAAATGTCGGTTCCGGTGTAGGCGGCCAAGGTGTCCATGTGTTCAAGCACGCTGGCTCGAATTCCTTTGGTTGACCCGTCCATAATCAAGTGCATATCCATGTCGACAGTTGCACATCGCTGATTAGTCGGAAACAGAACCATTAGCAAGGGATGCCATTTTTTCTTTTCGACGGAGCTTCCAGGGTGCCGAGTGAGAAAAAAAAAATCGAAAAATCATCCACATACCAGCATGATCGGGGTATCATTCAAAATCTTCGCTCGCATCTTGCGCGCGGTTTCGCCATCACCAGTAACACAGACATTGGTCACTAGGCCATTGGGTCGTCTTTGTAGCGACGGAACGGCCTTGGGTTCGGACGATGTGACGGTGGCTTCGATACGACCACCGCTGGTTTCCGTGATCTGCCGACATAATCTCCGTAGTCCTTCGACATTGCTGGTGTGCACAGGTAGCTGATGCACCGAAGTACCTTCGGGTGTGCCTTCTGGGAATGTCCAGCGTTGGAGGGCGGCGGGACTGGCGTGGAGCACATCTTCGACATCGGGGCCGGCCAAGGTGGAGGAGAAGGGAACATTAAACGACAGGTTAACAGTCGGATCGATGCTAGTCGGCGGAGTCATCGGCGGAGCACCATGCGGCCGGCGAAAGGCCATGTCGGTGTGAGGTCTAGTGATCCCGAAGGTTGGCGTCATTCGTTCCCAACCATGACGGGCCTGGCCCGTAAAGTTGGAGATCTTGTGCATGACCGGAGGGGGGTAGAGCGGAATCCTTCTCTCTCACCCCTACGGAACTTGGGGGTTAAGAGGGAAAGGGGATGGTGGTGGTGAGGGGGGAGGTGTAAAAGAGATCAAGGCTACCGTTCTCGACAGGGATAGGAATGGCGCTGTGTGGGCGTTTCGGGAATGGTGGGAACGAAGATCGATCGATTGGGGAACAAGAACAAGAAAAAGAGAAAAAAATAAGAAAAAAAGAAGGGACCGAATCCACGACCACCGAATATCTTCAACAAGATAAAATCAAACAGAATCAGAATAAAATAATCGCATTAATGAATTGCACTTGCTTGAAAATCGAGAAGGGCTTGAAGTGTCGTCAGTTGTGCGGGTCATTTCATTACGGTAAAGATGGTCCAACGGAGGATATGATGACTCTATGTGACTGTGACGTCCAATTCAGTCCAGAAAACTCTAGATTTCTTTACAACAATTTCTCTAGCTTCATCTGCAGACAGTCTGTCCTTTTCTTTTTTTTTTAGGGGAAGTGGTACGGAGTACACGAATCCACATTTCAGCACTGCCTCGCTGGCAAAGAATGCGGTCGATCCGAGGGAATGACCTGGCAAGGGTTCTCTTGGCGGCATCTAATAGTCTCGGATGTACTTTTGACAGGTCCCAAGTACGATCAGGTGAGTTCAATGAGTGTATGCACATACATACTCCGTATACGGAGTATACAGCAGAGCTATGAGACGAAATCTGATATGGAGCAGGCAAATCATTGTTTGCTCGTCCAGGGTGGCGATATCATCACGTGACGGTATGGTACTGGGATGCAGAAACAAAAGTACCTTTGGATGAGTCGGTGGAGGACTTTTGGGGGCCCAATGCTTGGCTTTGGCACCGTCGCCGTTGGTGCGTCTGATGGCAGATCCAGATTTTCGGACCAGTGAATCAGAACTTGGGATCCGAGTCCTTCCGCGTCTCCAACACCAGCCATACCACCGATCCTGTTTCTCATAGGCCGCGGGAGTAGAAGCCCTGTACAACGTATCTGACCCGATCCACTTTAGAGAGGCCCTGGCCCCGGCTGGCCCGGACACGGCCACCGACTTGATTCACTCGCACCTGGAGGAGGGGGATTCTCAGCCCGGTGGATCATGAGGAACCTATTGCCGCTGATGTTGATGCCTGGAGGGGGGGGGAAGGAAACGCAGACCTCCCCACCCTTCCTTCCCCCCAAAATCCCATGTGCCACTCCACGGGGAACAAGCTGGTCGGTATTTGTTTGTGTAAAAAGCGGGCCACAATCCATTGTTTCCTGTACCACTGTCCCTTCAGAGGCAAAACCAACACTTGGATATAATGAGAGGGAGGTGTACGGAGTAGGACAGGGTCGCTCTAAAATGGTCGACGTCATTCTCTCGTATGGCGTGGTGGGTCGCTGGCTTCCAACGCAATCACGAAGACTCGATGTCTCGAAAACTGTTCCGACTGGGTGGACCGTGGAGGTCACTTTGAAAGCTGACTGCAGGAGGCCTGCCGCATCCCCAGTTTTTGGCCCCAGCGCAGGCGCTACTAGCTTCTAAGCTGCCCAGGTGCTTAGATTTGCGGTGGTGATCGCTGTGACACTCATGGCTTTATCCACCCCAAAGCTAATCGTACCAATGGCCACGCTAATCTCCTAAACTTTGGTTATTTCTACGCTGCGTACGGAGTCCACGTAGTCTGTCTTGAAACCACGTCCTTAAAAAAGGGAGTTTTCTGCCCGGATATCTTCATCTAATTAATACATACGATGGAGTACAATGTTGATGCTATCGCAGATCCTGCTTTAATCTATCTGGCGCAACTCAGCCACCGATAAAGCCAAGCGCCTAGTTCCAGTTGTTTTTCTCATACTCCATTCATATGGGCGTATTACAATTCTGGGAAATAGCCTGGCGTACCGTACTTACCCGGTACCTACGAAGTATAATGTCTTAGTGAAGCAGTTAAGCCGGGGAAGAACCCACTTAAGCACCCCCCTGCAAGCGAATCACAAACTATCCACGAGGCACAATGTGTGAGAACGGACTTAAAAGCGCAAAGTCAAATTATGGAGAGATAACAGAATGATCACGTCAGAAAACCCGTGCATATTTATCGATTGGATTCTAGATGTTGATCCCAATTCAGATACTCGTCCCAAATCGCCAACGCCTGCTCAAACCTCTCAGGAGAACAAACAAATCCCACCCTCAGGTACCCCTTAAAGTCCTTTTCATCCTCTGTACCGAATGTTTCACCACCAGGCACAATCAACAATCCAGTTTTGCGGACAAGCTCCTCACAATAAGACTTGTCATTAACCGGCGCACCAATATCGGGATCTATCACCTGCACAAATGCCGCCGACGCACCACTCGGCTTGACCCAACGCAAGTGGTCAGCATGCGACGCGATAAATTTCCCTAGCGTTGCGAGATTGCGTTCACACGCTGCTAATGATCGCTGAAGGATTCTCTCTCGCACCGGGGCATCGAGTGCATACGTCGCGATGTCTTGATCTATCTGCGAGACGGAAATGGTGGTGTAGTCCCTGGCCATGACGACCTGGTGCACTAGATCCGCATTAGGAGAGATAACCCAACCAACCCGAATACCTGGTAGTGAGTATGCCTTTGATAGGCTGGATGTAGCGATAATGTTCTTATACCAACCAGCGAAAGCGATGATTGAAGGGGGACTCTCTGTGGGACGGTGAAAGAGAGGACGGAAAACCTCATCACTAAGGATTATTATACCTCGCTTCTCGGCGAATGAGACGATTTCCTCAAGGACTCTGAATGGGATTGATGCACCGGTCGGGTTGTTGGGATTGCTAATTAACGGCATTAGCAATAGCCGCAGAGGAGAGGATAAATATTTACTTGATTATTATCATCCTCGTGTTCTCTTTGACCAGCGACGAGAGTTCTGTTGTATCAGGAATCCATCTTTTCTCTTGACACGTACGCCAGAGCGTTACCTGTGCACCTGCTCGGCGGGGTACATCGTATAGTTGTTGATATGTAGGATACTGGCAGATGACATGGTCGCCCGGACCTAGAAGCGTATCTAGTACCAAGAAGTTGGCAGATATGGCACCTTGCATAACGGTAAGAGATAATTCTTCGGCGGGATCAGTCACGTCGCTGGCATAGAGCGAAAGGATTTTGTCCCGAAGACCGAGACTTCCCAGCACTGAACCATAAAGCAAGGCATTAGACGCATTGATGGGACCAGTCGACGAGCTAGGTGCTTGCAATTGTGAGAGTTCTTGCAACGATAGTGGATCCACACATGTATCTAATCTCCCCTCGCTGTTAGGCATAAAAATTTACGGGAAGTTGCTAAGAGCATACACACCGTGAAGAGATGCGCTGGCTAAAGGCTATTGAGTCATCTATTAGCTATCCGTAGGCATATGATAACGCATACATATAGGCTCACTTTGAACTGGCGAACTATTGCGATCAAGGTTAGCGTATGATCCATCTCTCCTCCGAATCGGCATTGTAATTACCCCAGTTATCCAGAACGAAAGGCTTCACGAAGACCATTTTTGCTTTTGGAAAATACTTGACAATTGTAGCTAAGATTCTTGAGCAATTCTACGGGCTTACAGGTAAGCTTGACTCCTCCAATGAGTCATCGGTTGATCTTATCTGCAGAAGAACTAACTAGTGCCTAGCTAAAGATTGATCAATTTTGAGATTACCTCATCTTACGATTAGGAATGCCCCAATAATACTATTTTCAGACCCTTGAAATCAAGTAAACCTGAAACTCCTGGAAATTGATCTGTGTGACAACAGAGATTCAATAGTTTCTAGACGATCTACGCAAGGGCTTGATCGACAAGCAGATCGACATTTTCCAGCTGTGTAACTTGCAATTGATAGATCCTTTTTCAATTCAGAAAGTCTACGATATAATCAGAGACAGCTCCTTCTTGAATTCATTTGCAACAGATATCAGCGTGACAACCTTTGCTGCCACCTCACTAGCAGACGTCTCTCCAACAAAGAAGAAATGACTACCCGGGGCCGGATAACAGAGACGCTCTGGAGCAGCATGAACAAAATCAATCAACTCCTGCCACTTAGCTGTTCCTTTGACCTTCTGTAGCCCCTGTTTTCCAATCATGGCTTCCAGTTGATAGCTCATCAAGAAGCCCCAGCTTGCCCGATCCGTTAACGCATGACTAGCATCAAGGATGTCCGTCGGGTAAAGAGCCGTTATAAAAGGGAGATTGGCCACATCAAAGACCTTCGTATCCTCTTCATGAGTCAGTTCATCTTGAATAAAAGCTCCCTTTCCATCGTATTTCAACCGCACGCCTGTCAAATTGATCGGTGTCCCACCAACATATTCACGTAAGAAGATTTCCTTGGGGATAGGCGTTTGACCACCATTCAATTTCTCCATGACTTTTACTTGTTGATAGAAATTATCCAGTCGATCAGGGATGCAGAAGTATCCTGCCTCGCTGCATGCCATACCCGGCGTCGGTGTCCGAATACTTGAGATGCCAGGCGTGGCGGCAAAACTTATGAATTGCTGGACATCCAAGCCCAGTTCTTTAGCTGAGACATTGAACGGAACTATCATTCGGCCGGCCATGCTCCACGCGATCAAAATAATAGATCGTGTCGTTAGATCCTTCTCTTCCATGATCTTCTTTACTGTTGCTGCTGCTTGACGGCCCCAATCTTGAATTCGAAAGTTTGCACCGGTGGTCGGCATAATTTCCGGATCTGTTTCGAGCGGATATGAGAGTGACAGCACGTCAAAATGGAGCTTGCTAAGCTGGTATGCCAGAAAGTCTCTTGGGTTTGATCCTTTGTGTCCGCCGTAGAAAATTCGGCTTAAATGCATAGACCCGGGTATGCACACCACCAGTGGGTTGAGCTTTGTGTGATGATCGTGTTGTTTTTGGCTCGCCTGGTAATGATATAATGTGGGGAATCCGGCTACGGTTTCGAGAACTTCCCCTGGGTAAAGCAGAGGGTCTCGTTGGCGGACCGTCATGGCGCTTTCTGATGGTTTGATACAAGGGCCTCAGATTGGTCTGCGAAACCTTAAGGGGCGCTTGGACAGTCGACGTGGAATTGACAGGGCTGTTGACTGCATTATTCCCCGCATCTCCCCCGGAGTTCTCCATATAATGGGCCCGTTAGCAGTCACGTGTTAACGAGACAATGTCTGTGTAACAGCAGCGCGGTTGAGACTGGAATTCATGCGGATGTTTCTAATGATCTCAATGCCATTGTTTATGTATGAGCCCGTAAACGGCCCAGTTGGCGAGGTCAAATCTCAATGTTGTCAAGGTCTTTATCTACTCTCTCTCCTAACGAATAATGACGTACCTATTAGTATTTTGTGTATAAATCGACCTGCACATATGCACACAGGGACCGAGGTAGACGATCAGCACTCTGTCTGTTTGAGGATTTGCCGAGACCTAGGCGTCTTTCCGGTTGATAGGCAGTAATGTAACCCGTTCGAGGAAAGTTGCTCGGTTGGTAGATGCACGGACTTCGTTAATAACCTAGTTGTTCTTCACTAATGAAAATGAATTATTAGTGAGGGGTAAGATAGTAGATGTATAAAGGCAATGTCTTGCATTAAGGACTCAGACGTTTCCTTAATTGAGTCCTTTGGTGCATTCAGTTTCTAGCGCATGCCAGGATCCCGTCTTCTGACACTTCGCACCTTTCATTCCCGAAATGTACCAAAAAATATTGGTTTCAATCATACTTTTGGCGAGTTTAGGACTTGGAGCAGAATTAAAGAGTTGCTCTCTCCCTACCACCAACGATGGCAATTTCGAAACTGCGGCTCCAGAAGAGGTCGGCCTAACACCACTACAAGTTGACGAAGCATTGGCATATGCAAGCCTTCACGGGCGCTCATCCGTTCAAATCTTTCGCAATAATTGCCTAGTGGGTCGAGGACCAGCAGATCCGATCACAGACTCGATACCAGCTCAGGTCTGGTCAGTCACCAAATCCGTGGTCGGGATGCTTGCCGGCATGGCCATCGCAGATGGAAAGCTCGATATTGATCGTCACATTGGTGACTACCTACCCGACGAACCAGGCTGGGGCGATGAAGCCCACCGAGCTATCACTGTCCGAGACATTTTAACCGAAACATCCGGGACTCAGGAGGCTATAATCGCTGAAGCTGCGACCGTAGTAACCGATCCTAGCGTTATGCAAGAATTCTTAGCCCAGAAGATTACTCATCCGCCAGGGACGCATTTCGAGTATGGACAGCGTGATGCGGATGCCGCGGCTTACATTGTCCAAAGTGCTCTGGGCCGTGATCTCCAGGACTATGCCCAGGAACGGCTGTTTGGCCCATTGGGTATCGAGAAATCGTCTTACTTCTGGCTACGAGACCGATCTGGAAATACCTATGGTTACGCCTGGCTATTCATTGCGCCAAAGTTTCTCGCACGCCTAGGACTTATGATGCAAAATGGGGGGCAGTATGGTGGTCAACAAGTTGTGCCTTTTGAATGGGTCCAGGCTGTGGCTACTCCCTCGTCAAGGAACCCCTGCTACGGATACCTATTCTGGAATAATCGTGGCAAACCATGCACTGGCGCAAATATTCCAGTGGCTACTACAATCCAGCAGACAAGTATCGCGAGTTCTCCACATGATCTATTTGCCATGGTGGGAGCTTTGCAGCAGAACAATTTCATGATTCCCTCTTTGAATATGACAGTCACTTGGACTGGTGTGTTTGGTGATACAGCACCAAATTTGTCAGTGCTTCTGAGTGCAACACCTGGTAATCTTTATTACGATTTCTTTCGTATCCTTATGCGAGCCGTTTCCGATCCCAAGGTCCCGGATGCAGGCCCTTATGAGTCGCCGCCGCTCAGTCTTGATATCAACCCATTGAATTATTTGAACCCAGAGGTCTTGCTTGATGATTTGCTCTCAAACCCGGATTGCAATATCCTGGTTTGCAACGGCGGGATCCCCACGGAAGGCTTATTTGACAACCTCGAGGCTATCCTTGGCTACCGGCCGACCTTGTAGAGGTCTCGTCATGGGCCTAACTTTGCGTACAGATAGTGATGGGACCATGAGGATGAGTAACACAATCATAAACTGAATTAGAAGGGCTATTGAGTTTACTGCATTGCAGTATCCCTAATGAAAACTCTATGGCAATATAGACCCTAAACTTTTGAATCATTAACATCTCTCTGCGTCACTCTCATGAGGAACATATCAATCATCATTGTAAATGATAGCAATCATGCCGCCTCTGTACGGCTCGAAGCCTCCTTTGAAGAAGGATCAATGGTTTCTAGCATATCGAAGCCGACGGGGAGCTTCTTGGCCACACGGACAGGATCCCAGATAGACTTGGACTGACGGAAAATCTCATCAATCTCCTCCAATGATCGGCCTCGGGTCTCGGGATAGAACAGGTAGATGAGTACACAGCCCGCCGTGCTGGTTGCAGCATACACGATATCATATTTCCAACCAATATTGTCGCGCGCAACAGGAGTGACTTCAGCCACCATAAAGTTGAAGAGCCAGCTAGACACGGCTGTGGCCGCGGCAAGAATGTGACGGATCGACAGAGGAGCAATTTCCGAGCCGTACATGAATGGCATAATGAACATGCCGATGGGGAGGAAGTACATGGCGAAGAAATAGAAGAACACAGCTGCTTTGCCTGTAGCCGGGTTCGACAAATTCGATGTCAAGCCTGCAACAGCTGCCTGGGCTATAACCATAGAGCCTGTGGAGAACAGCATCATCGGACGACGGCCAACTCGGTCGACCAGGAAAATCGCGGTCAAGGCGCCTAGTGCCAAAGCCATCTGCAGACAGGCAGAGAAAATTCTAGCATCGCTGCCCGAGTAACCAAGAGTCTCCTCGAAGATCGACGTGGAATAACCTGCGATCACATTGATACCGGTCATTTGAGTGATCATAGTTCCACTGGCCGCGATCAACAGTCGGTGGAGGTGTCTGTTTTCGTTCATTGAGAAAGGATTGGAGGAATGCTTTTCGCGATGCCCGGCGTCTCTGGCAAGAGCAGCTTGGATGACAGCAATCTCTTTGGACACCTGAGTGTCGTCTTCAGGGAGGCCTAGCAATCTTGCCATAATAGTGGTTGCTTCTTCAATTCTCCCCTTTTTGACTAGATATCGAGGAGATTCCGGGAGCCATGGGGTGAGTGAAACAATGATGATAATGAACACCAGCTGAAGAGCGATGGGGAATCTCCAGCTGACTGAGCCTGTTGTATAAAACATGCCAAAATTGACCCATGATGCGATGGCCAGACCACTTAGTGCAAAGACACCTTCTACCAGCACAAGCTGTCCTCGCTTTGTGGCACTGGATGACTCGCTCACATACATCGGAACAGTTCCTGTGTAGAGACCGATTCCAACACCTATACCACAGTATCAGCTTGCCGGCTAATGGGTCTTCCATCGAAGATGAACATACCAGTAACGATTCTGCCAACTAGAATTTGCGCGAGGGAGTAAGTGGATGCTTGGATAACCACACCAATTGTACAGATGACTCCAGCTACCAGCATCGTCTTAGGACGACCAAGCCTATCACCAATAGCTAGGCATGAGAGAGCACCAATAGCAGAACCCAATTCAAAAATAGCCACCACGAGACCTGTGAGAATCGTTTAGTAAATCAGCCCACCACAAGAAGGGTCAGTGCATAACCAACCTAAGATCGTGGAATTATGCGACGCCTGCGCGCCAGTAGTGTTGACAGTATCGACCTCCGGAATGGCGGCCAGAAAACTGGGCAACGTAGTGAAGCCATTCATAACTGACTGGTTATATCCTTGAATCAGAAACGCGACCGCGCCAAGGATGGCGATCATGCGCTGAAGACCCTCTCCCTGTACATTGCGGATGCTCATGTTGACTGGTCCACCAAGGGATAACAACAGCCGTCCAAATCGACAATATGGACCCGAACCCAGAAACAATACACGATCTGGAGTAGTTCACTAGGGAAATGGAAAGGAAACGCAAAATAAAATTAAACAACGAGGAGTCATAATTGCCCTCGGAGTTACCCCTGGAGTCCCCGACTCTGGTCCAATGCAATCTCAGCTGCAGACTGCATAATATGCACCGTGATTGGTACAGAATTCAAGAATGAGGGTCTGCGGGTATGGCGAGCTTGGCCGATGTCAGGATCGAACCAATGGATTCGAGTTCTGATTTGCTGCGTTCCCCACTTTGAAGTTTATCTAATTGTTAGTTCGGCAAACTATTGACAATCCTGGCTGAAAGTATCGTGGGATCGGCGGTGGCATGTGTGTACTTGTTCGTCGGAGTCACAGGGCAATATGGGAAACTACACATTGTGTTTGAACTGCATTTAAGTGCCATTCTCTCTCCAGGGCTGTACAGATGCTCGCGACGTGACCTGCTAGGACCCTTGACGATTTTCACGTTATACCGCCAATGCTAGCCACGTACGAAAATCGCTGTTCTAGAGTAGATTCGTTCGCAAGACTTACATTCATGATGCCCTTAAGGCCTCTCAAGTTTATCTATGATTGTTCCTGGGTTCATGGAGTGGTTTGAGGTGCTGGTATGGACTTGTAAAGCCTCACAAAACTGGATAAGCAGGCATAGACAGGGTAATTTCTAGTACAATCTGTTTAAACAACTCATTAGATTGTCCAGATATGCCTCATAGAGCTGCTGAGAGGTATTATGTTGACATTGGTATGTCATGCTTACACGTAGATAAGAGTTTGTGGGCGAAAGTGTGGTCAACAACTGGTTTACATCCATGCCATCACTGATTTCTACGTGACTATCAACAACCACCTACTCTGCCTCTCTTTCTTCTCTTCCTCCTCCTTCCCTTTCCCTCCTCACACTATTATTCTCCTCAAAAGCCCCTTCTTCTATCTACTTCTTAGATACATTACTTCCAAGGCCGCCTCTGCTTTCATGTTGATCATATCAGAGGTTGAATTCGGAAAAAGGTATGCCAGATTGTGAAAGGTGTTTGCTATGCAAGTCACGTCTCCACACATCATGCATCATATCAATACACACATCCTGAGAATGAATGCACCATCATGTCCCCATCACGTCTGCAACTCGCTTCCTCATTGACGTCCTCCCCCAAGCGCCGAGCTTACAACCCGCAGTGCTCGCAGAGGATGGTGACCAAGAGAGATATCGTCCATACGTATCATGCTGAATGTTGTGTCACTCTGATACGATGCTACGTGCCTGTAATCCCCTCGATGCTGTGTTCCCACTAGAGACCTGTGATTGTTTCCTTGTTTCATTGGTTGGTTGACTTATTAAATGCTCACCACTATCCGCTAACAACCTTTCTATTGTTCTAGTTGTGATGCCACTCTGTCAAGGGCTTTCCATCCTTCGAAAAATGCCGAGGAATTCAGGTACTTGATGGTGTCGTGAGTATATTTCGAATCTTAATGGTGGTAAGTAATGTCTCCCCAGTGGAATGTGGAGAGGGCCAACAAACCTGCCCACGCAAATGATTAAAAAAGATATTGTTATTCGGAAAGTTTTTGTCGATAACTGGACATTTATGATGCGTGAGATGATGCGATATTGTGTTGAGCTTCTTAGCAGAGAACCATGACTGACTGAATTATATGGCCAGAGTTTTCAAGGCATGTTTGAGTTGCACCAGTTCAGGGTACTCGTGGAGATTCTGAGTTTGGCTCTTTAACACCCTTCCGACTTTTGACCAGTTTCAAGGACGTACAAATTAGGTAAAGGATCCACGGGACTTGTCATGTTGAGAAACCTACTTTCTGAGATGCGAAATAATGACAAAGCATGCTTACTTTGTCCCGACACATCGATAGCTCACGCTCCATGACATTTATAATGAGCTTTAACTCAGTTATTTATATTCGAAGCATATCATGCTGGAAACGTCCGCAAATGAGACGTGTGATATGTCTGGATTTTTCTATTCGGAGATCAATTTCCCCTTCTGATATGGATCGTGACACTTTTGAAGCTGCATGTTAACCGCATGACATACTTTAGGGTTTGCGAACGATACGTTCACCCTTCCCGCCGCAGCTACATTCGGTTGGGAATCCTGAGAAGAAGGGCCACCAGGAGAGACTTGCAAATGATGAATAGAGAATGACAATGAGCTTCACAGTTGTGAGATTGTGTTGTTCTGATACAGGCCGATTCCCCTCGACCTCCCAATATCATTGGTGCTACATCCAAAGGAATACCATTTGGACAGAGTGAGGTCCATTTCAAGAATCTCGCTGGAATATATTTTGTGTATACTGGAGGTAAAATTTTTCATCTCGCGTGGTGGGGCTTTTCAAAATGTATCCATGATGAAACTCATTTTCGGAAATAACCATGCCGACTATCTTTGAGACCTGATTGAATCACTATACATACTTCCAACCATTGCCATTGCTTGAGTTTACTCCGAAAATACAATGCTGACTCGTAACTATCTTCTAGGTCCGATGGTATCAGCCTGAACCCCAGACATGCTCGAATCCTTGATGCACAGCTGTCAACATCTAACCGGCATCAGAATCTGACATTTGCACAGCACAATAATGGCCGTTCTCACGAATAAAGCCCAGATTTATGCAACCTCCTAGCCATCTCATGACCTGCCAGGCAAAGACGATCCGCATAAGAAATGGCCATTTGTCCCGCTGAACTGGTTCAAATGCTCGCGCTCCAAGATGGTGGTTGTTATGAGAAGTCCGCATAAGCTGACATCTATTGAGATATCCACAAAGCTAGGAAGAAACCATCATGGATTCCATCGCCGTTCAGGACTCGACATGTGCAGACATTCATCGGGTATAGACGTATGCATCCTTGAGGTTTTGTTGCTCAAGAATGAGGACATGGCTTGTGGACAAACAGATGAAGGATCAAGTTTATGCTGCCTAGAGGGGTTTTTAATCATGTAGGAATACAATTTGAAGAAATCAATTGATCCAAGTGGATGCTTTCATAAGACATTAACTTATTTTACATTAATGGCAAGCTCATTGAACCGACAAACGTAGTTTGTGGCTTAAAATAGTCAACATTACATGAGTTAGAAGATAATTCAAAGCGCGCCAATGCAAATGCACAGTGAAAGAGAAGGCTAAAATAGAAGCGTCTTAGTAATGCTGAGGAGCACGATGCACTGGCTCCGTATTTCCATCCAACGCCATGCGATTCCCATCATCACCTTCATAATAACGTCTTTCTCGGACGTAGTAGGGTCGCTCAACATATTCACCCATGGGTCTTTCATCCACGTAAACTTCACGGCTAGGCCCAGCAGGGCGGGTACTTCCAACGCGCTGAATAATTTCATGGGGTTGCTCCTCGTATCGATGCTGGGGTTGTGGTCGCACGCTAGCGGTGCGGATCACTCTTTCCTGGGGTATAGAGTGCTCTTCTACATAATTCTGACGGCGAGGTATATACTCGGCAACCTGCACGCTACCGGAACGGGAATATGGCTCATGTCCTTCCAAGGGCGCGACGTAAGTTTGTCGTTCGCCAGCAATGGGCCGAGCATAATCAGCAGGGATGCGTCTGTAGACGGGCTGGGGAGGTGGCATCTCTTGGATATATCGATTGTCCATGTAAGGTTCTTGCACAATTGATGGAGCACGAACACTGGCAGTGCGGATAGGAGCTCGGTCGTCGTAAATTTCGGCTTGGGGAGCGGGAGCTCGAGATGCTGGACGGGGTGGTGGCGCCATGGTCTGTGTCCTTCGAGATGGTACCATTTCATACTCATTACCATGCTCGTCAACAAAATATCGGCGTGGGGGTGGAGGCATGGCCCGGGCAGGTTGATGTTCCTCGTAATACTGAGGTCGATAGGTGGGTTGTGGATGATCGTCCACCTCGATGTAACGTGATCCATAGGCCGGGACCTCCTCATAGTACCTGGATTGCTCTGGAAGGCGCCTCTCGACGACTGCATAGGATGCTGCTCTGATGTCACGAGGGTCGTGGTCGATGTACCCCTGAGGATATTCAGGTTGTCTTGCGTACTGCATACTGGCCACTCTTCGCAAATTGGGATCATCATGAACTGGACGCCTGGTGCTAAATCGAGACATAGTCCGTGGTGGTCCTTGTTCAACGGGGATCTCGCGATACTGGTCAACCTCATATACTGGTCCTCGACCGGACGGCTCGCGTCGCTCGATCACAGGATTATATCCCGGCGACGAGATGTCAATGTATACAGGCTGTTCCTGCGGCTGGCGGCTTCTCGAAATGACATGGTCATCAGTGAAAGGTGGCGGGGACACTGGCTCCTCTTTAATGTAGGTATCAGAAGAATCAGCATTCTGTCTCTTGTAGGATACACGAACGTCTTGTCCTTTCTCCTGTCTTCTTCGCTTTCGAGACACAGGCTGCGAGACCGGACCATTGGGACTGGCCCGACCAGACTCGGGATCAGAATAAACCCGTTCTAAAACATGTTCAAATCGTTCATCCCGGCTTTGTTGGACTGGAGGCAGCTTTTGAGTTGCCAGTGGTGAGACACGAGACGGCCGAGGAGCTGCTGGGGAGGTGATATGGTTTCGGACTACAGTGACATTCTGCCCATGGGGAAGTGCTTGTACTTCTCGAGGCTGCTCGGCGTATCTAGCTCTGCCTTGGTTGTTGGCTACCTCTCGCTGGTAATCCCTGTGATCAATCGGCGGGGCCACTGGGGCAGGAGGCGAGTATTCAGGTTCCTCCAGGGGATCAACTTGATGTGCTTTATGTAACCGGCGAGCCTCGGTGTGGCTTGGGTGCAGCTGCTTCTGGGGATGGGGGATGCGGTGGTCAGCAACAGAATAAGCATCTTGCATTTCCTGATCGGATCCAGTCCTGTTCAGAGATTCAAGTCGCTGCAACTCATCTGCAAAATGCTCTACCGGAGCCCCTGCCGAGGCACCTAATGCCCGAGCCGGGACCACAGGAGATGGGTCTTGCTGCTCGCCAACTGCAGGCGGCGAGTCAGGAGCTTTACTGGAGTAATAGGAATTCTCATCAAACGAGTTCTCTGAAGGATCGCTCAAAGAAACAGGCTTCACAATATCGAGTGCCTTGTTCAGCACATCCGAAACATCAAAATTCGGCTTCGTGTCCTGAACTGCAGGTTTCTGCTTTAGATCCTGTTTTTTCTGTTCCAACTGATCGCGAAGCGTTCTTTCCACCCTCTGCCGTTGTAATTGAAGCTCCGCTCTGACTAGGTCATCCGACTTTGTCAAGAATATGGGATCGATTTCTGACGCGGGCTTAGCAGCTACGCGAGCAGTTGGTGTTGCACTCGCGGAGGAAAGGAATGGCGCATTTCCAGGGGTCTGTTTTTGAAAGCTTTGAGGGTGGCGGGAAGTATCCAATAGAGGTACAGACCCCGACGCCGTAGGCTTGCTTTTCAATGCCTGTTGAGCCAACTGACCATTTTGGCCTGGTTGACCCTTCGGCTTGCGCACAACATTCTGGGGAACCTTGAGACGCGGGTGTGACCCCGAGAAAATCTCGTCGCTGATTTTCAAAATTCTCTCATATTCCCGAACCTCCTCGGATGTTATTGTCGCGGAAGATGCCATCGGTCCTGCTGTAAGGTGAGTTGCATGAGCTGCCGCCATGGTCCAAAGCTGGAGGAAAGGGATCAAGATGAAGCTAGCAGCTGTTTATGGAAGAGAGAATTGTGATCTCTAGAGGGGGTATAACCTCATGTCACCCGCGCTAATATTCGAGCGGTCAAAAGAAAAGGCTTACTTTTTCAGACCGCAAGAATGGCGTTGAAGCAAAACAAGAAGAAAAGTGACGACTGTGCTTTTTCACGCTAGGGCGGATTAGGTAACGCGGGTTCCTCTCCGCGCTGCCAATGACAACCCCCCAAACCATCTCGTTCTACTTTGGGTCCCCGACTCGCCTCATCCGCCTATTTCTCTTCATGCATCGCTCGTTCTTTTCTTTACCTGCTCGTCAGCTTCTTCGCCCTACTTCAAGTATCTCTAGAACGCCTGTTTTTCTCCCCCGACCCAATCGATACTCGACAATGACTGCCAACGGGATAAACGGTGACTCACGGCCGGTCTTCTTCTTCGATATTGACAACTGTGTACGTGTAACGGCGGATTGACTTTGAACTGGAGTTCGCGGGAATGGTATTGCTAATTTGAAGTAACTCTTTCTAGCTGTACTCTAAAGGTGTGACTGCGACGCCAATTGCGACTACCACGAGATACGGCGATACTGACCCTTGCGCGCAGGATGCAATATCCATGATGAAATGCAGAAGTTGATCAGTGAGTATTCTTGGGCCCAAGTCACCAATTGCGCTGAAACTAACCATTTCTTGCGCTTTAGACAAGTTCTTCTGCAAGCACCTCGATCTTACTCCGGAGGATGCGCATATGCTGCACCAAAAATACTATCGGGAGTACGGTCTTGCCATTGAAGGTCTGACCCGCCACCACAAGATTGACCCGCTCGAGTTCAACTACGAAGTGGATGATGCTCTTCCTCTCGATAAAATCCTGCAACCGAATCCCAAGCTCCGCACTCTACTGGAGTCCTTGGATACCAGCAAGGTGAAGCCCTGGCTGCTCACCAATGCTTACGTCAACCATGGAAAGCGGGTGGTGAAATTGCTGGGTATTGAAGATCTGTTTGAGGGTATTACGTATTGTGACTATGGCTCGCTGCCGTTGGTTTGCAAACCGAGCCAGGAGATGTATGCAAAGGCAGAGAAGGAGGCCGGGGCCCCCAGCACCGAATCGTGCTACTTTGTCGGTAAGTGGCTTTGAAATCTGAGTCCTGCGGTGAAGTTCGGGTTTCCCAAGCAAATGCTGACAATTCTGAACGTACAGATGATTCATATCTCAATTGCAAACATGCAGCGGCTCGAGGCTGGTCAACTGTTCACTTTGTGGAGGCGGGAGTCGAAATTCCACGCATTCCGGCATCAAAGTACCTAATCTCGGATCTTGAGGAGCTACGCGTTCACTTCCCGGAGGTCTTCAAGTCGTAAGACGACCCTGTCGGGTTTGATTTGACGAGCTCAACGATTTCATTTCTTGTTTATAGAGGTTTGAAACGAACCTAGATCTATAATCCGACGGTTGTACATAGATGGGCTGCTTGTTTGCAGTTGCAGTTCATTGCTGAAGATTTACCATGTTGATGTAGAATAGACTATCATTCTAATTACCAAAGACGTTATGATCTAGAAAGAACATGATTCCAATTTTGAGAAATTCCAATGCTGTTCACAATATCCAGGGGCACAGTCCCTGGCCACGATATGCACAAAATCACTAGCCATGAAGAGTTATGCTAAAACTTACAGCAACTGACTCCATATCTTGTGTCTGATTTTTTTTAACTAAGTAGAGATACAACTAGTTAATTGGACATTTGCTCTCATAGGTATTAGTTACCTGTTACTGAGCAACTACCCTTGACTAAGTTCATGGAGACATCCTACCTAATTAAATCCAGGTATACGCCTAAAGCGTGATATTTGTGCATTTCATCGACACTGTACAATGTACAATGTACGCGCTGCTGCTTAGTATGTCATATTTTCTGCCTCAGGCCATTGATGATCGGCGGCGCGCGAAGCGGACTCCTTAGTGCCTCGGGGCCCCGTCCCTCTTCTCCCAACTCACTTCGACAAACACCCCTCTGTTACTGTTTGAGCGCATCGTGGGTCTTTGATCCTTTGTCCTCATTATGTCTGGTCAAGATATATCACCTGGCTCGGTGATCACCTTGACCGACGGACGACAGGCCACCGTGCGCTTCATTGGCAGCACTCACTTCGCAGCTGGAGATTGGATTGGCGTTGAATTGACAGACGCCACGGGCAAGAACGATGGCGCAGTCCAAGGGGAGCGGTATTTTGATTGTGAAGCAGGTTATGGCATGTTCATCCGGCCCACGGCCGTTGGCGCGGTTCTACCACAAGCTCCGCGGGAGAGTAAACAAAGGACCAGAGCCGGTACCAATGCCACCACCGGCAGGCCATCCATCTCGACGGCTGCAAAGAAGCCTCCTGGAGTGCCGCCGAGTGCAGCCAAGCGACAAAGCGTCAATGCGTCCACCCCTACGCCAGCCCCGAAGATGGGCGCTCGATCATCTTTAAGGGTATGCAATGGTCCATAATGGTTCGCCGCGCAAGTACTCATTAATCTCTCTTTTTCTAGTCCCCTACCAAGTCCCCCACAAAACAGCTGTCCTCGGGCGCCCCTGCTCGCCCTTCGATGGGGGGTGCTGCGCGCACTTCCACCGTGGCATCTAATCGGCCCCGACCAGCACCTACCACTCGACCTTCAGTCGGCCCATCTTCAACTCCAGCCCCCAGATCATCACGCCCTTCTGTTTCCGGCTCAACCAGATCATCGCGACCGAGCTCTCAGACCAATGTGTCCGCACCTGCCTTGTCGAAACGACCCTCCGTACGCCAGGTTGCCCCCACAAAAGCAGCAGATGGGGAAGCCGGAACAAGTGGACCCTCAGAGGAGCCCACAGATGTTGAATCTCTAGATGCCGAGGATGGACCACACGATACAGAGATGGCACCTCCACCAGCCGCTAAGACCCCTCGACAGTCGATGACTGCTACGCGCCCTGCGGCTGCTCGGCCAGGAGCTGCGACGTCCACAACCCAGCGCCAGGGCCAGAGCACTGCTGTCAGTCGAGAGCTAGAGGAGCTTCAAACCAAGCTTCGTGTGATGGAAAAGAAACGGTCTGAGGACCGTGAAAAGATGAAAACCCTTGAGCAGCTGCAGTCTGAACGTGATAAATTCGAAGCTATCATTCAGAAGTTGCAGGCGAAGTACCAGCCCCAGCAAATAGAGATTACAGATCTGCGCAAGAAACTCAGAGATACGGAAGCTCGTTTGGAGGAAGTGGAACGTATGCAGGCTGAGCATGAATCACTCATGGAAATGGCGGGACTTGACCGCGAGATGGCAGAGGAGACGGCCGATGCATTCAAACATGAATGCGATGCGCTCCGGTCGAAAATGGAAGAGCTTCAATTGGAGGTTGAGGTTCTCCGCGAGGAGAATGAGGAGTTCAGCCAAGTTACAAGCCCCGAGGAGCGATCTAGTCATGGATGGCTGCAGATGGAGAAGACCAACGAACGCCTTCGCGAGGCTCTCATCCGACTCCGTGATATGACACAGCAACAAGAAGCAGACCTGAAAGATCAGATTAAGGAACTCGAACAAGATCTTGAGGAATATTCTGCTGTGAAATCCGAGTTCGAAGCGACCAAGGAAAGGTTGTTGGTTGCGGAGACAAATGTGGATGACCTCAAACAACAACTAGAGACCGCCCTTGGTGCTGAGGAAATGATCGAAGAGCTTGCCGACAAAAATATGCACTACCAGGAAGAAATCAGCGAGCTCAAAGCTGCCATTGAAGATCTGGAGGCTCTGAGAGAAATCAGCGATGAGCTCGAGTATACGCATATCGAGACTGAGAAACAACTCCAAGAAGAAATCGATTACCGCGACGGCGTATTCAGCGAACAATCTCGGAAGATTACCCAACAAGATGAAGTCATTGAAGATTTGGAGTATACATTGTCTCGCTTCAGAGAACTAGTGACGAACCTCCAAGCCGATTTGGAAGATATGCGCGCGTCTCAGCAGATCTCAGAAGCTGAGGCTACTGACCTCACGACACGGTCTCGCGCGATGATGGACCTAAACATGAAACTACATGCCTCAGTATCAAAGGCACAGACGAAGTCCATTGATGTTGAACTTAAGCGCATGGAAGCAGAAGAAGCCGCACAACATCTTTCCATTGTGAAGCTTTATCTGCCGGAGTACTATGAAGGAGAGCGGAATGCCGTTCTGGCCCTACTTCGATTCCAACGTGTGAGCTTCAAGGCTACTGTGATGAGCGGCACAATTCGTGAGCGCATAGCTGAGCAATCAGTAATCTCCAGCCACGAGGAGATTTTCAATGCCTTGGAGGTCTCCGAACATCTTCTATGGATCTCAACAATTTGCGACCGGTTTGTGACTTACATCAATGCCTGCACACCGGAGCAGTTCAACAGCACCAAGGCCGCTTTGTTCGAGATGGAGCCCGTGGAGCGCACCCTTAATTTCTGGATTGAGAATTTGAAAAAGAACGAAGTTAACATGGCCAAGTTCGCTGTAGAATTGCAACGCTCTATTGCTCTGATTGCACACCTGGCAGAGACTCTGCTTCCCTCAAGCCCAGAGAACTTTGCGGGTGAGCTGTCAATGCGCGCCAACTTATCCCAATCATACCTCGACCATGCTGCTACGGCCATCTCTCGACTAAAGGCTCTCATCCAGTCCAAGTTGCCTGCTCCAAAGGAGCTCGGCGAAAGCAATGAAGCAAATGAAGGCAACGAGGCCAATGAGGGCAGTGAAGGTGACAAAGTCGATACAAGCAATGAAGAAATCACCTTTGCTTTCAACAAACTCGATGCTTTTGTTTCTCATGCTCGTGGATACAAGGTAGCGATGGGCAAGATTCACCGGGCCGTTGAGGACTTACGTTCGAGATCTCTTGTTCTTTCAGAGCAGGCCGATGAGCCATTCAAAAAAATCGAGAACTTCACGCGAGAGCTCTCGGAACTTGCTCGGAAGCTGGGCGAAGCTGTGCTGAGTCTGACCAGTGATGAAGGTCGTGTTGAACCCTATACTTTGCAAGAGATATTGGAGAGCATGTCGCTAGCCTCCACCGGTCTCATGCAGGGCCCAGACACTCCCACCGAAAATAACGACCCACTCTCCCTGCTAGTGAACAAGCTACGCGATCTGGCCAGTCAACTTGAAGAGCTGGACTCAATCTCAACAGATCTGTCTAAGACTACCGAGTTCGAGAGGGGCGCATTTCCTTGGATTGCGCGAGCAGAGGAGCTCAAGTCTAACAAGACGATTTCTCCAGACGCCGACGAAGAGATTCGCCGCCTCAAGAACGAAGTTCATGAAGTCTCGACGGCCCTGGGCGTTAAAGACAATACTCTTGAAGAGCAAGGCATCAAAATTGAGCTTCTAGAGTCGCGGATGAAAGAAGCGAGCAAGAAAGCGTCTATGGTCAAGGAGCTTGAAGCCAAGATTGAAGAAAGCCAGAACATGAGTGCCGAGCTGGAGAAGACCGTCGAGCGACAGAAGAAAGAGCTTCAAACCGCCGAAGCGGAGCGCGACGAGTATAAGAACCGCCTCGAAAGAATGAAGCGTGTCTCTGGAACTGCGGGTGTGGCGACTGCAGCTGGGGGCCTTGTCATCGACAACGAAGCTTCTCTGGCAGCAATGCACGAGAACGAGTCTCTACGCGCTGAAGTCGAAAGCCTCCAATCCGCCGTCCGTTATCTCCGTGAAGAGAACCGCCGTGCAAACCACATGGACCCATACTCTGTACAGCGGTCAACAGACATGTACGCCTGGCTGGATGCCCCTCTCACTCGTACAACCCCAACGGTAGAGCAAGAGAAGATCCAGCGCACAGCCCTGGAAAGCCGAGACGTCTTCACCCACCTCCTCAAACTGACCAAGGACTCCCGTGTCCCAGACCTCAAATCCACAATGGTCCCACAGGAACGCGAGGAAGATACCGTCAACCGCACCGCATGGCGCCCATCCAAATCTCGACTCAGATACCAAGTTCTACGCCAACGCGAGAACTTCGAACACTGGTCCGAATGGCGCGACGACATCGTCAATCATGAACGCGAACAAGACCGACTGGCTGCCGCTAAGCGCGAGCGTGCTCTACGTGACCGCATGCCGAAACATGCCCATAAAGCTTCTGTCGAGTTCCCCCAGGGTCTTGGACATGGCATGATGGGACGTGCGTGGCAAATCCTCGGCATGCAGAATTCTCACAAGAACAGCTCAAGTGGACCTGCTCCTGATGGTGTAGAGATTGTTTCGTCGGAATGAGTTCGGCTTATTTTTTAGGCCTGTATAGTAGTTTGCTCTTCGTTTTTCATGTGCATCCCTTTTGGCTTCGACAGATACCCTCGCTGCACATATTTATTTGCATATCATGTCATACTTGTGGAATACGTTATAGGCCGATGGCTGGATATAGGATACTGCATTAGATGCACAATACGATATGATACCCTCATGGGATTTCCAACAATCCGTACCAAATATAAATATGCACCACGCACTGGGCATCCGAGTCCCGTTGACATAGAATCAAGAGCCATTAGCGTCCTTAGAGCTATACCTAAACCCCACTCCACTATATATCCACATTCCTATCGCATACATTTCCCCTCACCCAAACAACCACACTTCAAGCTTCAATTTGAATCACCACAATGACCAACTCCTTCAAAACAATCCCTCCGTCAGAAATAGGCGCTTTCACCCCAGGCGGCCCAACAAAAACATTCAACCCACCCCTAGACCCCGCAACGAAAAACTACCGCCTAAACCACCTCGCCCTCCGCATAACTGACCCCGCACGCTCCCTCCACTTCTACGTCGACCTCCTCGGCATGCGCGTAGTCTTCAATATGAATGCAGGTCCATTCACAATCTATTATCTTGGTCACCCACCAGATACAACAGACGAAGGAGGCATGGAGAAGTGGGTAGAAACGACCGCCCAAATGCCCGTTTTAACGAGGACGAGTGGACTTTTGGAGCTTTTCCATGTGCATGGGACTGAGAATGGCAATGGCGAAGTGGGTATCTCCAATGGTAATGTCCCGCCGAATCTGGGGTTTGCTCATCTGGGTTTTACGGTTCCCGATGTGAATGCTGCTGTTGAGAGATTGAGGGCTGGTGGGGTGGAGATTTTGAAGGAGCCTGGTGTTTGTTCGAGGGACTCTGTGCCTTTGAGTGAGTGGGAGGCTGAGAGGGGCGTTGGGGTTGGGGAGATTCATGGGAATTATGCTTGGTTTTTTGAGAAGTTTGCTATGGTTGCTGATCCGGTGAGTACCAACACCAAGAACATATCCAGGGTTTATTTGGGAGACATATTGACGGTAAAGTTCCAGGATGGGTATATGGTGGAATTGACACCGCAGAATATTTAGATTGTTATGGTTGCAAGGGAGGGATATATGAGAAGGTCGAGATCAAAGTGTCTCTGAAGATGAAAATAAATGTAGCCTATTCACAGGGTTCAAAGTACATGAGATAAGAGATTGACTATGCTCCCCAGCCATCATCTTCAGCAACATCATAATCCATATCACGGGGTGGCTGTTGTGGCACCGGGGCAGACACTGGCGTGGTGTCCATGTTTGTGTCCTGTTCCTCATCGAGCCCATTCTTTGGCTCTGTTGACGCAGTTGGCAGTGTGATAGGAGGATTGGGAAGCCATGCCAGTTGCACCTCGCCCACATTAGGGATGTTCCACGGGCTGAACATGAACTTCTCGGCCTGGTATCGCTCTTTGAAAGCCACAATGATGGAGCCAGGTGTGTTCGGGTTAGCCTCGATGGACTCGTACTCGCCAATGCCCTGAAGAATTAGTTAGTTGGTGATTTCCTTTAGTGGAAAAGGTACAACTTACAATCAGGTGCTGACGCAGGGCTTCGTCCTTGTCCGAGTGGAGCTCGACGCCTGTCACGGCAACTCGGCGGGGACGGTTGTCTAGACGCAAGACACCACCTCGACCACGAGGGGCAAATCCACCGCGGCCCCGGAATCCGCCACGGTATGAAGGGTCGAAGCCTCCGCGGCCACGGAACCCGCCTCGGCCGCGGTACCCACCACGACCCCGGTATCCGCCCCGGCCAGATGAGGCTGAGGGGTCGGAGGGGTCAATACCGAGACTTTGTGCCTCTGCCTCGAGAGCAGCCAACTGAGCGCGCAGCTTTTTGGTCTCCTCGCTCGCATTTTCATCAACAGCGGGATCTTCGGATTGAACATCCGCAGTATCAGGGCCGTTATTTGATGAGACGCCAAGACGTTGCATGATAAGTGCCTTTTCTTCTTGCTGCTTCTTCATAAGTTCATCACGCTGGCGTTCAAGTTCCTCCTTGGCTTTTTGGGCCTCCAGTCGCTTCTTCAACTTCTCCTCGTGCGTTCTCTGGGCCTCGGCTTGCTGTTTCTCGAACTCTTCCTGGTTGAATGCTGGAGTTTCAGGCTGGGATTCCCCGTTCCTGTCATTCGGCTTAGGCTTATGCCAGTATACCTTGACAAACCGGTTGTCAAAGATCACCTTTGGGCTAGACCACGCTTGTTTGGCCTCGGCAAACGTCTCATATCTAACAAGAGCAAGCTTCTTCCAGGGCTGCAACGAGACCTCCACAATATTACCAAACTGGGAAAAGAATTCGCGCACAGCCTCCTCCGAGAGCTTGTCGTCAGGAATCTGCTCCACCACAATTGTTGTGACTGTGCGGTCCTCGTTGGGTCCTGCGGATGAGAAGTCGGACCGGCCGCGTCCTCGTCCGCTGAAGCCACCACGCCCACGACCACGGCCTCGCTCGCTGCCGCGTGAAAAGTCGCCATCTCTGTTCGGAATTGTTGCGCTCTTCGGGTCGTATTCTAATCGAACATATTAGCCCAATACTCGGATGGATACAAGCTGCTAGACTTACCGTCATTCTTTCCTCCCGCATCGCCGTGTTTATAAGGACAAGCAGTACCCAAATAACAGATACCTTGAGTATCATAGAACGGACAGCGCTGGTTGGCCAGATGTTCCATGCCCGGCTGACCGGGCATTCCAGGCATTGGCATCCCGGGCATTTGCGGGAACCCCATTCCCTGCATCCCCATCATGGCAGCGGCCATAGGATCATTCTGGTCGAAGCCCGGGAACCCAGGCATCATAGGAGGGAATCCGCCTTGCTGGCCTGGAAATTGTTGACCATGCATAGGGTGACCGCCACCCATCCAGTCACCGCGACCAACACCACCACCACGGCCTCTTCTTGGAGTCTTAAAGGCGCGGTTCTGGATTGAGCCATCTTCGACCCCTTGGTCTCCCTGGAATCCTTCATTGAACGTTCGTTTCCGACTGTTGAAATCGTTTCTAGGGCCACTGGGCGGGTTGAATGGCTGAGCGGTTGCAGAGAAGATATGAGGCTGCTGCGGAGGCTGGGATTGGGGAGCAGGGGCAGCCTGCTTCGGGCCAAATTTTGTGAAGAGCTCGTCAACAAACGGCTGAGTGTCTGGTGGGTGTCAGCATTATCCGGCTAGACTGCCTAGTCGAAGTGTCAAGCGCACGTTCTCGCAAAAAGTCCTCCAAGTTTTCCACCGAAGCTTGTCGGATTTCATCGTCTGGCGCATCGGTTCTGATCAGCGCGAGTACGTAATCGGCAAGGACATCAGAGTCCGCATCGGAGCTGCAAGCATTGCGATCATAAATTAGCCAAGACGCTCGAAGTGAAGAAGTTATGGTTGATTAGGCATGAATTCAAGTGGAACTCACATGTCCTCCAGCTTCTTCACTACCCATGACTTCACGTCCGCGGCTTCTGAGTCGGTAAAGTGCATTGTGGCGACGGTTTCAGTAAGAATAGAAATGAATTATAAGCAGAATTGAGGCCCGAGGTGTCGCTAGTCGCAGGGATCCGGGTTGACGGTAAGCTGCAGACCGTCGAACAACCCAAACCAGCACTTTGCAAGGGCAATCGAGGGTTTTAGGAGATAATGTCTGACTCCCGGATCAAAACGGGTATCACTGTAAAGCAAAAGAAAGCTCTAATTATGACAAGGCGAGTCGTTGACAGCAAAAGGGTTTTTGGGTGCACAGAATTTCTGAAAACGCGAAGGCGCGCAAGCTGGCACGTGACTGCAGAAACCGGATAGCAAAAGCGTGCAGATATAATGAAGCTCACAATCTAATCTACATCTCTAGGACTTAAAGAATCTACGGATTTACAAAATTATCTAAAGCTTTGTTTAGCATACCATGTTGATTTTCATATCCAAACTGGTAAGCTAAACTAGCTAATAAGAAAAGGCAAAGAACCAAATATCACAAAAGCAACTAATGAGACACCAGCAAAGGATATCCAAGGATATATGGATATTCATAGAAACCCCGCAGGTTCTAAAAGATAACGGAAGAGTGCCTGCTAAGGCAATTTTTGATTGAACTGGGAAATTGTATTGCATTCATCAATCTCATAAAAAAAGATTCGCGTTGATTGGTAGAAAGGTAATCTGGCCAATGAACATTTTTACAGCTTGTCGTAGTACTGTGAATGGAGTTAGCAGATGATTCAGAATCAAAATGATCTTCAGGGAGCAAAAAACTTACGTTCTCGTAGCCGGGGACCTCGGGCTTGATACCCTTGCGGGTACGCATCTCGTTGACGACCTGACCGGGCTTGGTGGTCTTGTCCAAGGGGTCACCACCGGGAAGGATAGCCCAGTGATCGAAGACGGACTGGGGGAAGGCCTGACCACCAGTGGCGGAACGCAGGTCGGCGGGGAAACCGAAGGACTCGTTGACGGGCAAGTAAGCCTTGACCATGAACAGAGGGGTACCGGGGCGCTGCTCCTCAGAGTAGACGTGACCACGACGGCGGGTAAGGACACCGTAGATACCACCCATAGCCTGCTCGGGAACCTGGATCTCGACGTTGAAGATGGGCTCGAGGATACCGGGCTCGGACAGCAGAGTAGAGGCGAGCAGGACACGACGAGCAGTGGGGATAAGCTGACCACCACCACGGTGAATGGCATCGGCGTGAAGGGTAACATCCATGATGTTGAAGCGGACGGAGCGGAGGGGCTCCTCAGCAACGGGACCCTCACGGGTGGCCCACTGGAAACCGGAGACAACGGAATCCTTGATCTCGTTCAAGTACTGAACGGCCTTGGTCTGGTCAACCAGCAAGTTGGCACCGGTGGTGTCGGGACCGAAACACCAAATCTTACGGGCATCGGTGACATCCCACTCGTACTCGTCAGCCATGAGACGGGCACGGAGCTTGAAGTCGTCACGGGGGCTGATCTTGCCAGACTCGATGGCAAGAGAGAGCTCCTCGGACATGGGCTCAGCGGTCATGTACAGACGGTTGTGCTTGTTGGGAGACTTGGAGAGAGCAGTCATGCTGGACTTGGCAGTGACGGTCTCACGGTAAGAGACGACGGGGTCGGAAATGCGCAGGGGCACACCGGCGTGGTCCTCCTCAAGATCCTTAAGACAAATCTCGAGGT
This sequence comes from Penicillium longicatenatum, assembly GCF_028827895.1. NCBI lineage: Eukaryota > Fungi > Ascomycota > Eurotiomycetes > Eurotiales > Aspergillaceae > Penicillium > Penicillium longicatenatum. The sequence goes on along the minus strand of NW_026643121.1, from coordinate 1,242,740 downwards.
GGAGCTCACCAGCACCAGCAACAACGTGCTGACCGGACTCGTTGATCATGGTCAGGACACAGGGGTCGGACTTGGACAGACGCTTGAGACCCTCGACGAGCTTGGGCAGATCCTGGGCGTTCTTGACCTCAACGGAACGCTGCACAACGGGGGAGACGGAGAACTTCATGACCTTCAGGTTGTGGGCGGTCTCATCGGTGGTGAGGGTACCGGACTTGAGCAGGAACTGATCGACACCGACCAGACCGACAATGTTACCGGCGGGGACGTCATCAATGGGCTCAACGAAGCGACCCATCATGAGAATGGTACGCTGGATGGCCTTGATGTACAGGTCCTCCTTCTTGCCAGGAACGTAGTTAGGACCCTGGATACGGACCTTGATACCGGACTTGACGGTACCGGCGTAGACACGACCGAAGGCGTAGAAACGACCCTTATCGGAGGTGGGCACCATCTTGGAGACGTACAGCATGAGGGGAGCAGTGGGGTCACAGTCACGGATACCAATGCAGGCACGGTCATCCTGGGGACCCTCGTACAGAGTCTCGGCACGGTACTTCTGGGCAGTGACGGGGGAGGGCAGGTGGATACAGATCATCTCAAGCAGGGCATCGGCGGCAGGCAGGAACTTGCGCATGATGACCTTGAGGATGGCCTTACCCTCGAGCTCCTTCTCCTCGGTGGTGAGCTTGATCTCAAGCTTGTCAACGAGAGTGGCGATCTCGTCCTTCTTGGCGTTGTTGACAGCGGCGAAGATACGGAAGATGGGGTCCAAGATGAACATGTTGAAGGCACGCTCAAGGGGCTTGCCCTCAGCATCCTCACCCTTGTTGGTCCACTTCTTAGTCTTGGGGTTGAAGTAGTTGTCGCCCCACAGACGCTCAAGCATCTTCTTGCGGTCAACACCGAACTTCTTGGCGTACTTGACGGCGAACTGGCGGACGGTGAAACACCAACCGTGCAGACCGGAACCGAAAGCGATCGTACCCTTGTAGGGGTAGACCTGGACATCACCGAGAGTCTTGTCGAAGTAGGTGGAGATGATGACGTTGACGGACTCGATGGTACGGGAGAAGGACTGGTACAGATCCTCCTTGGAGACCTGGAGCTCGAGAAGAGCACGGTCAACCTTGTTGATACACAGAACGGGCTTGATACGCTCGGTCAGGGCCTGACGCAGGACAGTCTCGGTCTGGACACAGACACCGGAAACACAGTCGACAACGACAAGGGCACCGTCAGTGACACGGAGAGCGGCAGTAACCTCGGACGAGAAATCAACGTGACCGGGGGAATCGATCAAGTTGATCAGGAACTCGGAACCATCAACCTTCTGCTCAATCTCCTTAAGATCCTCTGGGTCGGGGAACTTGGCGTACAGAGAGATGGCAGTAGACTTGATGGTAATGCAACGATCCTGCTCATCGGGACGGGTGTCCATGAAACGGGTCTCACCGGCCTTAGCGGCGGAGATAATACCGGCACGCTGGACCAGGGAGTCGGACAGGGTGGACTTTCCGTGATCGACTAGAAAGAAGCAGGTTAGTCGAAGTGGTCATCATCTCGATTTCCGGGAAGGACATCATACCGTGAGCAATGACGGACATGTTACGGATGTTGGCCGGCTTGTCCATCAGGCCACGGATCTCCTCAATGGTGAAGCTGTTGAGAGAACCGATATTAGCATCCTGATCAAAATTTGCATGGTAGACATGACGGATCCCATCTGCGATGAGTGTCGACTTACTTGACCATCTTGGCGGTTTACTTCTCGTATTAGCCTTAGAGGCAAGGGAAGTAGGAAAAAAAAATAGAAAGAAGCAAACACACAGATGATCAGGACCTGGGGACCTAATCAATCAAGCCTATGTGCAAGTGCTCCGGAGAGGGAAGGGATGGAGAGGAAAAGAGGAAGGAGAAGGAGGGGTGCAGAGAAAAGTGGGAGAAAAAAATTGAGAGCGAGAGTGGGGACTTTGTGTGCCCCGCTCCGGGTTTGTGTGCGTTTCCAGATTATTTAATGCCAGTCCCAGTAGTAGTACAGAACACCAGCCATTTCATTTATTCATGCTTTTCTAATTTCCCTTCTGCCACACTATTTTCTTCTCAGTGAGTCTTATTAGCCTTTGCCATCGAGATTGGAAATCAGTCCTCTCTGCGATTTGACTCACTTTCCGAGGACATCCGTGGTTACAGCTCATTACTCGCAACGGAGCTAAAGCTAGCTAAAACCGAGCCCAAATTTGCCTCTCACTGTTTCCAGTAATAATATCCCATCTCTACATGTAAAATTACTGTAAAGAATTACGCTCCAACAAGGAAAACGAAGAAAAAATTGACTCGCATCCAATCAGCCCCGCTATCTCACCGCCTGCGCGGGGTGGTGGGCTGTTGTGGATTAATAATACACAGTGAGGACTGATCCTGCGCAGGGAAGTACCAGTGTAATCTACCTCAGACAGGGCTAGTTCGGTCATATGCTTGTATCAAAGAAAATCTTTACAGTACATATGCCCAACCCCCCATGAAATCATTTGAAAAACTCTTCTCTAGTACCGTGGCTTTTTTGTCCAATCAGCCACGCGGAACCTCCATGATTAGCTAATATCTAGCTACAGAGCTCGGGAGGTACACCCATGGAAGCCACCACACCTGAGCTAAGCTACATACCTTAGTTTATAGCTCTTGTACATATTCATTTAGCCTTTGTACGAAAAAGTCAACTTTGGATAAATATTTCGAATGCAAGGGGTATTAGTACACAAAAATGCAACAAGGCTCAGAACAACAATAATAGTACAATGAAAAAAGGAAAAAAAGACCAAAATATCGCAAAGCTCTAACTACGAAAAGCTCCAAGGGTTATAGGATAATCAAGTTCCCAAAATAGTCCCGTAGGCATCCTCTACCTCCTTTGCGATCTCCAATAAGGTCACGATAATGATCTGGTGCGTGACATTGGGCAGCTTATCACGTTGTAACCCGATCCACTCCAGTGGGGGCGTTGCCTCTCCCATGTCCCGCAGCTGTGGCGTCTCAATAACCGGCGGCTCCAATGCCGTGTATGTATACTTGGACTGTGGCACATTGACAACTGCAGTAATCTTCTCTTGTTGCTCAGCCCCTTCGCCGCCCCCTTCGGTACTGCTGCCAGGACCACCAGTAATCCGCACCGCAGACGGAGCGAGCGGCTTACCAAGCCGCGATGCGAGAGCACGCAAATGCGATTCCCACATGTCGCGGATGAAACTGATGCGCGAGTAGTTCCAGCCCACGTCAACTTTGCCTTCGAAGCTACTGTGGAAGATGTACTCGATCTCCCGATCACCCGGTGCTTGCCAGGTTTCCATACCCGCCACCAGTCGGGGTACCTTGAGAATGGTGCCACCGCGAGAGCCGGCGGCTCGTTGGGCGATCTCATCCACAGAGAGCTCTTCAAGTTGGGCGGAGCTGGGTCGACTGATTCCAGAAAGTGCCACACGGAGCTGACCAAGGGTCAAGCCGAGTGCGCTGTGGATTTTGTCAGATTCCAGTGAGACGGAAAAACGGGCCTGGGCATCGTAGGCCTCCAGCTTGAAGATTTGATTGTCGAAAAACGAGCTGGGGAAGGCACCAAGGTTGATATGGCGAATGCTGACAACTACACCGGTATGCAGTTGGATGGGTGCCCGCTCGGACTCCTCATCCTTCTGGTTCTGTTCTTTAGCGCGCGTCTCTAACTGGGAGGGGACCGCAGAGGATTTGCGACGAAGATATCGCTCAACCTCCCGTAGGGATGCTTCGTAAGCTGATTGCTTGTCTTGGACTAGTCTCTGCCAGGCTTGGAACAGCGCCAGGGCTTGGGATGCTGTCAAAGAAGTGCAGAAGACTTGTACTTCATCGCCTTCTAATATACTGAATAGTCGTTGGCTCTGTTCACCAGAGGGTTCACGAACATTGTACATCAAGAAGTCAAACATGGCAATATGCGCGACCAAGAAAGGCTGATAGTCGAAGGATACCTTGGCTTGAAGATGGTGAAAAGCGATAGAGGCTTGAATGAGTGGCGTGTGCCCAGCTTCACGGGACTCTGGCCATTGAATGGAGGTGCTTACTTTGAGAGTCCGCAATTCCACAATGCCACTCATGCGACCCTTACTCTCGATACCAATGGAATCAAAATTGATGCACATACTTTGCTCGTTATCGGAAGTCTTGTTGGAGGAAACCCACAAGTTGTCGATGGCAAACTGCGCCTTACCGAGTGTTGATCCCAGATCTAGCTGTATTTCCAGCTTCTCAATGGCAATAGTCGTGTTCCAGGGAAACGCTGATGCCGCAGCAACCTGTTGATAACGCTGGACAATGTAGGTCTGGGCCTCTGGCTCATGTGATTCCTCCGGTCGTGGTGTTGAGTTGGAGCTAGGCTCATCGTCGGATGGAAGCCAAATCTCTTGGAACAATAAAGAGTCTTGAACCTGCTTAGCATTCAAAATGACCTTCATAGGGCTCACTTTAAGAATAGCTGACACGCCACTTGTTCGGCCAAGATGCTTGCTGTTCATCAACGATAGCACCATGGACCGAACTTCGAAACTCGCCGTAGATTCATTGGAATAAACATGCTTCACCGAGGCCTCCAAATCATTGAATGCTAAAGAAAGAGCAACAAAGCGACCCTGTTCGTTGGATAGAATTGTGTTGACCGTAACGTAGACACTCTCGAATCGTGCCGTTGCTGCTACTCTGGCGATCGGCTGACAACTAAGACTGAATTCTTGTTTACAGAATAACAGTCCAAGGTTGACCTTGCATCGCCCAAGAATTGAACTTGGATCAGGCGCACCGAATGGGGCTTCTTGCATGATCTTTTGAGGCTGTAGCTTCGCTGCAGCGGATGGACGACGAAGGCGGTGTTGCTGATCTTTCTCTCTCATAATTTCCTTCACAGTAGCAGTCATTTGCTTGACCAAGGGCACAAGCGTCGGATACAAGACATTGGTGGATGGATTGACCTTCAACTCTGCATTAAGCGCTGGATCATCGGTCCCGTTATCTTCGAAATGAACCTTCAAAGCCACTCCTGGTGCCTGTAAAGTCGCAGTGGTTGCGGAATCTCCTTGTACATATTCGCCGTATCTCGCTTCGGAAAGTCGGCTACTCTTAATGTTGGCGGCCATCAAAGTCTGAGGATCCTGACTTCGTTTTCCTTGTAGCGAGACTGTAGCACCGGCAAAATCAACATCCACAAAGACAGATCGAAGGCGTCTGTTGCCAAAGAGACTCTGGCTTTTTGGGCCGTTCTCCGGATTAGGAGTTGGCTTCGTAGCCCAAGCAGCCTTGCCCTCACGCAAAGCCTCAGTTGCAGACGCAATAGAGTTCCGGATCATGTTTCCTGGGATAATGAACTCAGATGTCGCACGGATGTCGAGGGATTTACCGGCTGCCTGGAAAGCAAGCCAAAGTTCTTTCCCGATGGAATGATAGCCAACATTGAACACTAGTTGAGGCATGAGAGCGGAGTTCAGCGACCGTTTTTTCCGATCTGCACGGAATGGTACCATCTGCAGTTGCATATTCTCAATCCGAAGTCTGGCTGCATTCTTCTTCTTATTGGACAGCTCGACTTGCTGGATTGAGAAGACAAGGTCCTCTGGCTGGCGACCAGCACCATCGGAGAGAGGTGTCATGTTCCATGCAACCTGGATGCCCCGGAAATGAAATGAGTATAGGGCATTGAGGAATGCTTGCGCGGCAGCATCGTCGTTCACCTGAATCTTTGGAACGTCAGATTGAGCGCCGATTATTTCCTTGTGATGGCGATGACGTAGCCTGCGTAGGCGTTTGACTTCATGAGAGAGATCCAATGTCTTGATGCGCTCTTGTGTGTAGATGGCGATATCTACGACCAAGGCAGCCGTCTCCGCAAAAAGTTCAATGTCGAATTTATCGCTCGTGAAATGGTAGGCCCGCATGACCTCCCCATTCTCACGGACTGCGGACGTTCCAAGGAGCTTGACAGCAAATGTGAAACCACCGTAAGATTTGGTCTTTGTTCTCTCTAGGCGCCGCAAGAGGAAGCTAATTTGCGAAGCGTCGATATTGAACTCGGGGTACTCCATGGCATAGCCTCGATCTAGACCATTTTGGAGACTCATCTGCATCGTTCCAAGGCTGAAGACCATTTCTGCTTTGTAATCCTTCCCATTCAAACCAGGCGCAACAGCGTGTATCTCAAAACCAGCCATTGTAAGGCGAGCTTTGTATAGAATAACTGACTCTTCAGATAAAGGCGCCGGTTCTGCATTTGCCTTTTCAAGCGAAAGGGCGTTACTCAAGTGGGATTGAAGAACGTCCAAATTTTGTTTGAGGTCCTCGAGGAGATGAGCAACGTCTGGTCCTGTCAGAACACCCAAAAGACTTCGAACGGCGCTGGCCTCGAGACGAATCAGTTCAATAGTCAGATCTACCTCTAACTCCTTCCGGCCAGATGAGATATTTGCAAGGATCCGGCCATTGGTTGGGGGAATTTCCAACTTCGACAACGTTCGCGACTTTGCGCCTTCACCCGACAGGAACAGATGAGAGTTTTGCTTCACGTCAAAATCGACCTCAATCTGTGACGATTTCGTAGGCATAACCGACATGCGGGCTACGTCACCAGTGATGAGGTATGTCAGAGATGGAAGGAGGCTGAATCTTAACTGATAGTCATCCAGAAACATGGCCACGTTGATGCGATGGTGAGTAGGTTTTTTCGATGCCGGTGGCATTTCAACTTCAGGCGTAGCAGGCTTCGGAAGTTTGCAATTGCCGGTAAGCTGCCGAATGTATCTGACTTCATCTTCAATTATACGGTCCGCCACATGGGCAAGACCAACAGGGTCTTCCTTCATGTCAAAGCGAAGTTTTCGGCACGACGCAGCCACTTTCCAATCATTTCTACTCTGGGTCTCGTCTTCTTCAGAGACCAGTGAGAAATAGAAGTAAGGATCTGCAATACTTGACAGCATGAGTGACCCTGACTGACTCAGAAGTTCAGAAGAGCATGCATCCGCACTAAACAAAAGCGCGAGATCTTCTTTGTGGGCCGGTTTTGCGCCGTGTGAGCTGTGGACAATGGAGCTTCGTAGAGCCTTGGAGACCAAAGCAAGCTTGACGTTGATACCATCAAGGGTAATTGAGCCGAAATCAGTGCCAAATACAATCTGCAACTCCGTTGGCTCTTTTTCTCCATCATTCGATGGTGACTGAACTGGCTTCGATTCAAGTGTGACTGTAGACATGACTTTCATAATACCCTCAACGAGATCCAGAACCTCCCATCTTAAATGTAGAGCAGCAGATGAACAGTACGCCTGCAATGTGACGAGATTTTTGAGCCTCAGCTTGTCGCCATCTGAGGAAATGTTTTCAGCCACAAGCGATATGACTGTCGACAGATCCTCCACGATAAAGTCAGTCCCTCTTGGACCGGGGTCCAAAGAAAACCTGAAGGTCTTCACTGTGCAAGACATGAACATAGAGGGCTTTGTGGCGGCCTTTTCGGATTCGGGATTTGACCAAATTCTGCGCATGACATAGCTCTTTTCAACATGGGCTAGATCCCATGCTCGCCACTGGTCGAAGCCAGTAAAGACAGTGGATCTAGCATTGCGTGGCAATGGAAGATTGTTGCTAAGGCATTTACGGTCCAGCTCGCGCCGGTGATGCGCCGGAAGATTCCTATAGATGTTTCGGATGCGTGAAATGATCTTCCAAGAATCATGTTGTCGCAGATGAGTTGAAGCGACTCGAAGAACATTTGAAATACGTGCAAGGAAAATCGGGTCCCCGATGTCGGTGGCTGATAGCGTTGCAAAATAAATGAGATATTGGAGGCGTCGTGTGCTTGCAATCGAGACTTGCTGGAAAGCCGATGCAACAGAGTCAAACATGGTCGTGGCTCCTCGAACGAGGAACGCCAACCGTTCCACCGACCTAGCGGAGGTGATAGTGTTGAAAGTTCGCATCTGCAAATTCGAGCGAATATTAGGGGACGTCACGAGCCAGAAGTTCATATCACTCAGATTGCAGTTGAACGCGGCCTTTTCCTGGAAGGCGTCTGCTCGACTCCCCTCAACAGAAATAGAGATATGATCTGCTGCTGCATGAACAGTAATGCCTTGTTTGAGACCTTCAAGAAGATCGCCCTTTTGCCGCTGAATACGTCGTTGAAATTCGGTACGAAGGTGGTGAACCTCAATGCTGTATTCATCTCGGAACTCGACATGTTTGTTGTTGGGGGATTCCGAAACGTCCACCAATCTCAAGTGGATAGATGGAATGCGAAGAGAAACAGCAGTTGTTTTCTTGGGCTGGCTCATAGACTTGTCATAACCTACTATGTCGGAGATGACATCCTTTTGGAGCGAATCAATGATTTGAACTGGATGCTTCGGTTCGAACCCATCTAGTAAGGCAGACAAGGTGAACAGGAACCTTGGAGTACAGAAGCCTCTGATGCCCAACGGAAGATCTAATGCGAGGTTGGTGTAAGTGGTTTGGTCATCTTCAAAAGTCAAGAACATGGAATGCGGGGTCGGATATTTATCATCTTCGTTGTCGCCAGGATTGCTGCTGTTAATTGATGGCAGTTCAGATGTATCCAAGAAAAGCTTGTAATATGAGAATTTTGGTAAGATCCAAGGATTTGCATCTCTGATTGCAGCTGGAGAGTATGAGGTTGCTCTGGGAGTGGAATATCCATAGCTTTCATTATCCTTGAAGCGATTGGCTTGCGTAGTGCTCCTACTTGCATCACGGACAGGCGCAACAGGACGGCGCAACGGCTCTGAGCTTGAGACTGATATGGTACCTTGTATACCATTGCCACGAATTTTCGTGCTTTTGAGACTTGACGTTTCGGAATGGACAAGAAAGCTCCTAGCGCTTCCCGCAGGTTGAGTTCCTGAGAACCCTCTGTATGACGGCGCATTTACCGAGCTTAACCTTTGATGCATAGGTTCAGGCATCGAGGGTATGGCGATTGTTGGGGGTGAAAGGCCATCGTCGTGAGGGATGGAAGAAATTGGCGCAATATCTTCCCAGTCAAAGAGCAGCCACTGGGATCGATGTGTGCGTTTATCATGGACTTGAATATGCTCCTGTTGCAATCGTCTGCTTTCGGCGATATCCTGTTTCCGAAGAGCCATCTTGAATCGTATTGTCACCTGAATAATGCCGAGAGGATCGACTCTCTTGTCAGACGACTTGAAGGCTAGATTCGCGGACTGCCGATCGACTGCAGCGATAGTCAAGTCAGGCATCAGCAAATTCATTCGTTTTGAGAATTTGGTGTTCGCCCAGTCGTTGAAGTTGATTGTCAATGGCTTAGAACTCAATATGAGAGCTGTGTGGTCCAGCAAGACACTGACATGAGTCGAGCTAATCTTGGCCCTCAAAAAGGTCACGTCATGGAGAACAGGCGGAAAGATTGGATGCAGGGTATTTTCCTCGTTATCAAACGAGAAATCAAAGCTTTTAATGCTGGACGCCAGACAAGCCAGAAATTCCGGGGAGCATTCGCCAATGATTTTACCCACATCAAAATCCCAATTGCAAACATAGGTCGGCTCAGCGGGAGGCAATCCAAAAAGACGATGGCCATAGGCTGAGATACCATCGATGAAAAGCTGAGTATCGGATACGGCTGTTGAACCATCTTCCTGGGTAGATTGCTGATCTATCTTGAGTGGACTAATTGACAGTTGCATGTCCATGTAGTAGTTAGTGAAACGAAGATCAGCCTCAAGGGAAGCAGCGCGAAGTCTTGTGCATTCCAACTGGTCGTATATGTTTTCAGGGAGTAGAGCACAAGGACTGTCCACAACTACGTGGATCAATACATCCATGTCATTTGACCTCCGGTTTGGATTAATGCCTGTCGGATTGGCAGGCGGTTCATTAGCGAAGGCCAGCTCTTGGTATTCTTCTAGGGTCCTGAAGTGCATCTCATCACCAAAATAGTTCTCCTTAACGGCCATGAAGCTTTTGACCAAGAAGCCGTAGAGATAGCACCTAGGCGAAGCGCCATCGAGATTTAGCACCAGGGTATCTGTCAAGTCTGGGGACGTTGAAAGGAAGTAGGTGTAAGAGCCATCGATAAGGAGGCTATCAAGTGTTGCCATTGAAGTTCCAGGCAGAAAAGCATGGTGTGTATCCCACGCAGGGACTAAGTGATCGACACCCCCATCTTGGAGATTAACCCTGAACTCCACTGCATTCTGTTCAGGTTGATACTTATTCAATGGAATAATGACATTCGCCGTCAACTGCTTGCCCTTTATAACAATGAATCGGTTGTCTTCCCGATCGGAAGGGTTACTGATAATGTTCCGGTCGTTGACATTGATCAATAGCTGTAAGTTCGAGAAGCTGAGGTCAATGTTGTAGATGAATGGCACAAATGTGTAGTATTCGGATGGAGGGCCCGATGCCCAGTCAGTGACGAGATCGGTCAGGAGAAAAATGTGATCTCGCAAGAGAAAGAGCTCCATTCCATGACTGTCAACCGCAAATTTCCACGTCCGCAGGCTGTTCCAGCAGAGGGGGTTAGACAAGTCACAAGTGACCAACTGCCGTGGACATTGCCATAGAAGCCCATGGTTCACACTGGATGAGAGCTTTGATTCACGCAATTCAAGAGCAAGTTCATTTCGGTACCCTGTGATTGATGCTGCCATGTCCATGGTATAGGTTATGGTAGAGTCAGGGCCCACGCGAAGGGAGAGCCATCCAAAAGGTCGAATATCAGGACCAACATGGCCTTTTTCACCTTCCTTGGGGCGTGATTTACTCCTGTCACTTTGCTTCTTCCCTTTGGAAGTTCCTCCGATGGCATCTGCGCGGCCTTTCCATTGCCAGTCCTTCGACTGCTCTCGTGTGGGGATTCGAAGTATAAGCTCTTCGCAGATTTCAACACGCAACTTGAATGAGGTGCTTTGTCTCAACACGCCGGTTGTTAATGGCTCTGCCGGTTCTGCACTGCGGTAAAAATTGGGGAAGAAGACGTTCTGTAAGCCAATTCGCTCCCTGTCAGCCCAGGGTCCATAGTTGATTGCTCCGCCGTCTATCTTTAGATCGATTCCCCATTCTGGCGGAGGGGCATGATTGATATTTTTGCCTAAATCCTGGGAGGGAACAAGTTGTTCGGGCCTCACACGTCCAGGAATATCCCAGAAATAAGTGAAGTCTAGGCTTGGGCCATCAAATATTGTGGAAAATCGCGCATACTCGACCGAGTTCCATTTTTCATGGTCATCGTCATCATCCTCGTCCAGGTACCGGGAAAGGCCAGTCCAGCGGATAGCATTTGGGAACTCTGCCTGACTTCTAGGCATAATGTCGGCTTTTTTATCGCCCAAGGTGAAAGACTCAACGGAGGTTTGGAAGTAAGGAACAAGTTCACGAATGCCATGCCATATCTTGCGTCTCTGAGACCGATAGCTGAATAAATTTCCCAGCTTAGGCTTTGGAACAGGTTCTTCCTCTTCTGCAGTACTCAACACTTTGGCAGTGGCCAATTGTGTTTGTTTGAAGTCAGGATTGGGCCGCATCTGGATCACCGGGTGCTTGAATTGGAACGTAAACAGCTGCCGGTATAAATCAAGAGGTCCTGCCTTGCAAGCTGCAATGTTTCCCGTTGCCCCATCGAAAGTAGTTGTCAAGACAGACCGGGTGTTTTCATTTCCCATCACAATTGCTCCTTTGGTGCAGTCCAGCTTCAGAGGCAAAAGTCCAAGCATATTCGACACCGGGTCCGAGAGTTCGGCATTTCGAATATTAGAGTTTTGGTAATTCAGAGATTCGCTTCCATCTATGCTTCGTTTGGAGACGTTGTCGGCGCTTGCTTTGTTACCGGGCCCAGACTCCATTGTAAATGTTGTGTTGGTCCGCGCTGGCTGCTCATCGGGTTGAGGGTGTCCATTGTTCTCGTCATCATCCCATCTATCCTTGGTGTACCCGAAGCCAGCAAGAATGCTGTCATAAGCTGGGGTTCGGTTATAGACAAACCATTCCAGACCATAGACCTTGATTGAAATGCGACAAGGAAGATCAATTGTCTTCTCCGCTCCGCCTTGTTCCCCGAGACTGGCATTCTTGTCGCTGGAAGTGCCCGGAATAGAGCCTTTTCGTTCGTTCCCTGGAGCGCTATAACCGCCTGTGTTCTCCTTCAAGTCCTCGTTTGCGTCGGATAGATCGGTACGTGCCACTGGGCGTTTCCAATACCTCCAGGTGATGAACCCCCCATGGATGAAGATTGTCTCGTTCACGCCATGATATCGGATTCCCTTGAAGAATATCCTGCCACCCAACAACGATATCTGTAGCGCGTTTATATCGACAAAGACGCGGTAGTAGTGCCAAGTGTAGGCTTTGATTCCGTAGGAGAGTAGGGTCGCGAAGAGCCGATTGAAGTAAAGCAAGAAGAACAAAACACTAAGACATTAGCGACCAGTCAAGCTTAGTTTCCAGAGGCACTCACAGAATGCAACAAACAATGAGCCACAGGAGAAAAAACCTATGTCTCAATTAGTTATACAATAATCGTGCAAAAGTTCCAAATCCAACGGACCAATTGAAGCTTGGGTCTGGCGTCAGATAAGAAGCCGTCAAGCTTGTACTGGCCATTTCTCCGTAAAGCCGCCAGCTGGCGTGAGCATCGTCAGCGAGATAGATTGACTCGCAAGTGACGAGCCCAATAAATGAGCTTTATCATTCCAGGATCCAAAGAAATGCTAGAGAGCGCGGAAGTCGCGAATGTTGGAGATGCGGGATTGTTTTAATCTAAGGCGGTGTCACGAGAATGATCGTCATCGGAACACGCCTCCTGGCTACCTTATATTTCTCGAGCTCTCCCGCCCTCTCAGCGCGCCGAGTCACCATGTCTTACGCCTCTTACGAGTTTACGAAATGACTTATCGTATCTAGAGTCGCGGTTAACTCTATCCGCATTTGTCATACTCGTCCGTAAACATGCACGTCGCCGCCGCCGGTGGAGGAACAGGCTCCAGCCTAGCTCGTGCGATCATTATTGTCACCGGTGTCTCAGCTCTAGTAGCATCGCTACTTTCTATTGTGTTAGTGGATATACCTATGAGACTATATTTCCCATTTTACTGGTGACTACGAAGCTAACGTCTCCGTGCTGTGTGCAGGTCCATATGGTTCCAAACGTACAAGCTCCGTTCGCGACTAGACTTCCTCCGATAGTTGCTAATTTGGATATTATGTAGCAAAAATTATCGAAAGCCCTTACTCCAGAGATATGTTGTGCGCATTCTGTTGATGTGAGTACTGGTTCTCACTGCCAACCATCTCAGGAGGCCCAGGAGTGCTCAGGATTGATGCTGATCAAGAACAGGGTACCGATTTTCGCCGCATCATCATGGACGAGCATCGTATCCTTGACGGCAGCTCAGTTTCTTGATCCCATTCGTGATATATATGAGGTATTTCGCCCATTCTGGCGTGTGGTGGAGTTATGCTGACGGGTGACTTTGATAGGCTTTCACCATCTACACATTCTTCCAGCTGCTTATTAACTTTTTGGGGGGTGAGCGAGCAGTAATCATTATGGCTCATGGCCGTCCACCAGTCTCGCATGCCTGGCCGCTGAACCACATGCTGCCAAAGGTCGATATCTCTGACCCGCATACCTTCCTGGCTGTCAAGCGTGGCATCCTGCAATATGCCTGGCTGAAGCCCATTTTGGCTATTGCATCAATTGTGATGAAAGCAACGGATACATACCACGAGGGATATTTGGATCTCGGGTCAGGCTATCTGTGGACCGGCATCGTATACAACGCCAGTGTGACCCTCAGTTTGTATTCTCTTGCGATGTTCTGGGTGTGCCTTCACGATGATCTTTTGCCATTCCGCCCTATTCCCAAATTCCTCTGTGTCAAGCTCATCATCTTTGCCTCATACTGGCAAGGATTCTTCCTGTCCATCTTGCAATTCCTGGGGGCTCTTGGGAACGGTGTTGCTGGGTACACCCCGGACAATCTTGCTGCCGCTATCCAGGATAGTCTGCTTTGCTTTGAGATGCCTTTCTTTGCCATCGCGCACTGGTACGCCTTCTCATGGCATGATTATGCGGACCCCACCATCTCTGCTGCCCGAATGCCAGTGAAATACGCACTCCGAGATGCATTTGGCCCTCTCGATCTGATCGAGGACACAAAGATGACACTGCGGGGTGACAATTATGACTATCGAATTTTCGACTCGGGCGACAACATTATCGCGCATGAGGAATCGGGTTCACGAGTCAAGCGAGTAATGGAGGGAATGCGGTATGAACGAGGAGGAAAGGCAAAATACTGGATTCCCAAGCCAGGCGAGGCTAGCAAGACCGGAGAGGCTGATAGTCGCACCCCACTTCTTGCTGGCAGTAGCTCTAGTGCTCATGGTCGCCATGAGAGAGGCGGCGGCAGTTCTGCCGACCGATTCCGGTCCTATAGCGAGATTGAGGTCACGCTTGACGATGAGGATGAACATTTATTCACCAATGCGCGGGCACTGGAATTTGGAGATTGGAACGTAAGTCACTGACGAGTGAATGACGTTGCATGGAAGACTAACTTGAACTGCTACTAGTACCCTGTCATCACCGCCAACGAAGTCCCCAGAGATCAACGGCTGCCAAGAACCAGAAGTTACCAACAGTCCAAACAATCCGATGAGGGCCATGTGAAAAAGTCCCGCACGCACCGGAAAGGCCGAGCGTCGGGCAGCGACAGCAAGCAGGATCCCAATTCCTCGCGCAAGTCCAAGAGCTCCCGTGGACCAGGTTCTTTGCAGCGCAACGACAGCTCCACAAGCTCCCATCAATCGCATCGCAGCCATCAGTCGCACCGCAGCCAGCTGGTCGACCTCGTAGTGGAGAACCAGGAAGCTGAGGAGGAAGACCGAGCCCAGGCACAACGGGAAACCGGCTCTGCCTGGGGAGCTGAAATTCGTCACTACGAGTAAGTTTACTGATTGATTGGACTACACCTTTTATTGGGTTGCCCCTGTTGACCCTGCTTCTAGGAGACCTTCTGGGCAGCCAATTGAAGAAGAGGATGACCCCGAAGCCCCGGCCCAGGAATCCCCAACCGAGCCGGCCCACAACCAAGCTGCCACGCGATGGGCGTACAGTGCCCTAGGGGATGACAATGAAGTGTGGAAATAATGTACTTCTTTCGGACTTCTATATGATTCGGAACACACATGGCCTATCGCGTTGATTGGTCTCAAATCTCTGATCCCCTGCGCACGGTGTCGTAGTTTGTCCCGCACTCTATTTCTGGAAAATGTGTAAAATGGAGCTTGGAAACCTTCCAAGGCTGACTATCTTGAAACAGACCAGTAGACAGTCCATGTTGAACATGTCCCTGAAATGAAGACCACAATATTACGCCCAATCTGCCCGTTGCTCTTTCTTAGGCGCCCGAGGATGTGATAGCCCCACTTCTATACATGAGCCACAAATCTCCGGGTACCAAGGCAAGGATGTGACAATTCCCTTCCAAATCGGCGAATAAGGCATCATACCGTGAAAATGGAATAAGTATAGAGCCTTCAGGAACTGTCCACGTAGGTCGCCCTGAACAGCAGCATACTACCAGGAGCCGCATCGGGCTAAGATGCCGTACCTGACAGTGAGCTCCCGAAGCGATAGTAATAACCGGTTTCTTGAGACCAATCGCAGTCGTCGAAAACCTCCACTCCTGATATGCTATGTACATGTACTGTAGGTACAGACTTGCTTGCCAGCCACCAATCACCAAACAAAGAACGAGTCACGAGGAATTGTCCTTGACCGCTACAACGATTTGACTGCCACGGCAGCTGTCGGCTATACCTTGACGTTGCCTATAGTGTTTATGTTCTTGGTAGGGTAATGCATACCGCGTAAGCTAAACTTCTTTTCAACAAGGGTATATGGGCATTGCTGATCCAAATAATGCGCGAAAGCCCCATGCAAATCAAACCATGTGGATCATTGTGCAACGTAGATTTTGAAGCAAACATGTGAACGAACTATAACTTTGAAATGTGGAGTATCTGTCCCGCACTTGGGTGTATTGGGGCAAGTTGGGTATAAACACCCTGAAACCAACCAATGATGCGAACTCCCCGTTGAAACGGAAACGAAGAATAAAACGACAAATTTGAGATACGAAAGCCAACGCAGCCTGGTGCTCATACGCGCCCAAGGTGTGACACCCCACTCTTCTACATGGACAAAGCTCCTGATAAGCACAAAGTTTGTGACAGCTCCACTCGAACGGGCCAATGAGACTCTATAATTGACTCCGCAAAGACGATCCCCATCACCCAACCCGTCTGCTGAGAGTAAGTCACCAGGATGACTTGCTCTGTCCGGTATAGTTCCGGATCTTAGCGGCACACCGTCTCACCCGTCCCTGACGAGTCAAAGCTGGCGAGCGCACGGGCGCTGGAGAATATCCTGGTTGTACGGGCCTTTGTTTTTCAGTCGAGAGGTTTCTTCTCTTCCTCTCGAGTTGCGAGTCCTTTGCACCCCTATCCACTCTTTACTCCCACCTTCAGGAAAGGTGATGGATTAACTTCGTCGAAGCGCTGGTCGCCATGACAGCTTTTGAGCAAGCGGGGTCGCTATTCACCGGTTGGATACGGTCTTGCTGGTCATGTTTGCTACCAGGAGAGAAGGGTCAGGATGCCTTGCGAAGTGAGGACCATGGTAAGCATTCGTGAAATCTTGTGACTATCTATGGACCTTGAATTAACTTTTATGCCTTGGATCTACAGGTATCAAGCGGGAGATGGAAGTATGCCATACTCAACCGCATCTTGTCCCTCCTATGAAGCTGAAGGTGTACGATGATCTCCCCAATCCGAGGATGAATCACACCCGGAACTCGCATTCCTTGTCTTCGTGGCTAGAGGAAGGCCGGAACCTGGCTTCGAGGGCATCTTACCGGGCAAGTCTCACTACGTCTCGAAGGAGACAGCCCACTACATCGTTGAAAATCAGTGGCCCTTCAGACTTTCGCAGAGTAGAGTCTTTCCATGACTCTGTTGCAGTCGATAGCAGATACAAACCTCTTGATCTCAGCATCCATCGGTCGGGTAACCGATTGTCAGACCTACCCTCCTTTGAGTCTTTCCAGATAGACGAAGACTCTCATTCCCCGATTCTGACAGTGCCACCCCGGGCTCTCTCGCATCAAAGTATTCGTCATCGACGATGCGTGTCAACCGCTTCCGGTTTCACTGTATCCCGAAAGCCCGTTGGCTCAGGGGATCGTCGTTCTCTCGGAAGCATGCATCTCACGATCGAATCCGAAGCCCAGAAGCCGGTTCACATTGCGAGCCCTCTGGTGCCCCATTTCTCTATCGTCACCCCTGTCAAAGTAAAGGCAAATGATATTCTTCTTCCAAAGGGACCTTTGCCAGCATCTGCCCTACGACACAACAGGCCCGACTCGGGAGAAAGCAAACTCACACTGGATACTGATATCTTATCCGACAGCTCCAGTGGTGCCCAGACACCACGAGCAGTGCAAGACCTTCCCCAGACCCCAGTGAGATGGAGAGATACAGAGAACACATCAAGCCAGCACTCACCGAACGAATCCTCATTCTCTTTCCTTCGAGACTCTCCCTCGACATCTAGTTCAAGCACATTCCCATCCCGGCTGTCATCATTGCGCCGCCCCTCCTTCACACCAAGCGACTACCGCAAGACTGTCGCATCCGTGCCCCTTCCAGACCGTGTTTCCCAATGGTTCTCCCGGGAGAAAGACGTCCCGCCCAATCCAATCTCCCTCGATGGTGAGAATAAATTCGAGTGGGAACGAACTCGTACGCTGAGTGGTACTACCGTTGCCTCAACCATTACCACCATTACTGGCGGAGCGAAGTCTCGTCCACCCAACTTTTCTATCTCCAGCTCATTCACGGGTAGCTCTACTCCGCGAGCATCGCTGCATCAACCGTCTATAAGCAGAGACAAGGAGATCGAGTCGGGTATTTACCGTCCAACAATCTATGAAGGCCGGCCGCAACATCCTGGCTTCGCTACCTCTCGCCATGGTGAGCCGATTGTATTCCAGGAAGCCACTATTGGTGTCGCCTTCTAATTATGTTATCCCTTCATCCTGGGGTTTCCCGGGTTTCTCTGGGTCATCACGGAGACTGGTCCTCGTCGGTCGTTTCGATTAATTTACAAATACGTCTTTTTGTTTTGTTCGACTTATCTTTTAAATACCCCATGCTGAAATGCTGCAATACTCCCTTTTTTCGCGATTCTTATTCTTTGTTCCCCCTTGCTCAATTTGCGGGAAGGTAATAATAAGCTTGTGGGTGGATCAATTTGAAAATTCGCCTTTATTGTCTTTTGTCTTTTGATTTAATTGATCAAGATAATGGAATCACATCCTGAATCAATGTCTTCTACTGCATGGACGCACTCATAAAGTCTGGCATCCTAGTCACCCTGAAGCTGTGGGCCTCGCATAGTAGGTGGACATAGTCTAGATGCAGCCAGGGTATCAGGTATAGGTGGTCCGATAACATTAAAAATATGGCGGAAAGACCTTGAGGTCTTTCTTTGTCTAGAGACCTACGTTTATCAAAAAGCTTTCAAAATAGTCCATTGTAACCACCGTTATATTGGGGCCCGAGTCGTGGAAATTTCCATGCACCGGAAATTCAATCCGGAATGCTGAGTCCCCTTTCTCTCATATCAATTGATGAATATGGACCATGCTGAATCAGAAAAGAATCAAAAAAAAAAAAAAAAAAAAAAAAAAAATCATCTGTAAACCCCATAACTGCAAACTCAATGCGCCTTTGTGTCAATCTGAGGTAGGTCTTGGGTCGGAGGTCTTCAAGTCATCGTTAAACTGGGCGGCGGTATTAAAGGATTGAACCAGTGTCTGTCCTCGATGTGAGGTCTCCGTCATCTCCACTGACTCAGCGTCTGGCGGTGCTAAAGTGATTGACATTGACAAGATATGATCCACTTTCAGCTTCTTTATTTGTTCACGCTCCTCTTCGGTGTCATCGGAGAAGAAGTCCCTTCAATGTCCTTCAAGCCATCTCTTTCCCGGTATTGGTTCAGCTCAACCTGTGCAGCAAAGTAGTGATCGCGGGTTTTCTTGCATCGCTGTCGGAGTCTCTTGTTCGTACGAATCCGAGCCGTGATCTGGCGGTCATATTGGGCACGTTGGATTTGCATAGCTTTGGTTGCCTTGAGATGTCCTTGCTGTGCATCCTGGACCTCTTTGGCCAACTTCTCCTTTCATCCCCGACCTTTCCGTGCCCTCGCCATAAATGCATCGGAGTCCTCGACCACGTTAGGCTTCAGCATTGCGTCTTCTTGTGTTTCGAACCCTTCCTCCTGTGCACGGTCCACATTGACATATTTCCCTCTGGTATCTCGAGTGATCCTAGTAGAAGCGGCCTTCTTGATCCTGAGCTATCTCCTAGCAGTTAATAATATTAAATCGCGGGTAGTGGTATCCCGAATCGTATCACCCGGCGGTTCAATTTCCGAAGACCGGGTGGAAAGACATCATCTCCTCTCTTGGTCTTCGCGTCCAATAAAGACCAATACCTTCAGCGCAGTTATCCAGTAGAGTCGAACGCGACCTGGGTTTGCTTGCGTAAAACCGGTCGAAACCACATCAGCCCCATAATGTCAGGATCACTTAGCTTCTCAGTAAGCCGATGTTCAGTATCAAGTTCGGAAAACCTGCTCGGCAAATCCTCAAGGTCGTGGAAGTCATCGAATTCCTATAGTTATCGCGAGTCTTGATAAGATTCTCGGTTTGTCAGCCATGCCGACACACGTACAAGATAGGGTTTGAATTGAATCTGGGGCGTTTTCTTTTTTTTTTTGGGGGGGCTGACTTCCTATTTTTAGTTTCTCTTCTCTTATTGTGTCAAGTCAACCTCACCTTGCTTTAGCACTAATAGGCGAGGTCTGGCTTGGATTGTGCCTCATTTAAGGCCCTGCCGAGATATCAAAACTCATGCCGAAATGGTTGCCAAGACTTGGTCCTATAGGTTATATCGGTCCCCGTTGACGTATAGATGAAGCTAGGTAGAGGAAGAAGAAAAAGAAGAAAAGAAAAAAAAGAAACAGAAACAGAAAATGAAGAAGAAGAAGAAGAAGAAGAAGAAGAAGAAGAAGAAGAAGAAGAAGAACGATACGGAAGGAGAAGTAGGGAAGGAGTATCAGTTAGTAGTAAGAGAGGAATTGGAGAACAATCACTTACATCTAATGGCAATGTGAGGACTATACAAGAAAGTAATCCTGATCTAATTGAAATTGTATGAGTCGAGGGTTCGTCAAACATGGGCACAGCTACTGCTAACTGAACAGAACCCTTCATGTGACGTGAGAGACGTTGGAAGTCATATAGAAGTCAACGCATCTGGTTAGTTACCACAGCCGTCCGTTAACCTGGGAAGTCGCAATTGATTAAGGTAGACTCTGTATGAATAGTCATATATAACCCATAGATATGATGAGTTGAGATACTAGATTAACTTTAAGATACATTTAAGGTACTTTATGTCATTCCGGATTGCGATTGCGAGCCAGGGACGAATACCCGGAGTTGGCAAATCAACAAGGGTAGTTAGGCAACCCGCTGCGCTGGCGGAAGCAATGTTCTCAAGTCTATCTTAGAGCTGACCTCGTACAGAGAATATCACTCTATTTGTTCGTACGTACTCACAGCCACGAAGCTGGAAGCCTGATATCCCGCCCCCAGTAATCAAGGCCCGGTAGAACCGCATTGCCACGTACTAGAGGCCCCACCTACTCAAGACCCCAGAGCCAAGGCTGAATGCATCCAATAATGGTCTTCGCAGCTTCCGCCCAGATGGTCCCTTAATCAGGTGTGCGGGATGACGGTGCAATGGTTGTAATAAGCATTGATGGGATCCTTGAGCAATGGCACCAGGCGGGATATGGCCTGCGCCCATTTACTGCGAGGTTATGAAACCGTGCAACAGCCGTGAAAGTCCAAAATAGATTGGAAATCTCGGGGTGCATTATGCATAAATATCACCTAGCCACCTCCAGTCTAGTGTATTTTTTAAACCCAGATCAAATTCAATATAATTTCTAGAGCAAATATGCGGTTCGGAACGAACGCCATAGTTACAGCTACGTTGCTAGCAGCGGTACAAACCACCGCTAGCGTCATTTCTCGAAGCAAGAGCACAGATGCCTGTGGCCAAATATACCAGCGTGTTCATAACGCTAGGAATGGCAGTAAGGCCCCGTCTAGACCTCTGAACACCAGTGAAACAATACTAACGATTAAATAGACAGCACTGTAATCATACCAGGGGAGCTGGGGCTTCAGTGTCTTCAGGCCATGCCCTTTGAATCAAGTCGCGCTGTCTTATGGGTGAAAGAATTTCGCAAATGGCTCCTCTTCCAGTCCGATCTTGAGATCTTAAAGGATCCTCCGCCGGGCTACCAAATGCCCGCTACGGATCTCATTGGAACCCTCGATCAGATTGAGAAAAGAGCTGCTGGTGAATCCTACAAAAACCATTGGGAGTTTGACACTGATGTGAAAAATATGATCGGCTCTGCTTATGATGGGCACTTGGATGTTTCGACGTGTCCGTCTTCGCTCATGACTTACACAAACGATGTACCGCTTGTATCTGTTTCGTCGAATGGGATGGCTATTCCGAAGGTGTACACATTCGGTAAGATTCACTGCCTCTTTGTCCTTTGAATAAATGCTAACTTCAAAACCAGCCGACGCTAGACTATTGAAGTCTCACCAGGCCAGGGTGTCACCAATCGTCTCAATTAATGGGGTCGATGCTGCATCGTATCTGGAAGAAATATCATTGACATCAAAGTCTCAGGATCGTGATGCATTGTAAGCGCCAATATATCGCGTACTTATCTCTAGTATCTAACAGCTCGATTTTCTAGGTACAATGAAGTTTTTCTCTCAAATCCAATCGCGGCCAAAGGGGAGTCCTGGGCACTCAACGGTTTATTCAGTCAAACTACAGTCTGGCCTGGCGCAAATCATACGCTTCGCTACGCAAATGGCACTTCTCAAGTGGTCAAAACGGTTGTCGAACTTGAATCATGGAACTGGAAGTCCGGTAAGGCACGATACAATGCTTTGTGTCTTCCATCTTCGACCTCTTCGACCTCTTCGAAGCGCTCCTTGTCACCATCCTCTCAAGTCTCAAAACGCTCATCACGATCCAAAAGCCCTTCAGGTTACCTGATTCCGTACTCCAACACTACCGAGTACTCTCTGCTCAGTTTCTTTCCAAAGAGCAGCAACCTAAATGAAACAGCAGTTCTTGCCCTTCCTTCGTTCAAACCGGAGGATCTTGCGCAGTTTAACAATCTCGCCCGGAATTTCATCAAGAAAGCTGCTAAAGAGGGGAAAAAGAAGATGATCATCGATCTCCAGGGCAATGGAGGTGGTACTATTTCTGCAGGCTGGAACTTGTTTCGACTCTTCTTCCCGGATCAAGAGGTCTACTCCGCGACCCGTTTCCGTGCCCACGAAGGCATCAATTTCATCGGAGAAGCATTCGCACGTCTACCCCTCAACAATCCCGACACTTACGGTAATATGCTAGACTGGAAGGAGAATGTCACACCTGATCAAGAGGCTGCTTTCTCCTCCTGGGCAGACCTTTACGGACCCTACGAACTGTTAGGAGTGAATTCCTCCAGTCTCTTCGCAAACAACCTAACAGCAATTTCCTATCCCGGTGCGGAACCCGTGAGTGGATACGGCGCAATACCTCTCGATCCGAAGACCCAGACTTTCGCGGCCGAGGATATCATTCTGATTACTGACGGCTACTGTGCGTCCACTTGCACCCTATTCACCGAGCTGATGAAAGCTCAAGGCGTCCGCAGTATCGCCTTCGGTGGACGACCACTGGCTGCTCCTATGCAGGCTATGGGTGGTATCAAGGGTGCACAGGTAGAAAATCTCGCCGATATGGCGAACCTCCTGGCGGTTGCGAAAGAATTAGCCAAATCTTCGTCACTTCTTTCTGATGAGGACTTGGAAAATTGGGACAAATATGTCCCCAGTCCTCTCAGTGAGTTCCCTTACCAGACGAGCAATGCTACCGTGAATCTTCTGAACGCGTTCGGTCCTACAAACGACATCGTGCCCAGGCAATTTATTTATGAAGCAGCTGAGTGTCGTCGCTTTTTCACATTTGAAAATATTGTGGATCAGGAAACTACCTGGGCATCTGCTGCTGATGCTATGTTTTATGGTGGCGGTTGTGTGGAGGGCTCTATGAATGGCCCTGGAAGCCTTATTCCGGCATCAGCGTAGATGATGTTCATTTTGGCGAATTACTAGACAAGGATCATGGGCGAAAGGAGGAATGTGAATGATACAATATCTCCGAGTCCGAGTACGCTTACCATAACCATAACCTTGGCCTTCATTCTTCGTTAGTCAGATAGCCGAATAACCTTGTAATCCATTGTAATGCATAGAGTTGCACGCGAAGTCTTGTTGACATAATGAGATTGATGACACGCGATATGAGATAATATTTATCCCTTAATATAACGGTATTACACCATAATCATGTCATAGGAACGGAGCAGCATCCCTCGATGAAACATTTACGACCTGGGCACCATGTGGTGACATCGAGATCTACAGCGTAGATCGCGAACCACTCACATATTTCGGTAATAATGGGACTTGTTTCGCGCGCGTTTAAGGTTTACCGTGTTGTCATGAGCCGTGGGATCAAATTCACTTCCGGTACCAAGTTTTCCTAACATTCCTAGGCTTTGCGCCACTAATGCCTTGTTTTCGACGCGGTTAGACTCCCCCAAGCTGACTATCTGACGTCAATCGCGTTAAAATAAATAAAATAGACTTCATGATCCACAAAGCTGTTGAACGTTAGACCTACACAAGCCAGGATTTAGGATTTGCAAGGGCGGTTCAAGGCGGGCGTGCTAGCCCTAATTATGCAATGCGGATCTCACTCTAATGCTACCAAGTACAGTGCGAAACCATCAGTACAATAAATGTGGTACATAGATGCTAATAGTGAAGGACAGATCAAATGCAAAACGGAATAAACAAAAGGGACAGGAACGTTGACTAGTCGTGTACAAGACGTCTCAACCAATATAGTAACACTGTAGCTCACAGATCAGACTTAACAGCAAAAGAGGTCTTCTCAAAAGACCGCTCGGACTCACCCTCCCCCTCCGAATCGACAGGTGACATGACTTGAAGAATCTTGCCGTCTTCGAATATGCGTGCAACATCCTCCAGAGACCGTCCCTGCGTTTCTGGGAAGAGGAAGTATACCACGCCAAGGAAGACAACCAGACACCCAACATAGAGGAGGAAATATCTCCAGCGTAGTGCCGCAAATGCCACTGGATTGACGTACTGATTAAAGAAACAGGCAAGTGAGTCTGTAGTCAGGGTAATAGCGAGACCCTTTGCGCGAAGCTGGAATGGGAGAATCTCGGCGGGATATGCGATGAAGAGGGGCATATATGCAAAGTCGTATGCGGCACAGAAGAGGAAGAGCATAGGAATCACGGCAATGCCTGCTTCGATTATGTTTAGCTCGGAGAACAGAGCTGTCATGACTGTTGATGTGGATAAGAAAATCATCATGAGGGTCGTTGCGCTAAGCCATAGGACGCGGCGGCCGTATCGGCCTGAGGTACTGGCTCCACCGACGGCAAAAATCAGATTCCAGACCTGGAGGCTAATGTTCACTGCTGCTTGGTGGGCGGCATTTTTAATTCCAACTGAGGCCAAGATGGGAGGAAGGTAGTAAGAAGTAACGCCTGGAACTAGATTAGCAGTGAATTCAGGTCCAAGTTAAGTCAGAACTTACCATTTCCTGTCCACTCCTGCATGAATCCCATGAGGATACAGATTGACAAGCGATGCACATCACCTCGACTACTGAGAAAAGCACTCCACCCAGAGCAGGCCTTCATGTCTGCTTCGGCACTGATGCTGCTGCAGATCTGATCGTATTCTTCTTGCACAAGCGCACTGCTCAGGTCTCCATTTCCATGGTACCGCACCAGCATAGCTCTAGCCTCACCCTTCCTGTCCTTGGAAACCAGCCATCTAGGACTCTCCGGGATGACGAATAGTCCTGCCAATTGAAAGAGCGGAAACAAAACCTGCAGCATGCAAGGAACCCGCCATGACCAGCTGTCTTGAATACCCAGAGTAGAAAACGCGATACCAGCCGCGGTTATCGAGCCACAAAACCAAAGCGCATTATAGAGACTTGTGAGGACTCCTCGTTGGCGAGGGTGTGCCGCTTCAGCAATGAGTAGCGGTGCAGCTGTTTGTGAAAAGCCCACGCCAGCTCCTGTGACGATTCGGGCACCGAAAAAGATCCAAGGTCGTTGGACTGCTACCTGGACTATCGAAGCCAGGATAACGAGTGTAGCACCGATAGCAACGCAAGGCCGACGGCCTAGCCTGTCGGCAACGTATGAAGCAGGAATAAAGGTTAAAAAGGAACCTAAAGAGACCGCGGCGATGATAAGGCCTTCGGCATTGGCGCTGAGATCCTTCAAGAAAACGGCAACTGTCAAAGTTGAGTTAGCAGCTACTTCCACCACTGGATTGCAAGGACTCACACTCGGGTAACACCAGCAAACTATTGATCTGACTAGCATTATACCCCGACGTAGCAGAAGCAGCCAACATCAAAGCAATACCCAGATTCAATCTCCGCAAGCCTCCATCCACATCCTTGGCCATATTGACGAATCAAGCTGGATGTATAAAATAAATCTTATACTTTGTATCCAACACATAGAGCTACCCTCCACTTTATCTACCAAAAATGACGGAGCTTTTATCGGATAATTGTCTGACATTCCTGACAGCTTCGCGTGCGCCGATCTTACCAACTAAGGCTGAAATTTTTCGCCGACCCTGTGGAATGCTGGCAGGGGGGGGAACATTTAACAGAACGAATTGCCAGTTGAGCTTTTTACACTTATGCCTCTAAGAGAGTTGGGGTCTTATGATATGCAAGGACTGTCCAAGCTCCAGGCTATTTGTATCAGGAATTTAGTAACGTCAAGCTGACGACGCCAATCGGATCGAGTCCCAGGATAAATTGGTCAGAGGATTCGGACGAAGCTCAGCTGATCATTGGATATGGATCTCAAGGGGCTGGTTCTCTAGGGACTTTTGTTGCTTTTTCGGCTCTAGCGGTTATGTTGTGCTGGGAGCTTGTGTGGGGATGTGAGTTCAGTTTTGGGGATCTGCGCTAGCTTCCAAGCTCAGCTGCTACTTGTATACGCGTTCAGTGGGCTCCTTGAGGTTTATTGGGTGCTGCCTTGAGGATTTGTCTAGAGGGTACTGTAACCCTGGATAGATGGGGTTTGTGATTGGGTGGAGATGGACCTGAGTTGGAGATGAGGATACAATTTATTGGTGATGCTTGGATTTCAAAGGTGGATCTGTGGAGCTGATCATGCAGCTTGTACTCTTTAAATTTTCAATGTTTCAATAGTGTACATTCAAGATCCATTTTGAATTCTCGAGTCCTTGGGGGTTGCTAGTGGGATCTTCTAAGTCAGGAAGAAGCTCCTTGCCGAAAGGTCAAATCCATAAACGCAGAGCCGCCGCGGCCGAGATGACATGCATATACATTACAAGGGGAAGTCAGCCATTGGATATGTCACCCGGTACAATTAGCATTAAGTGTTGGAACAATCCATGACTCAGGCCAATCATAAGGTTCCAAGGCCGACCATGATTGGAGGAAATATATATGAACGCCAAAATCGGCTAAACCGACATCGAGGTTAGCATGCATGTGACAAGCGCCTTCAAAAATGCAAGAGAAAGAGGCAAAGAAGAAAGGTAGAGAAAATAATATCTGCAAAACTCAACAGATTTGTATCCTCATTCCCATTATCCACAGGAGGAAAGAAGCCTGCAAGCAAAGAACCAATAACTCCTCTAGAATAGAATGATCCTCGCTGAATCACCCACGAAAATGAAAAAAGAGAAACCTTTCCATCACACATTATCATCCTCATAAACGAAATTGATATCTCGAATCCGTCGACGGTTGTGCATTACGAACTCATGATCACCCGGTGGCCGCTCGTCTTTCGTGTTGGCGGTTAACATACTCTGGAGGCTCATGCAGACGCTCTCCACAGTCTGCACGGGAGACCAGCCTGATTGGCCCAGTAGATCAAGACAGATGATGCCGTTGCTGTAGATGTGGGGGTGCATAGGGATAGCTCGGGGCGTCTCGGAAGATGGTGGGAGTGTAATAAATTGGACTTCGGGAGGCTCTGCAAGAAACCGAAAAGCATATAGAATTAGATCTCTGAACTTAAAAGGGCGCGGGTTAGGCGGTGCCTTACCAATGGGGTATTTGGCCGAGAAGGTGAACTTGAGTCGGTATGTCTGGTCTTTGTAAAGAGGGTTGTCATCGAGAACTTTGATGTCCATCTGCCATTCTTCCAGACTGTCGGATTTCACAACCGCAATGCCAGGCGGAACATGGTCTTTGATCTATCAGCAATGAAACGTTAGTGACACCATACAATATTCCGGTATATAAGGTTCATAATTGGTGTGAGATGGGGCGGAATGCTTGTGGAACATATAGTGGGACAAGGATGTCGATCATGCAATCGATGAAGGGTAAAGTACCTTGATAAGCTCCTAGAAATCTTGTAAGTCGGGATACTTCCGAATTAAAAGTGAAAGAAAGGCAAGTGATGGGAATCCTTTGCTTCAGTAAGTGCGTACCTTGCTTAGACGCTTGTTTGCAAAAGAACGCGACATGGTCTCGAGCTTCTAGAGCTATGGAGAGAGAAGTGTCGATCACAAATTCTGGGCACGATTGACGTGGTCCAGTCCGGAGTGGGCGCGAAATAACGCGTCGCTTTGGCGGTATACCAAGGCAGCCTGCAGAGTATAAAGGGCTGCCACAATATGCAGAAGAAAATAAATGCCGATACTCGAAGTACTTCAAAGGAGATAAAGTGGTCCGAAACCGAAACGGCCGATGCACGCGGGGCAAGATAAGATCGTCGCACGTGATAGTGGAGATTGTTGCCTGTTTCTGTCGGACTCAAAGCCTCCCGTGTCCAAGCAATGTTTCTATGGCCGTTCGAATCGATCTCGTAAATCGAAATAATGTCCAGTCAATACATCTGACCGAGAAGCCCTGGGAACATGACAAATACATTCATCTTCTCAACGCGCAAAGCATGGGACGCAGGAGTAAGATCTCGAATCATCCAGGTGCGTGGCCGAGGTGAAAGCCCGATCGTGGAAATAAAGAAAGAGAAGGCGGTGAGAGGATCGATATAGTGGGATCGGCCGATTTTGCAAACCAGTTGTGCAATGGTCACGCACCGACCGCTCATTTCGACACGCCCTTCGAGACTACTGACAATGGCACTAGTCTATCCATGACTCCAGAGTCAATCTCTGAATCCAAAGGAGACCAATTGTAACTTGAGGAAACATAAGGTCGAATTCATGCAAGCGATCTCACTAGTGGTCCACATTGTGTGCAGACTGTATTGAATATGGGGAATCAAATAACTATATCCAAATCCAGGCAAATTACAGACATGAAACGCATCGAAAGAAAAAAAAAAAAAAAAAAAAAAAGGTATGAGCAGTAAGAATAAATGCAACCAACCATCAAGGCATCAAGTTAGGCATGTGACGCTTTTTCACGTGCTTCACGTTCAACCTTCTCGCGCTCTTCATTGTCCCTCACCTCACGCACCTTGGCTAGAACAACCTCACGGAAGATAGCACCACGAGCAATCTTACCAAGACTCCGCTTCTTAGTGTGACCTGGGGATGCATCTCCATTCGAGTCTGAAGCAGCCTCGCCTTCCTCAGAAGCCATGGCCATAGGGCTAGGAATATCGCCCTCCTCCTCATCCTCATCGTGCATCTTGAGGGCCTCAATACGGTTAGCGAGCTTGACGATCTCGATACCACGGCGGAGACGGGCCTTCGCGATGTAGGCGCGGATCTCGGGCAGCAGATCGCGGTCGCTGGCAGATTCTCCGGTGAGCCATTCGTGCTTGAGAGCATCCTCGGATGTCACTCGCTTGCTGGGGTCGGTCTGGAGCATGGTCATGATGAAGTCCTTGGCATCCTGGGATACATCCTTCCAGTAGCGTTCGTGGAAGATGATTCGGCCTGAGCGACATTCCTCGATAAGATCGCTAAGGTTCTCGGCTCGGAAGGGTGAATACCCGCACAGCAAGGTGTAGGTGATCACACCCAAAGACCACATGTCAACGGCCTTTCCGTGGCCCTGCTTGAGCATAACCTCGGGTGCGGCATAGCCGAAGGAGCCCGCCATGCTGGTGAGAACTTCCGTGGGATTGTCCAACATCTTGGCAATACCGAAATCGGCTAGGACTAGCTCAGAGTCGGCGGAGCGAGTGAGATAGAGAAGGTTCTCGGGTTTCAAATCTATCGAGTGTTAACTTCACGCCAATATCCAAGAAAGAAAAAAATAAACTTGCTAGGACTTACCACGGTGGACAATGTTGCGCTTGTGCAGGTAGTCAACCGCATCAAGCACCTGTCGAATGGTCTGCGACGCATCCTTCTCCGTGAATTTCCCATACTCGCAAATCCGATCAAACAGCTCGCCACCAGTGGCCAATTGTGTCACGATATAGAATTTGTCCTGGGCTCTGGTTAGATACAGCAAATCTCTATGCATGTTGGCAGATATCACAAACCTTAGACTCGAACCAGTCCACAAATGAGACAATGTGAGGGTGTTGGAGCTTCTGAAGCATTTTCAGCTCATCGTAGACCATCTCCTCATTTCCCCGAACATTCTTCTTCAGGATGATCTTGACTGCGACTTTCTTCCCGTCATGCGTCTCAGCCTCACGAACAATGCCGTAGGTGCCAGCACCAAGGGTTCGTCCGAACTTGTACAGAGACCTAAAACAAACAGAGCGGTTAGCGAATTCGGCAGAACATAGTTCCGCAGAGCACGTACTTCTTCTCATAACTCTCCGGCTGCCCAGACAGCTTGTTGAACATATTTGTGACTAAAAGAAACAGATATTAGCAAATTGTCTCCTCGTCCAAAGCCACAGCGTGGATCAACCGGCAATAAATAACCAGCCGCAGAACGACTCGAACAGGGGATATGCATTGAGCAGACCATTACACCAAAGGGTAAACAAGGCCAGAGCACAATCTGCCAGGTAGCATGTGGCATAAAACAACAGCATTGAAAAAGACATTATCGATTGGTTGCAAGCTCCAATAGCTTGCGAGTTGCGGTCCAATGCGACCCGCTTAAGAAAGAGCGACCGGGGAGACGGCGCAGGCCACAATGTGATCCAGGAAGCGCTGTCTATTGAATTGACTCACAACTCATGATGTGGGAATAGGGCTGTAGGCACCCTCGACTGATAGTATGTAAGGACCCGGTCAGGTAGCAAAAGCGGGCTGGTGAACCCCGCAGCGGAGGAGAGGGCGGGGCGAGAAGATGAGAGGTATAAGGCGACGCGAAGATTTCGGAAGTCCGGAAGATGTGGAAGAGTTGGTGGAACCTGAGGACCTAAAATGCACGTTTTAGCACCGGAACGAAGGAAAAAATCCAAATTGCACCCTTAAGGGACTGGGCGGGGCTTTAGTGGGCTCATGCCACGACGCTCTTGCGCGCTGAAATCAGGGGAATCACCGGGATATTTACCGTCCCAAGAGATCACGACGAACTCGATCTCGAAGATTGATGTCCAGGTAAGAAGAAACGTCAAACAAAGCCAGGGAAAGCAAAATGTTAAGAAAAGAGGGAAAAGAAGGGATCAGGAGTTCTAGACGCGCGATAAGGATGAATTGGGGCTGTAGGGTTTAGTGGATCTTGGCGTGCGTGTTCTCTACATTTGCACCGCCACGAGCTGATCTCCACGCAAATTCGGGGGCTGGATTCCACCTAGATATATTGTTGCTGCCTTGGAATCGCTCATAAAAAGGGGGCATCCCACCGAATATTGTACTCCATTCGACAAAGCTCCGGACTTTCCAGGGGTTAACTTTATGTTCGCATGAGGTCCATCCCTGTGTAACTCTGTTGTTGGTGCTCAACTCCAAGTTACTCGTCGCGACCAAGCAGCGCCACAACTCCACTACAACCAAGGGTAGGTAAATTAGGCCGCCAAGGCACGCTGCACTACTGTAGACTGCCCCTAGCGGAAGCCAGTGCGATTCATCCAGTACGACTGGTCGATATTATGCACGAAACGAAGTATGATGCAAAGCGCCATGCGGCTGTGATGCGATGTGTGCAAAAGCAAGCATGCAGAAGGCATAGTACAGGTACTGCATATGGACACTTCCAAAATTGACATCGTGCGGGGCGCAAATATAAAAATCTAGAGAGTTAGCATGCTGTGATGAGCGCCTAACCTGTGTGTTCAATTGGGACGCTGAGACGTTACTTGTTTCAGAATATGCCCCAGGAGCGCATCCTTAATATTGTCCACGTGATTCTCATTGACACCTCGAGGCCCATTTCGAGGTCAAGAACGAAATATTGGAGAACATGCGAAGAGGGATACCAGAGAGTCCGGCCGAGATGAAGCAGAAAATCTTTTAGTCCATGTGGGTGTTGTGCCAGACGATTGGCCAGAGGGCGCACATGAAGACGCTGTCCTCGTGAGAGAATGAAATGCAATTCGAAATTTAATTGGACAAAATGGCCGACGCATTCTCCTCCTGGGAAAAAAGCCCACCAAAGGAAGGTTTTCGAGAAGTCGGAACAGAGATAATGGAGCATCTTCGCATGTCATCATCCTATTACCAGCGTAGGTCTGCTTTCAGGACGGAAAAAGAAACAAAGAGAAAGAGAAAGCTCTCTGTAATACGAGTCATCAAATAGAAGAAACTTGTTCTTCATTCCAGAACGGAAGAGTGCATGGAATGGGTCCCTGTAAAATTACGGGTAATATTGAACATGGCAGTGATCTCGTGTGTGCTGCTGATACGCCTATGTAGTACGCTGGATAAAAACGATGGCTAGACGCAAGAGTATCAGCATCAATCTTTTTGAAGAAATGCGTGGATAGGAACATTGCCATCCAGTGTGGAGGTCTTTTTGACAAGAGATAGCTCTCATAACATATGAGAGAAAGCCAGGAGAGACGAAACATTGGTGTTAAATGTGTAAAGAATAGAAAACGAGCCTTTAATGGAGATGCCGGGCGAAGATGGATCCTTGATTTTCCGGGACGGGTGATCTGGCTCGTCAAGTAGGGTTCCTGAAATCGAGGATAAATCAAACATCGCCCAGTGGCAGGGCAGATCGCCAAGACATAGCTACGGCGGTGATCTTGGGTGTCCCCTGTGGTTGATGTCTGCGGTTTTTTAAACTGTGTCACCTTAATATTGGCCCGCTGGACTCGAAAATGAAACCAGAACACTCGAACTCCCAGTGCATGGCGTGTTACACGGAAAAGAAGTTTTGGTCAAGTTTCTGGCCAATGCTGATGACACTATTCGAGATGTACCTCCTGGGTATGTAGAGAATCAACAGGTCCCGGGTTCGATTCTCATCCAGGTCATTGTGTTTTGTCTCTATGACGTTCTCGCAACAAAATGTCCGAGATGATCAGGTATATCGGACTGCTGGTAAAGGTTATTTAAAAGTGGATTTAATTTCTATTTGCAATGCTGATTGGTAGGAGATTTTGTGGGCTCCACTTCCACCTTAATCGTGGCACGGCAGCGTCATATCGCTACGCCAGAACGTCATAGCCTGCAGGGCCCGCGCGTGGATAAATCATATAAACCTAGCATCATGGAAGAGGAAATCGATTCTACAAGATCAATCAAACCTATTGTATCAACCTCAAAGCTTCACCATATCAAATCATGTTTGTTTTCCTTCTTTACGTCGTCTCGCAGCTCGTTCTACTTGGTGCCTGGGTTTCGGGTACCTTGGACCCGTACCAGAAAAGATTACAGGAAATTGTCCTGTACATGATGGGCGAGACGAAGGTGTCTTATGGCCTTAAGAGTATGTTTGAACATATTGCAAAAACATCCATTCCATTTGTCCGCCATAGAATGCTAATTTGAGATACTAGAGAGTCTGACAGCCAAGATACTTGCCGAAGACACGAATCTGAGCAAGTTCCAAGATCAGCTGGGCAACGGGATTGGAGGAGCATTTGGCAAGGGTGGTGCTGGAGAAGGAGTTGGATCAGTGCTGAGCAAGGGACTGTAATGCAGCTCGATGTACTGATCATGAATGGCTCGAACGCATTTCAAGGGTATTGAAGGTTGTCCCATTGCATAAGCCTAAAAAGTTGGGGGTTGGATAATTTGACATAAATTCATTGGGTCGGAAGCCCATCTCCATTAATATCAGCAGAGAAACTTTTCAACATCCATTATTCAAGCATACGTAAATTCGAAGGATCGATCACCTTCATATCGTCGCAAAATTTCGGCTAGATCGTCAGATCAACCAGCTCTACTTCTCACAGGCGCATTTCACCGTCCCATGAGTCCAGTTTCTGCTCCATCAAAACCATAGCGCAAAGCTCCTGATAGTATCGCGACCCCTTCCATGTGCTCCGCGATGACCGCAATCCAACCGTATCCCAACCCTCAGCCCGGAGACGCATAATGCGCTGGTCTATCGTTTCCTTGATGAGGATGTTTCCAAACTCACCCACAATCCGCCCGAGCTCATGGGATGCCTTGTTATCTTCAGTCTCGGGAAGGATGGGATCAAAGCTCCAGAAGGAGGATGCATGTTTGGAAATGCGGTTGCGATGAATATCCTGAATATTTTCGACCTTTCGCACTTGCTGCCGGATTTCGAAGATACTAGTGGTGACCTGTTCGCGGAGGAAGGCGATTCCACGGTTGGAGCGAACGATTTGGGCTGCATGGGTGGGTGTCAGGTTCTCGATGGGGATTGCGGCTAACTTTATGCTGGGCTGTGTCGATGGTGGCGTGGAGTATGGCACATGAAGATTTGGAGTCATGGGGGAGAGGATAGCGGTGGTAGCTGTAGATGAACAGGACAGCTCGGATTTAGGCGAGAGGGATTCGGACATGCGAGCATTGGGGCGGGAAGATGGGATGACCTTAAGTGGCAGTCGTGGAGGACGGAACCTGTCTTTGCGCTTCGTCTGGCTGCTGTCCTCACTGTGGATTGAAATTCTGGCGAACTTTGTGAAGTGTTTCTCAGCAGGTACCTCGACAGGGACCTCACCGGAAGCCTTACGAATGAGAAGAGGACGAGGCTTAAGAGCCTCAGTATGGATCTCCTCCAGCGCTCTGCGAAGGCGGGATGGGGATGAATCATAAGTCTCATCAACAGTGTCCAGGAAAGGATCGTCTAGGCCGGAAATAGACGCATCAATCATGCGAGTAATGCTCAACATCATCGACTCACGTTCATAAGGTATTCCTTTAGCAGGCTCAAACGTAGCCAGGGATTCCTCCACACTGACAGGAGTGGGCGGCCATGAAAAATCATCTGACACCTTGGGAAGCCGAGGTAGATTCACAAGGGGAGGAAGAGCAGCAGCGCAATTGGCATAGTTCTCCAAAGCAAGACACAGGAGGAACACCTTGTTCGCAGAGTAGATATGGGCAGCCCGGCCCAAAAGTTCGTAGCAGATTGCAGCATAGAACGTCAGAAAGGTTCTGTGTATAGGTTCCGGCTTTGAAATTGTCAGCAGTGCATGTTGAATCTCATTGGGAAATACGGACTGGTCCCTTTGCATTGTTCAGAAGCTTCATGCAGTGAGCCGCACACTGCTCGTACTGCTTAAGCAGGTACAGGCGCTTCACCTCCATCAGCGCAGTCTTCCAGTCACGCATCGTGAGTGGTGATGTGGATGGCGAGGGGAAGGAGAAGGAGACTGGACCATTCTTGCTTGAAAATCCACCTAACATGGCGGAGGGGGAGGTTAGTAGATGGAGGAAATGAGCAGAAGGTCAAGTGGGGACATGGATCGCCATGACGATGTGTACGAAAATTCCGACATGATGGAAGAAGACGTTCGTTGATGTAGGGACGTGTAGGGGACGTGAATGTGGACGTGAATGTGGACGTGAAAATTCTGTTTACGATTGTGTCACTCGTATTTAAAATGATCAAGACGAAACCAGAACGACAGGGCCAATCCTTTGAGAGCAAGATTTGGAGGACTTGAAATTGCTTATCATCAAATTGGTTGGCTCATGCTCAAATATCACCTCGCGAGCCAATGCTTGATGATGATTCATGATCTTTACTTGGCGCAGATCCATAGACCTCGAGAACAATACATAAAATATCCTACGGGAAAACTAAGAGACAAATGTGGTATTGATTCCGGCTGAACACAGACATAAGACATAGAAGCCGACCACGAGCATAGAAGCTCAGACATGAAGCGGAATTAACATCGCTTGAAGTGCATACAGTATGTGGATAAAAACATACAAAGACTGTTGACTGAAGAACACAAACATAGAGGCTCAGACATCATGGTGGAATTAACTTCGCTTGCGAATCAGACAGTATGGGATAAAAGCATACAGAAAACCGCTGATCGAAAAGGATGTTGAGCTAGACATCAGGAGGGTCGTTTGACGCACCGTAACGAGAAAGGGCTTGTCCAGTGGCAGTCAGACCGTCGAGGAAGTCATCAAGAAGCCGCTCAAGCTCAGCAAGAACAACTGCATCGTCAGCACCTTTCATCAAGCTTTCTGCACTGGGTGGAACAAGGACGGGGAATGGAATGACTCCCGAGTCGGGTCTTTTGGTGGCGCTATCCCGAGCAATGGCAGCCTGGCGGATAGTGGGCGGATCATCGTAGACGGGAGAACCAGGCTCGGACACCGGCGTCGAGACCTTGTCAACATCACGAGGCAAGGGGAGGTCAAGCGGTGGGATGTTATTAGGGTCTATGATTTCAGTGTTTTCATTCCACAGAGGGTGAGGCTCCTCCTCGTCAGGACCGGGTCCATCAAGAGAGACGGATCTGTCATCGGGGAATTCAAAGTCTCCTCCCTTTGACAATGCAAAGCTGTTGGTGGAGTCAAATGATTGGGCCCGGCTGGAAGACTTGGATGGCGGGCCTTCAGGGGTGGTCGGACGATCAAACCGGAAAGGATCGTAGTCCGAGTCAGATGCACTTGACAAGTTGGAGGCGGATGTTGAGGGACGAGAGATGTCAGACTCTTCAACCGGCTGAAGCGGGGGTAGCGGTGCTCGGAGAGTGTCGTATTGATCCGTATTGGTGTCGTTTGAAACCTCGTCAGACATTACAGGGAAAGTCCATTCCATGGTGGCACGCTTTTCGGCTTGGAATGGCTCTTCTTGAGCAGGCTCGGGTGCTGGTGCTGCTTCTGGAGCTGGTTCCTCTTTCTTGACATCCTCATCCTCAGTGTTCTTGAACACTGGGAACTTCCAGTCCATGGTAGGAGGTCGTGGGCCTGACTGGGGTTGAAACTCTTCCTCTTGCGGTTCCATGTTTTCTTCACCACTGACAGATGACTGGGAACTATTGTCGTTGGAGCGACTACCACGGAGACTTGATCTGTTTGCACGTATCGTACCAGCATCAGCTAATTGGAAAGGCTGTGCGGATGGTGCACCAGCTGCATAGTGGGAAGAATCAAAGGAGCCAATGTCAATGTCAATGAATGTGGATGTTACGGAGGAACGGTCTGTTTCAGTGCGAAGGGGTAGGTCAGATGCCGGCTGAGGAGGCTCAATGGGCACGAAATCGTTTTTTGTTTCGTATTTGTAGCTCGGCTTCTCCTCATCAAACAGCCCCTCCATCGCAACGGCTCCTCGCCGGACCCGCTCGTCAAAGTTGGCCTTGTCCTCTGGGTTTAATTCATCCTCGGACGGATCATCGTGAAAGTCATAATCTGGAGTTGGGGTAGTTGAGCTAATTGGCTCTTCAATTTCAGCCAAAGAAGCAGCCAACTGATCAAGGTCGATGACCGAAAACCTCCGCTCAAACCCATCTGTTGTACTGAAGTTCCAATCATCCTCTGACTCTTCTGTACCTGGAAGTTCTGCGGCTGCAGCACCTCCAGGGTGGAACAAGGAGATACGTTGTCCTCCCCGTTGCGACCATTGATAATAATTCCTGACAAGCTCACTCACTGATGATGTAGGGTATTCTTCTTCAGTGCCAGCAATATAGGGGTGATCTAGGATATCCGCCATGGAAGGACGAGTAGACGGGTTAGAGTCTAGAGCATACGAGATAAGGTCCTTCAGCCCGTCACTGTAGTTCTCGCTATCAAGCTTGGGTGTATTGCGACTGAGCTGGCGTCCAATTTGCATACGTTCACGCAGGCCTGCATTGGGTGGGTTACCAGTGGCAAACTCAAACAATGTGCAGCCAAACGCCCATACGTCAATCTAGTTGGATTAGTAAAGGTCATGAAAGTAGATCAAGTCACGCACTTCACTGCCATATTGATGGGCTTGACCCCGAGTTGAGAACATCTCTGGTGGCATCCAATGAGGTGTGCCAATCCATGTTGACCGCTTGTCTCGCTGGGACTGCAGGATTCCGGCCACACCGAAATCACAGATTTCTAGTCTGCCTTCCTCGTGAATCAAGATATTCGCCGCTAAGAAATTGATCAGCAATCCTGCGGATCATGATTGAAATTAATATAAAGCTAATACCTTTTATATCGCGATGTATAATGCCAGCATCATGAATGGCACGCAGTCCCACGACTAGCTCCCGGGCAATTGGAATAATAAAACGCTCTTCCAATTTATCATCGGTTGCGCGCATCTGCAAGACCAATCAGAGACCGTTGACATGTAAACGGTAGGGCATACTCACCAAAGTCCGCACACTCCCGCCAGGGCAATATTCGCATACCAGCCACAATTG
The DNA here is from genome assembly GCF_028827895.1 of Penicillium longicatenatum. NCBI lineage: Eukaryota > Fungi > Ascomycota > Eurotiomycetes > Eurotiales > Aspergillaceae > Penicillium > Penicillium longicatenatum. Next base: position 1,204,792 of record NW_026643121.1, on the reverse strand, counting down.
TGAGTGGATGGAGATCGCTTCAATAAGCTCATTGATGTTCTTGGCACCTGAGTCTTTGACCTGCTTCATAACCTTGGTTTCGTGGATGAAATCCTTGATCGACTCATCTCTAAAGTCACGCAGAGATTTGTAATCCAATGAATCAATGTCCAGCACCTTGACTGCAACAAGCCGGCCGGATGGCATCTGTCGGCCTTTGTAGACACGACCATAGGCACCCTTACCAATCAGCTCTTCGAATTCATATGGCGGGACTTCTGTTTTTGCGCGTCGGCACATCTCCTTCACAGCAGTTCCTTGCTCTCGGGCCAGTTTTATTGCTTCAGCCTTGTGTCTTGTAATCGCTGCCATCGCAGACGATGGGTCCAAGAATCGGGACCCACGTGTATCCATCTTGGTTTTCCTGTAAGGCTCAAATGATTTGTATCAATGACGAGGAACAAGGAGATTTTAAGTGTCGTGGATGATGAAATCGTGTTAGCAGAGGGTCACACAGCGATCACCAAAAAAAGAGGACAGACGATTCCTGATCTTGTTGGCAAATTTTTTTCGAGGTGAAGGGATTCGATGCGTGGAAGATCAGGGTCAGGATCCAGTGAGAGGTGAGTAGAAGTAGAGATGCAGATAGTAGGGACGGATGGAGAAGAAGTAGACTCGTTGTCACTGCTTCGGACGTGAGTTGTGGTATTGTCCTCCAATACCAACCGACAATTGCACAAACTGTCAAACGATCGTTTCAAACTCGGAACGATATTTGGGGTATCGAAGTTGAATGAACAACTGTCAATAAGTTGCTCGTATGAAGTTGCAAAATGAGCTCTCACAGTTCTTGCCTTGGGAGGTACAGCCAGACAAACTTTGCCTTCTGGGGTTGATAACTCAGCAGCACAGCTTTCAGTATCTCCGGCAGTACTGCAGTAGACAGAAGATGTGGGTGGAGTTCTAGGGCTTGGAGGTGAAGGACTGGAATCGTAAGACAACGACACCTCTAGCAAGTCAAAAAGCTCAAAAACCAAGGTGCTTGATTCAGAGAGGGAGTCTGGGGATAGGCTGAAATTATTTCCACTCGAAGACACTTCCTGGTGTTCAGCCGAAGACAATTCCAGGCCCTGGCACTGATCCAAAGACACTTCCTGACAGCCGAACGGAGAGGCTTCTCGAATTTGGACCAGAGACGCCTCCTGATGTCCACTCGGTGCCGTTTCTTGGCAGGGGACAAGATTCGGAGTCCCGTGATGCAGAGAGCTGATCCGGGGTAAGTGGCAGCGTTTCCTGAGTTGGGAAATGTAAGAGACAAAACTAAGCGATTTATTTTCAACAATCACCCACGTAGATGAGGTTGGCGCAGTTTCACTGATCACTGGCGCAGGTTCAGGTGTCAAGGATGCCTTGCAATCAGGTGTCCATATGGACTCTGAGCTAGATGCGAGAGAGAGACTCGACACGTCCAGCAGTCGAAGCACAAAGTCGCGCTCGGTCGGACTTAGCTCAAAATCGTCCGTTTCAGGCTTTAATTGGTCGCCGCAGTCAGCCATGGCCTTATTATTGGGTGATTGTGCATAGTGTGTTAAGTGGAAATGAAGATGGTGGTAGGTAGGTGGGTGGAGGGGTGAGGGAAGCAAATCAAAACACGGTATCAAGATCACACATGGTGTGATATTGGGGATGAGGATTGAAACGAACCTACTTGGACGTGACCCAGGCTCTGTATCAAGGCCTACTAGCACAGCAGCGCAGTTGCTTAACAGGGTCAACACAGGATCTTCATGCGGTATGTCCTGCCCTCATTGTCGTTTGCGAAGTCCACAAGATACAGCAACTTATTAAAGAGATGTCTATTTAATTGAGATAATATTGCATCAGTTGAGATAGATTGAAGGGGTTCAAAGTCTCATAGTGTACGTCGCCGCCCATCTCGCAACGGTCGGCGAGACATCATGCCACGTGACTACTAGCCTGAGGCGTCTGTTTTGCCTCAGGCCAAAATTGTATGCAAACCAGAGTGTAGAAAATCTACTTAAATTCTTTTCGATAGCTTGAATGACTTGTACCTCCTATTCCAGGGATGGATCTATTCAAATTGCCATTCCAAGTTGGGACTTTTCTGCATGAACCTCCTCAGGTACTCGCGAAAATTATAGCTTGTAACGAAATCATCACAGCTGCTTGCGTGAGCAACCTACACAGAGCACGCCATACGTCCCAAAGCCAAAGCTTATAAAATGCTTATAAATACATTGAAACATTCAGTCATTTTAGGAAGATATATAAAGCATTCATCTTGACCTTAAACAACATTCACAATTCATTCAAACAACAATCCACAGCAAATCAAGATGGCAGACAACCTCCCAACCCGCAAACTTCACCTAACAGCCTTCATGCGTCCAGTCTCCTTACATACAGGAGCATGGCGCTACCCAGGCTCCTACCCCGACGCAAACTTCAATTTCAAACACTTAACAAGCTTCATTCAAAAGCTTGAAGCAGCCAAATTCGACGCCTTCTTCATGGCAGACCACCTCGCAGTTTTGAACATGCCCATCGAGGCCCTCAAGCGCAGCCATACAGTAACATCTTTCGAGCCCTTCACCCTTCTTTCCGCTCTATCAGCTGTAACGGAGAAAATTGGTCTCGCAGCCACAGCAAGCACAACATATGATCAACCTTACCACGTTGCACGCCGCTTCGCAAGTCTAGATCACCTAAGCAGTGGCCGTGCAGCGTGGAACATAGTCACGACTGGCAACCCGGAATCGAGCCACAACTTCGGTTTTGATGAGCATATGGCTCATGGGGACCGATATAAGCGTGCGCGGGAATTCTACGATGTTGCTACGGGCTTGTGGGATAGTTTTGCGGATGATGCGTTTACGAGGGATGTGGAGACTGGTCAGTATTTTGATCCCGAGAGGATGCATGTTTTGAATCATGTTGGGGATGAGTTGAAGGTCAAAGGGCCCTTGAATATCGCTAGGCCTGTTCAGGGGTGGCCTGTTATTGTGCAGGCTGGGCAAAGTGAGCCTGGACGACAGCTTGCGGCTGAGACGGCTGAAGTGGTTTTTTGCAGTCCGAGAGATATTAACGCTGCGAAGATGCTTTATGCTGATATTAAAGAGCGGGTGGTGAAGGCCGGACGGGAGAGAAAGCAGCTGAAGATTTTACCGGCAGCAATGATTATTGTCGGGGAAAGTAAAGAAGATGCGCAGAGGAAGAGGTTGGATTTGGATGCTTTGGTACATTATGAGAGCGGTATCGCTTCTCTGTCGATTTTGCTTGGAGTTGATGCTAGTGTGCTTGATCCAGATGCTCCTTTGCCGGAGAACTTACCGGAGACGAATGCGAGCAAGACGAGCAGGGAGGGTGTGGAGCGACTTGCCAGAGAGGAGGGATTGAATGTCAGGCAGCTTGCGCAACGGTCTGGAGGATACTCTGGCTTAGCGTTCCTTGGCTCGCCAAGTGATATCGCGGAGGAAATGGAGACTTGGTTGAAAGAGGAGGCTTCAGATGGTTTCACATGTGTATTTCCATTCTTGCCTCAGGGACTGGAGGAGGTGACGGATAGGTTAATTCCGGAGCTGCAGCGAAGAGGGCTGTTCCGGGATGATTATACGGGCTCTACGCTACGTGAACACTTTGGCCTCGACAGGCCGGAGAACCAGTTTTTCCCTTATGTTTGATTGGATGATACTCATACAATAGTTCGAGCCATGGTACTCTGGCGTTCGAGAAACATTTGAAGAACCACGTGCATATGCCGTGCAACATATTATCTTGGCAAAGTACTATAGATGGAGTTGAGAGGCACTCCTGAACTTTTAGCTGGCCTGAGTAGTTCATATAGGCTACATAAAACGCCTTAAATCATCATAACACCCACAAAGTATCGACGTCGCCGACATGGCAAGAGATAAACAAGCTTTGCTAAGCTTTGTGGGGCCACTGGTACGTCATTCAGCCCTGTAGGGAAGCCAGAAGATCAACCAGTTGATCCCAAACCACTCTTACGTCATAATCCAGGCAATCACATTATTTTTGAGTCGAATTGACCTGATCTGAACCAATCAGCGAATCCACTGGTGAGGTCAGCTTCGTTAGCAGCGTGTCCGACCCCGCTTAGAGCCTTTTACGTCACGCCAGGAACTAACTTGGAATAAAAATAAATTCTCGAGTGCTACACGCAGTTCTCTTTGTTTTTGATTAGTTTACAATTCCCTATATCGTTATCGCAATGGTCACTACTAAGGTATATGGTCTGTGGAAAAAGGCGCAGACCGTAACTTCCGAGCTAGCGCAGGATCCGTCGCAGACTGCAGAGTCGATCTTCAAGAGATTGTACGAGCACCACGATATTGCCCACTCACATTTGAAGGGAAACGGGGCGCATGGATTATCCAAAGAGGAGATTGATGAGTTTGAAAAGAAGACTGCTGAGCAGAAAGCTCTAGCCTGCGGACATTGGGGATCTGCAGAGCCCAGTGAACTATTTCTTCGGGTAAGATTGAGCTCTTTGGACTGAACAGAAGATAAGAACTGATTCATTCCAGATTTATCACGATGTTCTTGGTTCCTTGGATAAAGAGCCCAGCACGGGAGTGGTTTCTCCCCCGTTGATTGGGAGCCGAGGCGTTATTCCCCTCACCATTGTGGCGCCACTACCGGATCTCTGCCGTCATTTGGGAAATTGCATCGCGCGCGCTGAACATGAGGTATTTTTGGGTACAAATTTTTGGATTCATTCCGACGCGGCCACATTGGTTACAAATGGTATTCGGGAATTGAACAGGAGAGCTGGAGAACGGGGTACAAAGGTGGTGATGAAGATGGTATATGATCGCGGAGACCCGAAGCAGGTGAGTGCATTGAAGAGAATTTTTCGTCGTACTCAATGCTAACTGGCCTCAGGTATTGGACAACCGCCTCGAAGTGAATAGTGAACAACGGACGATCGACAAAGTTAGACTTCCGGCACCGCATGAGATCCCGAACGTCGATTTGAAAGTGATCAATTTCCATCGGCCAGTGTTCGGCACATTCCACGCCAAATTCACAGTCATCGATCGACGCATGTGTCTCTTGCAGAGCAGTAACATCCAGGACAACGATAACCTGGAGATGCTGTCTCACATTGAAGGACCTATTGTCGATTCTTTCTATGATGCCGCGCTGCTGTCTTGGGGGAAGCCACTTGACCCTCCGCTACCTCAACTGATTTCTCCTGCTGAGAGTGCTCCTATCCCTGCTCATAATGGGGAGCAGAAGGTGGACCCCAACGAGAGCTTACCCGAAGATCTCCCGGAGCATACTGCGTCTTCTCCCCATTGGGATGTCGATTTTGAAGGCGAGGCAAAGAGGGTCAACAGCAGTATTAACCCTCGTGGAGAGGAAACACCCACGCAAGCTGTAACCCGTCATCTGAGTATGTTAGGCATGAAACCAACTTTCCAACAGCTCAATTTTACTAATTAGTGAACAGATACCACCATTCAACCTGACACAACCGGGAACGCGCCTGATACCGACCAAGACCCGAAAATGACACCATACATCCTCCTACCACAGCATGAGCCCTTTCCCATGGCCGTCGTTAACCGAGAGCCTTACGGATGTAAGTAACTATCACCTTGAAGCTGTGCCAAACAAACCAAATTCCTAATGATCTCAAAGCTCCAAACCACAGCAGCACCCACAACCCCCAAGATGCAGCCTTTGTTTCAGCAATCAATAACGCAAAGCACACCATCTTCATTCAAACTCCGAACATGAATGCCGAGCCCCTCTTGGAGCCCCTCTTGGCAGCAATTCGTCGAGGCGTCATTGTGACGCCCTACCTCTGCCTCGGATACAACGATGCAGGCGAACTACTACCATTCCAGAACGGAACGAACGAGATGATCGCTAACAAACTATATAATGCTCTCACAACGGATGAAGAGAAATCAAGGCTAAGAGTGCACTACTATGTTGGCAAAGACCAGATTCAGCCTATTCACAACTCGTTTAAGAAGCGGAGTTGTCATATTAAATTGATGGTTATTGATGAGCAAGTTGCTATCCAAGGTATGGCTCTTTCTTCCTTTACGTTCGGTTTTCGATGTTTCGTGAATACGTGCTAACATATTTTCTGTTGCAGGAAATGGCAACCTGGATACCCAGTCCTTCTTCCACAGTCAAGAAATCAATGTCATGCTGGACTCCCCGTTAGTTTGTAAGATGTGGTTGGAAGCTATTGATCGGAATCAGAATACCGGGAAGTACGGTGCTGCGAGCTCTGAAGATGGTTGCTGGCATGATCCGACCAGTGGGGAGATTCCTCCTGGGTCCATTGGTACAGACCCTGGACACTTTAGCTGGGCTAAAGGTGTCATTGGAGCCGTGAAACGGGTGAGAGGAGTTGGTGGTTTCTAGTTGGTGACATTCACTGCACATATTGGTTTGCTTGGTACTATTGTCATTTATTTGAGAAATTACTTGCTCTTTCGGTGATCAAGCCTACATGATGGTCGATTTCAGGGTCAGTGATTATATACTACATATTTATATAGACATTACCTCTCCATGTCCAAGCCTAGGAAAGTAGGTATACAGTATACTTAGAATTCACTTGGTGGTTTATCTCTACTTCAAGGTCTGCAATTTTATATAACCGGTGATGCAACTAGGAGGCTAGCAACATAGCTTAGTAGTCAGTAGCGTTATTGTAAGACTAGAAATTTTGCAATAAGACCCAAACACGGACATCATTGTTCAAGATCTGACGGTGAACGGGAGAGAATGGGTGGGAGTGGGCGGTCATAGTCGATTGTCAATTACGCTATGTGGACCAAAGGAATGATCAACCATTGTAAGTCATCCCGGCCTATAGCCTTGAGTCAGCGTTACATCTTCTTGAGACCCACGAACTCTATACATTAGGTCATCCTCGATACAGGCATTTTCAGCATTCTCTCTTGTATTTGCAAATTTGAAGACGTGAAGCGTAAATTCATTTAAGGAATAAAATCCCAGATAAACAGGTGGACAGCGCCGTTTTCTAGAAAGCCCAGCAGGGCCAACATATGTATGTACACTTATGGAAATTCTACCTAACTTATGAGTCGCGCAACCCAATCGCTTGGGATGAACGCTATACGTTTGCTGACGAAAGTCTACAGAGCGAACTGCTCACGCAGAGTAGTAGCGAAGCGGGAAATAGCTTCGTCGATCTGGTCAGAGGAAGCAGAGGCATAGGTCGCGCGGAAGAACATCTTCTCCATAGTAGCTGAGCTATCAGCTTTGAACCAGCTTCCGCGGGACAAGAGAACACTGTGGTCAACAGCGGACAGGAAAATCTCTTCTTCAATGGTTTCGCGGGTCTTGCCAGCGGCAGCGCCGGGGTGCTTGCGCCAATCGACTTCGATCCAGTGCTGGCCAAATGTTAGTATGATCTATGATCGAAGTCACGAGACTAGTGGTAACTTACGAACATGCCCGCAGCAGGGGCAACCCAGTGGGCAATTTCGCGGGGGAGGTGCTTCTCGCAGGCGTGCAGTAAGGCGTCACGGCGGTCGGTGTAGGACATGCGCAGAGCGATGAGCCAGTCTAAGTATCCTGAGTGGCCCCAGTGCTCGTCTAGCAGCTTGTAGAGAACAAGTTGGGAAATACCGCTAGGGTTCTGTGAAGAGACCTCGAAGTTACGAACAAAGCGCTCAATGATCTGCTCGGAAGCCACGATCCAACCAACACGGGAACCGGGAGAGACAACCTTCGAGAAGGACTCCAGTCGGACCACACGGCCGTCAACATCCATGCTTAGGAAAGAGGGGACGAGAGATTTGATGAAGTCGTCGTGGGTGGCGGGTGGGGGAGGGGCGGCAGCTCCCTCGCCGCTGTAAGGCTGCATCTGCAGGAAGTAGTATGGCTCGTCCTCGATGATGAGAACATCGTGCTTCTGGGAAACCTTGTACACGGCCCGGCGGCGCTCAGCGGACTGGGTGGCTCCGGTAGGGTTCTGGCCTGTGGGAATAGTATAAAGGACATAGGGCTTGCGTGCTCCACGAGCCTTGACGTCCCAGTTGCTGAGAAGCTCGTCCATGGCCTCGGGAACAATACCCTCCTCGTCAATGGGCAGAGCAAGTGCCTTGAGACCAAGCGGCCAAGCGGTCTCGGCAGCACTGGCAAACGTGTACTCTTCCATCATAATGTAGTCGCCCCGCTCTGTGAACAAACGGAGTGCGGTGTCCCAAGCGTAAGTGCTACCGGCGGTCAAGGTGCATTGCCAGTCAGCGTACGGAGGGTTGTGGATGAGCTGGCAATGTCAGAATTCGCTGTTCTCTAGACGTCAAGGGGATGATACCTCAGTATGTTCTGTGACGAATCGGAGAAGCTGGGGAGCTCCAGTAGCTTGGCCATAGTTCAGAGCAATTTCCAAATCTGCACATAATTGTCAATCTCAAAGCCACGCCATCAATTCTTGGACAATCCACATACCATAAAGGCTCTTTCCCTCTTTGATGTCGTGCTTTCCACTGTGCAACACAGTGCCGGACTCTCGGGTAGCTTCCGGGGTGAAGCCTGGGGGAGTGGGGACCTTGATATCGAGGTGCTCAATTGGGAAGTATTCGGGAGATGGCAGACCACCACCGAGAGAGAGCATTCCTGAAGATACATTAGTTTTACTGCAATGCAAATGTCTCCTTTGGTTTTCGTACCAGGGTTCTTCAAGTATTGTGCTGCGGTTTTCAATGTGGAAGCCTAGTAATCGGGTTAAACGGCTTATTGTGAAAAGTCCTGGACGGCGCTGGGATGCCAACCTTGCGAGACTTGGCCTCGAGCGACAAAAAGTCTGTATGACAGTGATAAGTGAAGTTCCAAAAATATTTGTGGCTAAGTGCAAGCCATTGGCCACCTCTGTAGAAGATCGCAAAACTCACGGTCAAAACGCTTCGCCTTAGGCTTGGTGTAACAAGCCTAGATGGAACGAACAGCAAAATTGGTCAGCCGTTATTGAAACACTTCCATCTCTCCGCAGAGAGCACAGGTATTGTATTGTCCTGGTCGTGGGGAGCATACCGGGCTCTTGAACATATCACTGCTGCACGCCGGCGCAACACCAGTGGGCATCTTGGCCATCTTCTCACGCCATCCAGGAACGCCATTGAGAGTCAAGGGATCAGGAATCGACACCGCAGAGGTGTCAGTGATCCCCTTCATCTCAACATCCACAGCGGAGGGTGGGCTCATCTCGACTCGGTGACTCGGTGCGGGTAGGAAAGGTAATTTGCTGTGATAATGCGATAAGTATGTTTGTGCGAAAGCTGCGCGGAGCTATGCTAAGCGCTAAGCTGGCAAGACTATGCGAAAATTGGGAGCGGCGCAAAAGTCGCTTTGATGTCGACTCACTTGTGTAAGAACAGTGAAGGTAGACGACAGAGTTAGAGCGGAAACGGAGGCGAATTGGTGCTATCCGGTGGAATTCACAAGAGCGTTATCCACCCGGCAGCACAGTTCCGATTGGGGAGAATGACTCATCAATACAGGTTAGATGGTACAATATGGGCGCTTTTTTTGGATCAGTTGGCGATTCGGCCAGTAGTCATGTAGAATGTGGATTTTTGTTATCTAATGCCGCTCCGTTCAGTAACATGGTTCGTGGTTGTTGGCGACGCAGCTGCGACCTTGTCAAAGAAGGGCGTGCAGATACACTTTGGAGGGGTACCGATACAAGCCAATACACCGAGCTCTTTACGATCCCTCGCAAACTGGCGGTGTATACGGCCAGATACGGTAATCTCAGGACGCTGAGCCCCGCCTAGATAAGGCTATCACCGGCATCGGCGCGATAAGCTTATTGTGCTCGGACTATATGATTTCTTTGATGTTCAAACGCCGAATCAGCGGACAATGTCCGCGAAACTAGCACAACGATCCTTCTTGCCCTGCCTATGGCTTAGTCTACAGCCAAGAAATCAAAGTAGATTATAAAGAGAGGACACCACCCGCGACAATGACGGAACTCTTGTGCTACATTCTCCAACTACCATTAGTCCCTCGTCATCCATGTTTGAGTTACTGAGCGTCCACTGATATTATTCGTCTTTTTTTATGAAACAACTCTCTTATGTATCGGTAGTGCTCTTGGGCTAGGTAAACCCTACGATCGAAAAGCATCGCATCACCCGACCATAACGCCTTGATATGGAGATGCGGTTTGCAGCCCCAGCACAAGAAAAGTCAAAGTGATGCAAAGTGCGCTGACCTCAAAAAGATTGATGTATGTTTGTATCACCAATATCAGGTGCTTGAAGAGACAAAAACGAGCTCAAAGAAAATGGAAGCCTACAAGACAATGCATAATTCGATTCAGTCTTATGGACCATGGTATTAACCAAATTTGTGTGGCAGTTTGGTAGTGCCATTGATCCAGGGCATCATCATGCTGGCTTTTCTCTTTTTTATCTATCTTTCATCACGTCTTCTCATTTGACATGATCCTGAAGCTCGGCATTGATAATATCCACACCCTCGATGTTCCTTCAAAATGCCATGGTCTTGGTGTTTGCAGTTGCAAGGTGTAGTTTCTGGGTGGTCTCATGGGCGATTTATAGGGGAAATAATATAGATTCATAATTCGCTTCAATTGTTTGAGAGGGCTGCCGTGATTTCTCCGGCATATTCAGTCTTGCTAGCAGGACTCGAGAAAGTGAGCATCACTAGTAGAAGGGGCTAACAGCATTCTTTATTCATAGCAGATGGCGTGAGGCGGAAGAATCAAAATAATTCACAATGGAACCTCTTTCCAAGTATCTGGCCTAGGGCAATTCATGTGTACAAGGTTTCTCGTGAATATTCGTTTCTCTCAACTGCTTCTAGGGCACCTTCTTTAGTAGAATGCTCTAACCTTGGGTGCGCAATATATTCCTGATGAGTAAACAAAGTACAAGATAACTAAACAGTCCTATGAGGTAATGCGGATATCCTCGGTTGACCACCACCAATCAAGGCCTTCATACTTATTTATGGAGAAGTCCGAGTCAAATAGCAGCGCATGGACACTAGTTCACTGTCATCAATCGGGAGAGCCACTGATTGGGTACAATACATATTGATTGCATTTAAGTTCATGTGAAAGGTCGTAAGAAATCATCTCTGACTGCAGACTCCGCTAGCAGCCCTCTGAACTCGCTGAAATAAAAAGTTAAATGATGTAGCGCATAGGGATTATAAGGATCCCTGGTATCATAAATCTCGTTACGCCGAAGCAATAAACCCCCCACTATCCTGCATATCTGGTTGGATTGGCATTTGGCCTGGGGCCCTCACAGGCGTTCCACGGATGACTGCATGGCTTTCGGGCTTTGTTCCATACTTCACTCCTCCTGAGTCTTCACTTCGCCATCCTGCTCGACGTGGACATGCTCGTTGGACTCGAGGGTATCGACGTGACCGTCTGGGTATTGAACACTATTGAACGATGATTAGCATTTGTGAGTCGTATTTGTAATTCGTAAATAGATTGGAAGGGGAGCAGAGTCGCAGCTTGAGTCGGCGGAAGAGCGTCTGCGGGGAAAGTGGAGTTCATACATGAAACCCTTGATGAGAGAGTACTCGTGCGTGATGGAACCGCCCTTCTCCTTTGCGATCTCCTTGGCCCTGTTGTCATAGATCTGTCAATATGGTGTTCCACGCCATTTTTGGAAAAGGTGGTGGGGAGAAACTAACCTCTCCAGCTCTGCATCCGAAGCACCGCTCTTCAAGGTAACCTAAAAGGCACCAATGTCAGCAGAAGCTTCGATAACCAAAATTACAAGAGACCAAAAGATAATGAAAATAGTCACATACGTTGTACTGAGGCATGATTAAGGAGTGTTGATTGACAGTGAAAGAGCAAGAAAGTGCAGCGGGGTGACAAGGTTAAGTTTGGAAAGTCTGGTGGAGATAAGAAAAGGTGGAGATGGCGGCGGAGGGGGAACTTGCTTTTTATATGTGTGAGCTGATAAGAGGGGCCTAACTTGGTCTTACGCCATCCAGTTACCAAGGGCCTTCTGCAATTCTCATAGCCCCTGGGCTTCCAAGGTTAGGCTTTTGGCTTTCATTCATCCAATGAAATATTACACCACGTCAGCTCCATAGTGTCAGACATTCACTATGTCGTGGTTTTTGACCAGAACTTGAAGCTATATTTATTTGAAAGCAACAATCAAAACGAAACGGATGCCTGATCAAGCTATGCAATCGCGCGAATTAAATAAATTGAGCCGCCTACTGCGCCACTTTTGCCCGAGTCTGACAGCTTAGATTAGTGACTCTCTCTCTCTTTTCTGCATCTCTGTGCTTTGCTATTCAAATTCCCTCCGCTGATGTAACCATGCGGCATGATTCCCGATGACGTGCGTCTCCGAACGCGGGGCACGATCACGTGGTATATCGGACCACTTCACAGTCCGACCATTCCGTCTTGGTCGCGAGGAGGCATGCTCATCCCATGCAGACCCTTGTATGCTGGGCTTGAAGGGGCTTTCCACCCGTCTAGCACTTTTTCATCGGCCAACTGATACACTTCAACCCCAAGTGGCCGACAGGTTGATCCCATGCCACCCTCCTTATCATCCCAGCCCCAGTTAGAAAGGTCGCCTGTGGAGAAAAGAAATATTAGTATTCATATGCGCCAAGTGATTGCCGATATATTGCACGTACCCCCAGGGCATGCCGAAAGGGCACATAAAATATCCACCTCGGCAAAGAACTCAAAGTACTCGCCCGCCTTTGCTGGTGAAGTCTCCATAAAGTACTTTCCCTCCTCATCCAATCCTGTCACTTGGAACACATTCAACACATCATGAACATCCAGCTCTGTCAAGCCGTAGGGTGCCACCGACCGCGTTAGATTAGAGTGACAGTGAAAGTCAAAGGTCTCACCACCCATAAGGAGATTCACGTATGGATCGCATCGAGTACCCAGTAGGTCATGCACGCGTCCTCCAAATTGCGTGGTGCCAAACACGACCTCCGGCTTCCGCTTTCCATCCGGTCCCAACACATTATGCAACTGCCCGCCTCCCAGCGAGTCTCCTGTGATTGTTACCAGGGGCCGTAGATACGGCAGGTTTGACCAGAGACGGTCGCCCACGGAGACGTGCGAGGCGTGGATCTGCCGAGTTCGTGCTGCCCACATTCGCTCACGGGGGTTGTTTGCATTCCAGATGTTCAAATCACCCACTTGGGGCCCTTTGGGCGTTGTCAGGCGGCAGATGTGGCCGGCGGGGACAACCCATGCCTGGGCGGAGCATGGTCGGATTGTAAATGATTCCTTTGGAATACGTGCGGCGGGGTCCAATGCAGTCTTTGAGATGGAATGGTAGAGCTGCGATGTCGCATGGATGCCCGAGTTTGGGGGTGCTGTGTAGGCCGGAGGAGGCCGACGAGGAGCGGCCATTTTGGGGTGGATACGTTCGATGTAAATAGCACGACACCACGTAGTGCGCTTAGGTGTTCATGCGACTGGAAGTTATTTTGATGTCAATTGAGAGACCAAGTAAAACCTTCGTGTTCCCTGGGGGAGTACCATAATATATACTATCTACAGGTATATATTCTCGGAGAATCGCCGTTATCTACATGTAGTCATATCATCTATGGGGTTTGCCCCGCATAGAACACCGCGGGAAACATGTCTATCAGGTCTAAGCGCTAGTGGTGCCAGAGAGTGTCGAACCACGGGCTGTATCAATCTGTTACGAAATCAAATCGTTACAACCCCGCCCACAATCCAGATGCGAGTATCGAGAGCCCTTAGGCATCGGCCCGATGAGAGGGGCTGTTCTTTATCGCTGAGAGCCGGCCCGGTCACGATAAACTGATAAGATAGCGAAGTTACCTCGGTTTTGATGCCTGAATTTGACACTTCACGCCTTGCTGCCTGAGGTGTCACACCAAGGATTGAGCTATTCTGCGCTAAGCCCCATCAAGATACAACTTTTTTTCTTAACCGGCTCCACATATTTCCGCCCCGAAATAATAATTTTGGACGGAGAGAGTTCGAGTTATCGCTGCTGTCGCTTTGCCCAGTGTTCTCTCTCTGGAATTAATCAGAGAAGCTTTGAGGTTTGAGACCTCCTCGCACAACATGGAGAACCAAGCGAACCGGTCGCACCGGCCCGCTAAGGAGAAGAAGAAATATGAAGGTACGCCGTTGAGCGCCTCCGCAAATCTGCGGAGATTGCATTGAGACTTGATTATCCAAGCCAATTCTTACTCACGCTATTTTCTATCGACAGGGAAAAACCCCAAGGCTTTTGCCTACTCCAACCCGGGAAAGCTCAACAAGCAGGCTGCGCGATCCTCAGAGGTACGCTTTACAGCCTAAGAAATCTCCGCATGGAAGCTAATCAATATTGCTCTTCTAGGTCAAGGAAAAGAGACTCCATGTCCCCCAGGTTGATCGCATGCCCGAGGAGGCTCCTCCGACTGTCATTGCAGTTGTTGGACCTCCCGGTGTCGGCAAGACTACTCTCATCAAGTCCCTGATCCGTCGCTACACCAAGCAGACCCTCAGCTCGCCCCAGGGACCATTGACAATCGTTACCTCCAAGAAGAAGCGTCTTACTTTTCTCGAATGTCCTTCCGATTCCCTCGCCGCTATGATCGATGTCTCGAAGATTGCTGATATCGTTCTCCTCATGATCGACGGTAACTACGGTTTCGAGATGGAGACCATGGAGTTCCTGAACGCTCTGTCTACAAGTGGTATGCCGGGTAATGTCTTTGGTATCTTGACACATTTGGATCTGTTCAAGAAGCAGAGCACCTTGAAGATGACCAAGAAGCGCCTCAAGCACCGTTTCTGGAGCGAGCTTTACCAGGGTGCTAAGCTCTTCTATCTTTCCGGTGTCATCAACGGCCGTTACCCCGATCGTGAAGTGCACAACCTCTCCCGATTCTTGTCTGTCATGAAGAACCCGCGTCCGCTTATTTGGCGTAACTCTCACCCCTACGCCCTGGCCGATCGCTTTTTGGATATCACGCCACCAACTAAGATTGAAGAGAACCCGAAGTGTGATCGTACGGTTGCACTATATGGTTATCTTAGAGGTACCAATTTCCCTGCCCACGGTGCCCGAGTACATGTCCCTGGTGTGGGTGACTTGACCGTCTCCGGCATCGAAGGATTGCCCGATCCGTGCCCAACTCCCTTCATGGACCAGCAAATTGCCAAGGCAACTGGAAAATCTTCACGACGCAAGCTGGGCGAGAAGCAGAAACTGCTCTTTGCTCCCATGTCCGATGTTGGTGGTGTGTTGGTCGATAAAGACGCCGTCTATATTGATATCAAGACAAATACGTTCAACCGGGGCTCGGATGATGAGGAATCCGATAACGAGGACCGAGGTCTGGGTGAACAGCTTGTGGTAAACCTACAGAGCGAGCGCCGCTTGCTCGGTGAGGCTGACCAGGGCGTTCGTCTGTTCCGTGGCGGTGAGACGATCTCCAATGCTGTCGAGGACGAAGGAACCGGCCGCAAACAACGGAGACATGCCCGACTAGCTGATTCCGAGCGCGTCCAAGCTGCATCAGATGATGAAGACGGCGAAGACGAGGAAGCTTCTGATGAAGAGGATGACGCAGGTGACTTTGATGAAAACGAGGATGATGAAGATGAAGTCGACATGTCTGCGCCAGCAGACTTTGCGGATAGCTTTAAGAAAAGACAGAACGGAAACGCCGATGCTGAGGACGATGACGTTGCATTCGCAGACAGCGACTCCGACATAGGCTCTGTCTCCGGTGATGAGCAGGACCAGGATAGTGACGAGGATGAAGACGACGAAGATGAAGAGGGTAACCTTCGCTGGAAGGAGAACATGCAGGAAAACGCCAAGGCTTTCCATGGCAAGCGCCCAGCTTTCCGCGTTGGCGATCTGTCTCGCATGATGTACGACGACTCGATTACCCCTGTCGATGTTGTGCAAACATGGCGCGGTGAAAATAATGGCGATGAATCCGAGGAATCCGACATTGAAGCCGATGAAGAAGCCGACGATTTCTTCAAGAAGACCAACAACGAGAAGGATGACGAGGCCGATCTTCGCGCCATTCCTGAATACGACTACGATGAGCTTGAGCGTAAGTGGCGTGATGAGGAATTGATCGAGTCGCTCAAACTGCGTTTCGTTACCGGCAAACTCGGCGGTGGTGGTTCAGACGATGACGATGTCGACGAGGACGATTTCGATGATGACTCGGATGATGAAGGTGATGGAGCTTTCGAGGACTTGGAGTCGGGCGAGGTTTTCGACGGATTCAAGGATGGCGATGAAGAGGAGGATGAAGATGATGAGGATGAGGAAGCGGAGCCCGAGGGCCTCGTGGACTTGGAAGCTGAGCGTGAGCGCAACGCGAAGAAGAAGGAAGAGTTGAAACTTCGCTTTGAGGAAGAAGATCGTGAAGGCTTTGGCAATGCCAAAGACGGCACCCGTGATGGTGGAGATGGCGAGTTTGGCGAGGATGACTGGTATGACATGCAGAAGGCAAAGATGCAGAAGCAGATGGATATCAACCGCGCTGAGTTTGACAACCTTGACGAAGCCTCTCGCGCGCGCGCTGAAGGCTACAAGGCCGGTACTTACGCACGAATCGTTTTGGAGAATGTGCCATACGAGTTCGTTGAAAAGTTCAGCCCTCGATTCCCTGTCATTGTTGGAGGACTGGCTCCTACCGAGGATCGCTTTGGATATGTTCAGATTCGCATCAAGCGTCACCGCTGGCACAAGAAGATCTTGAAGAGCAACGACCCGTTGATTTTCTCCCTCGGCTGGCGTCGCTTCCAGTCCATGCCCATCTACAGTACCTCGGACAGTCGGACACGAAACCGTCTGCTCAAGTATACTCCCGAGCACATGCATTGTACCGGTGTCTTCTACGGTCCACTTGTGGCTCCTAACACCGGTTTCTGCTGTGTTCAATCCTTCTCCAACAAGAACCCTGGATTCCGCATTGCTGCGACTGGTGTCGTCCTCGCCGTGGACGAGCACACTGAGATTGTCAAGAAGTTGAAACTTACTGGTGTGCCATACAAGATCTTCAAGAACACCGCTTTCATCAAGGACATGTTCAATTCTGCCCTTGAGATCGCCAAATTCGAAGGCGCTTCAATTCGCACAGTCTCCGGTATCCGTGGTCAGATCAAGCGAGCTCTCAGCAAGCCCGACGGGTACTACCGTGCTACGTTCGAGGATAAGATCTTGATGAGTGATATTGTTTTCCTGCGCGCCTGGTACCCTATCAAGCCACACCGATTCTACAACCCTGTTACCAACCTGCTCGACCACACTGAAGGCAGCAACGCCGACGGCGGTTGGCAGGGTATGCGGCTGACTGGTGAGGTCCGCCGCGACCAGGGCATCCCCACCCCTATGAATAAGGATTCGGCCTACCGCAAGATCGAGCGACAGGAGCGCCACTTCAACCCGCTGCGGGTGCCCCGTCAGCTGGCCGCCGATCTTCCCTACAAGTCCCAGATCACCAAGATGAAGGGCCACAAGGACCAGACCTACATGCAGAAGCGTGCTGTGGTCCTCGGTGGTGAGGAGAAGAAGGCCCGCGACCTCATGCAGAAGTTGACTACTATGCGCAACGAGAAGTCTGCTAAGCGTGCAGCTAAGCAAGAAGAGCGTCGCCAGGTTTACCGAGCCAAGGTGGCCGATAGTCTAGAGAAGAAGGCTGCCCGTGAGAAGAGAGAGCGCGATGATTACTGGCGCAGGGAGGGCAAGAAGCGCAAGAACGACGAAGACGGCGGTGGTGGTGGCAAGAAGCGCAGATGATCGAGTCAATTTTTGTACATGTCATGACAGACATGGGGATTTCATTCTTAGCATAGACGGCGTTAGAAGACCCAAAAGTCAATTGTATATTCATTCCAATGATCTAAGTCCTCATCCTCTCGTACACGGCGACGCGTCCACTCGTATTCGGCATCGGCAAGACCGCTAATAAACAGCCACACCGTTCTCACGGTCCATGCGAATCCCCACCCTATATCCACTTTCTGATGAAAAAGTCCTCGGTAATCATGTTCCTGCAGCACAAAGTGGGTCCCATGGTTGTCAATGGTTTCGGGTCAAGTTCCTAAGAAGTTTGGCTGTTGTTTCACCGATCATTAGCCTCGAGCTAGAGCTCCAAAGTCTTAAATTTTCTTGGCTCGCTTGGCATTAAGACTCACCACCGAAACGCCACCATTGACATCCCCCATCAACGTGAAACGCCCGGCCCCTGGTAGCTTGGTGCCACCGGACAATCTACCGGTGGAAAATATCAGTGTGCTCGAGTCGGTACCTTTTACCTGACCTGTTTAGGCCTAGAGCCTCCATTTAGCCAAAGTAACGTAGTTCTGACATATGAAACGACTCAGCCATGCTTTAAAAAGCGCCAGGGGCTGACGAGCTCATTAGTGGATTTTTCATGGACTCGAATCAGCGAAGTTTTGCCGGACACGCCTTGCATCTAGCCTGACCTTCTTCGGCAAATGGACCCAGTTCATGATGTAGCGTTTGAACTAAATTATTCCCCTGGATGTGGGTGTGTACGTATAAGAATCTTGAGGTTTCTCGTAGCTGCGCTTCTCGACTTTCATCCATATCATTCTTTTTTGTTTTGTCATTCACTTATTCATTCTTTTCATCCATTCTTTTCATCCATTCTTTTCATCCATTCTTTTCATCCATTCTTTTCACTATGCGCAGCGCGCTAGTTCTTTCTTTCCTTCCGGTGCTAGTCTTGGGATGTAACAATCCCGCTAGTCATGCCTGTCCTTCTGCGTACACTGCCTCTCGAGCCGAGGCTGCTGCTTTCTGTGCTACTTTCACAGCTAGCTCTGTGACTGCCACTACCGGGCTTCCTAGCTTTGCTTCTGCCTGTGATTACAATGTGAAGCACATGTCGAGCGCATGCAGCTGTCTCGACACTGCCTGGGCGACTGATTCGGCTAGTGTAAGCATTCTTGGTTTTACATAAATGGCTTTGGCAGCTAACTAACTATTCATAGGCGTCCGAGCCTACCACTGTTGCCGCTGTGACTACTAGCACTGCTGCTGTTGTGCCTGCTGCGACTAGCGCTTCGAGCTCGCCAACTACCTTCGTGACAGCTACCCGGGCTGCCTCTTCTACCTCCAGCTCCGCCGAGGTTGAGGTCCCTAGCACCACCGCGGCACCTGTTGTCGTGTCTACTGCCGCGGCCGTCGTGGCTTCTTCTTCCGAGGCTGCTGTCGTTACTGGATCTGCCTGTGTTGTCAGCGAATATGCTTCGCTCTCCTCTGCTGTCGCGTCTTGCACTAACATTGTGCTGTCCGACTTCTATGCACCTGCTTCTAGCACCATTGACCTGTCGAGTCTTCAGACCGGTGCTGCTGTTACCTTTGCTGGTACTACCGTACGTTCTATCCTCTTTCTTCGCGCGACTAAATATTAACAGACGGCAGACCTTCGGAGACACCTTCGACGATGACTTTGACCCCATCGTTATCTCTGGAACCAACCTCACCATTACCGGTGCTGATGGTCACGTAATTGAGGGTAACGGCGAGGCCTACTGGGATGGTGAAGGATCCAACGGCGGACAGGACAAGTGAGTAATGAGCCAACCGCCCCCAAAACGAACAAAGTAGCTAAATCCATACAGGCCCGACCACTTCATTGTCGTTAAGGATGTCTACTACTCCGAGATCACCAACCTCAACATCGTCAACTGGCCCGTTCACTGCTTCCAGATCGAAGATTCCGAGCACCTCACCATCTCCGGCCTCCTTTTGAACAACACCGCCGGAGACGCCGCCAACTCCGCCTCCGACGGCGACCCAGCCGCCCACAACAGCGACGGTTTCGATATCTCCAAGAGCACATACGTTACTGTCGAGAACACTGTCGTCTACAACCAAGATGACTGTGTCGCTGTCACCAGTGGTTCCAACATCGTCATCGACAACCTCTACTGCTCCGGCGGTCACGGTCTCAGCATCGGCTCCATCGGTGGAAAGAGCGACAACGTCGTCGATACCGTGACCTTCAAGAACTCCCAGGTTGTTGACAGCGAGAACGGCTGCCGTATTAAGAGCAACGCCGATACCACTGGCAGTGTTACCAACATTGTCTACCAGAACATCACCATGTCTGGCATCTCTGACTATGGTATTGATATCCAGCAGGACTACTTGAACGGTGGCGCTACTGGTGACCCTACCAACGGTGTGACTATCTCCAGTGTCTCGTTCATCGATGTCACTGGTACTGCTACCGATGATGGTATGGATTACTACATCCTCTGTGGCAGTGACAGCTGCTCTGACTTCTCTTTCTCTGGGGTTTCCATCACTGGAGGTGGTGAGACTAGCAGCTGTAACTACCCTTCTAGCGGCTGCCCCTAAGCTTCTTGAAAACAATTCAAGATTTTCGGCACCACAGCCACAGTGCTTGGTTTCAAGCTTGTTTTTTATAAATATGGACTTGTATTTTATAGTGGCTGTTGAACGGCGAATATTATAGACTCATGTCCGAAATTTCAGTATTGCTTTGTTTTTATCCGTAAAATATTTCCTCAAGGACGTCGATAGCCGTATAGGTGCCATCAGAATATGTGTAGACTTGTCCGTAAGGACCTCAACTCTCAAATACTCAAGTATCAATTTCACTGCCACTCCATCAAGAGAAGGTTACTGATAGATTCCTGTCGACAGACCCACACTACAGCTTTGCGACTCTCTCGAGGAGGCTAGCTTATATTGTTTAGAGGTTTGATAAGGTAATGTTTGGTAAAGAATATTTTCTGATCAATTAAAATCCCGAGATTGGAGCTTTATGTTCTCCGAAAAGTTGCAGTGAATCTTTAGAGTAAGTGGTAATAACCAAGCCCGAAATTAAACGATCTGGACGATTTAGATGAGGCACAGACTTGTCACTTAGACAATCTCGCCTTTGACAAGTTCTAAAGCAGCTTCGACCAGATAAAGGCTTCCCGTAACCAGGATTTGCGCCCCCGAACCAATCTTCTTAACCTGATCGATGCTATCTCCGACACTATCAGCCTTATAGATGGCACTGGAGGGCCAATTTGTTTTCCAGAGCTGAACGAAACCTTCCATTCGTGCATCTGCAGTGGTGAAATGATCATATTCAATATTTTTGACAAATATGACGTGCTGGACCGGCGTCTGTAGATATTTACCCAGCGTTTGTAGTATCTTGGACCAGTCACGCTTCCGCTCCGGTGAAAAATGAGCAAAAATGAGAACTCGAGTAGATCTGCTATTATTAGTATACTGGCTGGCATTAACACAGTGAACATACTTAGCATTGACCACTCGCTCATACCACTTTCCAACGACTTCCATGCTCATTTCGTTGTGTGCTCCATCCATATACCAAGTGCAGCCACCCGATTCGACGACATCGAAGCGCCCAGGCCAACGACACTTCTCAATCCCAGCCTGAACGTCTCGCTCATCGAGCGAGTGACCACTCATTTGGAGAAAGTGATGAGCGATCTGCGTGGCTAGTGCACAATTTTCTCGCTGTTCGGGCAAGATGCTTTCGAAGGCGATGTCGGTGACGAATTGGATTAATGCGCCCTTGACATCTTTGATAAAGTGTAGCGATGCACCGAGTTCCTTCTCCCGTCGCCTCATTTCATCTTCAGCTTCTGGAACCTGTGGGACGGAAAGTGCAATAACCCCGTTCTTGAAGATCCCACTCTTGTGCCAAGCGATATTCTGGATAGACCCCCCGAGATTATCAACATGGTCCAGACCAATCTTCGTAATGGCAGTGATGACAGGATGTTCAACAAAATTGGTCGCATCAAACTGGCCACCATGGTGGACCTCACAAATGACAACATCAGCACCTTCTTTGATGAAAGTGTGGAACGATAAGATAGCCATCATCTGGAGTAACCCAGGGATCTTGATATCAGGAGACGGCCTATCAGGGTCGATAGATAGCCCGGTACATACTTCACCGAAGCGCTGCATGAACATATCCACTGATAGCGGATTTGAATCAATTCGTATCCTATTTTGCGGCCACAGACTCGGCGAAGTATAAAGTCCAATTTTCCGCGATATTCCATTTCTTCTTGCGTGTTCCCGCAGGATACTATCCACATAGGCACATGTGCTGCCTTTGCCTTTTGTTCCGGTGACGTGGATGACATTCAAGTTATCAATGTCTTGAGCCTGTTCTTGGTTATCGGATTTCGGGTACATGTTTAGCGTTCAAACACATACTGTATGTCCAAGCAATAGTAGCCATTCTTTCATGCCCTCAATAGGAGGCGATCCTTTGAGTGCTAAGCCGTTTGGAGCCCTTGGGAATCCCGAAGAGGGGGTCGAGTTGGTGGGGAATTTGCGTCGGAATTTCTTAACATAATCTATAGTGCTGCGTCTGTTAGACTCGGAGTTTTTCGCTTCAATATGAAAAACAAACTTTAGATTCATGTTTAATTTTCGAATTCACAGCTGGCCTTCTTGTCCAATGTGGCTATGACGTGGAATCAGGACTCGCGCCGCCCCTCATGGACAATGCAGTGTAGAGCGCTAGGTGTCTACAGCTCAGTGGGGTCCCACTGAGATCTCAGTAGGGTGTGGGTGGCGGTCTCTACACTTGTTGGTGCCCGAGGATTAAGGCACCAAACCGTGATCTGGTAAAAATCCGAATAAAAGCAGACTCGAAGAGAGACACAATGCATAACTACTCAATTGATACACTTGTTTTGTTTTCTCACTTGATACTGCCCACATATTGCAGCAGTGAGGTGACGAGACTTTCTTCCGCTCGATGCGTTCATTCTGGCTTCCAAGGTTCGCATCCCCTCTTCACAGTATACTTCCCTACTACTTGGGATTCCGACTACTTTGTTCCCCGATATCCATGAATTTTCACATAAGCTCAGAGCTACTAGAGCACCAGATTCCTTATGCACTAAATTTCATTTTTTCTTTTCGTATATAACGATCAGTTCCGTAAGTGGCACCGCCGCACGTGACCGTGTCTCGAACGCGTCGCCGCAGAGGGAAAGCCGAAGGCGACATTTTGACTTCCGCTTCAGCGATTCCGGAGGAAATCTCAGTATTTGACTCCTACTATTCTTTTTCGCTTAAATCTATAACCCCAGATTCGTTCTTGACTTCAAGTGCGCCTAGCCACCCCGGATATCTGTTTCGGTGCCAGTGGAAAGGCTGCCAGTTGACCGTTTTCCTCGTGGACAACCCTGCGCGTTCAGGTCGATCGCCACTGGATTGGGCAGATGCTCCTAGTACCCGCATCAGCATCACTGCACACACCCGCCTCGAAGTTATTCAGATCCTGACCGTCTCTCTGGTATATCCCTGGTCGCTTCACGTCGGACATTCCCGGTATTCCGTCTCTATGCGGTGATTCGGCGCAAGTTACTTAGGTCTTGTGTGTTTAGATCCCCTCGTGGCCGCGTAATTTCGCAATTGCTGCATGGTCGCGTGGTAGCCGCCTTTGGTTTCCTCATTGTTCATTTTGCCAGACCTGTCCCCTTACATCCTGCTGCTCGACCATGAATGACCTTCAACATGCCCCGTCTAGTCGCGGGGTTCCGCATGTGGAGGCCAGTGCGAACACCGGATCTGTGAACACTTCAACATCACGAGCGCCAGGAGCCCCAACTCGCACGGAACAAATTCAGGTTCCTCGGTCTCCTCAACCATTATCTCTGCATATAGACGGGTTGAACGCCCAAATTCATGACAAGACCAGCGCCTTCCCACAATATGTTGAGTCCTCGGAACGCGATAGCGATACATCTGCTGATGCTCGTCGGCCGGAGCCACAATCCGCGAGCACCTTCACAGACTCGTTGTCCAGTCTTCCCTCCTCCTCGATGAACGATTCAAGTCAATCTATCAAAATTGAAAACTCTCAGTCCTCTACCGATGATGCACAAACCCCAAAGACATACTCGGACTCTCAAGACCAATTATCTGTGAATGGAAATGGGTCAACTGACGGCTATACTTCGGAGAAGAAGAGTAATGGCTCCATGTCTCCGCCGCAGTCACAAAATCATCCGATTTCGCGGCCAGGAAACGGAGTACACTTTGCTCTGGGACATAAGAGGACAGCCACTGGGGATATCAAACCCATATCAAGTCTTGCGCAGCCTCAAACTTTCGACGCCCAAGGGGCCCTCCGAAGGCGGTCGAAGAGCACAGGCTCGCCGGCTCATGGAAATAGAATCGCACAGGTAACAATGCCCTTATGCTTGTTTCGAACACGATATTAATGCGCGCCCAGCTGTCTGTCCACATTCGTACTCGCCTATCATATGCTGCGGCCAAGATTGAAAAGTCTCGACAGGCGCGTGACAATAATACTCAACTTGCCATTCAAGGATTAGAAAGTTTGTCATCAGCGACTCCAACATCAAACGGTGCAATGCAAGGCTTGACCCCAACATCTCATCCACAGCCTTCATCATCAACACCCACGCCTCGCAATTTCCCCTCACATCATCGTTCTCGTTCAGCCATCTCATCTGGCAAACTTCTTCATATCCCCAAACTAGCGCCTCCCGTTGATATTATATCATCCACCGGGGATACACGCCGGCGCAGACCTAATCCAAATACAACTACAAAACCATATGAGCGCAGCCCTTATGCCCGTCATCATCGACGGCACAATTCAGTCCAGGAACCCTCCCTTGCCAAAACGTTAGGGTCGCCACCAGCATTGGGACCAGGAAATTCACATGTTCCACCTTCTGCACGCATGCCGCTATCAGCACAGCACGAGGTCTATAGATCTCGCACCCATTCTCAAAGCACAGCGATGGAACAAGACGCAATTGAGACACTCATGTTCATGTCCAGTCCGGAGAATTCTGGATATCGCTCCAGTCCACGTCCTTTACAGCCGCCCGCCTCGCAGCTCAGTCTAAATGAGTCAATCCACTCGCTCTCGAACGGCGTGGCAAGTGATTATCATAGCCAAAGCTCATTAAGCGAAAAGTCCCATAATGGCCGTAGCTTTGAGCTCAGGCCTTCAGGCTCCGGGCTGGAATCTCACGCAGGAGACGAAATCGATCGTATATTGGATCAAATGGAAAGTGACAGTGAGGATGATGAGCGATATGCCTCACACCGCCCTCGACCTCGCCTACAGGCTTCCCACTTCCCGAGAACCTAATTTACACCCCAGGGAAAGAGGGTAGCACGGAATCCATTCTTGCAGGAGACTAGCTTTGCATTGCATCGGTCTCTATGGATCAAAATCATTATCATTATGTTCTAGTAGATACGGCTCAAGCACATGAATTCATGAGAGCATCTGTAGGGGAATAGCATCCTGCATTGATATCCTATCACGTGCTTTTTGAATCTTTGAAGCCTAATATATCATATTTGGGTGTAATGAAGTTATTATTTTCATGAACGCATTAATGCCACATTGACGCTGCATGCTTCATGGATCCGATCATCATCTAAATTAATCTATGTCTATTTCCGAAAATCTATTTTTTTAAGGAACAACTTATGTTCACTTATTCAACTCCTACGGGGTCTGGGTTAGCCAATGTCCAATACTATCGTTTCCAATGAAGAACTTACACTAGCCATCTTGCTGCGGGCTCGAATCCTCGGTCCGTAGAAAGCCAAGATCCAAGGCACGAGTGTAAGGACAAGTCCCTAATCCATCATTAGCAACAAGCTGACATCAAACACAAACTCGAACTTACAATTCCACCCAGCAGACTAGATGCCTCGGGGTATCCAAGGTTCGTAAACATAGCAGCCGTAACTAATGGGAAGACACCACCAAGTAGGTTCCGGCCTAACAACCAACATTAGTCTGGAAACCCAAAGACACAGACACTTCAGCTTGGAACTGGAAACTTACAGCAAGACTGCGCCGCAATCGCCGAGCTGGCGTATCGGTGGTACGTATCCGCGAGATAATTGAATGTCGCAAGGTAGATGGAAAAGATACCCATGCCCGCACATCCGACAGCAAGAGTCGGCACGATCCAAGGTACCGATGGGTAAGAAGTCCAGCCGAACCAGAATAGACCGATTGGGAGGAGGATGGATTCAATGCAGACGTAGTAGAGTCGGCCTTCGGCTGATGAGGGAATTTTTCCTCTTCCGATTACTGCGCCAATTTTTTCGTGATAGATGCTGATTATGGTGATGATAATGACACCGACGCAGAGGGCTGGCTTTGTTAGATATCTCTCTTTTATTTGAGGTTGATTTGGGGATGGTTGCTTACAAGTAAAGACGGCACCGGTTTGTTCGACGTTGAAGTGGTGGTTTGTTTCGAAGACCAGAGGGATGGAGCTGAATTGGAGGTAGAGCGTAGCCCAGCTGAAGGATACCCACAAAGAGAAAAAGAAGACCACGGGCTCGGTGAAGAGCATGTCTGAGGAAAGTAATATTAGTGCACAGATCTATTAGATTGGTATGATTCAAGACTCACGGAAAGGCCGATACAGCGAAATTTGAACTGCAGTTAGCAATGAAGTGCGCTGCTCATCGCTCTCCACTTTCCATCGAATCCGTCGGATGTTCTTCTCCGTGGGCTGCTCCTCGGAAAATGTGATCACGCCGACATGACCGGCCTCCTCGAGTTTTTCGTAATATTTGTTCAAGGCGTTGGCTTTGCGGCTTAGAATGACACTTCCGCGTGTCTCTTTGAAGAAGAAATAAATGATAACTACGAAGACACTGGAGACGATCGCGTGCGAGTAGTAGATCCAGCGCCAGGTGGTGTGGGTGACGACAGCACCTGCTAGCATAGGTGCCAGACCGGTTCCGAACAAGGCAGCGCCGGAGAAGAGCGCCATGGGAGTGTTTCGGTCGTGTGCATGGAAAATGTCACTGATCACCCCGCCGACCATAGTCGAGAATGTCGCTGGAATCTGTTAGTGTTGCGTTCATACTAACAAGCCAAGGGAAAACATACAGGAGCTACATCCTTGGAAGAAACGGGCGACCAGCAACCCGGCGAACGAGTTCGTTCCTCCACATCCAATCAGACAAGCTGCAAAACTACCGTCAGTGTCATCCTTCATAATCATGATTTCAAAATACATACCAACAAAGATAATGCCGCTAGCAACAAAAATGGGCCGGCGACCGTTGATTTCCGAAAATGGAGCCAGAGCCATAGGTGCAAGTGCAAACCCGATACAGAAGATCGTGATACTGAGGTTATAAACCACAGAGCTGATTCCCCATTCCTTACACAATTCGCTCGATGCCGGACTAACCTCTCCAGCGGAGTAACCAGCCAGCGCAGTAACCGCACAAGCAATCCAAGTCATCATCCATTTGCGCCACTTCGGCCACAGAAAAGGCGAAGTGTACTTTTCCAAGCTCGGCGCCTCAGGTGGTGCAGATTGACCCGCAGCTGGGGGTAAAGTAATGCATGGGGTAGGTAGCGGGGTCTCCAGCTCAAGGTAGAGATATTCAATTTCATTCGACTCCGCTAAGGAGTCGGGACTGGGTTCGCGTCTGTCCATGGCGACGACAGACCCAGTTTTGGTGAGGCCGGAGGCTTCAAGAGCCATATATACTGTGAAATATGGACTGGGGGACGTTTGTCTTTGGGTGAACCTCCTCACTTTGACAGGTCTAAAATTGGGATCAGACCTTATATAAATAAGCGTGGGTCGAAAGAGTCATGAAAAATAAAATTGGAGAAGCCGTTTCTCCAATTCTGGGCCCGGACAGAGTTGTTTGCTTCTTATTCTTTGGCACTTTTACTGGTGGGATATGTGTTATGGAGAGAAAGGAGCTGTGCTGATTTGTTCCCTGCACGTTTCTGACTGCTATTAGATTATTTGAGAGTGGGCATGTCAATCATTTGGCAGGGAATCTGTTTAGCCAAAGCTATTGCCGTTAGCGTATTTGACTTTTCATTATTAATGATAAGAGACGGATTCTCCACTTCGATGGCGATCTCCAATTTGGAGAACTTCGGGGTTTTTCCTGGGGTAATTCCGAGAACACCGAGACCTCGAATCTCGAGTCTTTACTGTCCAATAATTATGTTAGATCATGATGACGAGTCACATTTGTCAACCGTGGACTCATTCGAGAACTTCGTAGTCAAAACAATGGTATTCTCCAGGGAAGCATATGCGAAGGGTTAGAATGGTCTGGAATCTTTATCATGTTCAACCCCGCTCTATACTTTATGCAGCTATACAGGAGTCTCTTGATGACCTTACAAAAACCTCCAAACCTCGCTCTTGGTGTCACCAAATTGCGTTAAAGACTATACACTGGAAAAGTTGAGGAGCAAGACGTCATCATGGCCGCTTTGCCGGATGGTGCCTAGGGAATAGCTTTCCAAGGTTCGCGACCAGTGTGGCAATAAGCTTGCTGGATAGCTTCCCTCCTTTTAAAAAATAGCCCTCATGATTGGCATCAGCAGCGGCTTACTAGTTAGTACAGTGACGAGAGATTCAGGCGCAACGAGGAGATAAACGTTAGCTTGAGTAGACTAGCAATGCCATTCTAAAAATCAGAGATTCTTCGTCGAAAATACAAGCAACCACAACAAAGCATCGACAGGGTATTGATAACTAAACTTTTTCATGACTCAAGAGGCCGTGCTAAATTCTGCTCAAGACTCTGTCAAAGAAAGACACCATATTACTCCTTGTTATAGCAGTCCTTATAGAGGACCAGCGCGCGTCATCAGGTGACCTGTGATCCATCGGGTCAGGTGACCTCACTTGTATTGTAGAGTTCTCCAACTATGCAATACAGTAGCTTGTCCCTTTGATCAACCAATGCGCTGCTCATCAAATCATTTCATTTGCCTTCTATATGCTGTGTTCCAAAGAGCGACTATTAAAGCAGAGCTGGCAAATGTGTACACGCCACTGGTGAAATGTTACATTGACATCATGTAGCCGGAGTTAATCGGTATCTCCCCGGCTTCAAGATCAAACCCCTCTCCACCCGCTTAACGTCACACCTTGAAGCTATGGACGGCAAGCCCTATCAATGTCAGCGATGCTCCAGATCATTTGCTCGTCTGGAGCATCTCCAACGCCATGATCGGTCCCGTACGGATACTTCTCCAATTCGGTTCTACATTCGTACTAACACCTAGCCAGATACCAAGGAAAAACCCTATGCCTGTGCACAATGCCCTAAGGCCTTCACTCGAAAGTATGTTACATCATTCTAGTGTGATGCATGTATCTCTAACTTGACATAGAGACTTGCTCGCACGCCATGACAGACTCGCCCATCAACCGGGGGCGAGCCCCGCGAGCCATCAAACAATATCGCCGTCTCCGGCTCGGTCAAATTTAGATGGCCTAGATGCTCTAGCATCAGTTGTGACAGATCATGCACATTCCAATCGTTCAATGTCAGGGCGAAGCGACCAGTATCCGGATTCCATGTCCGTAGACCGAAGTTCAATGATTGGCCCTCAGTTATCCAATTCGCAACAATCCCCAACAAAGCAAACTGGCGCCCCGCCTCTGCAGGGATCCGAATTTGGATACCCGATGGGCGGTTTTTCAGCGGGGGCTTACGAAGATAATGACTTTACTTCTTTCCTAGACAGTGTTCCCCTGCCTAGCCATCCGTTCTCGCCGGCGTTCCAGCCGCTTCCCTTGTTTCCACCCTTGCAATATTCCCCCGTCGCGGAGTTTGAACAGACCTCCGATAGGGGCCCACCTACAGAGCCAGCTTCCACGCCACGAAGCTCGGTACTACCGCGTCATGATGCACAGCTACCATCTCTTCAGCCCGAGGGGTATCAGTCCCCGGCCAACAAGGCACGACAACCCACAGGGTTCCTGCCTGTGACAGCACAGTGTCGAGAGAAGATTCTTTACCGGTTAGCGGACTATTCCAATGTGGTCCCCGATCCATCCCTTCCCTCTCGCCATGCCTTATCTCGATGTTTGACCGGTTACCTAATGGGATACCACGATCACTATCCAATTGTGCACAAGCCAACTCTCGATATCGAGTCTATGCCTGTCACCCTGTTTCTATCCATGGCTGCGCTAGGCGCACGCTATTGTCGTGAACCAGATACCAGTATGCGCCTGTATCAAATAGCTAAACCAGTCACTCTGGAGCACGTCCGACGGACGTTCCAGTCAGGCAAGCTACCGGAACCAGATGCGAACAGTGTTGATATGCTTGAAACAATCCAGTCTCTGCTGTTCTTAATATCTGTTTCATCCTGGTTCCTAAATGACCCACCATACTACGAGGCATTGTCCATTCGAAGCACAATGGGCGCCCTGGTGCGGAAAGGGGGCCTCAACCGGCTTCCCGAACAGGATGGAACCTGGGCAAGCTGGATTTTCCGCGAGCAAGTCAAGCGTATAAAGCTTATTGTCTTCTGCTTTTTCAATATTCACACTATTGTCTTCGATATTCCTCCGGTCATCCTCACGGAAGAGATGTTTCTGGACCTGCCATGTACAGAGAGGGAATGGCAGGCATCTAGCCCCGAGCTCTGGCAATTAGCCCGCAGTCAAAGTCCCGGAGAACCCAAGTTTCAGGATGCATTAGCCGCGCTATTCAACCCTCACAGCGATATGGAACGCTTCTCGTCTCTTGGTGGATATGTGCTTATCCATGCATTGCTGCAAGACATATGGCTGATGACTAAAACGAGCCGCCTGTGTGTTTCGCGTTTTAACAACCGTCTCAACTCAGCCATCGCACCAACATCGGCACTAATTGTATTTGAGCAAGCTCTTGAACGATGGTGTCAGTTCTGGGAACGCAATCAGGAGTCATCAATCGATCCACTCAGTCCTCATGGACCTCTATCATTCACGTCAGCAGCATTACTACGGCTAGCATACATTCGACTAAGTGCCGATTGTGGATCCACCCGGCAACTTCAATCCTGGGACTCCGTTCAAATAGCCAGGAGCTTGAAAGAAAATCTCGCCGTGCAGCGTGGCGACCGCCTCACACGGGCAGCATTGCATTGTGCTCACGCACTCAGCACGCCAGTCAAACTAGGCATCGGATACGTGGCCCACTCCCAGGTCGCACTGTGGTCAAACCAGCACGCCCTATGCTCGCTTGAATGTGCTGTCGTACTTGCCAAGTGGCTTGAAGCAGTAACGGGACCGGATCCTGACCCCGTTCTGACGGAACAGGAGATCCGCTTACGGGACTTTGTGCTCGAAATGGTTATGGAGGTGCAGCATGGTGTTTCCCGTGAGTGGCTCTTGGCCACTAATACCAGGCTTAGTGCGGCAGTGACCCGCCTTTGGGCGCGCCTTTTCACGGCGGATTATATCTGGGAAATGGTTAATTTGATTGGGAGGTCACTAAACAGTTATGCGGATTTATTGGAAGGGACATGATGGATCAATTGTAACTATAATCTGATCAGATAATGTATAAGCCATAATAATCACTTTCTCTACAATGGTCAAGGAAAAAGCCGGTACGCGAAAGCTAGATGTACTCCAACTTAGTCTGTCAGCCCTGGAGAACGTATTAACAAGAATCAATTGGAGAAGCTCCGAGCGGCTCGGATTTTGCAGTTCCGAGGCCACACTCGTACAACATTAAACGTGGGGAATCAGTCAAGTGGAACTTCTTCTGACTCACGTCTATATCTGTACCCGCAGTATCCGCAACTTACATAATTATAACTGATCTTATTTATATTCGTCGAGAACTCGCATTCTTCAAGGCTCAAATCAACTGAACTTGAATCCCCGTCATGGCTCCTCCAACCCCTCTTACAGCTACCCCACATCTCCTCGCCTTCCTAAAGGACCTCCACTCTCAATCCCTGAACCAGGAAGCCAAAATAGAATGGTCCTCCCTTCCAGGCCAAACAACCAATGAATACGACAATATCATGCGTGACAAGTTCATTGCCTTGGACCAGGATAAATGTGAATTGATCTACCACATCCTGCGCAGCATTAACGCAACGACAATCGTCGAAGCAGGAACCAGTTTCGGCGTTAGCACCATATACCTCGCGCTTGCTGCAGCTCAGAATTCTGCACGTGGAGCTGGAGCCAGTGCTGCGGGAAGGGTTATCGCTACCGAGAAGGAGCCTTCAAAGGCCGCTGTAGCGCAAAGGAACTGGCAGCAGGCTGGAGAGGAGATTCAAGGTGTGATTGATCTTCGCATTGGTGATCTGCGGGAGACCCTCGGCAAGGATCTGGGCACTGTGGACTTTTTGCTTCTGGATAGTATGTTCATCTCGTGCAAGCATATGATATGCGTATAAGGTTCCATTACTGGCTGGTGACAAAGGCTAATTGCTGTATAGTTTGGACACCCCTAGCTCTTCCTGCTTTGAAGCTGGTTGAGTCGCATTTCAGGCCTGGTGCTATGATTATCGCGGACAATACTGTGAAGGCTGCTGCGGGTTATGCGGAGTTGTTTGCTTATGTGGATGCGCCTGGTAGTCGGTTCCGCAGGGTTACAATGCCTTATGCTGGTGGCTTAGATATGATTGTGTATCAGTGAGCATGATGTAGAAAGTCATTAACTGCATAGCTGAACAGATTCTCACAAATAAAAAAGCAAAGAAGTCATTCAAGTCTTATAATTCTTAATCCTCGTCCCTAATGTTGACTTTCGCAATGGTCGCCCATGACTGATACCATGACCAAAGTGATATAGCAGATGGGATCAATCCATCTCTGCTGAGTCTGTGTCAGACCAATACGAAGGCCAGTATATTGTGGGGACATATGCAATGGTATGGTTACGTCAGTGCGCAGTATGACATGGCCACGATACTTCGGCTCCTTTTTTGAACAAATTAGGGATTATTCAGATCGTTATAGCTGAGCTTTGGATGTTTTAGCTTTTGAAAGCATTTTCATGCAGCAGTAGCAATCCAATCGAAGTCCAGTCAAACTCGTTTGTGCTTGGTATGATTTTCCAAGGCTTGAGTAGATGCTGTCTTTTTCTAAATAGCTTCAACTGCTCTACTTG
Source organism: Penicillium longicatenatum (assembly GCF_028827895.1). Lineage (NCBI taxonomy): Eukaryota > Fungi > Ascomycota > Eurotiomycetes > Eurotiales > Aspergillaceae > Penicillium > Penicillium longicatenatum. The sequence continues at coordinate 1,171,829 of NW_026643121.1, read as the reverse complement.
CGCTCTATTTAACAATTTCTCATGTAAAAAACAGCATTCGTATCAATTGAAAGCCTTTTCAAGCTGAATTATTGGGCTCTTTTTTTACATGATGAGATCTCGGAAGCGTCATTCGGATTCAAGTGAATTACTTAATCGAAATCAAAACTTGAAAATGACAAGGACCTCACCATCATCACCTTGAGTAGCTGTTCTTTGTCACATCTCATTTCCCAAGTTCCTTTCCTTGAACGAGATTGTGGAACAACGCGGAAAGTTTCCGGCTTACGAACACCAACAGAATCACGATTCATGTCACCCTCAGCACTCCAATGCATCGCGCCATTAGACTCTGTCGCCCTACATCATCTTTCTTCAATCTGAGCAAAATCTCAATTTCTTCTACCCAGCAACGTAAAATGTCGCAGGCACCCAGCATCCACAACCCCGCTACCGCTGACGGCTGGCATGGCGTCATCCCCAGCGCTCAATTCCCCGCCGAGAAAGGACGCTACCACCTCTACATTGGACTCTTCTGCCCCTTCGCCCACCGAGCCAATTTCGTCCGCCACTTGAAAGGTCTGACGGATTTCATCAAAGTCAGCATAGTCAAGCCTTATCCGAAAGGCGACGCGAACGGCTGGCCAGGATGGCGTCTCCCTGACTCAGATGACGAGTATCCTGGCGCAACAGTTGATCACCTCTTCGGAGAAGACTACTTACATAAAATTTATTTCCGCGCTGATCCGGACTATAAGGGTCGATACTCTGTTCCTCTATTGTGGGATACAAAGACCGGGACTGCTGTCTGCAATGTATTTACTTCACCTCTATTAAATCCCAAGATGGATTCAATACTAACGGTGGTGATAGGAAAGTGCTGAGCTTCTTCGCTGGCTCCCGACAGCCTTTAATGAGCTTCTTCCGCCAAAAATCGCCTCTATCGATCTTTACCCGTCTCACTTGCGAACCCAGATCGATGCCATCTCGACCTGGATGCAGTCGGATGTCAACACGGGCGTCTATAAAGCAGGATTTGCGCCCTCGCAAGAGATCTACGACAAAAATGTTGTCCCAGTCTTTGGCGCTTTGAACAAGCTCGAAAATATTGTTGCACAGCATGGTGGTCCGTTCGTGCTAGGAAAGGAGATGACAGAGCTGGATATTCGGTTGTATGCGACCCTGATCCGTTTCGATACGGTCTATGTCCAGCATTTCAAGTGCAATTTGGGTACCATTCGCCACGATTACCCTGTTTTGAATAATTGGTTGAAGGGGATGTACTGGGATGTTGAAGCGGCGAGGGCATCGACTAACTTTAAACATATCAAGGAAAACGTAGGTTGCTTGGTCATTTTTATTGTATTTGATGAGGGATGCTGATAATATCGCAGTATACCAAGAGTCATTCGGATGTCAACCCGAAAGCAATTACACCAATGGGTCCATTTCCTGATGTTGAGGAGGGCGTGGAGAGGGATTGGGCTAGGTTAACGCCGGGAGGTGTTAAACATCCTGCTGTGTTGGCTTATCAGAACACTTTACCTAATGTCTAGTGTTGTTTTCTGAGTGTATGAGACTTGGATTGCTCTTTAAATTCCCTGTAACCTTGAAGCCTAGGCAGGCATAAAAACTGGGATGATGCCTTTCCTGATTGTCTGTTCGTTGCAGCCCATTTCATTTAAATCCGCCGAACAATAAAGCGACTTGTGTCGCAGCTACAAAATGGCCCATGTCTCATGTTGCACAGTCTAAGGCATATGAGTACAGTAGACAATCCGGGTAAACCAATTATTTTTCTAGCATATCTCATAGGAAGGCAGGGAGTTGGGGGAAGCAGAAATCATTCCAAAGTTGCATGTACTCGGAAAGTACCCACCAAGGAACTTGTGGCTTCAAGAATTTAAGGTTCGAACTAAAAATCTTGATCGGACTTCATCTATAATTCCTGAGCAAATCACATTAGCGAGGTGTCCGTCCCGCCTAACAATTACAGTACACAGACCTTATCCTAATGGTCATTTAAATTGCGGAAGAATGATCAAATATGATATGCAGATGAAATTACCGTTAGAAATGCATCCCGTCAAAGCCCTAGTATATACAAGAAAACATTAGTCAATCAAGACTTTTACTGGGTTGTCGGCCAGTTCCCTTTCCACCGCACAAAGTGCTCCTCCTCATCATCCATGACCACAATCATCCAAACGCCGACCTCGCCATTATTCGCCAACAAAGGCGTACAGTGGATCCAGCGATGCCGGCCGGTCTCACTAAAGCGGGTGACCCACTTGATCCGGGCTGTGACACTACGTCCCTCCGTCATGGCCTGCACAATGCTATCCTTCTTTTCACCGGTATCTCCAATCCGTGATAAGAATGATGATTGGAGCATTCCCGGGATCTGTAGAGAGGGAGAGGTGAAGAGGACGCGGAGTGATGGGTATGGTCGGACGAGGAGGTACTAGATCTTTGATTAGCATACCGGTCAGGAATACCGGGGGAAGAATAAACAAACATTTTTATAAACGCCGGTCAAAGATCCACTGGGGTTTGCTGAGGGAGCGGACTGCTGAAACTCGCTGAGGCGTTTCTCTGCTTCATAATCAGGGCTGCCGGGTATGAATAGACGGCTATTTGTCGGGTTGACTTTTTCTTCAATGGGTTGGAAAAGATTGCCGCCGTAAGCATGGATGTTCTGTAACTCGCGCGGACTGAACAGTTCGCCCAGTTCTTGGAACTCAGATTTCGACTGTTGGGGTTCTTCTTCGCCGGCTTCTCTCCTCTCCTTCTGGGCTGTGAGAGCTTGTAGCGACTCCATCTGGGCGCCCTCCATAGCCAGACCGGAGACATCGACCTGGGCACCAATGAAGTATCGGACTTTGCCTTGGCTATCGCAGAGAGGAGCGCATTGAAGAAGGTTCATGAACGGTGAGCCGTCACGGCGACTGTTTTCCTTGTTTAGTTTTGGATGAGTAATGCGATTAATGATAGTAACTCACTAGTTGAGGAAAAGTTCCGAATGATGCCGACCAGCCTTCAATGCTTCTCGGATGCGCCTCACGCTGTTGGGGTTGGTTTTGGGTCCTTGCAAGAAGCGACAATTCCGTCCCAGTACGTAATCCATGCCATATTGTGTAGTGCGGTGGAATTCTATCATGAGTTAGCACACGATCACAAACATCTGCAACGTCAGATCTGTACCTCCAGATGCAAAAATAATCGGGTTATCTGGCCGCGACGGATCTGTCAAACAGAAAACCTCCGCTAGTGCATCGGCAGTCCCTTGGAACTTTTCCGGCAGGGTTCCACGAACGCGCTCTTCCACAACCTTGCTAGTAATGTTGATGCAGGTAGATGTAATGAAAGCCGGGAGCTCCTCTGCAGTAAGTGCATTCAACCCATCCTGCACACGAGCTTCAAGCGCAGGGTTTATGGTAAGCTCCACTGGCTGCTTTGCAGGCTCGATTCCAGTCGGAGGGAGAAGCACAGATAGTCTAATCAGCGAATTGGCGTATTCCAATGACTTCAATGCTTTGCTGGCATTGAGATAATACGTCAACACGGGAATTGATTTCGGCCGCTCGGTAAGCAGAAATTCTCGAAACCGTGCTAGGTAGCGTGGATTAGTGAGAATGGCTAGCATATGCTCTGATGAAAACATGGTATCCGCTTGGCGCTCAAGCGTGTGCAATGGGGGTTCGTCGCCCTCGTACGGAGCAACTAAATCAAAGGAACAGTCTTCGTCATTTTCGTCGACCGGATTAAATTCCTCGGCGCCATCATTTGGGTTCGTCGCTTGTAATAGAGGCAGCTCCTTGACATCGTTCACAGTATAATTGCGGCGTAATGTTCTTAATGAAGGCTGCGAGCGCAGATCGCTAGAATCATTGGGTGGAGTGGGACTGTCCCGGTCAGCGCAGCCGCGGAAAATATTTCCACAATGTTGTCACTTTCTCACCATTGCTTGGGCGTTTGTTCGCCATTTGTGGCATTGAGGCTTCCTTGAGCGCCGTTTTTGTACTGCGACTCTGGATATTCCGGGGTACAATCGTCGAGGACAATCGTGGGGGAGGTGAGCACCGATGCCGGCTTGTGCGGCCGGTCGTCTGGGATATCGGGAATATCCATCGTGTGAAATAATCTCAGGGACTTGTCCGACTCGACTGACACGACTGGCATATGCCTGAGGGCAGACCGCCCTTTAAGAAATTCACATAGCTACCGGCCATGGCCAGATCGTGGGCCTCCAAGCTAGGATCAGACTGGTTTATTGAACCCAATCCACGGTTCTCATCGAACCCGGCGAATAGATTGCATTTGATGCGGTGCAGCTGCTGACGATCTCCAAGATCGCAATTTTCGCCAAGTGGGCGATGGGCCCGATCGATCGGGCGATCGTCAGGTCCATGAGGTGCTGAGGGAAGAGATCAGGCGGCTTCATGGGCTATGATGCAATGCTCCAAGGCACCGCGATCATGTGGGTCCTGCCAGCTCTCGGGCAATAGGAAATCGACATCATAACCAAGAAAAAATGACAGATCGGCGGGGATCAAATCATTCCGGCACTTGAGAGCGTTGCCTCGGTCCCAAGGTTGGCGATCTCCACGTGGATATCTTTCTTTATTTGGAAATTTAATATCAGTCAAACGTCAAAAGTGAAGTTAATTCGCATAGCCAATTGTTGTCTAGGTGCGCCTTGGACAAGGGTGATAAAAGGCAACAGTGGAAAGGAGACCGCCCAAGTTGTGGATTGAATAATGGATCGTGAAGTCTTATGTAGCTGGAAACTTCCAGTCCATAATATTTATAGCAAGGTAGGTGCAAGAGGCATATGAAGATCCATTGTAGACCAAAAGAGACAGGAACAAACATCCAAAATGATATTGGTTTGAGCTAATTTTTTAGGAATTCAATGGTGTCATATACCGAAAGGTCCTATTTAGTGACTTAAGTTGCCGGTGTGACGCAATGGTAGCGTGTCAGCCTTCTAAGCTGAAAGTTGCGGGTTCGACCCCCGCCATTGGTTCTCTTACTTTTATTTTTTTTTTCTTCTCACCTTTTCTTTCCCATCTTTCTCATTGATATCTACGATGCTATACAGAAAGTGCTATAAACAAGCAGTCTAATATTAATATATCATTTGGTTTATGATAACAGAAAAATAAGAGTCTCTTTTTCCTACAGTAGTCGATATACATATGGCTGCGCCGAAGTAGGAATGACGGGGCGTTTGCTACATACTTCGAAGTCTCAAAAACAATGCATGACTTGACATCAACGCAACAGCACTTGGTCGATGTTAGCGTGCTCATTTGCAGCAGTCGTCATCCCTACAGCACGACCATCTCTAGCCGTATAATGCAGAGGCGTGCATCCATTTTTGTCCTAAACATGCAAATCTGCTGCATAGCCGAGAAGCTTCCGGGCCTCCATTGTCCATATTTAAGTGTTCGTCCTTCGTCATCTTGGTCATCGACCCAGCCTCTGTGTTCCTCGGATAGCAAATGCCGATCACTGTTCTGAAAATCACATGGGGCAACATAGTGTAAGACTTAATATAAAGGCATAATTTATGAAGCAAATGGTGTTTCCAAAGCCGAAGGTGGATGGCGCAGTCGTTTCCTTCGACTACCCCACTTTGAAATTTGCTCAAAGGACATTCCCCTTGAAACTCATCAATGCAAGACTGCTAGATCCTGTTTCCGACTTGTATATAAATATAAAGGCGTGGAGTTGATCGATTTCACAATGCTAGGACTTAGCTGGTCCGAACTTTTGAGAACGGAATCATTTAACGGCAGCACCGAAGTTGTAAGGGAGTGTACCGACGAGAGCATTATCGAATGATTCGATCTTATTGCAGCAATTTGATCATTTTATCTTCTTCTTTTTTTTTTTTTTTTTTTTTTTTTTTTGGGTAAAGAGGCTTGTTATATAATTCCCCATACCCAAAACCGCTAAAGTTCATCAGAGCAGGAATACCTTTACTCATATGGTGGATGTTATCAAACCATTCAGGGAGATCAATCATTGAACACCGCAAAGTTAGTTGGACACCTCACTAGCCTACATCTGTGGTGGCGCGGGATTTGTGATTCAGAGTCGTAATATTAACAAGTACATACCGAGGTACCTGCTTGTTCACATTAGGCTACCTTGGGATTTGAAGGTCAGTTAGGAGTGACGCCCGCTGAGACGGCGACTTTTCGATCTATATCCCGGCTCCAATGATGCCATTCCTTGCAAGGTCATACGCTCTTGATACCTAGAAGCTCAGGGACCGTACATACCCTGTTGTTTGAGTTACACTTGTCGCGCTAGCTCAGACATGGGCTAGTGAAGTGTCATCAACTTCCTCATTCAATTGACTGCGTATTCATTGGGCGCATGATGCAATCTTACCGGGATTCGGGTCAATTAATGCAGCCATTATCCCAGGAATCTCTCCGTCTATCTGTCATAAACGGTATAAAAGACCTAAACTAATCCAGTTTTGAATTCCATTCATAAAGATCAGTCTTGTCAAACGGATTAATATTCACTCCGACAATTTTACAGGCAAGTTTCAAGTCTACAACCCCCCACTAAGCAAACATCATGTCTACATCGAGCCTCAAGTATACCTCCAAGCTCGCCAACCAACGAGTTCTCATCTTCGGTGGCAGCTCAGGACTCGGCTTCGCTGTCGCTGAAGCCGCCCTTGAATATGGTGCCCATATCATCCTTTCCAGCTCTAACCAAAGCAAGCTCGACATCGCCGTCAACAGCCTAAAAGCAACTTATCCCAGTCAAACCGCAACGCAAACTGTCATCACTCACGTCTGTGATCTCTCCGACGTTGCCAACCTCGATACAAACCTCGAGAGTCTTTTTAAAGCTGCCACAGCCAATGGCACGCACAAACTGAATCACATAATCTCCACAGCTGGTGGTCCAGTCAATACGCCTTCACCAAACGATATACACGCGCACGGTGTCTACAGCGCTATGAATTTGCGTCTCGTCGCCCCGGCCGTGATGGCAAAGTTTATCCCCAAGTATATGGAGCCATCGCCGTTAAGCTCGCTTACTTTGACTGGTGGTGTAATAGGCCGCAAGCCCTCACCGGGTTGGTCTGTTATTACGGCTGGTACTTCTGGTATTGAGGGGCTTGCGCGTAGATTGGCGCTGGAGCTGGCGCCTGTGCGTGTTAACACAGTTGCTCCAGGTGCTGTGAACACGGAACTTTGGGATTCGTTTCCCAAGGAAATTGTGGGGCCGGCGCTGCAGTGGTTTAAAGACCAGTCAACCACTGGAACTATTGGTGGGCCGGAGGATCTAGCGGAGAGCTATATCTACTTGATGCGGGATCACTTCATAACGGGGTCAGTGATTGAGTCAAATGGCGGACTTTTATTGAAGTAGTTATTTCACGAAATATTTCAGAGCAGTCAAGACCTAAATCAATAGATGATTTCTTATGAAGCTTTCATGAACACAACGTTACCTCCGGAGGGCGTTATGGGAGGTGGCTAAAAGCTACCATCGATATAGACATGCGGCGTTAGGCCTGTTATCTCCGGTCGCGCAAACTCCGCTCAAAGCTCGGGCTCACTTTACCAAAGAACCTCACGCTCGACACGCACGAGCCATCAACGGCCCCTCCAGGCCCCAACGCCCCGCGTCATCGCTTATTCTGATTGAAGTATCATCTAGCTTTGGTCGGTACAAGTCTATCTCCGCCCGTGCCACTTAGAATCTAGACGGCGCAAGCCTGCCGCGACATTCAAGATGCAGGGCTTCAGTGAGTCTCACTTCCAGCGCTGCCGCAATGTCGCAACTTTAAAGCTAACAACTTGGCCTAGATATGGGACGGTTTGTCGCTACCCTCACCTTCCGCAAATCGCTGTCTGATAACATTCACTAACCCACCCACCAGATATGTCCCACCGGACCAAGAAGGCCTCACCTCTGCCAACAAGCTTGCCGGCAAACATCCCCTCGGCGCACGCGCGCGCCACCTCAGCACAACTGGTGCACTAATAGTGCGCTTCGAAGTCCCCTTTGCAATCTGGTGCACCACATGCAAGCCGCATGAGACAATAATAGGACAAGGAGTGCGCTTCAACGCCGAGAAGAAGAAAATCGGCAATTATTACTCCACGCCGATCTACAGCTTTCGCATGAAACACATTCCATGCGGTGGATGGATTGAAATCCGTACGGATCCGCAGAACACAGCATACGTCGTTCACGAAGGTGCGCGGAAACGAGATACCGGCGAGGACAAACCATTGGAACCTGGGGAGATCGCCATTCGGGGTCCCGGCCTAGGCCAGGATCCGGCGGAAAAAGACCCGTTTGCGAAGATTGAAGGTAAAATCGAGGACAAGCGGAAGGCGGATACGGAGGCGAGTCGGATTCGGGAGTTGCAGGAGAGGCAAGATCGGGACTGGGATGATCCCTATGAGCAGTCGAAAAGGCTGAGGCGCACTTTTCGCGAGGAGAGGAAGGGTTTGGAAAAGCTTGAAACAAACCGTGAGGATCTGAAAAATAAAATGAGTCTTGGTATTGATCTCGCCGATGAAACTGAAGAAGATCGACAACGAGCTGGGATGGTGGACTTTGGTCATGATCAGTCTGCTGCTGGGATTGAAGCAGCCCGAGCAAACCGCAGACGTCCTATGTTTGAGCAATTGATTTCGAAGAATACGGCTGAATCTGAAAGACGTGAACGCGAAAAGAATAAGGGCAGTGCTCGCCGGACCAAGGCCGCTGAGCTTGCTCGACGCAAAGCTTCTTTGCACCAAGAGCTTGCAGGGAATACACGTGCCGCTATCGATCCGTTCTTAAAAGATGCCAGTGATGATCCAAAATCTTGGAAATCAGCTCCGAGGCGAAAATCGAAGCCTGCTTCGTTGCGTTCTGCTCACCGTGGCGAGACTGAGACCAGTGACACGACCGACACTTCGAACAAAAACACACCGATATCCATGCCGGAAACCCTTCCAGAATCCCCTGGCAAGAGGTTGCCAACTGGACCCCCGCGAGCATTGGTAGACTATGGGTCTGATTCGGACTAGAAAGGGCATTGCATGGATTACTTCTCTTTTTTTATACCCCAGCGGGCGTTATGGGTTTCTTTATTGCTCCATAGAACAGAATCTTCATGGAATTAAGATACAATTCATCTATGAGATCTCCAGTTCGTGAGCTACGTGTCCTATGACGGGTATCATTTTCTTTCTATTTAGCCCAAGGTGCCTTAGTAGGTCCATCACCCCCTGGTGGCGGAGGGGCTTGTGAGGTTGCCCAGGGAGCTTTGGTTGGAGCCATAGGGCCTGGAGGTAGTCGAGAGGTGTCAGGAAGAGCTGTATTTGAAGCCTGAGGCACGTCCCTTCGCGCAGCAGCCCACGGTGCCGCTGTATTCCCCATGGGAGGTACACGAGTTCCCACTCCTGCATTTGCCCATGGTGCCCTCGTACCCAAATCCACATTCGGCCGTGCGGTAGTCGACGGACCACCCCCATCTGGCACAGCAGGTCGGGCTTGTGGACCCGAGGTTGAGTGGACGGTTGTCGGAGGCGCAATAGCGTTGGGGTCACGAGCCCAGCTGAACAAAGAGCCAAATGGGAAGTGCTGTACAACTGGGAACTTGGATAAAACCTCTGCGTTGTACATTTTCACCATGCCCTAGAGGAGGAAACATTAGCTTGCATTCATGGGTAGGCTACGCTTAAATGGCTTACCTTATTGATCTTGCCCCATCCGGCTCTAATACCGGAGATGTCGTACAGCATAGGGCTATGTTCCCAGAACGGCCCTTTTTTCACATCATAGATAAAACCAATGGCGGAGAAATACAAGTTAGTTCTCCTCTCCCTCTCCACGTTATTGGCTTTGGCGACTCCGCTGGGGTCAGGGGCATCAGGTAATGAACCTTCTTCTGGTGTCAGGTCTGTGTCACTGATAGCTGGAGCAAGCTGCGCGGAGCCTAAGATGTAGGGAATGAAGGAGTGGTCGTCAAGCCCCCATACACCATGGGACCCAGCTGGTTCAAGTGTGTACGTTTTGATCAAAGTCCGGATAAGTTCAAGGTATCTGCAGAACACTTTAGTTGAATTCACCACATTGTAATCGGCCATAGCTCGCTCACGGTTCAATAACTCCGAGAACAATGGCTCTCTCTTCGACGCCCGGGTCAGACGTTGGGAATCCGTTTAGTTTCCAAATGGCAGCTAAAAATGCCAAAAAGCTCAATTCATGGCCTGTGCCATAGTCCAAACGCTGACCACTTCCCCAACTACCGAGAAAGTATGCCTTCAATTCGGTCTCCGCTGTAGGTCCCTCGGGATCTGCTGAAGGCGTGTCCAAAAGCTCCGCGGGCAAGCATTCTCTTAGCAGAGTAGAGGCCCGCTCTTCCAGAACCTCATGCCATTTCCGGAAGCTAATATTTCCAAATCGACGTGGCCCAGTGTCTGGTGGAACCTCTTGTATAAGGTCCTCAAGCTTGGAAAGTAACTCCTGCAGCTGTCGAATGGGCGCGGAGAACTGGACAGCATCTGTACCCAAGGGCCATGCTTGCGATTCTCCGTCGGACATTTTTGTTGGGAATATCGAGCGGTTCAGTTGTAGGATGAAGGTCATAATATCAGTGTAAGCTTTCGAGACCAGGAAGGCCGGAACATCATGCGACTCGTGAATCTTCTTGCATGGCGTGATAAAATTGTGCGGTTCGGACGGGTCCAATCTGGCCAGGAAACGAACAGACCGGCCGGCCGGTTCCATTTTGAAGGATTAGTGAAGTATTCCAAGTATCTGGACTTGAAAAAAAAAGAGTTGTTGAAAGTGGGATGGAGGGGAAGGCAGGAATGACGGGTGTGGTGGAGCGGTCTCCACCCGAGCTTCCTCTTGGAAATCGTCAAAAGGACCCCAGATTGATAGTTTGACCCCGCTAACCACATCTAGTAAGGCGCAGTAATTGTAATTCATAGCACGTTCTGCCAGGTTTCGCAAGGATTGAGAGTATGTAGTCATATGGTGGCGTACGCTGAGTGAGACACCGGGGGTTGATTATATAACTTTTCGCCGGCTCAAGCCTCACATTTTGATTCATAATTGCCAATAAACAACACGGCAGTGGCCTCTGCAAGTTAGAGACATATTCGATAAATTTAGTCTTTATAAAATGATAGAATGTGCATGTTATACTTGGGGTATTCATGAGCACGCCTGAGAGCGGTCAGCTAAATATGGTGGGCGGTCTAACAATGCAGCGGTCTACTGGGTGCTTTTAATCCAACATGCACCTTTGTATGATATCTCCCTAAATACACGAAAGTGGTGTGGTGCACACATCTTAGGGCAGAAATTGGAACTCATGAGCATCCATGCCCAGTGGCTGGAGCCAGAAGCACCTTGACCGAGCTTAGATATGAACGTACCCGTGAACTCGGGCACAGGTTGCTATGAATTACAATTACCGCGCCTTACTACATATGGTTAGCGGGGGTCCAGCTATCAATTGGGGGTTCTCGTAACACCTACCTTCCTTTCATCTCTCCACAACGCGATTAGATCGTTCTGCAGCGCGTCACTCCCCTCGCATCCGCGGCACCCACTGACGGCTCGTGCCTTAACGCCATGCCACCACTTGCTAAGAAGCGTAAATCCCATTATTCCACTACTAGCTCGCTGGAGTTGCTCAACAAACCGCAATCTCGAAGACACACCACTCACAATGAGAGGAGCATTTTTGATGTTCCCGAATCACCCCAATTGGCAACGCGCTCTGTGCAGCGCTACGGACTTCGCCGCCAAAACAACTCTTCAATACAACAATCCAGCGAGGCCGACCAAGAGCAAGTCGAATCATCCTCCGAGCTCGATCAAGAGCAACCCGAGCCATCACCAGAGCCCAATAGGGAACAGTACAATCCGTTTTACGAGCTCAATCAGAGGCAATCGAGTTCATCTTCCGAGGGTGATCAGATAGACGATGCCCCCGACCCAAGTGACGATGAAGGCCATGTGGAGGCGACCAACATATATTTGCAGGATCACAAGGTAGAAGACCAAGAAGAGTCCCAAAACGAGCTGGAAAGTGTTCCATATGGGGGAGGTGAAGATCAAGAGACCCAAATCCAGGATTTTCACAACGAAGAGATCCAGAGTCGGCACGGTCAGAGCGAGGAAAGCCCAGATGAAAATTCACAACACGAATTCCAAGACGAGAGAGAAGAGGAAACTTACGCAAGCAACCCTCGGTCAAAAAGCCTCGACGCGCTCCAGGTCGTCATTCGTGAGAGCGTAGAGAGAGGCCCACGACAAAATAGCGGTGTCACTTCGCAAGGCTCCAGTAAAAGTGTGCCAGAGACACCACAGCCCACGACTCGATCGCGCAGGGCGCGTAAGGTACGTCAGGAAGGTCTAAGTACTGGCGGGCTCGATGCCGAGATGTCAGATCACAATGTAGCTGAGCTCCACGAAGGCATTGCCAAGCTAGATCATGATTTGAAAGATTGGCTGGCAACAAAGGTCCAAAGTACCCGTTGGAGTGACGACTGGATGCTCTTCTATGAACGCGCTTTCGAATTGCCAAAATACATCACTAGTCCTATGCCAGAATCATTCAATGATGCTTTCAAACTCATCGAAACCATGACAAGTCTGTTCAAAGATCTCGAAAACCTACCAGTTGACCTGGGGACGAAAGTCCAAAACCTCCGTGCTGCTACATTTACTGAAATAAAAGGCATACTGAACTTCAACGAAGTACCAAACGAGGATCTGGATCGAGAGATAGCCGGCCACTTGGTCATTAATGTTGAAGGCTACCTATTACCACACATCGCCATCATGATCATGCTGAGTTTCAGGGCATACACTCAGTACGGAGTACCGGCCTCCACGGCCTTCGACGATAGCCTAGGGCTAATGGTTGATTGTTCTGAACGAATCAATGCTCTTCGAGAGTATTATGAATCCAAGCTCAACCTTCAACGGTCCTGGCGCCTTGGAATACGGGCAAAGAATTTCAAGCAAGCACTTCAGAAGAACCAGTTGAGAGAGTTTCTAGCTGCAGAAGCACAAGCACCTGTCGAGACACCGAGACTTCCCCCGACTTTACACGGATGGACACGATCAGAGGAATCGTGGCTCTGTGATGCGTGGGAGCAGTACGATTGTGAGTGTCTATCTGAGTGTATCTCAAGGTTCTATTCATTCATTTCCCATGAGCAACGCTAATTCCGCCCGCAGCAAGTGAACCAGATGAACGATTCATTTTAATCAAAACGCACCTTGCATCTCAATTCTCACGGCACACTATAAGTTCTCTAAGGCTCAAGGCTCGTGAGCTTTTGTTGGATTCCTAAAACTTAAAATCTTAGGCTTCCTCTGCAGCATCTGGTACATAACTGCTTCAAGCGTGACTATTTCATTTGGATTTGAATATCATGAGCGGTGGGGGGTTTTTTTTGTACATACATAGCATTATACCATTCAAAATCAGCTTTGAGTCCTTTTCATAGATATTATGGACTGATGTAATCGGAATCTTCGGGTCCAACTCGGGTAGGAACCATGGAAATCATTGTTTTGGTCAAAAGGGGTACGCGTTTTGCACTTCCGTAGCATGAACGAGGGGGCCAGGTAAAGCGATGCCTCCTTTGTAAAACAACATAGAAATCTGTAGATTGTGATAACCAAAGAGATACGTCCTTTCTATGTTCACGCCGTTGAAACTGGGGTAAAGGTTAAAATATGGTGATCGACACTGCCGCCAACACCTCCCGAGGTCCTTTTCGAGGTAAACAAGCTTGAGTATGGCTAAACTGGATGAAAACAAGGGAATGGAAGGGTGTAACCCGCATATTTTAGAAAAGTTAATTCCTCGAAATTCAAACACAATTTCCCCAGATCTCTCGGGCTCGAGGTCGGGGCCAAGGGTTCAAAGGAGCAACGACGATCCTCCCCCTCCTCCCTCCACCGACACCGCTTTTACTTTTCCCGCTTTCTCCTTTTCTTTCTTGACTACTCATCCAGCTGTTTCGCTCTGTTCCTCCTGAGTATATCTCTCTGTGACAGCTACGCGCGCTGCCAGCTTATTCCTTTGTACTGAGGTACATCCCTCGAGACCCTCGGTGCTCCGAAGCCCCTGAAGCTTCTCGACCAAATCTGCGCGCTGCGCGTAAGTACAACCCGTTTGCTTTTGGTGCATGTTGCCCTTTCTCCTCCCCGGCTGCAGACTTCATGGATGTATGTCTTTTCGTCTTGCATTCTTGCCTTTGACAGCAATTGCTCCTTGACGTGTGAGAAATCAATGGCTGCAACACGCCGCGCTTTTTCAAAGTCGAGTCTGCCGAGCTTGAAAAGTTGTAGTCATGAGTAGCATGAGCTACTGGCATCATCTCGGAGTCAGTTATACGGCCCAAAAATTATACACTCCTGGTGATTTCTGGGTGCTCAAGATTTTCTGTACTGTACACATGCTGATCGCTTTTCTTTTTCTTTCATAGGCCCCTATTCTGTACATCTGAATTTCTTCCACACACCTGACCCTCAATCTATAACAATTACGTCGCTCATCGCAATTACTCCGATTCGATAATATGGCGTCCACTGAGGACCCTGTACCTGTCTCCTCCGATGTTGATGTTGACATCGAGGCTGAGATCAATGCCGATGTCGAGGTTCCGCCTCCAGCTACCCCCGTAGACTCCGCCATGCTCTCTGGAGGTGAAGAGGCTGCCAAGTCTAGCCCCGAGGCATCCAAAGAAAATATCCCGATGTCTCCTGCCAAGACTAGCGCTGGTACGCCAACAGCCAAACGTCCAATTGCGGGCACTACAGCTACCAAGCGGCCAACCCCGACTTCGACCGCGTCGAAGACTGGAGCTACGCCAACTGCTCGCACCAGTACGAGTAGCACATTGAACAAGCCTCCTACCCGGCCTACTACCACCACTACTGCCACTACTGCCACTCGAAAGCCTCTGAGTACTTCCACCACGTCGTCTCACCGGTCTCGTGCATCGGTCAGTAGCTCTGCGGATGAAAAGCCTCGGTCAATCGCAAGCTCCGGGGATGAGAGACGCAGCACCTTGGGGGCAGCCAAACGCACTTCTATGGCTGCTACTCCGTCTACACGCGCTCCATTGAAGTCAACCTCGACCCTTGACCGCAGATCAAGTGTGGCCGGCTCAGCTTTGGAGAGAAAGACTGCGACACCTTCCACTGCTACTTCCCGTACGACTACCTCCACCAGCAGACCGGTCGGCAAACTGACATCTTCGACCACTCCAAGTGCTCGACCAACATCCTCCACCTCGGCTACCCGCACTACGACGACTCGCCCGACGACCGCCACTTCGACCACTTCACGTCCTGCGGCGCCTTCAACAAGGGACCCAACCAAGCGGTTGAGCACCATCTCTAGCACAGCTTCCAGAACTGCTGGAGACTCGGAGAAGCTGCAGGCTCTGCAGGCAAAGCTCTCTGAGAGTGAGGAGACCGTCACCAACCTGAGGGCTGAGCTTGAAATTGTTAATGAGAAGCTGGGTCAACTCTCTATCGCTGGGGAAGAGGCCACTAAGGGCAACACTGCCACGGAATCCCTTCAAGCAGAGCATGCTGCTGAATTGGCGAAGCTGGCTTCCGCTCATGCAGAAGAGCTTGAGTCTTTGCAGGTCCGGCTCCAGGAGGCGGAGACACAGCGTAAGGACCTGGAAAAGAGTTCTCAGAAAGAACTTGAGGCTGCTAAGCAGTTGGCTATGGCTCAAGGTGATGCTCAATCCACCGCTGCTCTTGACGAACTCAAGGAAACACACCAGGCTCAGTTAGAGGTTCTTAAGAAAGAGCTTGCGGAATACAGGGACTCTGCTGCAGCATTTGAAAAGGAACTCGAAGCCCTGAAGAAGGACCTCGAGGCGCAGAAGACTCAGTTAACTGAAGAAAATGCTCTGGCCCTCAACAATCTCGAACGTGAATTGGAGGGTCGTGACCAGGTTCTCGACAACTTGAAGGCTGAACTCAACAAGTTGGGCGCTGCGAAGGACGAAGAAATCCAGGCCGAGAAGGATGCTGCAGAGAAGTCTACTTCAGCTCTTCGCGAGCAAATTGCTTCATTGGAAGCCAAGATCGCTGAGTCCGAGTCCAACACTCAGCACAATTCAGAGGAAACAACAAACTCCCTAGCCAAGAAGGATCAGGAGATCGCCGATCTCAAGCAGAGCCTCGCCCAAATTCAAGCAGACCTTGAAGAGGCACAGGCTGCGTCCGCTAATGCCCTCAGCGCCAAGGTCAAGGAATTGGAGGCCGCTCACGAGGCCGCCATTGCTAACGTGAAAGCCGAGCATGATCAGGCTTTGAGCTCCCTTTCCGCCTCGCATGCGAAAGAACTTACTGTTGCCAAGGCTGCTGCGGAATCTACCGGTTCCGAGCACTCTCAGCAACTGCAAGAGCTGCGTGATGCATTGGAAGCCGCCAGGACTGCTGCCCAAGGGGAGATCGAGAATGCTATTTCAGAGCTCAAGGCTGCCCATGAGCTTGAGCTCAAGTCTCTTATGCCGAGACTGGAGGAGTCTGAGAAAGCGCTGAATGAGTCTCGTCATGCTTTGGAAGGTCATGCCGCTGCGCGGGAGTCTGCCATTCAAGAAGTTGAGGCTCTTCGTCAGAAAGTTGGAGCCCTGGAGCCA
Organism: Penicillium longicatenatum; assembly: GCF_028827895.1. NCBI lineage: Eukaryota > Fungi > Ascomycota > Eurotiomycetes > Eurotiales > Aspergillaceae > Penicillium > Penicillium longicatenatum. The sequence goes on along the minus strand of NW_026643121.1, from coordinate 1,155,171 downwards.
CAGGTCTCCAGCGGCGCCGGTAAGATCAACGCTCTTCAGCAAGAGGTTCAAAGCAAGCAGACCGAAGCTGAGGAGCTGTACCGCAGCTTGAAGAACCTCGAGGGAGAGTCCAAGTCGAGGGATGTCGAGAAGGAGAACAAACTAAAGAGTCTGCAAGACAAGGCCGCTGAGGCTACTCGGCTTCTTGAAGAGCACACCGCAAAGGCAGCTTCGGCGTCTGAGCAGCACGCTCGGGACATCGCGGCTCTTAAGGCCCAACACGCCGCCGAGTTGGCACAGGTTACAAATGAAACTTCCGGTTCTCACGCAGATGCCCTCCGTGAGCTCCAGCAGCAGCATGACGAGCTTTTGACAAAGAACCGCGAATTGGAGTCAAACCATGCGAACCACGCTTCTCGGGTCGAATCGCTCGAGGCTGAGTTGAAGTTGGTTCAAGAACGCCACGCTGGAGACATTGCGACTCACACCCAGTCTCGCGAGATCGAGGCTGCCGAGCTTCAGAAACAACTTCAGGAATCCCAAGCCAAGGCTCAGGCCGAGGTTGAAGCATTGCAAGCCTCCGCCGCTGCCAACAGTGATGCTCATTTAAAGGAGATTTCTGAGCTGCAGAAAAGCTTTGAGGAGACCAAGGCTCAGTTGCAGGCTGAGATTGAAGCTGTCAAGAACTCAAAGGCTGCTGATGCTGATGCCGAGCACGGAAAGGCCATTGAAGAGCTTCTCACTGTCCAGGAAGCTAAATTGGCTAACTTGAGAGAGGAGCTTGATGCATCTCACGAGGCTAGACTTGGTGATTTGCAGAAGATCCACGAGGTTGCCTTGGGTAAGGTCAATGAGCAACTCTCCCAGGCCAGGGCAGCTGCACAGGATACATCTGTCATCGATAGCCTGACAGCCACTGTGAGCGAGCTTGAACAGAAACTGGCTGCTTCGGAGAAGACCCATGTCACATTCCAAGAATCCGCGGCCACCACTTCGCGTGAGATTCAGGATAAGCATGCCGCCGAGGTTGCCAAACTCCAGGCTCAGCACTCGGAGCTTGCGGCCAAGCATGATGCCGCTCTTTCCCAAGTGGGAGAGCTTCAAAAATCTCTCGCCGCCTCCGGCGGCAAGACCTCGGAGCTGGAATCCATCATGAAACAGCTTTCTCAGTCTCAAGAAGAGATTACTTCTTTGAAGGCAAAGCACACCGCTACCAGCCAAGAGCTTGAGGAAACTCGAGCTGTGAACAAGACCATCGAAGAAAGACTTGCCGCCGGTGAGCAGAACTTGAACGACCAAATCGATAAGAACATGGCTCTTCTCAATCAGCTGGGTGATCTCGACTCAAAGATTTCCGCTGGCCGGCGACGAGTCCGCGAGCTTGAGGCGGACGTGGCTACCCTGAGAGCAGGAGGCAATTTGGGCGCAGAAAAAGACAAGAGCTCCTCATCGGGCTTGGAGTCAAGCCGATGGGCATCAGCGGATGATGGTAGTGAGCAAGCTGAAGATGGAGGTCCAGCCACAACAGAAGGTGAGCTTGGTTCATCCATCGAGGGAACGGTGGGAGTTCCCCGTTTTAAGTCGTCATACTCCTCAAACTTGCCCATTTTCCACCCATTTACATGAGACTTGAGCCACAATTTTATTCCTACAAACACTAATAAATGATCGTAGATGGCAAGCATTCAGGAACAGCTTAAGCACATTCGATCGGCAAACGATGAGTGGTATGATGAGCATCGCAGGTGAGTTTTAACTCTCCCTTCTATGGCCCCCTTACTTCCGGACTTGTGCTAATAATCTACCTTACAGACTCATCGGAGAATTGTCTCAGCTCTCCCGACGAGCCACTCCCAATCCTCCCAGCCAGACGTCAACACCCGGTCCTGAAATCGCAGTAACCGCTCCTGAGTCTGTGAGCAGTCGTGTTTCCGCCGCCAGGTAATTATGCAGTTTCTCTAGGCTGTTTTCTGTACCGCTCGTGGGTATATCAGGTATCCACTTGTGAGAGCACAAGTTTCCTTTGTTATCCTGTTTCGCTCGTTTTGTTCTATTCCTTCGGCATATGCAGTAGGACCCAGGATACCCTGTTTGACTGCTCGGGTCTTTTCCGTGGCCTTCATGTTTAGTACGTTTTATTGCTTAATGTCAGCACCAGTCTCTTTTCAATAAAGCTGGTGGTTGTGTGTACATTTATTTGAAGAGCCTTCATTGGCGAAACTATTTCCCTCTACAACAAGCTCATCTTCGGGTGCAAGGCCGATTGCAATTCTGTGGCTTAGATCAATGCTTTGACATTGTATACCATTTTGTCCATTTGGAATCACAATTATCTAGGGGTACGCACCCAGTGCATCCCGTCGCTAGGATGCATCGCGCACATAACTTGCCTATATTAACCTTCTAGGGTTGGGTCTAATAATCGAAATGAAACATCCAAGTATCATTGCATACGCCTCTTTTTCCAAACAAAGGGAACTGGTCCGGATTATATCGTCGGATCTAACGAATTTCTTCTAAACGTACATATGCAACAAGATGGAAAACCTCTCAGCCTACCTAAAACATGGTGGTGGATGGTATCAAAGCAAGCGAAAAGAAAATCTAGTGACCCTTGCTCACCAACTGCTCCAGCTTCTTACGGGTCTCACCAATCTTGTCCTCCATCATCTGGCGGGCCATACCGCTGTGTGCGATACCAGTGTACCAGATGTGCTCCGCCCGCTCCCGGAGAGCGATGTGCTGATCCGCCACAGCGGGGAACTTCTTCTCGTACTGCCAGGCCAGCTCGCCAACGTTCTTCATAGTGATGGGCAGGAGAGTGTAAGCAGCCACGGTACCGAAGGCAAGCGGCGACAGAGTGCGGAGGAAGATACCGCGGTTGCGTGACACGATGGAGCCGGCCATAGCGGCCACAACGACGTAGACACCGCCGGGGGTCAGACGCTCACCAGAATCAGCGGAAGGAGCGAGCGAAGCAACAGTGTTGGTGAAAGCATTTTCGATGTGCAGGGCCCGGGACAGGAAGTCGTTGAAGCCGTTCTCAGCGGCGAGGGAGTGCGAGTATAGGAAGAGACGGGCTTGGCGGACCTGGGAGGTCAGGATGTCTGTCGGGGTAGGCGAGGAGGGAGAGGTTTGCAAGAACGGCAGAGAGATGGCCTTGGGGGCTTCAGGCTCGGGCTCGGGCACGGGTGTGGCTTTGGAGGGTTCGGGGATGTCAGACGGGAAGTCGTCGTCGTAGATGGATTTCCTCTGTTTCGGGAAAGCAGTCGTGTGTCAGATGAGTTTATCCTCGACTATCATGTCTCATGTAGCAAATCAAATGTATCGGTGGTTCTAACCTCTCGAGGGCCTTCCGCGAAAGCTGTCTGCTTGGGGTACAGAGCCATGCCTCCTGCGAGGAGGGTGGCTGCGATCGGAGCCACAGCCCGCTAGACACGATTAGTTCGCCATTGACCCAATTACGCGGATGCGATCAGATGCTACCGCATTGCAAACATACCTGCTGCAAGATCGGCCGGAACGACATGCTGGGGTTGTGTGGGGATGTATAATAGCAGGAGAGGGAGGTTGAAGCAAAGTCGGGTTCACAGCCAAGACGGGAATTCTTCGGCTCGGCGGAACCCAAGAAAACTCCGTCATTGCCCGCGTCTCCTCCAAGCTCTCTCGTCCTCTACCCCAGCTTTCTCCTTGCAATCGGAGGTTTTAGTCTTTTGTTCTTCGTTTTTATCTAATATCACTCCCTCCCCGACTTTGGTATTTACCCATCTCATACCATGCTTCGCCCTATCGGGCGCCGGCCTTGGACATGCCGACGATGTCTCCAGCAGCGCCAAACCCGCGCATTTGCAAGCGCCGCATCGCAAGCTCCCCAATCTCACATCAACAATATACCTACGGATAATAGCGCTCCGATGAAGAACGCCGACGACGATACATTGCGCCGCATTTTTGACTCGCAGCACTTTTGGAAGGACTTCTCGCAGCAACGATCCGCGGATGCTTCAAGGCGAGCCGGACTGGTTCAGAACCAATACTTGACAAGCCCGGATGGTTTTAGGGCGTTCGCAAATGCATCGCTGCAAAAATGCCAGGTGATTGTTGCCAAGGTTCTAGCGGCTGAGACCCTAGACGAATATCGGGCATTGGCACGGAATTTGGACCAGCTCAGCGATCTCCTATGCAGGGTTATCGACCTTTCAGACTTCATTCGAACTATTCATCATGATCCGCGCATCCAAGAAGCAGCGACGCAGGCGTACGCTCTTATGTTTGAATATATGAATGTGTTGAACACTACTACTGGCCTTCATGACCAACTCAGCATAGCCCTGTCTAAACCCGAAGTCACATCACATTGGACCGAAGCAGAGACTATTGTCGCTCAGATCCTCATGAGGGACTTTACAACATCTGCAATCCATATGCCGCCAAGTGAGAGACAACGATTCGTGAATCTCTCAAACGATATCAGCCAGGTTGGCTCCGCTTTCTTCAATGGCGCAGAGCCAGCTAGATCTCAAGTCACGTTCCACGCAAATGCTCTTCAGGGACTAGATCCCATTGTGGTACAACAAATAAAGAAGTGGAATAATAAAGCGCCAGTACCGACTGCTGGAGTCGTCCCTCGGCTCGTGCTACGATCTGTGCGAGATGAATCAGTCAGAAAGCAGACCTATCTTGCTACTCGGACTTCTAGCTCACGCCAGATTCATCGCTTGGAGAAACTCTTGACTAAGCGAGCTGAACTAGCAAAGATCTCAGGGTTCAACAGTTTTGCTGATATGACCCTGAGTGATAAGATGGCCAAGAACCCTGAGGCTGTGTCGAATTTCTTGACGTCGCTTATCTCGAGCAATAAGGGTCCTGTACAAGAAGAGTTGGCCCAGTTGCAGCAGATGAAGGGCAGTGGTCTCCAGCCATGGGATCATGCTTATTATGTTCACAAGCGTGTGCTGGAATACTCCCAGTCCCGTCGGTCTCGTGAGTTAAGCATTATTCCTGAGTACTTCTCTTTGGGAACAGTCATGCAAGGACTCTCACGCCTTTTCGATCGTCTTTATGGTGTTCGTCTTGTTCCTCAGGAAACAGCTGCTGGTGAGACTTGGCACCCGGACGTTCGTCGTTTGGATGTAGTAGATGAGTCGAACAGGCATATCGCAGTTGTATATTGTGATTTGTTCAGTCGACCCACTAAGCACCCAAATCCCGCACATTTCACATTGCGTTGCTCGCGTGAGATTTCTGCTGAGGAAATCGCCGAGTGTGCTTCGTTGGATCAGTCTGCACACCCGAACGATGGCATGGCGACGGCAGTGGATCCGCAAACAAACACCCTGCGCCAACTGCCGACAATCGCTCTTGTCTGTGACTTCCAAGAGCCAGTCAGCAATGGCTCAGGCCGACCCACCCTCTTGAGTGAGCAGAGTGTCCGCACTCTGTTCCACGAGATGGGTCACGCTGTTCATTCCATTCTCGGACAGACCCCTCTCCAGTCTATCTCCGGTACTCGTTGCGCGACTGACTTCGCCGAGCTTCCCTCGGTCTTGATGGAGAGCTTCGCTACTGCTCCTGAGGTCCTTTCCCTCTATGCTCGGCACTGGAGTACCGGCGAGCCCCTATCCGAAAGCATGATGCGCAGCATGGAAATGGACCGTACAGCCCATGGCTCTATCTATGGCGCCGTCGAAAACGAGTCGCAAATTCTCATGGCACTCGTCGACCAGGCCTACCACTCCATTCCTAGCACGGAAGCTATTCAGAATGGCATCGACACCACTGAAATTTACCACCAAGTGTTCTCCAAGCACTCCAGCTTGCCGGATCCAGAAGATGTCCGACCCAAGACATCATGGCAAGGCTTCTTTGGCCATCTTTACGGCTATGGTGGTACCTACTACAGCTATATTTTTGATCGTGCCATTGCCAACAAGATCTGGCAGGATGTCTTCCAGTCTGGGAGGGCATCTGTTGACCGGGCTGCTGGCGAGCGGTATAAGAATGAAGTCCTCCGCTGGGGCGGTGGACGCAGCGGCTGGCAATGTGTTGCTGGTGTTTTGGGCGATGCTAACCCCTCCAATGCGAATGGTCGCCTGGTGGAGGGAGGTGATGAAGCCATGCGTGAGGTTGGTCGCTGGGGACTGGGACGAGATGGAGGGTCTGTGTAAATTATTATGATATCCTGACATACACTGGGTTAATATATGTGTTTCTCTTCCTTCAATCAATCTTTGTTTCTCTAGATAGATTAAATAGCAATAAAAAAAAGTTCCAGACCATGAATTGTATTCATCAGAATGAAGTAAAAAACGACGGCTGGCGGATTCGAACCGCCGCCTCCGAAGAGAATTGATTTCTAGTCAATCGCCTTAGACCACTCGGCCAAACCGCCTATTGATGGAAAATTAGGATTGTGTGTGTTATATGACAAACAAATACTCTTTTGTCACTTATCGTCATGTTCTCTTATGTCCTCACTAGGACGAATTCTTCTTGAAACTGATATTGTCATCTAAGTATAAATTCCTCTGTTTATTAGATATACCTCTGGGGTTTGGAATACTTGATTCTCTCTAGACTTCTAATACCGAGGTCATGACTTCTCAGCTTTTGTCAACCTTGGGTGGGATATATGGGCAGTAAAATTCAATAGTATATATAACCAGCAAGGCTATCTACGTAGCTCCCTATAAGTTATATGCGTAATGCCTAGTTACTTCAATCCCAAGATTGTAGGTTGGGCACATGACTGTCCCGATGCAAAGATACAAAGAATATTTTTAAGAACATCACTGTGATCTAGCAGACGAATAGGGTTGATAGCCTTTTTAGGTGGTGCATCACGAAGATTGTTGACTGAGGCTTACAGAAATCTGTTTGCCTATCACTAAGTGCAACATGTATTGGCAAAGCAATTTTTTGATCCAGATAACTACCAGGTGGTGTGATTTTTAATAAACATTATTCATGAACCTTCTAGCCCTTATCTTTATTATAAGATCGTTTCTGGAAGGGGAATACTTTCAAGTGCTTAACGGGATCTAAAGCTGATTCATCGATAAAGCTTGGTGGAGCAGTCCTTCTCCGCCTTGACCTTCCCGTCACTTTCGCGACCATTCCTCCCGTACCGTCACTTCTAATAGCTCCCATTTCTTCAGTCTCTCCTTTCTCACTAGGCGCGCTCATTCACAGTTAACTCGTGGATGCAGGATAGCCTGCCAAATGTGCGCATCTTAGCCTAGTTTCTTCGCCGGCCCGCGCCTCCCAACTTTTTGCGGTAGAACCCTCGCTACCCAGTCTTTCCTCACCACGACCGCGTCATAACCCGTCCAAAATGCCACATTCTACAAACCCAGATCCGGAGGCCCCGGACGATACGGACTTTGAAAATGTAATGCGACAACTGAATAACTATGAGGCTGGTCCACAACTTGACTTTTTGTCGCGCGACCTAGAAGTCGGTGAAAAGGCGGACGACGCTATCGATTTTGAAGATTTCGACGACGACGAGCTTCCTGAAGAAGAACAAGCAGAATCCGCGACGCGTCTTCCTCCCACTGATGCCGCTCTAGACTCCTTCGCAGACCTCGAAACCGACGATGCAGCTCTGTTCGGAGCCGGAGACGACATATTTGGGGATGGAGATGGTGGAGCCCAGGGCCAGGACGACAATCTCGATGATCTCTTTGGGGAGGGTCCCGTCTCTCCTCCCCAGGAGGGTCAGGGCGACCGCATTCAGGATCTTTTCGAGGATGAAGAATCGGCCTCGGCCATCCAGCCGGTTGAGCTCCCGCCTTTCCCGCCAGTGCCCGAGCCCCAATCCCAGGCAATGTCCGTGGTGGATGAAAATGAATTCCTTGATGATGCCAGTATCATATCGGAGGAGATGGACCCCTCGACCCTTCGGGCTTGGAAACTTCAGCAGGCCTTGTTTGCCATGTCCGGGACTGGACCAGACCACCCGCCAGCACCACCGGAGAACAACGAGGAACTTCTCCACTCCCTATTCCCCAGCTTTGATCGCGATACACTACCACGATGGCTAGAATTGATCCCTCACAAGAAGGCCTATTTCCGAGGAAAACAGCCATTGAAGATTCCCAAGCCAGTCCTTCCCACCAAGGTTAACATCGAGTTGGCCCCAGACCAAGAGCGAGTGTTTCGAACCGGCCAGCCCAATAAACGGGGCCTTGATCAAGAGTCTTTGGGCATTGTGTTTATCGAGTCCGCTCAGGATGAAGAACAGGAAAACAAGGAAGATTTCGACTTGGGCGAGGGAGAAGCAGATGAAACATTACCAGGTGGCTTTACTATGCATGACCTTCGAACCATGTGCGCGGATTGGGATATACAGGATGAATACTTGTCGGAGCCCGAGAAGCAGCGCGCTGAGCCCGATGCTGATCTATTTGACGAGGAGGATGATTGGCTTGCCGATGCAAATCATCCGGCCAAGAAACGCAAAACCGGTCCGACTCCCATGGATGTCATTGCTTTAGCGCATCTCGATATTCCGCTATTGGATGATCCCGAGCAAGCAACTGAGCGGATTGCGAAGAAGGTCACAATTGATATGAATGATCCTAACATTCTTGTTGAGGAGCTACAATCAGACTCCGTTGTCCATAAACCCAAACACACCGTTCCGCGTACCAGAGACGAAGTTGACTCCAACTTGACCCGTCGCCTCACTCAGCGCTACAACATCTCGAACGACCAAGCATATGACATGCTCAAGCAAAACCACCAGAATAAGATTCGGAGCACGCTTGGCAATGTCACTCTTGAGCACGCGATGCCAGCCTTGCGCCTGCAGTGGCCGTACTACAAGACTGAATTGGGTAAAGCTGAGGCTAGATCTTTCCACCGACCCGCCATGGTCTTCCGTACTGGCCAAACCTCCTGGTTCAAGAACCCTCTACATATAAAACGCAAGCAACAAAAGGGGAAGGATGCCAAAGCCCTATACTCTTCAACAAGCCAACTTTCCATGGCAGACAACTCCCATGTTTTGCTTGTAGAATATGCCGAAGAAGTTCCAATGTCGCTTTCTAACTTTGGCATGTGCAATCGGTTCATAAATTATTATCGGAGGAAGAATCCGGATGATCCCACTCGCCCTAGGGCCGAGATTGGTGAGACAACCGTCTTGCTACCTCAAGACAAGAGTCCATTCTCCATTTTCGGGCATGTGGATCCCGGTGATATTGTTCCTGCAATTTCGAATTCAATGTACAGGGCACCACTTTTCCCGCACTCGGCCAAGTCCAATGACTTCTTGGTGGTCCGCAGCACCACACAGTCCAAGGGTAGTACCTACTATTTGCGCAATATCGAGAATTTCTATGTTGCTGGACAGCAATTCCCATCCGTTGATATCCCCGGCCCACATTCCCGCAAGGTTACGACTGTTGCGAAGAATCGCATGAAGATGCTTGTGTACCGACTGCTCAAGAAGAGCCCCGATGAGCGATTGGCCATTAGTGACGTGACAGCCCACATCCCCGGCACGACAGATATGCAAAATCGACAGAAGGTCAAGGATTTCCTCCAGCACGACAAGGACACCAAATATTGGAAGCCTTTGGATCCCACTCTCCCAGACCAAGATACCATTCGAGCCTGGGTTCAACCAGAAGATGTTTGTTTACTCGAATCAATGCAAGTTGGCCAGCAACACCTGAACGACACCGGTTTTGGCGGCGAGGCTGAGAACGCAAATGAGAATGACGACGACGAAGAAAGTGAGAGCTTTGAGCAACAGATGGCTCCCTGGAAAGCAAGTCGCAACTTTTTGTTGGCGTCCCAGGGCAAGGCCATGCTCAAGCTCCACGGAGAAGGTGACCCTACGGGTCGTGGAGAGGGTTTCAGTTTCATAAAGACATCCATGAAGGGTGGCTTCAAGGCCATCGGAGAAAGTGTGGAGGACAAATTGGACGCACAGCGACTCAAGGAGCTCGGTGGCCACAGTTACAACGTCGCACGTCAACAAAGATCGTACGAGACATCGATTCGTCGTATCTGGGATGCTCAGAAAGCCAGTCTTTCATCAACAGTGGAGCATTCAGACCAAGAAAGTGACGTTGACCAAGGCGAAGAAGAAGAATTCAATAAGCCAACACCCCGTTCCGAAGCCCCAACTCCGGCTCCAGTCCGCCGCGATGACGAAACAACCTCTCAATTCAGTCGCATGAGTTTCAACAGCCAAAAGGGCAAGGTTCTCCGCATCACCCGCCAATTCAAGGAATCGAACGGTGAGATCGTGCAGAAGGAGCAGCTAGTCTGGGACCCACGAGTTATCCGCCACTACATCCAACACCGTCACCGCACCGAGGCCCTAACTACAAAATTGGATTCCCTCCAGCCAACCGGTGACCCTGAAGTCGATGCCCGCAACCGCAAACTCATCGAGGCCGAACTGAGCCGTCTGAACCGTAACAAGGAACGTCGCTTCGCTCGTGAGAAGCAGAAGGGTATTTCTCGTGCGGGTGACTCTCCCGCTGATGGTAAACCGACTGGTACCCAGCGCAAGTGTGCCAACTGTGGCCAAGTTGGACATATCAAGACAAACAAGAAGCTTTGTCCTCTGCTTAATGGTACCATGAAGCCTGAAGACAGGATTACGGACTCGGCTTTCTCGATGAGTGCGCCTGTGCTTTAATCATGAATACGTTTCTACATTTCATGCCTGTTTCGTTCAAAAATGATATCCCCTGTTTTTCTGTCTCAGCACCTACCAGTTGTGTGCCTGTGCCTTTTTGTTCCAGTCCGGATTCTGTTCCTGTACCTGAGTCCTCCATTCCATAATTGGGTCTCTTCCTTAGCCTAGATCGGCGTGGTGGGTGTACGTAATACGTCATGCTGGTCTGATCGTGTGTGCAAAATATTATGGTTTTTAACATCAAGGATACCTTCTACAGCGTGACGAAGATGAATCTGTGTATCCATGTAGCTTGTAGCCACGAAAGAAGAATTCATGTGATTCGTGATCAGATTACAGTGGGTTATTTTGATATCCAGACTGGTGAATGGTAATGCCTGATATTGTTACTAATAATATAATAGAGAACGAAAAGGGAAACAAATAGAGTCGCTCCCAATCTGTGCGGTGAAAGGCGTATACGAATAGTTGGATTTCACAGGCCTGGTCATATCCCCCCCAGCCAGCGCAGAAAGATCAAGGTTTTTACAGAGCGTAAAACTCTGCCAAATCACCCCTACTGAAAGGTTGGCATCCACGTTCAGTCTGCAGAGCCATAGCTGGGCCCCTCGGCCGACGGTATGTATAACCTAAGAAAGCACCCTTCTTGCGTATCTCCAAAGCAGCTTTGCCAATCTTCTTGTCTCTCAGGATCTTGTCACGAGGCCTCTTTCTCTCCCTTCGCCTCTCAGCTTCTTGTGCCTTTTTAGCACTGGCTTCAGCTGCCATTGCAGGGGCGGTGCCTGTCGTTGGAGGCTCAAGAGCAGGACCCGGCTGGGATTGGGGATGTTCTGGGGCAGCAGAATCTAGCTTTTCCTCACGATCAGTGTCGTCCCCTTCTGAGTCGCTTTTGGGAGATGCTTCGTCAATTTTAGCAATTCCCTTCCAATCATCAAAGTACCTGGTATCCTCCCAGTTTCGAACTCTGGGTATAAGTGGTGGCTGGGTCATGTGGAGCTCATTCCAACGAATACCTCTGAAGAAAGGATGGGCTTTGATATCGGCAGCGTCATTTGGATACACAAAGTAGCTCGTGATAGCTTTGTATCGGGGATCCATGGAATAAAGAAATTGGGCAGTGACAGGGCGGCCTGATAGCACGTCGTTGGCTTGATACTCTTGAGAACATAATCTGTAATGGCGTTCTTGCAGGATTCGGCTGATGAGATTGACAGCTTCCTGAGACACCAGCTTGTCGGTTTGCTTTTCCCTTGGGAATTGCAGACTTCGTGCGTGATGCTGGCCACATTGTTTAGCTTTGCTGAATCCGAGAATGACATGAGGACAGACTTACTAAGATCTTGAGCTTTGTATCATGGCGGTTTTCACAGGCAAAAGGAGTAAAGCCATACAGGCACTATAGAGTATATGAGAAAGGCGTTTCTCGGAGCTTGCGTCTTATATGCTCACCTCGTATAAGATAATTCCGAGGCTCCACCAGTCACAACGTCCATCATACATCTCACCTCGAATGACCTCAGGAGCCATATACTGACTAGTCCCAACCACGCTTTTGGCAAATCGCCGCCTCTCTTTGCTGTTGCGCCAGGCCAGTAGATTTGTGGTGGGTGCATGATAATTATAATAATCAATCAGACTCTGTGGGTCGCAAGCGGCCTTTGATGGATTCTTTCGCGCTTCCGCCGTATCCTTTTGGTCTTCAGCATCACCAGTGACTGTGATGCCAAGTTTCTCAAGTAAAGAATAGCGATGACTGTAGTAGTAGGACTGATCATGCGACCAATGTCCATTGAAAGCTAAGCCGAAATCAGAGATCTTCAAATGACCTGAAGCAGAAACGAGGAAATTGTCGGGCTTGACATCACGATGAATCCAGCACAGTCGATGGGCTTCCTCAATGCACAAGATCATTTCCGCAATATAAAATTTTGTCCAGTCTTCGCGGAGTATGTCTTTCCGAATCAACAACCCTAAAAAGTCTCCACCAACCATGTAGTCCATGACGAGATACAAGTGGTTTCCATCTTGAAAGCTCGCGATCAGTGGGACCACCCAGCGAGACTTTTCAGATGCAACCAGGAAATCTCTCTCAGCTCGGATGTGGCCTTCTTGAGAATTCCGGATCATGTCAGATTTCTTGATCACTTTCATCGCATAAACGTCCTTATTTTCGCCAATCATAGATCTTCGGCGATTGTTTTTTTTTCCATCGACAGCAGACTTTAGCATGTCGAGGGGATGGCCTCGGGCGATGGGAACTTCCTCCCCAATTGAGAAATCTTCCTCGCGAGTGGGCTTTTTACTCCCTTTCTCACGTACCAACCGAACTACACCAAAACTCCCCTTTCCAAGAACCTTGATGGCTTCATAGCCCGCCACTGAGATTGAATTATCACCCCCAATGGACCGCATAGCCTTGAGAGTCCGACATTGCCGAAGATGTTCGTTCTCCTGCAGCAACCAATTGCATCTCGCCGCAAATTGCTCATCGGGTGCAAGCTGAATTGAATACATACGCTGCTCAAGCTCCTGCTGTCGCTGTGAGCGTGGATCGCTGTTCTGGAATATCGAGTTGAAATAAAGTTCCAGGAATACCTTGGCCACGGTGGCTGCCTCCACAGTCACAATGGATGGCGCAATAATTGGGAACTTGCTTCCCTTTGTGGTCTGAGAAACAGCCACATCGGGTGCACAGTCTGGCAGAGACTGTAAATTTGTTACAGAATCTTTGTACTTCTCTTTTGAAGGTGACGGCTCCGCAGATGTAGCCGGAGTGAGAGGAGTAGAGTGTCCAAGTGGGGAACTATTGCTGCTGGGTGCTGTTGAAGGACCGGAGCTGTCATTTGCCCCATCTTCTTGTTTAATCTTTGGTTCAGGAGATATCGGAGACTCGAGGAAAGGAATAACCGGCCTCGAGCGAAAGTGAGTACGGCGAATCACTGTGGGTTTGCCAAATGTCATGGAGAGTCTTCGGGAGAGTCGATTGACAAACCTGGCACTAGGGGTTCTTTGATGCCCGGTGGCTGTTATGAATCCACCATCGTCACCTTCACCATTATGCTGTACGGACTCTTCAAGTTCAGCAGGTGATTGAAGTCCCGTCGAGGGGAGCGGCCTGCGAGCCTCAGGCTCAAAGTTAGTGGTGGGTGATTCGCATTCTGGTGAATTGTCACTAGTGGTATGAATATGATTGTGTTCCGTTGTATTAAGGGGTGGACTTCGCGGCTCTGCACTTTGTGGGTCTTCGCATGAGACAGATTCCACACTCGTCTTATTACCTGTTGATCGTCAGCAAGTCTGTATGGAGCACATGGCTAAAAAACTTGGTCTTACTGTTTGCAGAGCTCCCCAGACCCAGTAACAACAGGAGCTTGGAGCCACTCCGTGTCAGTCGGATCTTGAGTCGGTCTTTGCCCGGATCAGTGGTGATGATAGGTTCAGAAGTAGGACTGGCGTCGGAAATGGGGGAATCAGATGCAAAAGGACCGCATTTGTTGTAGGTAGCGGCTTTAGTTGGAATCCAAAGATTGAAAACACTCTTTCGAGATCTCACTTTCTTTCTACAAGAGACTGTCATGTTGTCACAATCCAGCCAGATCAAGGAACGGGGGTCTGCTAGTGTGAGGCCATTCGGTGGCAAACGAAAGGATGGTCAGGATGCTGGACTGGATAAACTCTGTAGCTTTGTGCAAGACAAGTTCATCCTCATCCCCAGTTAGGACAAAGTTGTTAGGGCAAGCGGCAAGAGCCACCGAGCTACACAAGGTTCTTTGGAAACTACGCAGGAAAACAAGGATTGAACAATCAAATGTAGATTTCAAATACAAATGCGCAGATACAAATTACAGGTCACAAAATCGGGCACTTTTCCATGCAAGGAGACAACTTCCTCGTGATAACCTCATTCCTTGGATCAAATCGATCAAGGCAAAAACACAAACGAGCCGGATATCACAGGAAATCATGCAATCAGACCGATCGAACCAAACACCCGAGCGAATCAGCGGTAAATAAAAATAAGGAATCAGGAGAGACGTCTATTTGATCTCAAGCAGCTTAATGTCGAAGATCAACTTGGAGTTGGCGGGAATGCCGGGGAGAGCCTTCTTGCCGTAAGCGAGCTGGGGAGGGATGGTGAGACGGCGCTCAGCACCGGGGGCCATGCCAGCGACACCAATGTCCCAGCCCTTGATGACTTCACCACGACCGAGCTTGAAGGTGAAAGGCTTGCCCTTCTTGTTGGAGTCGAAGACCTTGCCGTTCTCGAGCTTGCCAATGTAGCGCATGGCAACAGTGTTACCGCTCTTAGCGGCGACACCCTTTCCAAGCTTCTTGTCGTCAATCTTGACACCACGGACCTCCTTCACACCGAGGGTGCCGGTGGGCTTGTCACCGGAGGGAGTAGGACCCTGCTCGAGGTTCTTGGCGAACTGAACCTTCTTGTCAGTCTTGGCCTCCTTCTTATCGGCCTTGGTCTCCTTGGCCTCAACAGCAGCGGCATCACCGTTGTTCTTCTTCAGCTTCTTCTGCTGGGCCTTGGTCAGAGTGGGCTCCTCCTTGGTGGCCTTACCCTTGGCGCCCTTGGCGATTAAGTCATCAAGGGTCTCCTCCTCGGCGGCACGCTTGTTCTTGCCCTTGCCCTTGGCCTCAACAAGCTTGGGGGCCTCCTCCTCCTCACTGTCAACCTCGGTGATGCGGGGATCATCCATGCCATCAAGGTCATCACTCTCCTCGGCATCCATGGCCAGGAGCTCCTCCATGTCGAGCTCCTCCTCATCGGGGGAGAGGTCGTAGTCATCCTCATCATCCTCATCCTCATCGTAGTCGTCACGGCCCTCATCGAGACCAATGACGTAGTTGCCGGTGAGGAAGACAGTGTGGTTACCAGTGACCTTGAAGAAGACGCGCTCACCCTCGCACACGGTGATGTCAAGGGCCTGCTGGCAGTTCTATTTACATTGTTAGTCACTGGATTCTAGATGATCAGATACCAAAGGAGGCTTACCTTCTCGGGGCTCAGGGTACAGATGACACTCTCATCAAGGTCCAGGCCCTCATCGGACTCGTCGTCAGACTCATCATCGTCGTTGGCGGGGCCCTTGCCCTTGATGAGTTTGGAGATAGCAGCCTTGAGGTCAAAGTCACCGTCATCGGACTCGTCCTCATCGTCCTCATCCATGGCGTCCTCCAGCTCCTTCTGGGCAGCAGCCTTCTTCAGCTGGCGGGCCTTCTCCTTGTCACTGGGGCCCCCGTTAACCTCCTCATCATCGGAGTCCTCATCATCCTCAACATCGCTGTAGTCCTCATCGTCCTCATCATCCTCATCCAGGTCGAGGCCGGGAGGAGGGCGAACAATCTTCAAGGTGGCGCGCGAAGGCTTGCTGGAGTCACCATCCTCAAAATCGGGGGTCTCATCGGGATCAATAGCAGCCATGCTCACACGGAACTAGACTGAATGTTAGTTTAATGTATTGCGATCCTCATGGAGGGATAAACTGACAGAGGCGGCGGCATTGGGCACGGCAGGAATCAAAGCTCCGGGAGGAACGCGCAGAGCGTAAACTGCGACAGGCTGAACGGCCGACATCTTGAATGAATTGAGAAAGAGAAATGCAAATGGAAGAAATATAATGGGGAGGAAATAAGTGAATGAATGAACCACCAGAGAAATAGGTAGTGGATGGAGAGAAGAAGAAAACGAAAAGCTGCGGATCCAAATGCAGCAACAGAGATCGTCGAAGCTTCTGTCGCTCTCTCTTTTTTTTTTTTTTTTTACTAATTTTTTGCCTGAATTTTTTAACCAATCACATCATACCCCTCACTCACACCGCTCAATCATTTGCCTCAACTGACCGCCCATATCACCGCCCTAGATTTGTCTGAATTATGCCATTTTGACGCGTGATCTAATCGCGTCTTCATTCATTTGGGATCGATATTACTGTTGTATATGTGTTGAACTCGCTCGCCCAGCATGGGCTCTCGTCTAAATACCAATTCTGAGGCCATGCGCAAGAGCATTGAAAACCGTAAGATTGCTCTAGATACGAGATTAAATCCCTAATCTAATCTTGATGGATATAGATGACTTCCAGGACGAGACAGGCGAGGAGTATGAAGCCTCCAGCTTCGGCGGGTTTGGGGATTATATGCGACGCAAAAAGATGAAGTTACAGAACCTAGACGCAGAAATTCGAGCTTCTTCCGGGGACTGTCCCCCAATATTCCGTGGCATCGTCGCGCATGTTAATGGCTATACCCAGCCTTCTCTGCAAGATCTCCATCGTCTGATTGTCAGTCATGGGGGTGGGTTCCTGCAGTACTTAGACAACAAGACTGCTGCAACCCATATCATCGCGAGCTCCTTGACGCCAAAGAAATGCGAAGAGTTCCGACGGTACCGCATTGTGAAACCGGCTTGGGTCACAGAGAGTATCAAAGCAGGCCGTCTGTTACCTTGGAATGATTTCCGCGTCGTAGACGAGGGCCAGTCTCAGAAAGTCTTGAAGTTTGGCGGAGGTCGGATGAGCAGTCAAGCCAGTACACCACGGTCAGGTTACAAAGAGCAGTCCAGCACAAGCTGGTATAATTCCCAGCTTCAGGCTACGGGCACGACTGCGGCTGGTGGCGGTCAAAGTGAAAGAGATCCAATAACTCCTTCGAAGGCAACCCCGTCAACTCCTACTTTACCACTTGGATCTCCTGGATCAAATAAACGTGGTGTTCCCAGCTCTCTCGTTGTCAACAGCGAAGGTCATCCCGGGCCATCTGCGGACCCCGAGAGCAGCCAATCGCAGCCGACCAAAACCCCGTCTAGAAAAAGAACCACTCCAAGCGATTATACAGATGAACTGGAAAGTCCTCGCAAAGATGATTCATCTCGCATTCAAGTCGATCCGATCCTCAGCAACAGTGCGCTCAAGCCTTTGAACCTATCAGGGTCTCAATTCATCATGCCTCCCCAGCCCGAACCAAAAGCCTCACCTGCCCCTGTTGGGGATATCAGATCAAAGTTTGCAGCACATGCAAAGCCTCGAGACGATCACCGGCCAGGGTCACCTTGCCCACCTCCACGTAAAACCGAAGAACACCCCCAAGACGCGGGCAAGCCTGCCGACACACGTCAACCTAATCAGACTGAGTTAGATCCTGAAACTTTGGCGGCACTACCGGAGGATATTCGCAACGAAGTACTGGCCCATTACGGTCAACAAACCAGCGTGTCTACTCCAGCGCCATCGGTCACTCCAACGCCTTCGACGCGACCCACCCCTTCCAAGTCTGTTGGGGTAAAAAGATCTGGCTCGCCATTGAGTAAACCAAGCCGCTCTTCTAAGCCAGGAACAGGCCCTGCCAGGACCTTGATGCAGATGGGGTTCGTTTCGCAGTCTGCCCCTGCCTCGGACCCTATACCTGACTCAACGCCCAAAATGCCATCCCCCACCGCAGTGTCACAGCGGCGGCCTTCGGTTTCGACCCCTGAAAGACCACAAAAATCTGAGGATCGAAAAGAATCCGAGCAACAAAAGGAACCGACCCAGCAGGATAAATCGGAGAAATTAACCGAAACAAAAAGCCAGTCTGATCTCTCGGATCGACCTGTCTTCACATCCCAGGGCTTGTCAAATCTGGATGATCTTCGAGACGCTATCAGCGCCTGGCATTCCACCTTTACAGCTGAGGGTCCTTATAATGATGATGTCGAAGCGCTCTGTACATATTTACGCCGGGTGATCTCAGAGGAGAATGATGTCGATAAAGCTGTGTCCGTGGTTCGGTGGCTCATGTGGCTTGTTGATAAAGACTCGCGAGACGAAGGTCCACCAGAGTCCCGTCCTGAGGATGTTGTGACATGGTCTGAGTCTATAAAAACCATGCAGGAGAGCATTCAGTCTGCTTTGGAAGCAAGAAGACTGCCAGCCGTGAAATTCGAATAGTGTAAATAATGATTGGTCACGATGCAATGAATGATGATATGCCCTGCCGTTTTCTATTTCTGTATGATGATTGCCCGAGTGGATTAGTACTAGATGCTTTATGTTTATTTCAAACGACCAACAGAACAATAATAATACAGAGTGTTTCATGAACAAAAGAAATGGGAGAGGTCGGTAGCCGTGAACGGTTTTATTGGTATTGGCCTTCAGTAAAGAGACCGTTGGCTTCGCGAGGAAGCAACATGGACTGGGAGTCGAAACAAGCCATTTATTTTCTACTTAAGTTGTCTGGATCCAGACAGTGTTCCCCGACGTTCGGTACGCCGGCAAAGCATAAAGCGTATCGACTTGCTATCAAAAGAAACAGACCCAGGGTAGCGTGGCATAAACAAGAAAGTCAAAAAAAAAAAAAAAAAAAAGTAGCCAAATTAAACAAATAAGGGCAGCAAGAATCGAACCGGGGATCCTGAACTTCCGGAATCGTTAAAAAAATGGGGAAATATGTAATTAGGCAGCGATGAAGCTATATCAAATTTCAATATGGCTTCAAAATGGCCTTTTTGCTATCTTCACGGCATCAACCCCAACTTCAAAAATCAATAACAAATCAAATAAAACTGGTAAAAACATTTTCAGTTGACAAAAATATTGCCGATACATTGTGGTAGGTCCGCTGCCCAGCTCCTCACCGCGGCAACCCCCCTGATTAACTGGGCTTGGCCAGGTCTTCCGCTCGCCGTATCACGCAGTATCCCCATGGCTCCCATGGGTCCCGTGTTCCTGAAGTGGGGGCCCGCAAACCCAAGTGGAGACGATAGCGAGCTGGAAACCACTGGGCTACGTGGAGGCCGGATGAAATTCTACATCTTATTGTGATACTTAAGGGAGGGAGGTATGACTCGTTTGGTTTGCTCTTCTTCTACCCTTGCGTGGTTTGCTTGGCTGTTGGTGATGCCAATGTTCATGCCCATACCCATATTGTTCATACCTATCTTTCTTCTTGATGCCCATGCTCATTGTTTATGCCTACCCTTTTTTATTCACGCCCATTATCTCTATTCATGCCCATCCTTCGTGTTCACATCCACCTTTTATAGGACGCGTATCACAGCGTCTCTTGTTTTTCCTTTCTACCATTTCTCTTCTTTACTGCACTGTACTTGTTCACTTTCAATACTCGCTTTTCAGGCAGATCAATATCATTCAAAACCACACCAAACCACTCAACTAGTAATAGTTCAACTTCAGCTTTCGAATCTTCTTAAGCTTCTGCAAAATCTCCACCTTCCTTAACTCCAAAAACAAATCCTCCTCATCAGCACTATCTAAGTCTCCAGAAATACTGACCAACGGCATTTTGATAGGCTGCAATTCCGCATCCCCACTCTGTGATGGTGTCTTAAGCTTCAAAGTCGCACCTGCACCAGCGGAAACAATATCAGACAATAAAGAAGAGGTGTAATTTGGCTTGATGCTGTTCGGAGCAGGCCTTTCCACCTTCACCGTGGGTACGGGTACCGCATGAGTCTGTGTTTCGACTGTTCCATTGGCACAACTGGTATCCTTCAAGCTGTCATGATTCTCTCCAATCCACCCTCGACACATCCGTACTGCTTTTCCCCACTCACCAAACTTGCTAGCGCTATCTTGGCGAGTTATCTGGGGTTCGAAGACTGTTCCTCCACTGCGGTTGATGTCTCGGAGCTCGGCGAAGTTTCGCCATAGACCGACTGCGAGTCCTGCGGCGATTGCTGCGCCTAATGCCGTAGTCTCGCGCATTTTTGGCCGGTAGACAGGGATTGAAATGAGGTCTGCTTGGGTCTACCAAAAAAAGTTAAAATCATGTCTTTAGGAACCGTAATTGTTGATCTGACCTGCATGGCTAGGTCCGAGTTGCTCATTCCTCCATCGACAGCCAATTCGGTAAGAGCTTGCCCACTGTCTTTCTCCATTGCTTCGAGGATAGCTTTGGTTTGAAAGCATGTTGCTTCGAGGGTTGCGCGGGCAATATGGCCCCTTTGAGTGTATTGTGTGATACCAACTGACAATGCCTTAGTAAATGACCCACAAGGAGACGTAGAAGAAATACTTACAAATGGTTCCCTTCGCATCGTCAATCCAATAAGGTGCAAAAAGCCCGCTGAAAGCCGTGACAAATACACAGCCCCCGTTATCTTCCACTGAAAGCGCGAGATCATTCACCTCCTTTGGATCCTGGAAGAAATCCAAGTTGTTCTGCAGAAATTTTATCCCCGACCCAGCTACGGCAATACTTCCCTCCAGAGCATAAACGGGCTTCCCCCCAAAATTGTACGCAACCGTAGCCAAAAGCCCATGTTTCGAGAAAACAGGTTTATCACCAACATTGTACAGCAAGAAGCACCCAGTTCCATAGGTGTTCTTGGCCATTCCAGGTGAGAACCCTTTCTGTCCAACCAACGCGGAAGACTGATCGCCCAAGCAGCCCATAATCCGAACACCCGCAAGAGCACCGGTAGCAATCGCCCCATACGCACCCGCGTCTGAAGAGGGAACAATCTTCGGGAGATGAACCTTACCCTTGATTCCAAAAAAGTCTAAAAGCCTATCGTCGTATTGCAGCGACTCTAAATTCACAAACATGGTCCGTGAGGCGTTTGTCGAATCCGAGACAAACACGTTGGCTTGTACGCCTCCGTTCAAACGGTATACAAGCCACGAATCGACGGTTCCAAACGCGAGGGTCCCCCGATCGAACGCTTCTTTTACTTTTGGGACGTGCTCTAGCATCCATAAGAGCTTTGTGGCAGAGGAGTAAGTTGACAGCGGTAGACCGCAGATGGATTGGAGAGTGGATGCGTCCGGTTTTTGTTTCAAGTCGTTCACTATGGACTGGGATCGGGTATCTGTCCAGACAATGGCATTGTGAAGGGGTTCGCCGGTCTCGTGGTCCCAGACTATTGTTGTTTCTCGCTGGTTGGTAATTCCAAGGCTTTTGATGCTGCTACGAGAGTAGCCTTTGTTTTCGAATTCGCGGACTGCTTCAGAGATGCATGTTTCTACTGAGGAGATGAGCTCGAGAGAGTCATGCTCGTGCCATCTAGTTGGGAATGATTGAGGGTTAGTCTTTTGATACTTTCTTGAGCTTCTTCCGTCTGGGCTGGTCTATTTACCCCGGGTTTGGATAAATTTGGCTAAATTCAACTTGATATGAAGCGACAGACTCCCCATCTCGATTGAAGATTAGAAATCTGGTGCTCGTTGTGCCTTGGTCGATCGACCCTACAAAGATATCCGAAGGTTGCATGTTTTAGAGAGGAATTTAGTGCGGTGAAAAGCGACAACAGTACAAGAGACGAAGTGATCACGGCTCTTTCCGCTAGCTCAACCCGGGTATCACAATAATGAAAGACAGGTGTCACCCATCAAGACCAGGGCAAAGGCAAGTCAATATCTTAAAATAATCATCCCTGTGACACCATTTTCCCGTGTCTGCGGCTTCTGATTCGAGCTTATGGTGGGGGGAAAGGTAAGTTAAATTCTCGCAAGAGGATTGGTGGAATTACAAGAACCAGGGCGTAAAGATCCAGTGCCATGAACCGGGGTGTTCGAAAGATTGAGGCTTGAGCGTTCGGAAGGAATTGACCGGGATGGGGATCTAGTGTGAAAGCGAGGCTATGCAGACTCGAAGGATGTTATTGTATTGACGATAGTCATCTTACCCAGTGGAGTCTACATGTATACTGCATGCATATTCCATGTGACCCACCCCATACACTGCAAGGTTCACGGCATTTGCGACGATCACTCTAGGGAACCAAAAGTACCCAGAGATCAACCCCTCAAAAATCCATGTTCAAAGGGACCGAGTGATAACATCCACGTAAAAATGGGTAGAGTTTTAGTTTTTAACCCCGCCTTCATCAAATATATAGGAGTACAATTAATCTTATTCTATATTACGTATCTACTATACTAGGCAGTTCTATCGGATTTACATCAGGCGAGTGCGGGACTAATATTGAACGCAAGTTCCGTGATCCTCAAACCACCTCGCGCACCTGAAGGTATTTTTTTGCGCGTTATCTCGCTGAAATATCGTTTTAGGTTAATAGCGCGGAAGAAACCCTTCGAGCGCATACAGATAGAAATTAGCGGTATATCCCTCCACGTTGATAGCCCTCTTCATTATCACTTACTCTGTTCGACCGTATTCGATGTTCGTTGAACTATTTGAAACACTCGTCCGAAAGGATCCATCCTCACTAACCCGATATCCTATTCTCCGACTGCCATTTCCGGGCAAAATTCAGCGTTTTATAGCGAGAGGCTTAATTGGGATCTTCTTCGTCTTCACTTACGGATTTCTTATTCAATAAAATACGCCGAAGCGTGTCACGATGTATATATCCGGGTGTAGGGGTGGTAAGTCATCTACACCTATCATTAAGGTTCCTGCGGGCCAATGACCCATTGCATTAGCAAGCATGGTCATTACCCTTTCGGGACGATCGCCTCGTTGCCATGGTTGTTGGATGAGAGAAGAGACATATTAGTGGTTGCTGGGGTAAAACCGAAAGAGGGTCAAATTATTCCACAGACTTTTGCCGAGGACTAACATATTGAGCATTATGACCACGTCACAATCCCGCGCGATCGCTCCCACTAGCGCAACTCTCATGACTCATATAAACCAACTAATGCTGGAAAAGGCGGGGTCTTACTATTGTCAAGTTGTTTACGTTAACGATTCAAAGTTCCACTTGTCAAGGTGGAACCCTTCTAGCTTTCTGCAATACGATATCTGGTTAGGTACATCATCAAGCATAAGATATCTTTATGAACCGACTCAGTTCAGATTACAACCTGCAAGTTGGGATTGAAACCTTGACATCTGCGCAGCGCCTGTCTTGGCATTTTGGTCTCGTTCCTATCGGTATCGCGGCGATGGCCGATCTCGTCTCAGTGGAGGACAAGCTCCCTCCCTTTTCTCTCACACACCTTTAAACTTGCACGTTTCCATGATCATGACTGCCTTGCACGGTCGCGGTGATTCTACATTGCATGGAAAGTAGTCACACGAGCACTGGACATGTCTTCGTCACAAGGAAAACAAGCGCCAGATACTACCATCGGTTCTTGAGATGCCGCTCGGGAACCATGATCATCTTCCGATATAGGCAAAACCGTTATTATCAGATGTGAGCAGTCAGATTGTAAACCTTTGGTGAACTCCTTCGCTATTGAGAAAGCCTGTGTTACGGTTCGAACTTTTAGGAATTGCAATTGGGCCTGAGCCGATGATGGGGTAACAAAAGCATAGAAGCTTTCCTGTGTTGCTTCCGTATCAGGTCAATGCCAGGAACCTTTACCAGTGGGGATGGCACGCGACTTAAAGTGTTATCAGAGAGGAAATCAAAGCCAAATCAAAATCAATAGTTGAAGAAATTAGAAGTTGACCGGCGTTTTCCGGCTTTCTTACCCGATCAAACGGCTGTCAGAACAAACACACCGTATAATGGAGTGCATAGTGCACTATCAACCTTTTTCTCTCTTGCTCTTCCGTGTGGGGGAGAGAGAAGAGGGATAATGTGCCGTGCTCTCACTGAAGGCTTGAAACAATAAGCCGTCCCGAGTCAATCCTTCATTTTATGCAATTCAATACTCACTGCAAGCCCACGCAGACTTGAGTTTGGGAAGAGAATACGGTTCATCTGTAAACCGCTCTGTTTCATTATCCAACTTGAACAATCCGTGACGTGGTCTGTGAAAAGCTTTTTCATTTTTATTTTAAGTTGCAGGGGTTACACGATTATGTCTGGTCATTGATATATCGCAGGACTGCGGTTCCTTTTTCATCTCGTTGATTCTAGAGAGCCGTGCAATTCACTATCAAGTCAAGCTAACAAGGGTCCTTGGGCAGGCATGATGTCAACAACGCATAAGGGAACATGCTCAGCTCAAATTCATGAAAGTGGATGCACCTCTCTCTACCTAGGGAGCAAAGAGGAAGAATCAATTGTTGGTCTTGCCGCTGAGACCGACAATACTGCTCCACCGCAACCATTGGTCTGGTACAAAGTCAGGGCTTATGGCCGTGATGCATTCTCCGAATTCTTCGGCACCTTGATCCTGATTCTCTTCGGGAATGGAGCTGTTGCTCAAGTCCTACTTAGCCATGATGAGAAGGGGAATTATCAATCGATATCTTGGGGTTGGGGGTGAGTCCTTTCCTTTCGTCTCTTTGTGTGTCCATTTCTCCACCGGTATCCTGACACCAATCACCCCACAGACTGGGCGTAATGCTCGGAATATACGTCAGCGGCTCCTCAGGCTCGCATATCAACCCAGCCGTCACCTTTGCAAACTGTGTTTTCAGAGGTTTCCCTTGGCGCAAGTTTCCCGTATACGCTCTCTCCCAGATCCTCGGCGCCATGTGCGGCGCTGCAATTGTATATGGGAATTACAAATCTGCCATCGATGTCTACGAAGGCGGTCCCAATATCCGCACCGTCCCTGGATACTCGACTATGGCTACTGCGGGGATATTCTGTACTTACCCAGCCGACTTCATGACCAAAACCGGACAATTCTTCTCAGAGTTCCTGGCGAGTGCCATCCTAATGTTCGTGATCTTTGCACTGAAAGACGATAACAATCTCGGTGCAGGCCACCTTACGCCCCTGGCACTATTCTTTGTAGTATTCGGTATCGGTGCGTGCTTTGGCTGGGAAACTGGTTATGCAATTAACCTAGCCCGGGACCTCGGTCCCAGACTCATCTCTTACATGCTTGGCTACGGGATTGAGGTGTGGGAAGCGGGCAACTACTATTTCTGGGTAAGTACCGAGAGTCCCAGCAAGTCCTTCCTTTTTATCTACGATAGTTCCGAAGCTTTTTTCTGATGTACTGATGAGTTTTCTTTGAGATCCCTATGATTGCTCCAGTTCTGGGCTGCACATTCGGCGCCTGGATATACGATCTATTTCTGTATACAGGTCTAGACAGCCCGATCAACACACCCTGGATGGGAATCAAACCGTTATTTGGGCCCTTGCACAGAAAACAAGTAGCCCTTCAAACCCCGGTGTGACGCTTGTTATTGATAAGGTCTATGAGATATGAAGGCGGTTCTGAAACAATGTTGAGCTCGTTCAACAAAGTCAAATGTAAAGGGGTTGGACTTGGTCGATTTCTTAGACGATATCAGGATATCATTTGTAGCTTACGATCCAATGTTATACTAGCATGTTAGCGATCCATGAGAATTCAGTCTACAACCACACCCGCATCAATTACGCCATCCGAGTCAGGAGTTTATCCCCCAAATTCCCTTAATAGTCTGCTTCTAGTGTTTAAAAACATTAGCACGTGAGTGCGGGCTCATTATCCATGTAAAGCGCAAGATTATTCCGCAATATAAGGAGAGGGAAAGGGGGCAGGTCACTCGATTTGCCATTTGGAATGGGATTACGCGAAGCATATTGTCTGTAAGTGACGGTTTGCAAGAGTACATGACATGGAAATGCATGTTTGCTAGAGCAAGATAACAAAGCGATTGATTCATCTGAAGTCTTTTCCTTCCTTTTGCCACTTGCAGCGATAGTATGGGGCCGGTTCTTCTCAAAACTTGGTGCTGATGGCCGATACTAAAGCTTGGGCTCATTTGGGTTCAAAGTAGGGCAATGTTCATGCCAATGTCGGCGTGTGGACTCGTTTTGGCTGATCCTTTGGTTCGCATGGCAGTATGGGGTGGGTGGCAATTTTGTTGAATCTAGGCAGTCCTCCCAGTCAGGAGTTGAGGGGAATGTATCATTGACTCTGATTCAATTGCATCGAGCCGTCATTTCCATATCTGGTGCCGTTTCAAAATATCAGCAAGTATCATGGCCATGGTGAACGGTGTTGTATATGAAGCTCAGGGAGTTCCCGGTCATACGACTATACGAAAACTATACGAAATGGCCATCCTGCAGCAGTATGCGCGGCATCACTACACCTTTGACTTATGCATGTATCAAGATCCCAGCGATGCTACGGATCAATATGGTCCAAATTCTGCTCAATGGAGCTTATTTTGATTCTCAAGGCCTTTTGCCTATTTGCAAGCAGACGAAACATAATACAGGAAGCCGTGGGATAAGTTTCACATCACCATGTCAAGAATAAAACAGTCCCCGGGGTGTGTGTGTGGCACGGAAAGAAGGCATAGACAAGAAAATCCTTGAAGGTCATGGGCGCCAGTATGCAGGGTAAAAATCAACGAGCAAGAAATGGACTTCGAAGCCGGCCCCAAAAAAAAAGTATAAACGCCGTTTCGAGCTCATTCCATCGTGAGTTCATGTGTGATAATAGTACAGGTCGGCGCGAAGCGAAGTTTCATTTAAAGCGAAGTGAAAACTCCGCCAAGGAATGCATAAAGAATGCCGATGGCAGCGGGGGCCACGGTCAGGCTCACTGCGCTATTAACCGAGGGAGCGACGTGCGAGGTTTTGGTTGGAGTAGATCCAGTGTTGGCAGTAGACTTCTGCTGAGTCGGAATGCTCTTCGAAGCGGAACTGGTTGCATCTCTAGTCATGTTGCCCAAAGACGTCTCAAAACCAGATGGGAAAAATGAAGCCTGCGAAGAAGCCAAGGGTGCTGATATAGAGGGGGAGGTAGACTGTGGAAGTAATCCGGTCTTAGTTTTTGAGTCCATCGGGGTATTGGGTGGGGGGAAGTGCTCACCCAAAGACCCCCCAGTGGGTGGTGCAAATTTATGACCAGAACCAGATTCCCAGCCAGCGCTACCAGTCGATCCGGCGGTTGGTGAATCAGTGGCAACCCAAGGCCAAGTATCCGGGGTGGTCCAGGTTGCAGTCTCCTTGTGAGTTCCATCCCACGGGATGGGAATGCTCACTGTCGCGGTCACAGATGGTGCGGACTGGGTTCCTGTAGGTTCATCGGCCTTATTGCCATTGACCTCGCCTCCGTCTGAGGTGATGGACTCCCATGTGCCAGTCTTGTCGCTGTAGCTGTACGAGTTTCCGGTGGAATAGTCGGTCACGGTCATCGACTTCATGTACATGGTGAAGGGACCCTTGCTATAGTCCGTCTCGCCACCCGCCCATTCTATGAATCATATCAGTGCACTTATCTTTATTTCACGATATCACTCATACTTACGAATGGTGCCACTGGGATTGCTCGAGTCACCACCAGCCCACACACCAACTTTGATCATCATTGGTGTCTGTGGGTACTGATTGCTATCCGCAGTTGCCGGAGTGAGAACGCGGATATTGGTGCCATCAATGGCCCACACAGTCTGGCTACTCGTCCAGTCGACGGAATAGGTGTGGAACTCATCGTGATTTCCAGAATTGGCGCTGAAGGCACCACGGTCATAGGTGCTGGTGTCACCTTTGCCAAAGTAGTTGGTCTGAACCTGAGTGTTATCTCCTCCAAGCCACTCAAAGTCGATCTCGTCAAGGTCATCTGACTGGAGGACAGCACTGCTAACGATTCCAGTTCCAGGGGCAGCTTTGATTGTGTATTCAACCCGGCCAAACATGATGTAGAAGTTGGACTGGATCAGAGGGCCATCACCCTTCTTGGCGACCGTGAAAGAGGCACCATTAGTAGAATCATAGGTGACAGAGCCAGACGCCGTGAAGGCGGAGGATGCACCCGAGGTGAATGCAAAGGTCTGATCTGATTTTCCAAGTGCGGGATCCGCAGGGCAGGCTGTTGTCTGTCAGCTTGCATGTTTTGTTTACATCTGGGGCTTCGTTCCCTTACTTTTCTTGATCGGGTTGCAGCTGGTGTACGTCTGGGCGCTCACCATAACAGATGAAACCAGAAGGCTCAAAGCCACACCCAGAGTCAAATGCATGGTGGGCAAGAGGGGAGCAGTAAAAATGCGAAAGAGATAATCAAGTAAGAATCACAGCAGAAACAATAAGATTCAACTGGGAGTGTATGGTAAATGGGAGAATGGGAGAACGGAAGGGGATGAAGAAAGAAGAAAGCAGAAATCACAACAAAGTCAAGGCAACTTCAGATCTTGGCGCAGGTTTTTTTTATATCCAGGCAGGTGCCAGCCACCACTATTTCACTACTTCCATTCAATCTAATGATCCGTGGATCCCCAAACCTGTCATTGGTCCAATCAGCGTTGGGCTTTCCAGCACCACGTTTGGGGGCTCCGGATCCCTGATCATCAGGGATTCAGGGTACAAGGGTCTGTCTCCCGTGAAATTATTGCATTATCTTCCAAATTAACACGTTGCTATCATTGGTCTACTTCAAAACAATTCTAGCTCTTCAGGTTCCTTGCCATATTTCATATTGAGAAAGAAGAACAGGCTCATGACCACTCAAAAGGGGCGCAGGCAATACATCGGGCAGATGTGGGTCCCAGCCTCTTGATTTCCCAAGTTACCTAACATAGTACACCGATCATTTGCAAATCGAGTTTCAAGGTGCTAATGATTGCCAGCAGAAATGATGACAAGCCCTGCATGACAGAGCCAAGGTATCATACCTAAGCATAATGCGTCATCTCTCACTCGGTCGGATCAGGGTACCCTCGAGAGCTTCCAAAAGTCCAATGCTGGCAACGAGATTGACCATGGATTTCCAGAAGCTTTTGGCCAGCGCGGGCCATTCGTATATCCTTGATTATCCTCGGCAACGTGGTCAGTCTAGATTTCGGCCCATTTGGAAATGTCGATCCAACGCGGATGCAATGGAGATCCGGACCGCCACATGGTTTGGGCCCGATCGGGCCTCCAAGCTAGATCCGTGCAATATCACCAGTCTTTGAAGACCCAAAAACTAATACAAAAGATAAAAGGGGATGAAGTATGGAGTGTCTTCTGCATATGTGTAATGTAACTTGGCGGTCCATTTTTTCGAGTTGTGCAGATGTGACACTATAGGCCCTATCGGCTCCCTAGTTGCTGATTGGTAGACTAGGTGAGAGGTCCTTGATCACTGAAAATTTAACCTAAAATATCCTATCAGTCCTGCAGTTTACGACGGTTCTGGGTCTAGTCCATGGTAGATGGGCGACATAGTTATTGTCCGTTCTGATATTTCGAGGCGATCCGACAACGGTTGTCGGAATACCAGGCAATGGGACTTGGGCGAAGCTAAGTCTATTTATAAAGCCGAGCAGTCGGAACATTAATGCGAAGCCGGTCGTTTTTCAACATAGATACATTCGGCTCACAGTACATCATTTATTTCGCATCATCACATTAGCAGAATAGTCGACCTATCTTCACCATAGTCAAAGATGGACTAGTGCTGAGCACGTGCAGCCCTTAGCACCCATGATCACCTGATGGTGAGATCGAGGATGAGAACCTCTCGATAAAGTGTATAACTAACCTTGCCTTAACGTATAGGAAGCAGGGCTGGAAGAAAGAGGTAGAGCAGCTCGAGGTACAGGTCATTGATTGAGACATACAAGACGTCTATAACTAACCACATGGACTAATCACTCGCTATATATATCAGTTGTTATAATCATGAGCCCTTCGCCAGTCTGAATTTTGACGCTGACTTGGGATCGTTACCACCTAGAATACTATGCTTTAAAACGATGATAATGTAGCCGGTCGGGTTGCCCTGTTGAGATAATAGTGACAACACCAACCCTCCTAGGTTCACGTAACGGTAGAGCTGTCGAGATCTTGCATGAAATGCTTAGAAGCAGTAGCAGATATGCCTATCCTGGCAACTTACACAATTACCACAGAGTATCAGTGTTCCGTCAAAGTCCACAACCTTAACTATCTATTCAGTTTTGATACTGACAATGGTGGCGTGTCCAGTCACGTGCCTTCTTTGTTTGTTTAGTGCGTCATAGGACAACTTCCAACTTCTTACTCTCTTTTGAGTTGCCTTACTCTGTCATTTGATACTGATCCTGCTTGTCATACCTTGGTCAAAACGAAGGTATATGCCACAGCATTTGCACCGGAAGAAGCCAACATCGCGACCATTTGACCCACACCCCTTGTTGCCGTGGCTACGAGCCTAACAAACCGCCTCGGGTCTAATTGACAGGTGGACAAACATCCACTCCCATTTTTCACCCTTCATCCTCAGGCAACATTCCAAAAAAAGGAGCGATCGCTGGTCTTGCAGTCGCGTTGCAAACCTGACTCAACTCACTGTGCTCTGTCACAGTCCTTGTCTAGTGTGTTGGCGACCTGAGCTTATCGCCTATCCGCTGAAAAATCGACACCCCCACGCGCATCCACCATGGCGGACGAGCTCGAGTACTTGCAGCCGGACTTCGACTTGAACTCACTTACCGTTCCACGTCTACGCTCAATCCTCGTCAATCACGATGTGCCGTACCCGGCCTCCGCGAAGAAATCCCAGCTGATCCAAATCTTGGAAGATGAGGTACTGCCGCAGGCAAGGAAGCTGCTGCGGGATCGTGAAAGAGTACGAAGGACAAGTGCGGGTATTACAGACATGGGCAGCCGAGCGTCATCTGTTGCCAGTGATCAGTACGATCGCGACTCTATGCCTCCGCCACCAACGCCATCCACAGTTGCATCGACCACAGGAACCAGACGAGGCACATCGCGACGAAGTGCCCGTGCATCGACTACAGAACAAGACGAAAACTTCGCTCCGTCTACTCCTGTGCCTGCATCAAAGCGAAAAAGCGCAGCCCGTTCCGTAGGCAAGCACCCCCGGGCTTCGGATACAGAGACCGGCGATGACTTGATGGCGACCCCAACCGTGGCAGTCGGTGCTTCACCTCGGAAATCTACGACAAGGAAGCTTCGGCGCAGCTCCGTTCTTCCCTCGACGGAGTCCGACGAATTCACCCCATCCGTCAAGGCTGAGCCTAGGGATGAAAGTGTCTTCACTGATGATAATCCTTTCCAGAGTGGAAGTCCCTCTGAGATCCAGCGAAGCAGACCCGTAAGCCATGATGGTAAAAGAAAGAGCGGTTCACGCTTTTCGACTGAGAGCCCGATGAAGAGTGGCTTGCGGTCACGGAAATCAGCAACCCCGGCCAGCTTGAAACAAGAAGATGGAATCAAGGCTCCTGCCAGAGATTCCTTTGACTTTGCTCCTCGACTGAGGCCCACAAAGGAGGAACCAGAGGAGTCTGAAGAAGAGTCCGAAGATGAAAGTGAACTCGGTGCCGGGGAGGAATTCACACCGGAGGAACAACTCGCTCTTGAAACCGAACAGTATGCGCCAGGTCCCCAGACTCGCAAACGGTCTCGGAAGCAAGGATCTACTAGTGTGGTAGCTTCCTGGCTAGTGATACTTCTAGTTCTTGGGGGCTTCGGTGCCTGGTGGCGCAAGGAAAAGATTGAGATTGGGTACTGTGGTCTCGGAAAGCCCACCTGGTCGTTAGCTGAGACCAATGTACCGGAATGGGCTAATGTTTTGGAGCCGGGCTGCGAGCCGTGCCCGCCACATGCATTCTGCTACCCGGATTTCGAGGCACGCTGCGAACATGACTTTATTCTCAAGCCCCATCCTCTCTCTTTGAATGGCTTGGTACCTCTACCCCCAACATGTGAGCCTGATAGTGAAAAAGCACGCCGTGTCAAGGCTGTTGCCGACAAAGCCGTGGAAGAACTACGGGAACGCAGAGCCAAGTGGGAATGTGGCCAGTTGCAAGATGAAGGCAAAGATCCATCCCCTGAAATCAGTGAGCCAGAGCTGAAAGAGGAAGTCGCAAAGAAGCGTCGCAAGGGTCTCAGCGACTCCGAATTCGATGACCTGTGGAAAGGTGCCATTGGTGAGATCATTGAGAAAGACGAAGTTGTAAGCAAGACAAAGCAGTAAGTTTTCCCTCTCTTGGGGACATCCCCATGTATCATTGGATACACTTTTTGTTCCGGATCTCCATATTCCGATACCTATTTCTTTTGAAGGTCTTCGTTCTGACATTGCGCACCGGAACTAACAGAGGCGGCATCGCTATTACAGACCTTCCGCCGTCCTCGTCCTCACATCAACATCCACTTCACGACTCCCCTTCACATGCGCCGCCCGCCGCTACGTTCGACTCGCTCTCCTCGCGTATCGACTCCCTCTTTCACTTCTAGTTCTTGGCGTTGCTTCTCTTGCTTATGCTCGGGCTCGTGTTCGAGCCCGACGCTCGGACATTGCCCGTGTGCCCGAGCTAGTTGCTACGACCCTCGATCGTCTTGCCACGCAAGCTGCACTGCATGCCCGTGGTGGTGCGATGGAACCTTATGTCCCAATTGGGCAGCTCCGCGACGATGTTCTCCGCTTTGAATTGCATGGAAAGCGGCGCGAAGAATTGTGGAGCCGAGTGCGTCGCGTCGTTGAGGGAAATGCTAATGTCCGTGCTGCCATTCGTGAAGGCCGCAGCGGTGATGTCGCTCGAAGTTGGGAATGGATTGGCGGCATTGGCAGTGTCGGCACCAGCAACGGTAGTCTGGGCAAACTAGACGATAGCACTCGCCGTGATAGTGGTAGGCTGTCCTTGTCTTCCCCCTTGAGCAATGCCGAGACCGATCGCCACATTGTTGATAACTCCGAGGATGTATCCACTTCCAGCCCCAGACAGTCCCGCCGCTGGGACGAGGGCCGTCCAATCTACTAGTGGATCCGCTACCAAAATGAGGACGATTTGGGCATTTCTGCATCCTGAGATGCATCGTCTCCATGTCCTCGCTTATTTTCATGTGCCACACGAGACATCGTTTCTGTTGGGTCTTCTTGCCGTCATCTGAGGCCTCTTTCAATCTCCCATTCTCATAGTACATATTATCTATTCGTGTTTATTTTAGTTCCATTCACCAAGTTCAATACCCCTTCTGAAATACACAGTCATCATAATTCAATTCGCTAGACAAATTAGGATAAAACTGTCCGGTATATGTAGTCAAGTTTCTCTAATCAACTCAGACGACGCTCTGAATTGACGATCAATAAGATGCTATGTTGCCCGAATCCTGAAGCTAGCTTTTCAAATCCCGAGGCACTAACAGACCTCTACGCACCCTGTAGTTCCGTAATGCTACTACTACATTACCACACCATTTACATTATGCTATCTAAGGACCTTGGAAGGTAAGGGGAGTTTCAGCAGATATGCATAGAATTCCGAATAAGTTTTCAGATCTAGATAACTCGACAGGGGTAGCCCTGCCGCAATCCAAACTTTCGGATAACGTCTCCGGTATCCTTGGTTACACTGTGGTGAACCGGGCGTACGGTATTAGAGAATGTAGAGCGGGTCTGCAGACCCGAAGCCGTAGCTCGCACCGAAGTCAAGCCCAGTTCAAGCGGTTTACATGAAGTTGCCTACGCTTTACCTACTCAGGGAAGTCCGAAACTGGTGCTTGCGTTGGCTTTCAGATAGTCACAGATAGTCAGCCATACAGTTCACCGGTGTGGGAACCATCTGCAGAGTATTCGAGCGTCAACTAACTTCCCCTGATACAATTGGACGAGAAAAAGTCCACACTAAACCCACCTATGGGAAAATAAACCCACATGTGGTGGAACCGAAGATCCCGTGATGCA
Organism: Penicillium longicatenatum; assembly: GCF_028827895.1. NCBI lineage: Eukaryota > Fungi > Ascomycota > Eurotiomycetes > Eurotiales > Aspergillaceae > Penicillium > Penicillium longicatenatum. The sequence continues at coordinate 1,121,088 of NW_026643121.1, read as the reverse complement.
CTGCATTGCGGTAATGTAAAGCTGTGGTCTACAGTTAAGACCAGGGCTTGCATCTACATCCTTCGAGTATGTAGGTACAGGTGCATACAGCACGATACCCAGTTGAAGTCAGCCCAATGATAGACCCCGATACGCGAGAAATGACATCGCTGTATCGTCCTGAATCGAAGTCTCCACAGAGAGTGTATAAGTTAGGGTTTCTTGCATACCCTCCTATTATAGGGCCTTCATTCGTAGCCCTAAGACCGGATGTATTTTCCTCGTTCTTGAAGGAGACGTTTGCCTAGCCCTAATTCCGCTGACCGCTTGTTGCACTGCACTGGGGCGATGGGGTATAGGTTACAGTAGTCGGTACTACTAACGCCTCCGTATCGTACATAACCCGTGTATACAAAGTGCTTCAACCTATGAATGAACGAGTGGATGCAATAACCGAGAGGGGCACTTTACACTACTACAGTATGTGTGGACGAAACATTCGCCCCGCTTCTGTGGCTTCCGACATACTTTCGCTTCGCATGGCTTTAGTCCAGGTAAATGTGGAACTTTGTGCCTTGAGAGATAAGTATCAGAAATGCTTCCCCTTCATATTTGGGTGGGTTAGATTGTATCTGATTGAATTAGATCTTGATTCCACCTGGCCTTGCAAGGGGAGACTTCGGGAAGCGCCAACCTCGGGATGCATACGAATAGCTTCCCGGCGTTGAAAGGATCCTCGGGATCTATACATAGCCAAGCACAAGGATTTGTATTATTGTACATAGTACATAAATACGAACCGATGCGGCCTTTTTTTTTTTTATGTAGACGGCCCAGTTTAGTAGTCTGCCGCCGAGGGACCGGTGTAAACCCGAACCGCCGGGTCGTTCTGCAGGATACCATCTCCTCAACTGAGATAGAATGTCGTAGACCATGAGAACTGTTGCAATCCTTATTGCTATTTCGCTATAGCCTCATGACGTGGGTGGGGTTGCATTTGTCCCAGAAGAGAAAATGCTCCTGAGACCGAGCCGACAGCTAAGACTGCTGAAGAATTTGCTCGGCAAAGATGTCAAATCAAATGCATCGGAAAAATGATCCTGATGATCAAGTTGAAATCCAGCGTGAGTTGGGCTTTCGTACCTTTTGGGTGTTTAAGCGATCGTTTTTGGTAATTTAGAGTTTCCTAGACCCTCCCATCCACACACATGGATCTACTGGGAGTGCGTCATGAATCGAGATTAAAGAATTTGACGGAAAAGGTCGCCGGCACCACTCAGTAGCTGTGAATCTCGATCCACTTTGATTAATGAGTGTCTAACAGTCAACTTCTTAGTGGATACGGGTTGTATGTAACCCTTTCATGAAGGGTATCTGTGGACGTTATAGATCGAATTTCTCCCCCTGTTAACTGATGATCCGTATTCTTCGCTGTTTGATTGATTCATCTTGCTTTTTTTGGGTTTCGAAAAGTTTTGAAAAGTAGAATGTATTTTCAACAGAGCCGTTTTGAATGGATTGTGACCAAGCCACCAGAAGAATGGCAATTTATGTCCCTTAGTTACATATATCCACATACGTCATCTGATCAGAAAGATCACCCAAAGGTTCCCCACAAAATACCGAACCGTTGGTCTTTTAAAGAGCCTGCAGAGGAGGATCTGGATATGTCATACTGCGTATTTACCGTTGTGTTCGATAAATCACATAGAAAGAGCGCCAGTGGTGGCGAATCTTCGGGCGTCTCTGGTCTGTCACGTTGTCATTCTATTCGTCCGGCTCGGGTGGATAATACTTCCGACCAACCATGCTCCGCCATTGTCCACCAAACTCAGCCACGTTGAAATACGATTAGAGAGGCACGTTCACTTGCTGTCTCTCGTCACTCAACCGCAAGCGCCGCACCGTGATCTGACGCGTGATAGGCTTCCCCATTGCTTACCACGACAAAGTGGAGGGTAGCCACAGTGGAGTCACCATTGCACTTGGTGGAGATAGCCCATGGCCGACGTCTGCGGCCTGACGTTTTTTGTGCACCGTGGCAACCGCTACAATCTGAAAATACGCCAATGCAAGCAACGCATTTTGGTCCCTAGAGTATGTGTAACAACATGGGAATCGGCAGATGATGTTCATATCCCAGATGTCATGACTTTCAAAATTCTGGATCAATATGACATCGGGTTGGGAATGGAATGCAGATCTTGGGTACAGTATGAAGTGGATTTCTGAAGACTGACTATGCCTCAAAAAGGAGTACGGGCAAACCAAAGCAGGGAAATTGCCCTGGATCTGGCCAATGAGACCCAGCGGAAGTACAGACTCGGCCGATCGGAGCTAGATTCGCAGAATTCTGACGCCAAATTGGAGATCCGTGGGCCTATCAACCCAGACGGAAATAGTTTCCGGGGTTGAATCTGCCTCTGCCAACAATGGTTTCCCCCTTGTTACCCACTCCGATCCATCGACGACTTATATTTTCTCTTTTTCTGCTGGAGAAAATGGAAATTTCCCAAAGAGAAAAAAAAAATTTAAGGAAAATAAAAAAAAAGAAACCCAAAAAATCCCAGAAAATCCAAAAATCAAGGGGAATTACCTGGCCCCAGAGAAGAACGATCATGGAAATCGTGGATAATCAAGCCCACGGCTCAGATCAGATCCAGCCATGGTCATTATCACCACATGCTGGACCATGTTTGTGGGATGGACCTACCTATCAGGACAATTTCTGACCTTTGGAGGAACAAGAGGCTCCGGGGAAAGGATACCAGAGCAGCATAGACCGCGCCGGTAGGGTCTGTGGTCGCTATTCCCGTTCGGTTTACGTGTAACTACCCTGTCATGGTTTTGTGGGTTGCCCACAGAAAGGGGGAAGGATTGAAATACATAGTTCGCAGTACCTGAACGTATGTGTATGGGAAGTTTTCTGGTTCTGGGTTTCTGTGGCCCCGAAACATAGGGAATGTCAGCTTTGGAAAGATCCACTTCCGCCACACACGCAGCTCTCGATCTGTCTGTTTCTTTTCCTTTCTCAACGCACAACTCTTTCCCTCACAGGACCCCTCCTTCGTCCCGTCCGACACCTCCACCTTCTTCTTTGGCCACTCTTGGGACAGTGCGCCGGTATCTTTGGCGTTGAAATTACATGAGGAGCTTAGCGCCCGACGAATTAGCACCTTGAGTCTTCTCGGACGGGTCCGTTGATATGATTCGCGTGGGATAGAAGATGTTGTATTAATGACTTACTCTGATAGAGTCTTGTCTGGCTCTTCTCTAATCTCTTATATTTCTGGATTTGATTTCTACGTGCTCATTCCTGTTCATTTTTACCCTTCCCTTGTTGTCTCCAGTTACTGCAGCTTTCCCCCTCCCCACCCCGCCCGCGATGGGCGACGCAACCCGGCCGTTCAGGCCCATTGCTCCCCGGACCTTGCCCTCAGGCGGCGCAGTCGGAGTCGGACAAACACCCCCCAATGGAGGACCGATGGAAGAGGGTCGAATGAAAAGAGCTTCAACGGCATGTAAAGAGTGCCAGAGGAGGCGAACAAGGGTACACGTCCAGAACTTCCCCTTTTCCCAGATTCATCTCTCTTTCTCATCTACTTTGACCCGTTTTTCTCTCTCCCCCTATATCCCCTGGTTGCAATCGAATACATATTCATTCATGTCTCTGACGTTTGTTCTTTGCTCCAATTAGTGTAGTGGGGTGCCTTGTACTGAATGTACGAATTCAGGAAAGGAATGCATATTCGACGAATTATCCGACAGGCGCCGCAAAGCCTCTGCGAAGAAAACTCAGGAGGAACTTACCAGTCTACGAGATTTTTTGGATCAATTGTTGAGCGCTTTCCGCAGCAATGATGGGGCTGCCGTGCAGCATCTCATCAACACCATCCGTGCCGGCGCGTCACACGATGAAATCCGCCAAATTGTCCTCCAAATTCATGCTCAATCCTCCGGCTCATCCCGTCCAAACGACATGGATCCAAACATGATAAATGATCATATGAGTAATTTTTTTGATTCTCATTAATATACTCGTTCCCCGCATACGAGGGGCTTCCTGTCGCATACCACCGGAGTGACTCAAAAAATTATAACGTCTGTCGCATGCTAGCATGAACCATCCGCCTGATTCTGCGCCGTCAACCCAATTTTCTTTTCAAAACCATATGCGCCTCCTTGGTTTTCTGATGGTTTCTTTGATGTTTATTTCCTGTTGATCATGTTGGCCCGCCATCATTCAGTCGTTCTTCTACCCGCGCGTTCTCGCGCTTGGAACTCTCTCCATGGAGACTCGTCCCATGCATCCGCCAACAAGAGCGGCATGTCATCTCAAAAGGGCAATTCGCACTATGTTGACCCTGCATCCAGGGCATTTTTCAAACCAGTGATCTTAAACATTTGTGCATCTCTTTTTTATTTCCGCCCCCCCCCCTTCAAATCGAGCCCTAGTCCTGTATCTACTGTCTCTCTGGTGGAACCCCTATACCCGACGAAAACCCTTCCGACACGTTCCTATCAAAAGTGAAAGCTGCCATGCGTATTGCCGAGCTCGGTAACGCGAAGTCCAAGCGGGCTTCAGACGTCCTGCAGTCTTTATCGCGTCTGGCTTCATGCGAATTTTCTAATTTCATTAGGGTGACTTTCCATCCTATCAATTGATTTGTCATTGCATGGGGCAAATGGCTTCCAATGAAATGGTCAAGCGGGACGAGATTGTCGGTTTCGGTCTCGGTCTCGGCCTTCAACTGAGTTCCACCTCGTCTCAGATGGGGCCGTCTAGGTTAGCGCTAAACGCCGAAAATGACCCAGATATCCATTCTACATTTGATCTTGGGTAACGAGATTGCATTGCAATTGGGCTTGATCAAACACTGCATATTTCCTCTGGTCCAGCCTGATTAGGCTTAGAGATCTTTATCTGTAATGTTTGACAGATGATTGGTACACTTATCTCCAGGGATTGTCCTTTTTCAATTTCAGATCGGGAGGTAACTTCTAATACGAATCCGGAGGAAAAGAGCTTGGCATCATTCATGTCTACAATTTTGCCGCGAGCAATGACAACTTGACCGGCTTCGGCCTAGCAGATTGTTCAACAATAAACTCAATCTATCACTTGTCTTCTGTCAAGCCAGGCTGCTCCCCTGAGACTATGCAAGCGCCTGATGTGATTAACCCGCGATATGCATTAGTACCTGAACCTAATGGCCCTACGTACCATCATCACTCTGCAGTGCTGATCACACCCGAGGACTAGGCCGCGCGAATTCCGTAAACTAGAACATATTAATAAGTCTTGGCGTATCTGATATCAAATCTAGATAGTAAAAATCCCAAATCAACCTCTAGTTGAAAGGCAAGAATCCGGGGCAAGTGGAGAGGGAGAGGCAAGAGGAAGCCCCGCACGCACACCGCGTGGAAATGGATCTCCACCTCTCCCCGGATTCTTCTCCTCCCCCTCTCTTCAAATCCGACTCTAAAAAGCAAAGGAAAAAGAAAAAAATCAAAATCAACACCCCCACTCACATGGAGCAAATAGAATGCACATCATCGCGTGACACGTTCTAGCCTACCGCCGATCTCGATGGCTATAAGTAGCGTGGACCCAGCCACGCAAGGGTCGATAGGGCCTGGATGGTCCAGAAGTGAGGATATTGAGGCTGCCGATGCCTGCACACCCGGACGCAAAAGAAAAGCATACGGCCCAATACCGACACCAACTCAAAAAAATGCCGCCACCCGTCAGAAGATCACCCGAGCTTGTGACTCGTGTAAAGTCAAAAAAACGAGATGCACCGGCACCTTGCCTTGTACTAGGTGTACTCGCCTTTCACTCGCTTGTGAATACAACGCTGCCTACTCGAGAGGTTTGCCTCCGGCTCCCTTACCAGGGTCACCTCTGACTCCGGGTGATAAGGTTCGACGTGTTTCAGATACCGGGCGTCTGTCTAGTGGGTCTCGGTCGAGGGGGAGTACGGGAATTCTGAACTTGAACTCGAATTCTAATTCGACAGCAAATCTGTTGGTTGATGGTAGAGATGTCTTGAGTAGTAGTTACCGGGGAACGAAACTGCAGCGCCATGCAGCAGTAATTTCTTCTCGGAACTCGCCTGAACCGGGCTCGACGGATTTTGAGGGCAATTATCTTGGTCCTGCGTCTGGGATCTCATTTATCAATCGGGTCTGGAGTCGGTTGCATCATGATGAACGTACGCATATTCCAGATGAGCTGCAGAATGAGTCTTCTAGGAATACGGCCGTGTTCATGTTTGGAGATAAGCCATATACTTATCCTGAAAATTCGGACTTTGCCCTTCCGCCTATTGAGAGGGCTATGGAGCTGGTAGCTATCTACTTTGACTTCTCCATGGTCACTTATCGATTTTTGCATCGGTGGAATGTAGAGGGCTGGGTCAAACAGATCTACGAGGATAATATCTCTATATCAAATCTGCCTGTTGGGAATATGGTAGCCCGGACGGCGATTGTACTGATGATTTATGCTGTGAGCACCCTTCACCAAGATCCTGAATCGGCAGCTGTGGCAGAGGCGCACAGTAAAAGGTGAGTTTTTTCTTTTGGTCTTGGCAAACAAACTACTGATATCTAAAGTGAGCATTGGTTTACCGCTGCCAAGTACTTGTCTTCTTTGGAATCAGGCCCTCCGCGGCTAGAGACTATTCAAGTACGACTTATCCAATGTCTTTATCTTCTGTCATCCTCACGGGCCAATGAGTGCTGGTACTCGTTTGGAACCGCATTGCAAGTTGTGACAGCCCTTGGACTACATCGAAAATGGCCTGCCAAGATTTCCAAAAATGGATGCTCATCTCTCGAGTTGGAGCTTCGGAAACGCATATTCTGGAGTGTATACACTCTGGACAAGTATCTTAGCATCATGTTTGGGCGACCTCGCTTACTTCATGATGAGGACATTGACCAGGAACTACCTGATGAGATAAATGACGAGGATTTACTGGAAGAAGATCCTATGCAGCGAACAGGTGCCACGGATAGTATGATGATTGCCTCTGTTCTTCATTACCGGTCAGTCGCATCAATTCTCTATTTTCCCAATCCTCTTTGACACATTACAGACTCGGCCGCATCTTAGGAGAAATCTCCCGTCAACTTTACAGCATCAATCCTCTCTCCCGCGACTCCCCATTAGACACCGCCGTCCGTCTTACGTCCGAACTAGAAAGGTGGAAAGAAAGCGTTCCACCCCTCTTCAATAGCGTCCAGCCTACCAGTCTAATTCCACCACTATGCCGCCAAAGCCAGGTCCTCCAACTGGCCTACTCTCACGCCATGATCCACGCCACCCGCTCATTTCTCCTAAGCGACTTTACCGATCTTAGTCGCAGACCCAGAGACTCCCACTCAATGGTCAGCACCTACGTCCAAAAATGTATCCAAGCAGCCGAGGACACCATGACCCTTATAGACAGCCTCGCCCAACGAAGCGTCTTCATCCAGTCCCTCTGGTTCACCCATTACGTGGGCTTCTGCGCTATCCTAGTTGTCTACATCTACATCATCCAGCAGCACCGCCAGTCCACGGCCCCGAGTGCATCCGTCGGGAGTCCTGCGGACACGGACAGAATGCAGTACCTGCTTTCACTAGCAGAAACATGTCAGCAGCACCTTGCAGAAGCGACACGGAAGAATTGTCCCAGTCGACGGTATAGTATTATTCTCGAGGAGCTGAGACGGGAAGTTCATAGGCAGATGGGCTCGGATGATCAGTCGGGTAGTCTGGCCCCGACACCAGTTGTGTCGAAGCCGGATCTCCGCTCGCAGATTCTTACCGGTGTTTCCAATGGTGATGATCACCCAGTTCAATTTGATGCGAGGAGTCTTGACTTCGCGAGTATGCCGGCTATGTTGCAACCACCCGAGATTGGGATTAACCCCGTTGAGGATGCTGGACTTCTCGAGAATCTCGAGGGCTCTTATTGGTGGGCTCAGCTAGACTCATGGGTATGTTTAGCGACCTGCCTATCTGTTTTCTTGTTTCGGTTGCTAATTCAAAGTTTGTAGGCTCTGTCTAGTTTTCCGAACGAAACATCTGGACTCAATTTCTAGGTGACCACAGCCCGGCATGTCTAGCCAGTCTTGATATCAGGCTGACGGTCACTGTACATAGTGTGAATATACCCTTAGAACTTGGAATTGAATATACATACGGCCTGTCTTCGATGTTCCCTTTCCCACAAAAACAAAATTGAGATATCGATGGAGGGATTAAGGATCTGACCAAATAAAAACAAAAAGAAATGGACTCGCGGGGAATCGAACCCCGGACCACTCCCATGCTAAGGGAGTATTATACCACTAAACCACAAGCCCATTGTATATGAGAGGTTTAATAATAATGTTTAATAAATGAGTTTCAAGAATTCTTGGCTAGTGCTAGACCATGGCTACATCTGGAAGACGACTGGCCAAAGGAGTCAACTCCAGCACCGATAATATCTATCAAAAATTTTATGAACATATCTTTTCAAATATAACATGAGCCTTTGCTCTTATCTGTCGAGGTTGGTCGTCAATTTATCTACCTTCTCGTAAGTTGCGTTATCCCATGGTCGCTTGAAAGAAATATATATCCGTGTTGTACGGGAAATTAGACATTATCGGGGCAAGCTGAACCAAACAGTTCCCACTGGGCCCTATACCTCCAACGAGCTGTCTAGTAAGGCAGCACAAAGTACTTTATTAGACATCAGCCAAGGCTCAGGCTGAATCTCAGCCCATGGTGATACTCGCACAGTGATGAAAGAGTTTCTAATGGTGGAACTTTTCAGAATCGCCGATGTACCGAGTGGCCAGGAAGGCCCTGTGGATGGAAACATGAGATCCTTCCATGGCAGTTTGAATACGCCGGGATAACCTGTCTGAGTTGAATTTTGATGGTCCTGGCTGTGCTTCAATGTTCGGTTGATGAACAGAGAGTTCCTAAGCATGGTGGCTTACTGGTTAGAGACCCTTGGAGACTAAGGTTTGGGAGAATGAGAATGCTCTGGAGGCTGCGAATAATGAGCAGCCCAAGCTGGTTACAGAATCTTCTCTTTGTGGACTCCCGTGAGACGAGGGTTTACTGCTATTTCCATTTGTATCACTTGAGTAATAGGCGTAGATATTCATTTCTCATTCAATACTTGCATTGTAGCTACATTTGGCTTGTCCAGGCCCAAAATGCAAAGTCGATTATACTTTCCAAAATTCGTGCACTCTATGCAGAAGCGCTCTCTCTGGAGCGTGCATAGTCCTCACCCTCCTTGACGAATACACAATTAAACTCCGCACCAGGGCTCAATGTCACCTCACATCTCAATACGGGGTCCTCGACGCGATTCTTTCCACTGACCGGAAGAGCGACAATACGCTCATAAGCCTGTAGAATACGGATGACTGTGTACCCCATCTCAATAGTAGCGAATTGCTGACCAATACAGATACGAGGACCTCCATTGAATGGAATGAAGTGCCATGGACGCGGCTGCCACCCCTCAACCCAGCGCTCGGGAATCCAAAGGCCAGGATCGAAGTAGTTCTTGCTCTCAGGGCCATCATATAGATCAGGATCCCGCTGCATCAGCATAGTAGAGTAGATGACCCGAGTGTTAGCGCGCACACCCACGGGGGCGAGACCGTCTGGTCCACCACCGCGGGGGAGGGTAGTGTCGCGTAGCGAGTAGCGAACATTGAATGGAACCACAGGGTACAGGCGCATGGTTTCATTGAGGACGGCGCTGAGATACTTCATCTCCTTGAGATCGGCATAGCTGGGCTTCTGGCCATCGGCGCCAACGCCCAGGCGATCACGAATCTCCTCACGCAGCTTGGCGACAACTTCGGGATGTCGTGATAGCTCAAAGAGACAAAAAGACAAGGTTCCGGCTGTGGTGTCTCGGCCAGCAAGTAGCACGGCCACGAGCTGGTCACGCAGGACCTGAGGATCACGCGTAAAACGAGCTAGGGCATCCAGGAAGGTTTCACGCTTTGAAAGCTTCTGGTCTAGTTCTGCAGTGGACAGAGATAAAACTGTCTCAATGTAGGGCTGGATGAATTGATCCATGACCTTGAGGTTCGCTCGGAACTCCTTGCGTGACATGAAAGGGCTGAAGACACTATTCAGAAGCACAGATCAGGTTACACGGATCTCATCGATAGGTGGATGCTGTATCACACAGACGAGGCTACTTACCCAAATCGGAATAGCTCGGCTTGTCGTTGTTGCACATATCGAAACGCTTCCGCAAAGCGAGTTGCTGGGTTTTCCAGGCTATCTGTGCCCTGCCCCAATAGATAATCGGTTGCTGCATCAAGGGTATAGCGGAAGAAGAGGGATCCAACATCCACAACTCGGCTAGCATGAGGCGAATGGCTCCCTCCAAGAAGCGGGATAAGCTTTTGCACATGTTTCTCGAAAATTTCGGTGTCGACAATTCGATCCCGGGCAAACATCGGACGGATGAGCTGACGAGAGCGCGACCATAATTCTCCGTCCGTAGCAAAGATGCTGTCGCCCAAGAACTCTTTCCAATCACGGTGGAATGGCTCCCCTTTTCCAAAATCCGCAAACTGCCCCGTCAGCAGGGCCTTCGTATTCTCTGGGTCTATAGTCAAGACCAAACGAGTAGAAATCCCAGCATCCAGCTCGGCTGTCTTGGCGTTCGACAAGCCTCCAGCGGTGGCGATTCTACTTTTCCAAAATGCAATGTCGTCGTTCGCCAGATTAGCTTTGTGGCCATCGTAAACGAAATCGAGAGCTAGATGGTCTAGTCAGCCTCTCGGTTCTATAGTTGCAATACGGAGAGGAGGCTGTCATACCGTAGGGTAGTCTGAATGGTATCTTGGGAGCTCTAGCACCAAGACGCGCGATCTGGGCGGAGGCTTGAATTTTGCGGAAAACACAAAAGAAAGTGAATAGTCCCAGGAACCACAAAGTGGCCTTCCCAGGCGTCATGCCCTCGAGGAGACTTTCAATCATAGTGTCGAATAGTTCAGGGGTCAGTGAATTGAGAATAGGATAAGGATAAGAATAGGGATAGATGTTTCTATATGGGCCGCTAAAACCGGTCCGTCATGCACATGTCACTAATATTGAGTCCGCGGGCCCGCGGTTTTGTGATTAATGCACGAGCCCTCCTTTAGGCTTTTTATTAAGACTCGGAAGGTTGGAATGACCCATACACAAGGAGATTTTTATCAATCGGGGCACAATAGGTCCGATTCCCCAGAAAAAGCACTGTGGATCACCCTATGATAGGGAGCCGAAAGTGACCCGGGGGTAAAGATGGGCGTGTTCTTTACCTTTCAAGACATTCTTGCGAGGACCAAACCCCGCTAAATGATTTCATTTCCGTTTGTCGGCCCACCCCCGGTTTTTATGCTTCTGCTGCTTGACTCGACCCCATATCTGATATTCAGAATGACTTGATCAGCCAGTGATGGATTCGTGACTACGTGCTTCGGTGCTCATACATTGTAGGGCTCTGATAATCCGGGGAAATAAGACTGGATATTGAGGGCCTCGGCTGTCCCGGTTTCATATGATCGCAAAGTGGAGATCGGTTAACTATGCCAAGGTTTATGCTGTGGTGAAATAAATAGGAAGTACATGAGCTGCCAAGACATAGACTATGCAACTTTGCATCGATTTGAACTGCTAGTGTAGTAGGAATAGGATTTAACATACTTCATGTAGACCTTTCGAAGAACGACATGTTCTTCATTCCAAATCTATGAATCAAGTTCGTTACTAGGATGCACTTCAAGGTGCTTGAAATTTGCAAAATGTTTTCAGAGTAGAAAATATTCTTAACGGTCGAATGTTCGTGTCGATTAGAACTTGCAACGCTGAGGTTTTCTTAGGCGAGGTATGGACAGATACTTCAAAATTTGCTTTTTTGTTGAAAATTGTGGCTCAGCCTTGCTATTTTCTCCTACTCATTGTTCTCAGCTTTGAAGTAAAGCTATCAAAGAATTGCGTCTCCTCATGTAGAAATTTGCCTGGGATTCTGGACGATTGTTTGCTACAGATCACGCGAAATGCTACTAAGCCACATTAGGACATATTATGTTTGCCATGTTTGTTCAGAAACCCCAAAGCACGTGACATTCAAGCCATTTTCGTCGCCGAAGCTTCTGCTATCGCGTCAACGACCATTCCAGCAAAGATCTGAACAACTACCATTCAAGATCTTGGTCAACTCGAAAAATCTACCGCTGAATCTTGGCGCATAATTCTATTATTGTCTCCTTGTCATTCTTTGATTGCCCTGAAACGTGCGAACCCTTTTTGTCTCGGTGGCGCGGAGTTCACCCACCATTCCTCAACAGCCCCGAACCTCTTAAATTCGGAACTGCGCCCATCTCACCTCACTTTACTACATTATCAAAATGCTTCCTACTATCACTCAAGATTCGCCCCTCGCGGCGGCCATCGCTAGGGTCATTCAGCCTAAACTGGTGGAAATGGGATGGAGTACGGATGATGGTCAAGAGGGAGCGCTTATTGAATATATCGTCCTCATGCTAGTGAACGGAAAGACCCAAGAACAACTTGCGACTGAACTTTCCAACGACTTCCTCGGACTAGACGAAGGCGACACACAGGCGCTTGAATTTTCAAGGTGGTTGTTTGGTCAGGTTGAAAGTCTTGACCAACAGATCAACGGAGCCTCAAGTGATTCCGCAACACAACAAGTTCCTTCGTTCGGCCAAGAATCCGGCCAATCCTCAGGGATGGAAGGAAATGGTATGGATGCAGAGATGGGTGATGCGAGTGATTCCATGTGAGTGTGCATAATATTTGAACCATGATGCAATATACTGACCGTGTCTTCTTTCTTGCTAGACCTACAGGACCCAAGGCGATGCGCAACGGACGACAAGCTGGCCGAGGTAGAATGATCAACCAGATCAACCGAAATCTCGATCGCAACCCTGACGGAACTCTCCACCGAGTCCGTGGACAGCAAGGAAATGGACGTATTGGAGGTCACGGCCGTGATCAAATGAAGGGGCCTCGGCGAGGAAACGGCCGAAACATGGGAGGCATGGGAATGCCAGGCAATATGGGAGGTGGACCGATGATGCAAATGAGCCCACAGAACCAGATGCAGATCATGTCGATGTTGGAAGAGCAGGCCAGGATGATGTCTCAATTGATGCCTGGTTTCGTCCCACCTGCCGTGAACCCGGCATTCCAAAACGGAAACCAGCAAGGTCGCTCGCTATTTGACCGAGTTGAGCGTCAGGGCCAGCAAGGCGGTGGACGTTTCAATAAACGCGGCCAAAACCAGAAGCCCCAGGGAGCCAGCGGTGATATGGATACCGAAATGAGCGGCGAGCAAAGCGAGAGCAACCCCGACGCCGTCTGCCGGTTTAACCTTCGCTGCACTCGGAAAGATTGTCCATTCGCCCATCAATCTCCTGCTGCACCTGAGGGTACTTCCCTCGACATCTCTGATGTCTGCTCATTCGGGGCAGCTTGCAAGAACCGAAAGTGTACAGGACGTCACCCATCACCCGCAGTCAAATCTGCACACCAATCCGAGGAGATGTGCCGATTTTTCCCCCATTGCACCAACCCGCATTGTCATTTCAAGCACCCCGACATGCCACTTTGCCGCAACGGTTCCGGCTGCACGACCGAGGGATGCAAGTTCACGCATGTCCAAACTGCCTGCAAATTTAACCCATGCATGAACCCGAATTGTCCATACAAACATGCCGAGGGCCAGCGTGGTTCTTTTCCCGACAAAGTATGGACACCCAAGGTCAGCGAGCGCAAATTTGTGGATGAGGACATGCCCGAAGAGTTGATCAAGCCTGAGACCACGGGAGACGTATCTCAAAACCAGGAGCTTACCGCATGACTCCGCCTTAATTGAAGTTGATGAAATTCTATTTGAAAGATCGCCGTGTGCGAGTACTATCTTGTACAATTTGAATTGTGATGATGAATGGCTGGCTGGGGAGGGCGTTCATAGTTTGATGCATTTGCTTTTCTCGATGGTTTCGAGGCTCATTTATCTGTACATAAATATCCCCGTGGAAAAGAAGAACAGCGAATTTGATTACCAAGAGGATATGTCCTAACTTGGAGAGATTAAGACTATTGCTTTGTCTCACATCCATGGAAACTCGTCTTAAAGCCGATAAGCCGATAAGCCGATAAGAGTCCCCCTTAGTAAGACATCTGAACCTCCAACCAAATGTAGACAGACGAAATCGACGTTCTAGCGCCTCACTTGCCTGTCCGTCAAGATGAGGTTTTTAGCCTCCAATGGCCTTGGAGCCAGGCAGCATCTGCTAGCGACTGCTTTTCGATCCCAGCACCGTGCTTTTCACGCGGCTGTCATTGGGGGTGGCATCACCGGTCTCACATCGGCTTTCCACCTGGTGCAACACCCCAAATGCTCTGGGGTCACAATATACGAAAAATCCCCTCGCCTTGGAGGTTGGATGCGATCTGAGCGAGTTCCAGTCAAAGGAGGCGATGTGTTATTTGAATACGGCCCTCGCACGTTAAGATGCTCGGAAACGCTTGTACCTCTTTGGTACATGGTAACTGTCCCTCAATTGAACACTGCGACTTCCGATACAAAAACCTCTAATGATTTTCTCTTTCTGGCTTCAAGGCTGAACAAGTAGGCTTAATGAATGAAGCAATCTGGACCCCCAAAAATAGTCCTGCCGCAGCCAATCGTTTCATCTATTACCCGGATCATCTCGTCCGCCTTCCAAGCCCACGTCCAGGTGTATCATTCGCGAATAACCTCAAAGATGCCATTCAGACAGTCTTAAAAGAACCTCTTTTCGAGACGCTCATACCGGCTATCCTTTTTGAGAGCTTCAAACCGCCACGAGGGGTCGATCAATGGCAGACGGATGAGTCCATCGCAGATTTCATCTCACGCCGTTTCACTCCGGAAATCGCAGACAATCTTGTTTCAGCCGGGATGCATGGGATATACGCGGGAGATATTGATAGATTGAGTGCCCAGGCTCTCATTGGTCCTTTACGCAACATGGAAGCTACTGGCATCATATCTAGCCTTTTCAACAGTATGCTCTCTAGTCAAAAACGCCAACTGTTTGATGATTATATTGCTGCGGAAATCTCCGGGACCCAATATATGGATTATCTGAAAGGCAATTCGAGTCCAGATGCAACAATAGACGCCCGGCAACGAAGAATGCAATCGACCACTCTCACCTTCAAACAGGGGACACAGCAGCTTGTGGACGCGATTGCTGCGCATTTGGCGAAGTCAAAAAAGGTCACAATAAAAACAAGTTCAGACGTTCAAGCCATGAGCCTAATAGCAGGTCATGATCAAATTTCCGTAGGTTCTTCCCTGACACACGACTGTATAATGAT
This sequence comes from Penicillium longicatenatum, assembly GCF_028827895.1. Taxonomy (NCBI): domain Eukaryota; kingdom Fungi; phylum Ascomycota; class Eurotiomycetes; order Eurotiales; family Aspergillaceae; genus Penicillium; species Penicillium longicatenatum. The sequence goes on along the minus strand of NW_026643121.1, from coordinate 1,105,703 downwards.
TTACATGCTGATGCTTACAGATTACCTCTCGTCAACCCGGCCATGGTATCAGTCGCGTCAACTATGACCGGGTCATTGCGTCGCTTCCAGCGCCCGCATTGGCCAACATCTTGGAGTCAACGCACACGAACCACCCAGGCCAGTCTCTCCCCGGCGAGACCATCAGAAAACTCAAGCAACGTGACTATGCCACCACTGTGATGGTTGTCAATTTATATTATGACGATCTCACACTTCCAGTGGACGGCTTTGGGTACCTGATTCCTCGCTCAGTTCCATTTGAACAAAATCCAGAATGCGGACTGGGTGTCCTCTTCGCGTCTGCTTCTAGCTGGGGCTTTACAAGCTCCACCTCCGATGCTCAATTCATCTCGCAGGATAATGCGCCGGGAACTAAACTTACAGTAATGATGGGTGGCCACTACTGGGATGACTGGAAAGAGTCCGATTACCCCGATCATGACTCCGCTGTCAAAATGGCTCGAGCTTTACTTGAGCGCCACATTGGTATCAAAGATGCTCCCAGCGTTACACGGAGCAGTCTCCAAAAGGACGCCATCCCCCAATACACTGTTGGGCATATCGACCGCAATTTTGATTTGTCTGCGTCGGTGAAGAAGGAGTTCAATAAACGACTTGTTCTCGCCGGAAACTGGTACACCGGAGTTGGTGTCAATGATTGCGTCCGGCAAGGTGCTCTTGCTGCAACAGTTGGAGTCGGCCAGGCGCATATTGAATACTTCTTGGACAACAGGCTCTCGCATGGAGGCAACGGCACTTTGGACTGGGATTTGGAGGGTGGTATTCCCACGGCCCCAGTGCAGTATATCACAACTAAAGACACCTAATGCTGAGTGATGCACTTGTGCACCAAGATGGGCTCGAGGTGTCTATTTGATCGGCATTTCAAAAAAGATAACTGTAACGATAGCTGTAACATATAGAAATATGAGATTTTTAAATCTTGTAATATGCACGAATACTGTAGATTTCAAATTTGTTCCTTGTACCACAGGGGACAGGCTGCGAGACCCCCAGCCGCCCCCACACTGTTTAGCGAGTCCCTGCCCTCGATAAATGTGGTTCCCGATGTATTGGTCCTCTATATTTACAACCGGTCCATAAAGTGAACCAAGCAAGAGTGAATATCCATCCGGGAGGGGTGGAATTGGGAACACCACGGATTTCCTCTCTGCAAGCTTCAAAGTTGCTCCAATGCCACAATTGTGTATTTGGTTGCACACAAAACCTTCGAAAATGGGAATGTATTCAACTCACATCGGGCTGCAGATGGTATCGGGTGTATAGCTTGGGGATGCTGTCACTAGTATGTCGAAGGTGCACACAGGGGCTTGCCCGCGTGTAACCATCCTGATCGTAAGATTCGAGTAAGACTCGACCGGGCCAGCCATATTGAATTGACGAGAGCACTCAGATATGTCCTCAAGCTTTTTCCTGGCCATCCTCCTTTGCTTCCCCATTGGAATCGAATCCGAGCGTTTCGAGTTGCCGAACCAATTCGTGAATTTTGATGACCTTCTCAAGCTGCTCGGGCAGCAAGGCCTCTCCCTGGTTCTTTTTGTCGCGCAGGTCTCGTGCTTGTCTGAGCTTCTTTTTGAGGTTGCGTGCTTTCTTTTCCTTCTCCGCCTCCAGATCAACGGGCTCAGGCTCAGTGGGGGTTTCGTCCTTTTTGGCGGGCACACGCCAATTGTCTGAGCCAGGTCCCTTCTTCTCATTTGAAGATCCCGAAGCCTCGACCTGCTTCGCTTGACGTTTCGCTTCGCGGCGCTTTGCGTTCTTATTGCTGGCAGCTGTGGCGTCTGTCGCTGCGGATTTGTCGTCTCCACTGCTCAAGGGCTCTGCACCCGGCACCCCGCTTTTTTCACGATTTTTCCACGCGGCGGCAGCACGGTTCTTGTAAAGCTCGACATCCTCTGGGGGCTTGTAACCAGGGCGAACGCGAATTTCTCGACGTTTGGAACCATCTGCACGGACCGATGAGGGGATGTAGCTTGCACCGGTTGCATCGGTGGTGATCCCGGCTTTCGAGACGTTAGAGGACATGGTGGTTGGAGGGTGTAGGATAAATTTAGGAAAAAAAAAAGAAGAAACAATCAGCAGAGAAATCGAAAGATCACCAGGGGCGACTCTCAAGAGCCCAAATGTATGAAAAGAAACAATGCAAACTTGACGGATGGCCGGAGTAGTCAGTGTGGACGGGCCAATCAGCGAACCGGGAATTCCCGCAGCTTTTCGTCCTGCGAACTTCCGTCCTTCTCACTCTCTCTCTCATCTCAATTCCCCAGATCTCCCTTTGCTTTCCTAGGTTGTGTCAACACCTTCCTTTCCATCACAATGGCCGGCGTATGTCACCCCCATCTTCAATGGTGCTTTGCGCCATACACGACTCCCTGGCTAACCGCGCATAACAGATCTCCAACGCTATCTACCAGCACGTCTCCCCACCCTCAATCCGATCCGATGGTCGCCGTTGTCGCCTTCAAGTCTAACCGTTGTCCTCGAATCGTGTTTAGGTCCCTCTTCCGCAAGAACGCTGTCTACCTGACCGCTATCTTCGCCGGTGCCTTCGCTTTCGAGATGTGCGTTACATCCATGAACCCCCGAATGATACTCAATTCCTGACCAAAGCTTCGCGAAACAGTTCCTTCGATACCGCCTCCAACAAGATCTGGGACTCCTGGAACGCCGGCGTATGTTACATCATCCGACCCTATCTTCTTCCTCTACCGAGACATACCCGGTGACATCTCGCTAACTGGTTATCTTTGCTTACAGCGCCAATGGAAGGACATCAAGCCCCGCTACCTTGCCGCTGCTGAGGAGGAGGACGATGAGTAAATCAATCACCGGGATCTGGTGACTTCTACCGTGTAGGTCTACGGTCAAAGGGGAAAGCAGAAGCAGGAAAAGCGATCGGCTGGATTCCTCATTATTACCCATTCCAGCCCGCGAGTTTGTACGCGATAGAGCCTTTTTATTTACATTGGAAATTTGTATTCTGGACTCAAATATGATGTGTTGATTCACGGATATATGTACTCCGTAAGATGTGGTGTTCGCGATCGTCTGTGGCGTTTGGGAGCGAGACCGCTCCGTCGATGTCATAACGAAAAATGCTAGAAAAATGCCCTTTCCCACTTGTCCCTAATTGTAACGCTTATCTCCGAACTTGGCCTTCTGTTCTACATCGCAATTTGTCTACGTCCAACTCTTGTGGACCTTCGTCCGATCTTCGACCGCCTCGCAAATCTGTAAGGTCTGACCTAATTGTTCGATCCACATCTTGTCGATTCTCCCCCCACTACAAATCCTCGGTGAAGTCGACTTACAATCGATCCCCCCAAAGCAGGTGCTTCCCGACACGCTGGACGCTCGCTTTCCGACCGTATACCTTTTATAAACCCTTGAATGTTTTTTGCTGCTTCAGCCCACTGAGTGCGCCAACAACCTTCCCAATTTCACACTTGTGCCGAGCGGCTCCGACCCTCTACTTCCATCCGAGAGTCTTAAGCCATGCTTATGCTCACAGAATGTGAGAAAGTCCTTGGCGATGGCCTTCTACGATTACCAGCCCAGCACAACTACCGATACAGCCCACAGGCGGAGAGAGACCTACTAGAGCTGCTCTTTCGATCGCTCGTGGGGCACAACGAGGAGCTGATACACCACCTGTTCCCCGAAGGTGTGCCTACTGGAGCATGGAAACTTGCTGAAGCTCAGGGAGCTCGAGAGGGTGCAGAATACACAGAAGCAGCGCGAGGAAAACGCTGCGGTCACATCTTCCGCGCCGGAGAGGCGACTTACCGATGTATAACGTGTGCTGCGGACGAAACCTGCGTGTTGTGTAGCAGATGCTTCGATGCATCTGACCACACGGGACACCAGTACCAGATTTCTCTATCCTCTGGCAACTGCGGTTGCTGTGACTGCGGCGATGATGAAGCCTGGCGACTACCTCTGTTCTGCGCGATCCATACCGATAGTGGTAATGTCAAGGGCAAAGAGCGTGCTCAGCGGCAGCTGCCTGCAGACTTAGTATCTTCTATTCGCCTTACCATTTCGCGTGTCTTAGATTATTTCTGCGATGTTATTTCTTGTTCGCCGGAGCAGCTACGTCTGCCCAAGACCATCGAAGGTATCAAGCAGGATGAAGAGGCATCGCGACTGTGCCCTGACTGGTCAGACGCGGGCGATCAAGCAGAGGAGGAGCCTGAATACTCGCTCTTGCTGTGGAATGACGAGAAACACACTATCCGAGATGTAGCTCATCAAGTGACCCGTGCTTGCCGTGAAAGGGATAGCTTTGGTGTTGCACGAGCCCATGAGACGAACGACATGGGTCGAAGTGTTATCAAGCATTCGAAAGATCTGCAGAGATTGCTAGCTGTGTCGAAGATTATTGAGGAGATCAAGGTCACTGTCACCATTCGGTCTGCACGCGACACATTCAGAGAGCAAATGTGTGCAACGCTCGTTGAATGGTTGGCAGATATCGCGGGATGCAGTATACTCGAGGATAATGAAATTTTCCGCCAAATCATCTGTGAAGAGCTCCTTGTTCCCTGGAGGAAAGGCAGTGGAGGTTACAATGCGGATATTGGTATGAAGGGAATTGACGACCATGAAAGGGCGGAGCACTTAGGTGGCCGCACCTTCATGCTCAGCCTTCCCACTCATGGCAATCTAGTTCTGCGAACCGATGACGATGATGAAGATGAAGATGACGAGGATGCTATTGATCAGACAAACGAGGTCGACGAGGATGAGGATTATGGAGAAGCCCATGACGATGCCGATGACGAAGATGATGACATGGATATGGAACTCACCCGCCTGCAAGCTGAGGCTGATGGGGACGGTGACGAGGACATGGAAATGGACATGGGTGCTGGAGGAGACCAGTTCGGACCAGACGAGCTTGCCTTAGCCCACCGTATCCTAGCGGGCCTAACTGGCTTGCGGCAGCCACCACCTGAGCCCACAGCCGAAGAAACAGAGGAAGAGGAGCAGCCGCCACATGATCAGTCCAATTCAACTCCTTCCCGTGAGATGGATGATCAGACACCCGACCCCAATAGCTTCGTTTCCATCCCACGAACCCCTTCAGGTGTGGTCAAACCAAAGCCAGGAAGAACAGAAGGGCACTGGCAAGTCCGGCCTCCCCTTCCGGCTGCTGGCGAGAAAGTTGCAGCGTATGAAGATCTGTGGCAGCGGACTCGTCTGGATTGGTTGATTCTCTTTGATCTGAGACTCTGGAAGAAGACTCGCACTGATCTGCGAGACTTGTATATCAGCACCGTTGTCAACGTGCCCCAGTTCAAGCGCATCATGGGTCTCCGCTTGTCTGCCCTATACACGGCCCTAGCTCAGCTTTACTTGGTTGCAGACCGTGAACCTGACCATTCCATTGTCAACCTCACTTTGCAACTTCTGACCACTCCCTCCATCACCGAGGAGATTGTGCTCCGTGGAAACTTCCTTACTAAAGTCATGTCCATTCTATATACTTTCCTGACGACAAGACAGGTCGGAGAGCCGCAAGCTGTCAATCCAAATGCCACTCTAGCATTCGATGCAGGCTCGGTAACCAACAGACGCTTGTATCACTTCTTCCTTGATCTCCGCTATCTGCTCCAATCCGAATACGTGCAGCATCGTGTGCGGACGGAAGAGCAATACCTGCCTCAGTTCTTGGATCTTGTGAAGCTCTCTCAGGGTATCTGTCCGAATGTTCGCGCCGTCGGTGAGCATGTAGAGTATGAAACGGATGCTTGGATCAGTGCTTCTATTCTCATGCGCGAGATAAATCGTCTCTGTCGACAGTTCTGTGAAGCGTTCAGAAATCCTGAAATTGATAATGGACAGAATCTTCTGCGGGCAATCAAGACCACAACAATCACCGCGATTATACATTCTGCAGGCGTGGAGCGCAAGCGCTTTGATCAGGCCGAGATCAAAGAAGAGGTTCGATTCAAGACATTGTACCCATTTGACTTCGAGGTCGGTTCTTCTGGCCAGATTCCTTGCCACCGTGTAGTGGAATTTGTCGTTGAAAAAGGCTCCATCAGTTTCCACCATGCTCTCCACTATACTCTGTCATGGCTCATTGAGTGTGGTCGTGATGTAAGCAGCGACGTTCTGCGCAAAGTCCTCTTCGATGCTGCTATGGATGCCAGAAATGAGCTCCATGCTGCCAAAGAAGCCGATAACAAGAATATTGATGATACTCTTTTGGCTCTTGGACCTGAAGATTTGCTGTTGACCATGTTCGATTACCCTCTGAGAGTGTGTGCTTGGCTTGCGCAGATGAAGGCTGGCATGTGGGTTCGCAATGGCCTTAGTCTTCGGCACCAGATGTCCCAATATCGCGGAGTTTCCTCCCGCGATTTCGCCTACTACCGAGACATCTTCCTTCTGCAGACTGCTCTGGTGACATGTGACCCGAGCAGGGTTCTTGCTTCCATCGCGCATCGATTCGGAGTGGTTGATTGGATGGCTCGCAACTACATGCCTCGTGCTGGTTATGAGGATTCTCAGATTGTTGATGTCGCCGAAGAATTTGTCCACCTGCTGGTCATTTTGTTGACCGATCGCACCTCCTTGACGGCGATTGATGACAGCGCTCATATGACCAAAGAGAACATTAGCCGAGACATTGCTCACGTTCTGTGCTTCAAGCCGCTCTCATTCTCCGATCTCTCAACCCGCCTGAGCGACAAACTTCTTGAATCGGACGAGTTCCAAGATGTGCTGGAAGAGGTCGCAAACTTCCGTCCTCCCGAGGGCTTGAGTGACTCTGGTACATTTGAGTTGAAACCGGAGTACCTTGATCTTGTGGACCCGTACAGTGCACACTACACCAAGAACCAGCGAGATGAGGCAGAGAATATATACAGGGAGTGGATGGCTAAGAAGACAGGAAAGAAGGCCATTGACATTGTCTATGAGCCGAAGCTTCGAACCATTAGCTCTGGCGTCTTCTCTGATCTGGCAGGTTTCACCGGAACAATGCTGTTTGCGCAGCTTGTCCACCAGTGCCTTGAATATGTTATCTTCTGCAAAGAGTGCACTCCATCAATTCCGCCTACTCGCGTGGAAACTTTCCTTCAGGTGATCCTGCATCTCATTCTTGCTGCGGTTCTCGAGGATGAGACTCAAGACGATAGTCCGGAAGCCGAGCAAGAGAGGTCTTTCAACCTACATGCCCTTTCTAAATCCAGGGAAATCAAGGCTGGTAACTTGACTATAGTTGGTCTTTTGGAAAGGATATCGGTGACAAACGAATTCGTTTCATGTGGACCTAAGATTCGTCATATTCTCAAGCGCCTGTGGCAAAAGCGTCCCCGCACCTACACTTCTGCGACCGCTTCTCTCAAATTCCCATTTGATCGTATTGATACAAACTCACCCGCGATCGATATTGACAACGAGAAGGAACTTAAGAAGAAGCAGGCTGTGGAGAGACAGGCGCGAGTGATGGCTCAATTCCAACAGCAGCAACAAAACTTCTTGAACAGTCAAGGTGATATTGACTGGGGTGAAGAAGATTTCAGTGACCTGGGATCCGAGACTGAAGCTGCACCTGAAACAAAGGTCTGGAAATACCCCAGTGGAACCTGCATCTTGTGTCAGGAGGAGACAAACGACTCGAGACTCTATGGCACATTCGCATTGCTGCAGGACAGCACGATTCTAAGACAGACCGACATCAGAGACCCTGATCGAATCCGCGAGGCCATCAGAACACCCTGCAGCTTGGATAGATCTGCTGAAGAAATCCGTCCTTTTGGTGTATCTGGAGAAAACCGAACCACAATTCGTCGGCTGGATTCATCTGGTGGTGAAGTTATCAGTGAAAAGGTTGGCCTCAGTAAGGGTTTCAACCCGAAGAGCACTTTGCGGGGACCAGTGACAACTGGTTGTGGACACATTATGCATTACTCTTGCTTCGAGGTCTACTATGCGGCCACACACAGACGGCATAGCCAACAAATTGCTCGGAACCACCCCGAGAACACCGGACTCAAGGAGTTTGTGTGCCCTCTGTGCAAAGCTCTAGGTAATGCATTCCTGCCAATCACCTGGAAGGGTAAGGAGGAGTCCTACCCTGGTGCATTGAGCACATCCTCCTCTTTCGAGGACTTCATGAACACAGGCCTCAAGAACTCTTTGAACCAGTCGCAAAATTTCCCTGTGCTCATGGTTGAGAAGGACAAGGGGTATCCGCAATCTTATACTGATTTGTTCGTCGACTATCTCTCGAAATCGATGGTTCCTCCGCTGGCTTCCAAGGTCGCCCAGCTCATAATACCCTCTTCAATCCCGGCAATCACCCAATCAGCGCCCGGACAATTCATTTCGAATAACGTGCGGATCGATATGCCTGGTCTCTTCCCTGGCTCCGAAGAAATCTCCCCATCAAGTCCTCTTCAGCAAGCTTCCAACCCGCATAGTCCAATGACTGAACTATTTCAGATCTATAAGCGTCTGAAGAAGACCATCAAAATGAATCACATCAACTCCATCTTCAACAACAGCCCTGATACGATCAACAATGATGACCTCGTTCACACGGACTCTCTGATTCGAAGCTTCGGTTTCAGTATTGCCGCGGTCGAGATCGCTCAACGTGGTATTGACTCGGAACCTGGGTCTACCCTGCTAGACAAGATTCCACCATTGACATTGACACATCTCCGTGTCTTGGCTGAGACCGCGCTTACATACGCTGCTGTTGGAATTGTTTCTGCGCGCAACAATACGAAGAGCCGCCCAGCTCTAGAATTCCAGGAGATGCATCGGCAGAAGATCTGTCAGTTGCTCGTCGGGCATCCCTGCCTGAGCGGCACGCCACTGCTGAACGATGTTCGGAACATTGAGCCTCTGCTTGCCATGGATACTTTTGTGTTCCTCGCAGAGTGCTCGCTCTCCCTACTGCCAGTTTTCAACATTGATATGCGACATCTGATTCAGATGTGCTACGTGGCTGAGATTGTCAAGGTCGCTGTTACATTCATCCTTTGGCCACTAGGTCTGAAGGAAGAGGTCGCCATTCAAGGAGAGGACAGTTTCACCGATGATGACCTTTCAACTGCCCGGTACGATGTGACGAAACATTTCTTTGAATCAGTTGTCTCTGAGCTCAGGGCCAACTCCGTCGGTCGCGCCGAGGGATCCTCGTGGCCTGCAGCAAGCGGTTTCGTTAAGGATGGAGAGGAGTCAGCAACTCCCGGCATCATCATTGCTCTGCGCCGTCTCGTTTCAAGCTACGCTCTTACCTTCCTGCGCAAGACTGTTATCCTTCTGAATGTTCAGCACGGTGTCGATTTCCCTAACACCGGTTTCACTGACGTTGCCTCGTCCGAATTGGACAGACTCACCAAGGCTCTTCATTTACCTTCCCTTGACGAGATCTTGATGACCATTAATCCAGCACGAACAAGCAGCAGTCCATTCGATGCTATCATTTCCGGATGGATCTTCCACTGGAATGCCTCGCGCTCGGGCATTCGCTTCGAGGATCACCGCCTGTGGCCCAGTCTTCCACACCCAGCCATCTTCGAACTTGTTGGCTTGCCCAAATACTTTGACAGCCTGATCGAAGAGGCAAACAGGCGCCGCTGCCCCAGTTCCAAGAAGGAGCTCAGTGACCCAAGTATCTGTCTCTTCTGCGGTGATATCTTTTGCTCTCAGGCAGTATGCTGCATGCATAACAAGCTGGGTGGCTGCAACCAACATGTTCAAAAGTATGATTCCCTAACCAATATCCTTGATTTAAATTTCACTTTTTCAAAAAAGTTGTGTCAGAAAACTAACATCCCAATACAGATGCGGAAAGAATATCGGTCTCTTCATAAACATCCGCAAGTGCACAGTTCTTTACCTCCACAATCAAAACGGATCTTGGCACTATGCTCCTTATCTCGACCGCCACGGCGAGGTAGACCCCGGTCTTCGACGCAATCGCCAATTGATTCTGAACCAAAAGCGTTACGACCGGCTCTTGCGCGACGTGTGGCTGTCTCACTCAATCCCCGCAACCATCAGCCGCAAACTAGAGTCCGAGATTAACAATGGTGGATGGGAAACGATATAATGAACGTCATTGACCAAAAGCAAATTGTACGGTTTTGTCTGCTGTTTTATCCCCTGCGCTGCGGTTATCATTTCATATGGAAGGCGAATATTCCGGCTAGCGGTGGGTTTGTTAATGATACTTGTATTTCTTTTTCTCCCCTCCTTCCTGATTGATCCTGTTGATTATTGGCCATTCCTATCCTGTACTTTTGATGACGATGTATATCGAATTCGAGGACTTTCCATACCTCACTTCGTTCGACTGTTCTCAGTACCATGGCGTGTTAACAGGTTCTTACACTTTACTCAGGCAAGCACTTCATGTCAGTCCTTCATGTCCTTGACTTTAGTAGAAGCAGTCTAGGGAACACCAGCTCAGGGCGATGGCTATAACGCTTAGACATATAGCGAGCCCCAGAGTTCAAATGATCCAAAACGAATACAATGGGGACCGTAAGTATTTCCCCAAGTGCGGGTCCGGTAGGGTCACCCCAACCAATTAACTTTTGGGAAGGCATGTACCACTCAGTATTAAGAGGGCTCGCTTCAAAAAAAGTTTCACTTTAACCCATGACTATAGAGAAGTATTCTGAGAAGATAATTTGAAGATTCATATGGCTTTGGTGACGATAGAGCGGTTTGAAAGTTTATGTGCAGATATGGAGGACCCGCCGAGGCATTCACTGAGCTTTTAAACCCCTTCAACATTGTTTACATGTTGTTAAAACAAGAACTTCTTAGAATGTACCTAAAGCTTATTTATAGAGGAAGATATAGTAGTATTTAATAGTACCTTCAGGGGTATGTACCGGAATTATGGTGAGGAATACTATACGTAAAACTAATGTGATTGTATAAAGGGTGACGAGACAATTACTAGTGGTTAGAAAGCTTTAGGTGGATTTTTATAAATCATTAAGTAATGTTTTTGCGCTTTAGATGGGCATCAATAACTATGCGTAATGATATGGAATTTCAGTACGATATGGTGGTGCGGTGAACTGTTTAGTGAATATATACAATTGATGGGGTAGGCCCGAAGACTGGTTTGGGGAAATACCTTTGACTAGATAGTGTAATTTCAGATTTCATGACTTATGAAGGTTCACATCTCTCTGGTAGCTTTCCTAAGCTGTATATTGTCCGGCTTCAACTACTGATAAGATAGCCCTTATCGCACGCGCCAAGAACGCGCAGATGCTAAAACTGACGTCGACCTACAACGTTTTTGATGCCCAAATCACAGCCATGAACAACGAGCAGTTCCGACGGCTGATAGCCGACAATACCTCCTCGGCCAAGTCTGGAGAGAAATCCTCACCCTCGTCCCGAAATGCAGCCCCGGGCAGCGCAACACCAGGCGGCGGGTTACTCGGTTCGCGAATGCGATCCAGCATTCCCATGACCCCGTACGTTTCCCCCTCCTTAGCCAGTGTACAACTCGGAGCTCTGCTAACTATGAAATGCTTGCATCGTCTAGGCGCGCCGTAACTGGTGTCGATTTTGCCCGCCAGCTCGCAGAACAGCGTCGCGAAGGAGGCGACCGACCCACAAAACGTTTCAAGTCCTCTGCTGCACCGAAGGGCTCCAAGTTACCAGCCGGCTATCAAGATCGCGCACAACTGCGCAATGCGAATGCTGAAGAAGAGGGAGATGATATCTCGAAGCGCATCAAGGCGCTGGAGGATATGGTGAAGCTGGGCCAAATTGACCAGGCCACATTCGAGAAATTGCAAAAGGAGCTTGGAGTCGGTGGAGACACTGGAAGTACGCATATGGTCAAGGGTCTGGACTGGGCATTACTACGCCGAGCCAGGGCCGGCGAAGACGTCTCACAGGCACCCGAGAAATCGGAGCCCGCTCCCGCGGACGAAGCGCTTGTCGGCGAAGATGCGGACGAGGCATTTGAGCGCCTCATGGAAGAAAAGGGAATGGAAGAGATCCAAGCTGCACCAAAAGAACAAAAGGAGAAGAAGAAGGGCACGATGGCGCCCCCGCCAGCACGGAAGAAGACCAGGGATGAGATTCTACAGGAGTTGAAGAGTAAGCGGGCTGCTGCGAGGGTGCCAGCTCCACCGCCTGAGTCAGTGTTGGGAGCTAAGTTTAAGAAGCTTGGTGGTGGCAAGCCGGAGAAGAAGCGATTTGTGGAGACGGATGAGAGTGGAAGGAGGAGGGAGGTTTTGCTTATCACTGATGCGGAGGGCAACACGAAACGGAAAACACGCTGGCTTGATAAGCCTGGTGAATATGTTAAGCGTGATACGATGCCTATGCCAGATAAGGATGCGAAGCCTCTTGGTATGGAAGTTCCGGCTGAGATTGCGGCTAAGATTGCTGCTAGCGCTGCGCTAGAAGAGGATGATGATGGCGATATCTTTGCGGATGTTGGCGCCGATTATAATCCTCTTGCTGGTATCGAGGATGAAGATGACTCTTCATCCGATGAAGAAGGGGAGGCGAAGGATACAGTCAAGCCACGGAAAGAGGAGAAGGCTGTCCAAGACGAGAACCAGAAACCTGCTGCTGAGGCACCTTTTTCCAAACCTCGCAACTACTTTGCTACTGCTTCTTCTTCTACGGCTGCTGAAGAAGAGCCTGAAGACCGTTCCAACCCTCTCACAAAGGACCCGACTATTCTCGCTGCGCTTAAGCGAGCAGCCGCTCTCCGGCAGGCCTCGCCATCCGCTGAAGACGAGGGCGACTCCACCGAGTCTTCCCTGCGGCAAAAGAAGTTCCTCGAGGAAGCTCGACGACGGGATGCCATGGATGCTGCGGATATGGATCTCGGGTTTGGAGGCAGTCGGAACGAGGACGACGAAGATGAGGACGCTGTGCTACTGGACTTTGAGGATCGTGGTGCCAAGAAGCGGAAGCGTGGACCCAAGAAAAAGAAGGGAGACAAGGACAGTGTGGATGATGTGATGCGTGTGCTGGAGGGACGACAGAAGGAGTCGAGGTAGGCATGAGGCTATTCACAGTACTGCTCTTCTTTGCCGACTTGTTGGCTTATGAATACTATCTCTACTACTCAGTTGCTCATCCTACATGATGCTACTAGATACCCTAATCTTGCAAATATGACTAGATCATGACCGCTGAATCCACAAACATCACGTTTACGTGCAGTAGTCCAACTAGGTAGAGTATCGCTACCCAGTAGAAGACAGGTATCGAGGTACTGCATCGGCTGCTATATGATCCACCTTCCTATGTTCTATGGTGTCCCCGGGGGTGGAGGATCTCACCAGTAAGCCAATTGCTGCGAGGAAACGTGATTTCCACCCCAAGCCCCCGCTCATTGTAGATTGCCACGAACCCTTTCAAGGAGCCGTGACTGGTCTTGGATTGTTGCTCTTGAAGCCTGAGCTGCAGGTTATCTGTTTCCTACCCTCTGCTCAGCCGACACTTCTAGGTGAGATTTCAGCTCGACGTCGTGGTTTACATTCTTGGTTTGTGTCTTCTCACCGGCGTTTGGGCGGATAATATCTCTCTTCCTCATCTAGGTTCACCTTGCAACAAATTTCCTGCCACGATCCAGCATGCGAACTTGGATGCACGAATGCGCTCATGTTCAGATGGTCCAAGCGTCGTAATAAGGGAGGTTCCAATTGTACAAGGGCACGTTTCACGAGAGTAACAGACATAAACTCAGTATGCAGTACCAGAGTAGGTAGCGAGGTATGCACGTAAGTATCTGGCGTTGTCTTCTTTCTGGACCCGAAACAAAACAGTCATGGACAGTCAGTTACCGTATGTAAATTACCCGGTCCAGGCGGAGCGGTTTTGTCCGTTTCCATGTACATCCATCAAACTTCCTAATGAGCATCTTGTGGCCTCGTAGGCCTCTACATACTCCTACTTCTTTCTTCTATGCACATGGATTATTTCAAACACGCAGAGCCATGACGGGGAAGCGCAAAGGGCCACCCCCGGAGAAGCGTCCTCCTATCACGCATTTTCTCTGTCTCCCGTTGGTCAATTTGAACTCGATCCCTCAGCTGGAAGCATCAATAGCTGCTTTCAAAAAGGATAATCCACCAGTTCCAGTTGCGGACTTACTCCAAAACCATGCTCAACCGTCAAGAGATGCCTCGCGGCCCCCCATCCCCGAGGGCGCTATTCGTCCCCTGGGCACGCTGCATCTAACACTCGGCGTCATGAGCCTCCCAAGCAAACGTCGTTTAGACGAAGCCATCTCTTTTCTACGGTCGCTCGACCTAGCCAAGCTGATGCACGAGGCGGAACAAGTAGCGCTCCGAAAGAAAAAGCGAAATTCCCCCAAACCAGCAAACGATGTGGCGAGACCTCCCAAACCCTTGTCCATCTCTCTGGAATCTCTGCATGCACTACCCAGAGCAAATTCAGCTACCGTTCTACATGCCTCGCCTGTCGACTCCACAGGCCGCCTGTACCCATTCTGCCTGATGCTGCGGGATAAATTTCTCGAAGCGGGTTTCCTGATTGAGTCGACAGGGAACACCAAGAACAAAGAGCCTGCGAGGAGCAGTGTTCCAGATCGAAAACAGAATCAACCGGGATTATCTAGCGCTCGGGAGACGACCGAACTGGATCCTTATGCTGCGGCTCTTGCCCGACAATCGAAATTACGGCCACTTCTTCTGCATGCGACGATTGTAAACACGATTTACGTGCGGCAACCGAAGCCCGCGCGTGGTTCTTCAAATTCTACCACACAATCTGCTAAGGGCAAGAAAACGGTGACGCGCTTTGAGTTTGATGCGAGAAAACTTCTGGATCGGTATAAAGACTATTATGCCGATGAAGCGAGGACAGTGCCGCGTCGGCAGGCCGTTTCTACTCCCCCTTCTGCGTCTGTACCGGCTAAGCCAAAGCATCCATTCGTCTGGGCGAAAACAATTCCGATTGACTCGGTGACTATCTGTGAGATGGGAGCGAAGAAGCTTGATCTTGATGGCGATACTGACGGGTTGAAAGCGCGGCTTGGCCAGGAGTATACCACTGTTGCGCGTCGGGGTTTCGGTCCCCGGTAAATGATGTCGAGTGGACTACAGCTTAAACCACGTAGTTGGTCAGATCAAATTCATTTCTATTATTCGTGGCGCTACAGTAGAAGTTGCTTGCTAATTCGTTGACAAAATGGCTCAAGGTTCCATCCCAAGCCAGCTTGGGACCAATTCCCAATTCCAATACCCAGTGGCTGTTAGTTTCCTTCCTCCGGGTTCTTCAAGTGGCATAAATCAATCACCTCACTCGGCTCATGATGGTCTCTACGCCTCTTTCAACAGACAACTCTGCAGCCTTGGCTTTAACAGCACTGATCATGCTTCGCTCAAAGTCATCACGGGTACGCAAGACAGCCTCGACCCATGAGAGCTGAAGATCCCAGTACTCCAGCTTGAAAGCCTCGTAGACACTGACGACTCCCTGGCCCTTTTCGGCTTCGAGCAGGCGGACCAGCCAGTCCACAAGACGCCATTTTTGCTTGATGGTTCCTTCGAAGGAGTCCTCGTATTTCTGGAAGAAGGCAAAGACAGTAAGGACATCGTCTTTGAACTTTTCTGTGAATGGATCTACGTTGCGGCGGAATTTGACGCCCTTGTTGCGGACAGAGGATAGGTACCGGACTAGCAATTCGTCGGAGAGTTCCTCCACAAGGATGTCGACTAGGGATGGGTGCAGGACGGGAGTGTAGTCGGTCATGTAATCTTCGAAGGTGGATGTGATCCGCTTGATGGTGTACTCGCCGTACCACTTTGCGGTGAACAGATCTGGGATCACAGTGGCGAGGTCCACTGCGAATATGACCTGCACGAACTGCGCCAGGCAGTGTGTGCTCAGATCCACGTAGCCGTCGCGTAGTGCATCTAGCTCCTCGCTCGCCCGTGTCGCCATGTACTTGGGTGTCACTAGTGGCTCGATGTCGCGCTTGAATCTTGAGAGATAGCCCATCTGGCCTGTCTCTTCATTGTCGTCGATGCAGGCAATCTGATCGCTGGCCACTCCGACTAACCAGTCCTGTAGCAATTGGATACCCTCGGCCTGTTCGGCACCGGCAGCCTTGACCTTGCTGCATTCTTCGTCGATCAAGGATTGCCATGCGCTCTGTCGGCCCTTCAGGGAACGGAACATGGCATCAATGATACCTTCAACCACATCAGCTCTTTCAGATGCGCCCGCAGCGACAACCTGCTCATGAAGCATACGCCACATATCCGCGAGTGTCTTGGTGCGGAAAACGCCTTCTGCGTTGGTATCCAGTGCATCTGGTTGCCGCTCCACAAGTCCTTTCTTTTCAGTCTCGAAAATGCGGTCCATCCATTCTTCAACGGCGCTGATAATGACACTCTGCCACTGGCGGATAAGTTCTGGCTCCCGGTCATCAAGAAGGTTGGGCTGAAGCTCATTCGGCATCCAGTCGAGTTTCTTCATCTTCTTGTAATACTTGTCACCCCAGTGGATAATCTTTAGCAGATTGTCTGCAGGAATCTCGGGGTCATCAATCATAGAGACAAGGAAGTCGTGCATCATGCGATGGTAAATATCGGTGTAGGTCTTGTAGATCTTCCATTTTTTCGGCACCAGGTTCTGCATTCCCTGCTTGACCGTGAAAAGATCATTGAAGAACCACCGGAAACTCTTTTCGAGAAGATCTGGATCACCGAGGAATTGGTCCTTGGTATTGTCGAATTGATTCTGTGCGTAGAATTCAATTGCCTGTATGAGCTTCTCTTTGTAACCGCGAACCGTCTTCGGTCCAATATTCATGGACTTGAACCGGCTAGCTAAGTCCTTGTGGTCCTTTTGCGCTTCTTGCAAAGCCCGCACGGTAGCATCATTCTTCTCCTCATTATACACCAAAACCGCCAATCGAACAACCATGCTCTTGTTATCCTCCTGAATCAACGGGATCAGGTTCATGCAGGCCGTCCCAAGATGATCATCAAACCAATCAATAACAGAGTCCAACCCCTGGAAATACTCCATCAGAGTATTCTCTGCACTAGGGTCCTGCGCCTTCCGGATCTGATCCATGGCCTCATCCCTGAAATCCCTTAGTCGAGAAATTTGCATGTGAGCCCGTAGCAGGTTTGGCTGATTCTCAAGATCATCATCATCCTCCCTTAGCAGCTCTTCAACCTCCTGCAGATCTGCACTGAAGTTTCCCAGCCCCTTCTTCATCATCAATGTCGCATCGAAGCCCCGCTGGATCCGCGCTAACCTATCAATCTGTGCGAAGTCCTCCACACTCTCCTGCGATTCTGCGCATAACTTGTCGATTCCGGCCAATTCGTCTCTCGTCTTCGCCACCTGGCGCTGGCCCTCAGTCAAGGTCCCGATACTGCGCTGCACGGCTTCGAGCTGGTCGCGGAGGCCTTCGCGGAGCCGTGAGTCGACGGCTGTTTTCTTGCGCAGGTACTCGGCTTTCAAGCCCCCAATCTTGTCTAGATCTTCCGGGTGTCGGAGCAGGTCTCCAAGTCGGGGCATTGCAACCGTGCCATCTGTACTGCCATTTTGTGCCATTGTGGCGGCCTTATCCATGATTGTTGAGAGGAGCTGGTGGTATTGGTGTAAGGGTCGGTAATCGGAGGCACCGCGGTGCGGCTCGATTCTTAGGTGCAGAAACGGTTGAAAGGTGCGGGCATGTGTCTGAAACCAATGGTATTGTCGTTTAGAAATTGGATTTTGTTTGTGCCATTAAGCAGGCTCCGAGATCCAGCACCGCATTACCGTGTACAACTTGTCGCTCCACCTGGAGATGGAGAGCTGCGGAGCTCCAATGGCTGGAGCGGCAGAATCCATACACGTGAGTCACCGCCCAGGAATTTGCGGCTTTGCATCGTACACTGATCACGTTGATCAGGAACTCCGTACTCGACCACTTTTGTTACGCGCGGATTGACAATTAGTTCAATTGTCTGCCGTCTCTTATCTCCTCCCACTCCATCAATTCACAACTACTGGGAACCTACCCGTCCGCAACCCTATCCGCGCAAAGCGATCTATTCCGAACGGCGCACGCCTAACCCACCGACAACTACAAACATCCTCAATCTCCTTCAAAATGAGCTACTTCCGTATCACCCTCCTCCGATCGGCAATTGGTCTTCCCCGCCGCACAACAGACGTCCTCAAGGCGCTTGGTCTGAAGAAGCGTATGGCCACTGTCTTCCACCCCGTGTCGTCCTCTGCTGCGGGTCAGATCATGAAGGTCAAGGAACTTGTCGAGGTTAAGGAGGTGGAGAACTACATGAGCCAGCATGAGGTGTGGCTCGAGCGGAAGCCTGACCCGGGATACTATGTTGAGAAGACCATTGCGCAGGAACGGGGAGAGTCGCTCCAGCAGTAGATACTGTTGGTCCATCTCTGTTCTTGAAATGGAATGAAAGGCCGAGAGGATGAGCGCTGGATCGTCTATGGATCTCCTTGGTTACGGAGCTTTCTGGACTCTGCCCGAGCCTTTCTTTCCAGAACTTGATGTGCATGGAGACTGTCTGGTTGTCTTTTTTTATGTTTTGCATGGAGCGGGCTTATTGTTTCTATGTCATGTATTTTATTTCTATGGCCACTTGGTTTCAGCCGTGGCCTTACTCTTTTCCTTTCTCTCTCGCCGACTATGTATTATACGGAACATTGACTCAATACACTTGAAAAGGAATATGTGCAATTTGAATTGATGTCACTAAAAATAGGATAAAGGCGCTGGCCGTTTGTGTGTTCAGTCTGCATAGGCAGATAGAAGGGCGTGCTTAAAATCATACCATAAACGCCGCAAGGTCCAGTTTAGAAGACGAGAGCGAGCCTCCAAGAGTGGCTCCGTCGGCTCCCTCCGCAGTCAACGACTTCAAATTCGGGGTTTATTTAGGCATCTGTTCCCCGCACCAGTAGCAACCACCTTGAATATACATTGAAAGACAGGAAAAGAGAATGCATCTTGCATACAAGGCTTAAGCTTTGTACAGAGTGTCAAGGAAGCCCACGGCCAAGCGGCTGATGACACTCTTATCTGGGATGCTGCCGGCAACACCATAGAGGGTGGAGGTATCGCCACGCTGCAAAATGTATGACTTTCCTTGCCTGCGACGCTCCTCAGCCTTCTCAAGTTCCTTGTCAATGACCTTGACCAAATCAGTGATGAGTTGGTCTACAGCCTTGGCGGTAGGGATGGTGAAAGCGCAGTGCATGGCCGGGGGCGATTGCAGAGCATTGAGGTGCCATCCCATGGCAGTCAAGTCATCGGCAATATCGTAGATATCGATGGCGCCGTTCTTGCTGCGGAAGGCGATCACGCTGACCATCGGGTTACCGATGAGCTCCATGTGCAGCGAGATGACGGGGTGCTCGCGAATAGCAGACTCAAATTTGCGCGCGGCATTAATGATTTCGGTACAGCTGTTGATGTAACCGGACTCACCGACGCTCATCAAGCTAGCCCAGCAACCAGCGATCAAAGCGCCTGGTCGTGAGCCAGCCACCGAGGGCGAAGCGTAGACACCACCTGACCAATCGGGGTACACAAAGTACTGGTGGCTTCGGTAGGCTTTATTGCGGTAGAGCAGAACGGAGTTACCCTTGGGCGCGAAGCCATACTTGTGGGTGTCCACACTGATGCTAGTGACACCAGGCTGGCGGAAGTCAAAACCGCCTTCCTCCTCATACGGCGAGGGGAACCCAGCCTTCTTGAGAGAGGCAATACAGAACGATCCCAAGCAGCAGTCCACGTGGAGGGGAATCTTATACTTGGTCGCCAGACGGGACAAAGCGGGAATGTCATCAACCATTCCGTGAGGGAAGTTCGGTGCAGATCCAACAAGAAGAATAGTGTTGGGGTTAATCAGACGGCGCACGGCATGTATGTCAACCTGGAACTCAGGCTCAGGACACGGAACACGGTGCAGCTTGATCTTGAAGTAGTTGCAGGCCTTAATGAAAGCAGCGTGGGCTGTGTCGGGAATGATCCTATAAACCGTCAGTAAGCGCAAAACGGCTGAATGTTCAAGAACCAAACTCACATTTCCGGCTCTTTGATACCGCGCTCCAAGAATCCCTTTTGCCGGGCACCCAGACAAGCCATGATGATCGATTCTGAGCCACCACTGGTGGTGACGCCAGCGCCATCAGAGGGGCCATTGAACATGTTCAAGACCTATATTAAATTAGCTTCTATACAATGACCCCATGTCTGCTTGGACGGGTTTCTCTCATGGAGTCACATACCATAGAGACAACCTCAGCCTCCATTTTCCGAACTCCAGGGAAGACGTCAGGATGAATCGGATTCGCAACACCAAATTGGCCAAAAGCCTCCGTTTGGAGTTTCAAAAGGTCCTCGCCTCCATGATACACAGCACCGCTCACCCGGCCATCTTCCCAGCGCGTGTGCTTCATATCAGCGAGTTTCTTGAGCTCCTCACGGACCTTCTCCGGACTCCAACCTTCCTTCGGAAGAGTAAGGTACCGATCAGTGTCCGGACCAGTCGGCACAAGCTTCTTCTGCAAATCATCCAAAGCAGTCTTCACCTCCTTGTCGACCTTGCCGCGCACACCGGGGGTGCGCAAAAGGACTGAGTAACAAAACAGGCGGATGGCGAGGTAGACATTGCGGATGCTGCCGAAAAGGCCGTAGCCGCGGAGGGAATAAAAGGTTTTGCGGGTATAACGGAAAAGGAAGAGTACAAATACAATGTTGCGAATACTGTGAATATTGAGAGGATTTGTTAGCAATGATCTGCCAAGTCCGATCCGCGTTGGTTTCGCGGGGAAAAGTCCTACTTACAGGTCCAGATTTACGGCGGACAAATGGGCACTGGACGCACGGCCATAGCCTTGCAGTTTGTTCTGCAAGGCGACTGGGAACGCCGAATAACTCATTGTGCCCGTGGGATGATCCTGGGGAATAACGATGCAGATGGGGAGATTGGAGATGATGGGGCGGAGGTGGATATTAAGTAAGGTCCGAGTCTCCGTACCCGTTCACGTCAGCCAAGCCGAGGCAGTCCACATGTGTCTTATCTGATATTGTAGATTGGACGCTGATGGACATTCAAGTTGATTTTCTGCTTACATCAATTTCAGTTTACATTTTGCTGCAAGCTTATAAGTCGACTTATTCATTGCTGTAGCCAAATAGGCTTATGCGCTTATGTACAGTAGAGAGGACTAACTCTCCCAACACTAACCCAATTTTTCCTTTCTGGGTTCCAAAGTGTATAAAAAAACACAAAACTTTTCTCAAAGCCTGAGAACATAACAAAAGGAGAATTCCCAAACACATAAAACACATCAAATCATCAGAGATATCTCAGCACCTTGACTTTCAAGCGGGCTGCCGCTATGCAAGCTCATGGACGCGGAAATGGTCTGGCGAATAATACGCACGCTATTGAACACAAAGGAAGAATGATAGTTGGAGAAGCTTAAACGGGAACGCCATTGCGCTCAGCCTCAAGAGCCAGCTCCTTCTCCTTGGCGGCGAAGATAGCCTGCTCCTCGGCGTTCAATTCCATCAGGGGCTTGTTCTCGCCAGACTTGAGGTTTCGGTGGTAGGCACGGATGATGCTGTCAGCGTCGTCAACGGCAATGGGACGGATGTCAGCCAGAGCCTTGATCTTGGCAGTGCACTCCTTGTACTGAGCATCGCTCATCTCGAGCTTGAGCTGCTGAGCACGAGACTTGATGGCGTTCCAGCCAGTCAGACGGGAGGCGAAGTGCACGTAACGGGTCATACCGAAATCAGCGGGGTTGATGATCTCGTAGGTGCTGGGGTTGTTAAGGATAGCCTTGGCGTGGATACCAGCCTTGTGGGTGAAGGCACAGAAACCGGTGATGTAGTTGTTGAAGGGAATGTTGACCTCAACAGCCTCAGCGACGAGGTCCTCAATGTCCTTGAGCTTCTCGAGCTTGTACTTGCCCTTGACGTATTCGGGGTCGGCGACCATCATGCGGGCCATCAGACCACCCAGAGGGGTGATACCGTTACGCTCACCGATACCGAGAACGGAGGTATCAATGTGGGTGGCACCGGCTTCAAGGGCACAGTAGGCATTGGCGATAGCGCAGCCAGTGTCGTTGTGGAAGTGGGTCTCGATGTCACAGCCGACAACACCACGGAGCACACGGACGAGCTCGTAAACCTGGCGGGGGAGGCACAGCCAACGGTGTCGGCAATACCAACACGCTGAACACCGACCTTGTCGACGGCAGAGTAGATGGACAGAAGGTCAACCAGGTCGGAACGGAAGGAGTCCTCGCTGGAGAAACGGATCTCAATGCCCTTGGACTTGACGAACTCAATGACCTCGATAGCAGTGTTCTTGATGTAGGTCATGTCCTTGCCGTGGGAGTGCTCACGGAGGTAGGAGGAGGTACCAATAACGACATCACTGGTTCAATGGTCAGTTATAAGTCCCATAAATTCTTAAGCTTTTGCTTCCATGACTCACACTCCATCAACACCAGTCTCAACAGCAACACGGGCATCATCCATGTGGCAGCGAATGTGGGTGAGGATCTACATCACAATTAGCCTCGAGATTTGAGCCGAGAACTCCCATTTCTCGGGAATTTGCCACCGAGATAAATAACGTACCTTGGCCTTCAGACCAAGCTTGCAGATAGCCTCGCAGTCGGCACGAGACTGCTCGGAAGCGCAGGGGCTAGTAAGCTCAATCTAAAATGGAAATTGTCAGTCTTAGATACGTTGCTGCCGGTATAGCGAATGACTCACGTAGTCCACACCGAACTCGTCCAAAGCCTTGGCGATCTCAATCTTCTTCTCGGTGTCGAAGAAAGCATTGGCAAACTGCTCACCCTCACGCAGAGTGCTCTCAATGATCTTGAACCGGGAGACATTGCTCAGGAAATCGGTGACGCCCACGTTGTGGCCGTAAGGGTTGCGGGAGGCGGAGGGGTGAGGGTTCTGGCGAGTCTCAATGCCAGTGAAGCCTGCTCGCAATCTTGCAATTAGAACTCCTTCGTCTTGACTGGGTACAACATCGAGCTCTGCAAGACAAAATTGACATACCGTCATGGCCGTTGGCGCCATTGGCCTGCACAGCGGGCTCGGGGTCGGCACCGGGACACATTGTGGGTATAGAAGTTGGTGGGGTTATGGAGGGGTAGTGGCGGTGGTTAAGGGTCAGGGTATAATGGATTAAGCTCAATACCCGGGGTCAAGTAAGTTTCTCGGACGATATTTATGTTCAAGAGAGGGGAGAATCAAGAGAAGTAAGAGTCATAAAGTGGAGTGGGCGGTGTGCCCATTTGCGTAGTAATCTTCCTTCGCTCGCTCGGCGGCAAAAAAATAGTCGAAAAATTTCACTTTGTTGCGGGGTGGAGCAAGGGTTGCGCCGAATGCGCTCATAGGTCCCCCTCAATCACCGTGGCATTTTTTTCGGTCTTTTTTGTTCTGTATGACTCAAATTTCAGATCGGCTACTTCTAATACCTCATAAAGTTCTCCTGCATACAGGCATGGCATTTTTGTACTACGCATGGCGAAAATTTGCAGTTTCTTGTTCCTCTGTTCTTTGCTACATACTCCGTGCCCCAGGAGAACCGACATCGGCACGGCGGGGTCCATGTCTACGTACAGTAACCGGTGGACTTCGCCGATGCCAAAGACTAGAACCTTATGCTTTACTAATCTTTTCCTATTTCTGAGATAACATAGATTACAATTTCATACGTCGTCATAATCATCGGCCCAACGCCAATTGGCTGTCTACCCTGTTCCACCTGAGACGTTCGATCTACTATATGCAAAAATGGAATAAGCACCTAGATTATGCTATGTCTCTTCCAATTGCCATGGTTGAGAAAAGGCAGAGAAGAGAGGGAGACAGAGTGAATGCTACTGTCTAAGTGACTGCTCGCGCCATCGATTAAATCAGTATATTGTATAATGCTATCCGGTCATATGAACACTCATTGTGCAAAACTTGGAAATCAACCCTGGAGATCACTCCAGTCTGGCAGAAAGGTGATGCAAAGGTAATGAGAAAAGCTGCAGAAAATCAAGGCAACCACGGGCGCCAAGTCAAAGTTTTGAGCCTTAAGCTAAACCCAATCAGGAATGATGACTGATAATTCAGGCTTGCTTGTAGTGGCTAGTTACTTGTACAGTGGAGGCAGAAGGCAGTGTCATTAACCTTCAAAAAAGGCAAAAGCAAAATAAAAAACATCAAATGGCCTCGATCCCATTACTCCTGCCTCAGTAGCCGAGGTGCCAACAGCTGCAGCTCGATTTCTTCCTGGGAAGGCATGGATGATTCATCCAACCCCAAGTGGTCAGCTTCAGGCTTGGGCCAATGCACTCCCAGTATCCCGTCCAGACGCATGTACAAGGCTTCAGGCGGGAATTATATGAGTATCGCGGTGGTTATGCTGCCAATATGAATAATAAGGCAAACAGTAAAGGTCATCGGGTCACGCGAGTTCTGAGAAGGCTGGAACAGTGAGCAAAGAATCAAAGATAGGATCGATCAAGCTTTTAAACTTACATTTGATGTCTCGGTGAAGCCTTTGGTGTTGAGGCACCTTTGTTTGCTCGAAAGCGCGGCAGCTTTGATTTTATGTGACGGTACCAGCGTTAAGTTTTTGGTTAATGCATGGAGGACGCGCTCGTCTTCGCTATTCTCAAAATCACATTGCTTATGATTCGAAAATTCTGTTCGAACGTACAGAATATGCTATGGTTGACAGTCTTCAAGATGAGAGAACTATGAGGGCAGCATAAAGTAATGCGATATGTGGGAATTCGGCCATGATTACGTGGAAATTGGATCATTCATGGAGCGTAAACCACAAAGTTGTTGAATCTCCAGGGCTGCTATTCATATAGACGAAACAACGACAAAGCGATACATTCTTAGTACTTCTTCTAATTGGATTTGTATACCTTACCCGCGAGCCTTCCTGGATCGTGTTAGGTCCACATGTAGTCATTGTAGTTCCGGGCAGTTTGTATACTCTCAACTTTCATCTCGCACTCTTCTATCACTATGTGCCCACGCCCGTGGTTTAAAGCTCTGTGTATGGAGACTATCATACAGCTAGTAGAGACCTGCTTTCGTAGAGCACAATTGAGATATCAGATAGCCTTGCACGAATTGCCACTCTTTGGAGGGCTATTGTAAGCTTACAAGTATAAACGTACTCTTGTTTTCAGCGAGTATCAAAAGTGCACATACAACAATTTGTGCTATAATTAAAGATACAAATGTGCTATAGAATGGTTTAAAACTACTCATAATGACTCAAAAAGACTTCATTGGTAGTTGAAATATGTTGGCTTGGTGGTCTGGCACAAGGCGAGGACTGAAGCTTACAGTATAACATTGGTGTTTAGGCGACTGACGCAATGGACACATAAGGGGCTCCTATTGGCTACATTTTGAATCAAACGTAGGCACATATGTATGTATCTTTAAAAATAGAAGAACAGAATTAGAGTATGCACATCATATTAGTGTGGGAGTGGAGAAGCGGCGTTGGAGCTATGCAATTCAAACAGTAGATCCAGATTGGGTGGTGTGATTCCACAATGTCAGGTGCAACATGCAATATGGAATGGAAGGATATTGATTTAATAAAATGTTTAGATGTCCATTCACTCAATAAGTCTGAATACATATCACTTCCGACATACTTCGAGGGGAAAAACAAAGGAAGATCCAGAGTGGATCGGATCTCCCCGCGTGCCAATTACGCGGATGTGGTTGGTCCGGGCGCTCAGGCCAGATGTCGTCCAGGCTAGGTGGCTTTCACCTTTCTTACTCCTATCCACCCTCCGGTCTGCGTCAATCAATCTACCTGTCTAGGTAAGTCTACTTCTATTCGAAGTTCCATCTGTGCAACTTCATCGATTACCTGCATATGGTCTGAATTAACACGCGTCACAGCCAAGATGCATTTCACATCATTTGTCGCCCTCCTCCCTGCCCTGGCCATGGCACAGGAACAGGTGCCCCTCGCCGACCGCGTGCAGGGATGGTTCAACAAGGCCAAGGCACTTGTGCCTACTGCTGTTCCGGCTGAGCCCATCGTCAAGATGTCTGAGAAGGTCTCCGAAAAGGCTGTCACCCCGTTGACCCTGGATAACTGGGAGTCCATTCTGACTCCCGGTCCCCAGCCGGAGGACTGGTTCATCTTCGCGACTGGCGGTAACAAGACCTGCTTCGGTCGCTGTGAGCATGCCACGAAGGCCTTCCAGGTACATATTATCCTCCATACGCTCTTTTCTTCAGTCAACGCGCTCCGAATCAATCACCTCTGATAACTAACCTTTCATCCCATCAGGAATCCACCCTCCTTTTCGCCGCCGATCCCACCTCTCCCAACCTCGGTCTGCTGGACTGTGAGGAGCACCGCGTCCTTTGCTCCATCTGGTCCGCCGGAGCTCCCGCCGTCTACTACTTCCAGGTCCCCGAGGCCCAGGCTGAAGGCCGCGCTCCCACTCCTCTCCACATCATCAACATGAACCACACCACCGTCACCCCCGAGGAGCTATACAAGATCCACTCCGAGAAGAACTTCGAGAAGGTTGAGGCCTACGAGGGTGCTATGCACCCTACCGACAGCTGGCTCGCCCAAAACAAGCTGAACATCCCCATCGGTTACGCCCTCTACGCCATCGGTGCTGTTCCCAGCTGGATGTTCATGATTGGTATCTCCATGTTCAGCCGTACCTTCATGTGAGTGTTTCCCAGAGGCCGTTTTTATCTTTTACTTGTGATGCTAACCTCGATCTTTAGGAACCGTCGCATGCCTGGTGCCCCTGGTAACCGTGCTGCTAACGCTGCTGCTGGCAGTGCCAACTAAGGGTTTTGATTTATCGGGCAATTTATTTTGGGTGTAAATAGCGAGTCGCAGGCCGTCTGTATTTCCATGCACTTGGTAGGCGCGTGTTCTTTCTCTGTGAAGCTTCAAGTTGAGTCCAATGACTTGGAGCAGCTTCGTTAGGAATTTTAATCAATACCAATATCAAGGCTCATTTGAAAGATGGAGTTGTAGATATCAAAAAAACATTTATTAGATGTCCCTTCCTGCGTTCTGTTTCTAGGACAAACGTTCGAGACACATCAGGCGCTTCCACCTTGGCAAGGTTGATTTGAGTTGGGGTTTTATCATTCACACCTGCCAGATGTGTATATCTATACCTAGTACTGTAGTGTTTTTGAAAGTAGTAAGAATCTCAAGGTTCGAGTGAGAAATGTCTCGGGGCTCTCAAATGTAGAGAAGGAGCGATATATATTCAACATTGATAACTCCGCATTAACGTAATCTCATGTGTTGGGCGTTCAGCGTACAACTTGTTTAAGTATATATACAAGCTCAGATGAATCTCCAAAATAGCATTATACTCAATACATGTTGTACAAATGGATGGTATGGAATTGTCGAAGTATGGTTCCCTCTAAAAAGTTGAACATCGGATATGTAATCAAAGACTCGGCGGACCCGATCCGCACCATTTAGAAGAACTCAACCACACTCACCACTATCCAATCTTCCTCAAATCACCCCCTTCCACACTCAAAATGGCTGCGCCAGTACCATTAGACCGCATCCCACCCACAACAACCGCATACGTGATCGCGACCGCCATCCTCGCAGGCGTGACAGGCTACTTCATTGGCCAAGGTTCCTCGCTGAACCTCTTCAAAGAGAAGCAAGGCTGGCCCAACGGGTACGACGTCAAGGTCCACCGGGACTCCTCCGACGAGGAAGACGAAGCTGAAGCTGATGTCGAGTCGGATGAGGAGAGCGAAGACGAGGGCAATGGCGAGGAGCTGGCCAATTTCAAGGATAATGTTGAAGAGGTGAAGCTGGTGCTGGTTGTGAGAACTGATTTAGGCATGACTAAGGGTATGTTACGCTCGAACCTATCAAGAAGAGAGACAGAAGACGGAAGGATGTTGGTTTTTTGCTTCTGGATGTTCTGATTCAAAGCTAACTGCCGTTCGCTCTTCAGGCAAAATCGCCGCTCAAGCTTCTCATGCGACTCTCGCCTGTTACAAATATTTCCTCACACATGCGCCCGATAGCCAGATCTTGCGCCAATGGGAGCGCGGTGGCCAGGCTAAGATTGCGCTGCAGATCAAGGGCGAGGATGAGCTTTTGACTCTCCAGGCGCAGGCTATGAGCCTAGGTCTTTGCGCGCGTGTTATTCAGGATGCGGGCCGGACACAGATTGCTAGTGGGAGCCGGACGGTGTTGGGTGTTTTGGGACCCAAGAGCATTGTTGATGGTGTGACCGGGCACCTGAAGTTGCTGTAAACTAAATTCTAGCCATGAAGCCGTGTGCGATAGGACATAATGATCATGAATGATGAAGCTTCATCTATCACATATCACCGGGCCAACAACCCTGGTGGGTACATAGCACTGGTTCCAGTAGAAGATTTCGTGCATTGCGCGAAAGCTTTCCATACACTATCCAAGATTTTCTCCGCGAACATTTGAGATGTCTTGATACGGCGATTATTCTTGATAATGATGCCAACTACAAGTAATTTAGAGCTATAGAAGGGGATGTTTGCTGTCATGGTTATTCCCTAGCCTCACAGACCAACGGCCTCGGCAAAGAGTTCAGGAATATGACGCTGTCTACAACCGGGCACCCAAGCCGAGCTCACCAGGAGGGAGCTCAAGACCCGGGTCACACCCAGCGCAGACTTTAATCTGAGATCCGTCGACTGGATACCGTAAAGTGCCATACATAAGAATGAATGGCCCCGTGACGTCGAGCTGCCCAGCTCTCAACCGAAACACAAAGGACGAACCCTCGTGACCGGGAAATCTGGACACAGATCTATGTTGTGTTTGAAGAAAGAAAGAAGGAAACGGGAATCAAAAACTTTTTTATTTGGCAAAATCATCACGCTAGACCGTATTGGGAATGGTGGACACAGTCACATGATCAGGTTCTGGATCGGGTGGAACTGATATTGATAGCGGGTTCATGTCGATTCCTTAGCTGACCAGCTTCTCTCTTTCATTTCTTTTCTTACCCCCTCCCCCTCCCTACCCTCATTACTGCTCCGCCAGATACACCCGTCACCATGGCGGACGCTGTATCCATTGAGCAGACCAACAAGATCCGAGTCTCTCTCGGACTCAAGCCACTCCCTGTTCCCGGTGCCGACGCCACCGGTCCCGAATTCAGAGACGGTGACTCCTCCAGCGGATCCGAAGACGAAGAGGAGGCCGCAAGCACACTCGAAACCAGACAAGAACAAGGATACGACAACTGGAAGAAACTTCAAGATGAGACTGACGCGAAACGACGCCGGGAAGAAAAGAACGCTGCCATCAAGAAAGCGCGCGATGAGGCCCAACGCAAGCTGCAGCTGGAAGGCACCACACTAGGAGAGGCAGCTGGCGATGAGCTCGACACCAAGGCCTGGTTGATGCAGACCAAGAAACGCACGAAAAAGATCGAGAAGGAGCGCGCGCGCAGATTGGCCCAGGAATTGGAGGAGCGTGAGCGCGAGGCTGCGATTCAATATACCGCTGAGGACCTGGCTGGTGTCAAGGTTGGACATTCGATCGGTGCATTTGAGGGTGGCGAGGACCATATCCTTACACTGAAGGATGCTGCGGTGGACGACGACGAGGAGGGCGATGAGCTTGAGGATGTGCATTTAGCGGAGAAGGAGAAGACCGAAGAGAAACTCGAGTTGAAGAAGCGCAAGCCTGTGTACGACCCTACGGCAGAGCATCAAGGAATCCTCTCGCAATATGATGAGGAGATCGACGGCAAGAAGCGCAAGAGATTTACCCTAGATGCTAAGGGTTCCACAGAGGAGGAACGTGAGGCCAAGCGACAAGAAGTTTCGGGCAAATTAAGGATGGGAGCCATCAGCCTCCAACTTGAACCTGAGGTTGCGACTTCCGATTACATGGATATCAGCGAGATCAAGGTCAAGAAGCCAAAGAAGAAAAAGGCTAAGACTACTAAGCAACGAGGCACCCTTGACGACGAGGACCTTTTCCCTAGCACTGAATCAAATGGAGCGTCCATGGATATTGATTCAGGCAATGGAGCCTCGGCCCCCGTCAGGAAACCCTTGGATCAGAATGTCTCCTTTGTGGATGACGACGACCTACAAGCATCTCTTGCACTTCAGCGACGAGCTGCCTTCAAAAAGCGCAAGAAGATGCGCCCAGAAGATCTTGCCCAGCAGCTTCGCGAAGAAGAGTCCCAGACCCCGATGGAGGTGGAAACACCTGAGGGAGATGCAGAGGAACCCGGTCTCATAATTGATGAGACTTCTGAATTCATCTCCAACCTCCAGAAACCTACCATACCTGAACGAGAAGAGCGACAAAAGTCTACAGTTGTCGAAGAAACTAAGCCAGAGCCCGAGGATGAGCCACAAGACGTGGACATGGAACGCTCTTACAATGACATCGAAGACGACGAGGACCTTGCTGAACGCATCAAACGCGAGGAATCTGAGCGCGAGAAGCAAGAAATTACCGGTACTGGATTGGAGGAAGAAGCTACTTTGGATCAGGGCATGGGAGCTGCTTTGTCCATGTTGCGACGACGTGGTCTGGTGAAGGATACCGGCGGCAGCGATCGCAATGCTCTCATGCGTGACCGCATGCGCTTCCTACAAGAAAAGGAGAACCGTGAAGCTGAAGCCGACCGACGTGCTCGACTGCAGCGTGAGCGCGACCGTGCATCTGGTAAGCTCGACCGCATGTCGGCCCGCGAGCGTGAGGAACACGCCCGCTGGGAGAACAAGCAGCGAGACCAGCAGGAAGCCCGCCAGATGGCCGAGATCTTCAACAAGGAGTACAAGCCAGACGTGCAACTCAAGTATGTGGACGAACACGGCCGCTCGATGAACCAAAAAGAGGCATTCAAGCACCTCAGTCACCAATTCCACGGCAAGGGTAGCGGCAAGATGAAGACGGAGAAGCGTCTGAAGAAGATGGAGGATGAGGATAAACGCGAAGCCATGAGCACTTTGGACAGCAGTCAACACACTGGAATGAACAATGCCATGGGACAACAAGCACGAAAGAATCGCCAGGCCGGTGTGCGACTTGGCTAAAGTTATTAATCATGTGTATAGTTGCAAAATGACCACCTCACGATAACCTTTTGGGAACATCACCCGCTAACCAGATCTGTCAAGTCCTCCCGTAATAAGTCGGTGTCGGAGCGATCAGACCATGCTCTCTCCGCGTGTGGGGATGGCGTCCCGGGTATTTGACCTCCCCATATTTAACCGAGGTTTTTTTTCTGTCTCCGTAGAACTCGAAAAGGTGCAGTAGGCGAAACTCAGCATTGATCTAGATCTTACTAGAATCAATTTACCCGTAGAATTCGATCTGATCATTGGCTGCATCATACAATCCTTGTTCAGACAGACCGGGCTTTACCCCAAATCGCGTGAGGGGAAAAGTGAAGTGGAGCTTGTCGGCCTTAATCAGCTCACCGGGAAAACGAATCCCGATGTCGCGCAATGTCGGGGACAATTTTCTTATGTTGTGGTTCTCTATTTGAAGTATGTATAGAGCTATTAAGATGAAGAAGACCGTAACACAAGGGACCTATAGAGGAATACCGCGCCCTAATTATGACCAGAAAACCTTCGAATCCCCCATAGCAACGAAGACTATTGAAACAGTCAATCAATGATCGTCTCATGCATGCTAGAAAGTGCGGAGGGAAGAGCCAATCCCGCCCTTTCGCAGGTGGCTGTTTCTCGCGGAAGTACCCGGTACCAACGTTAAGTATGTAACCCCACACCACAAACACCGTACCCAATACCGTTATCACATGAGTCAAGCCAAAACAGACGCACCGCAACATCTCCGACCTTTTCTCATCCCGACTCCTCCCTTTTATTCCCATTTCCCCCAATTTCTGTGGATTCTGTGTCCATCTTTTATTCTAAAATATCAAAAATGCTTTCCACATTGCGCGTCGCCAGCCGTTCGGCTGCTGCCCGCGAGGCTAACATGCGCACCGTGATCATTGGTGCTCGTCAAGCTTCCGCCTGGTCCAAGGTTCCCCAGGGCCCTCCTGTAAGCTTGACCGATTTTTCCCTGCTGTTTCTTGCCTTGTTTCAGAGCTGCGATTGGGTTCTTAGGACTATGCTGATGCAATGGACTCGATAGGATGCTATCCTGGGTATCACCGAGGCTTTCAAGGCCGACTCTTTCAAGGAGAAGATCAACCTTGGTGTCGGTGCCTACCGTAAGTAACCTCCAAAACATAACCAATTGAGGAGTTATCCTGGCATTGCGCGCAAAGGAGTAACCATGAAGAAAAGCTAATCAATAATTTGCGACAGGTGACGACAAGGGCAAGCCCTACGTCCTGCCCTCCGTCCGCGCCGCCGAGGACAAGGTCGTTGCGTCGCGCAGCGACAAGGAGTACGCTGGTATCACCGGTATCCCCGCTTTCACCAACGCCGCCGCCGAGCTTGCCTACGGCTCTGACTCTGCTGTCCTCAAGGAGGACCGCCTGGTCATCACCCAGACCATCTCCGGTACCGGTGCTCTCCGCATCGGTGGTGCTTTCCTTGAGCGCTTCTACCCCGGCGCGAAGAAGGTCTACCTCCCTAACCCCAGCTGGGCCAACCACGGCGCCGTCTTCAAGGACTCCGGCCTCGAGGTCGAGAAGTACCGCTACTACAACAAGGACACCATCGGTCTGGACTTCGAGGGTCTGGTCGAGGACATCAAGGCTGCTCCTAACGGCAGCATCATCCTGTTGCACGCCTGTGCTCACAATCCCACCGGTGTTGACCCCACCCAGGACCAGTGGCGCCAGATCAGCGATGTCATGAAGCAGAAGGGCCACTTTGCTTTCTTCGACATGGCTTACCAGGGCTTCGCCAGCGGTAACGCTGACCTTGATGCTTTCGCTCCCCGCCACTTCGTCAAGGAGGGCCACAACATTGCTCTGTGCCAGAGCTTCGCCAAGAACATGGTGAGTCCAAGATTCGAACTGGATTGACTGCCAAGAGAGAAATGTAGATGCTAACGTGCGATTGTAGGGTCTCTACGGTGAGCGTGTCGGTGCCTTCTCTCTCGTCTGCGAGTCCACCGAGGAGAAGAAGCGTGTTGAGTCTCAGATCAAGATTCTCATCCGTCCCTTCTACTCCAACCCCCCCATCCACGGTGCCCGCGTCGCCTCCACCATCATGAACGACCCCGCCCTGAACGAGCAGTGGCTCGGTGAGGTCAAGGGCATGGCCGACCGCATCATTGAGATGCGCGCTCTTCTGCGCAAGAACCTTGAGCAGCTCGGCAGCAAGCACGACTGGTCCCACATCACCAGCCAGGTAAGACTAACACGGTACCCATAATTCCCGCCTACTTGATTAACATACAACAGATCGGTATGTTCGCCTTCACTGGCCTCAAGCCCGAGCAAATGGATGCCCTCGCCAAGGAGCACTCCGTTTACGCTACCAAGGACGGCCGTATCTCCGTCGCTGGTATCACCTCCGGCAACGTCCAGCGTCTTGCCGAATCCATCTTCAAGGTTACTGGTTAAATTGGGGTAAAAAATACATAAAGGAATGGGGACCTTGATGATTCTGCATGAACAGAATAAGGACCTTGGAATAAGGATATGAAGGGGAAATCAGACCCATGCGATGCGCTTGGTGCTTCGCGGACTCTTGTACTGGTATCTAATGTCTCTGTTTTATATTAGCATGGCTTGGCTTTGTCCATCTCAACGGAGATTTTGGATTCATTGTCTTTCCCTCCCCCTCTTACCTGATCCGAGCCCATTAGGTCCTAGCAAGTGTCCGAGACTCGAATACGTAGAAACTCCCAAATATATATTTAGGAAATTAGTAAACAAGGTTGCATTCATCAGCAATAGACCAATTGCTCCTCTGATCACATACCTTGGAACCTGAGCGGGGGAATCAATCACAAGTTTCACCCAACCCCAATCCAGTCACACCAATCTTAGTAATACCCCATGCCTTGATATGTAGACCTAACAACCTGAAATAAAAATAACCCAAGAATCCATGGCACCCACTCCCAATATTCAAGATGACCTTATCTACCTCGTTCCAAGGCTGATGACCCAGTTCCATAATTCGGGCTCGGCTATGTAACGGAACCAGCAATCCTCCTAAATTTCCGTAAAACAAAGTTCATGCGAAATCTAAATCATCTTACCGAATACAAGCAAAAAACCAAGAATAAAAATAAAAATGAAAAAGGTACCTTGGCAGCTGGCCGGCTGCCCTGGATTGTATATAGTTGAAACAACAGGAAATGAAAAAAAATGCAGATCCTGTATATGCACATGCACCGATCCTATGGTCTAGTCGATCCGATCCGTGCAAAACATTCAAGAATTCCCTATATGAATTGGTAACCATAGAACTGGAGTAATAATCACACGGGTCGGCTTTTCCCTTTCCTATCAGCATGCATGACAGCCCACTCCACGACGTGAGTCAAGTGCAGTCCAGATCTATGATGTAATGGCCGTGTATTTTACGGTATGATACTGTAATACCACGGGAAACAATAATGGATCCCGTGATTCAAGCCATGTGTCAAGCCACCAATCAGGTATTGAGGCGTGACGGCGAACCAGAACCAGAGATTCGCTGATCCGGGGTAAGGTGCGTGGATCTATGAGGGTCTGGAATGGACGGGATTTTGGGTTTGGGGATTTACATGGGCAATAGAGGATATGGATTGGATTGAGTTCTTTATTCATTTGGATGATGTGTATGATTTTGATGCTTGGCTCGATAAGGATATGATGCTGATGCGATAAACACGGGATATGTGGGGTTTCTCATGCAAAAGAGATCAAAAAACGCAGCCTTGAGATGAAACAAAGGAAAAGAAAATAAAGGTGAGAGGAAAAGTCAGATGGAACCATTAACCGTTAACGCCAAGCTGTCTGGATGGGGGTAATATTCATTTTTCGCCATGTTTTGGGTGAGTGCGTCACCATGCAGGGGAAAACAAGAAAACAAATATAAATGTGTAAAATTGAAAATGATCACGCGCGAATGCCTTCTCGGAGACGTCGATCTTCTTCCCAGATCTCTCGTTTTTCACTTTGGAGGTGCTCGTGCTGTTTTACGAGTTTTTCCAGGTCCGCCTGGGAAGGATTGGCCTGGCCTTCCAGGGACTTATGCAATTTGCGGTACTTCGCATAGTGGCTTTTAAATATCTGTGACCGCTCCGATAGCCGCTGTCGGGCAATATCGTAGCTCATTGGTGGGGATGCACTGCCAGTACTGCCTCCACTAGAGGCGCTTACGGCTCGGCGCCGTTTGTGGTCGAGGTTCCCGGTTGTGCGGACAGGTGCAGCTTGTGCCGTTGCCGGCTCGGCCTTCCGCTTCAAGGGGTTGCCAGTGTTTGTAGACTTTGTGACGCCATTAGATTGTGTCGTGGGCTTCGAAACCCGAGTAGTGGTAGGTTTATTGGTCCGGGCAAGCTGTGAAATAAGGGGAGAAGAAGAAGACGAGCCGGAGGATTGATTTTGGCTGTCGGAGCGGTTCCGCTTCGGCACATCGGAGGCATTGGTGGGAGGAGAAGAGCCGAGTGGAGAGGGTTTCTGGGGTGAGGTGGACTGTCGTGAGGCGGGTTTCTTGGATGCGGTCTTGAATTGGGATGATTCGAGTTTGGGGGTAGGTGCATCGACCTTGGGAGCCTTGGATGTATTCGAAGTGTCGGCAGGGCGCTTTGCAGGGACGTGGGTCTTCTGAGGACCTTTCTGAGCCTGAGTCCTTCTGGGTGGAGCTGCTTTATCCTCCTTCGGACGCGGAGCCGGTGGTCCTGAGGGTGGCGTGGCATCGGGCATATCCACATCGTCATCGTCTGATGAGTGCACAAACTCGTCAGACTTGAACTTGGTCTCCACTTTGGCCGGGGCCTTTCCTCCCGTCTTCTTTGTAACTCGTCCGGTCAGGGTGCTGTTGTTGCTCGTAGTGGGCTTAGCCTTGGCAGGTCGTTTCGCGGGCTCTTTCTCCGCCCGGGACTTCTGAGTAGTGCCGTTTGATCGAGGTGGAGCCCCATCTAGGCCCTTGGAGGAGACAGTAGGACGGTCCGTGTCGTTACCGGTAGCATCGCCATTGGCCCGATCATCAGCCCCGTCCACCTGTATCCGCGGAGTAGAAGTCTTCTTGACGGGACCAGTGCTCAGATTGAGACGAGACAGGCATTTGCCCTTGCCTCGCTCCTCCTTGGGAAGAAGCGTCTGCCAGAGTTTATCAGAGCGAGAGATGCGCAGCCGATCAAAGGCCGAAACGGCATTCTCAATGGCTTGCTGTCGGTCCTCTTGGTTTGGGTAAGGAAATTTCCACACATCAAGGTCCTTGTATGTCTTGTCCCTGAGATCGAATTTCTCACGATTGAGGCGGTTCTCCGTGCCATACTTCTGAGCTAGGCTACCGCAGTCCTCAATGGAAGAACGAGTTTGGCGCGAGAGGAACTTGGTGGAAACGGCTCGAACCGCAAGCAGGTGAATGAAAGGGGTCTTGAGGGCGTCGAGGCGGGCTTGGTTTTTAACTTGCGAGGATGGGGCGGAGGTAGGCATGGGCATAGGAGACTTGGGTGCACCCAGGGTCGGGCTCGAGGTGAGTGATCGGCTCGGACCTGTCCGAAGGAAACGGTCCTTCTCTAGCTCTGATTTGGATTTGGAGGCTCGCAGAGTGGAGTTTCCAGCACCAGCGGCCTTCAAAGCCTTGAATTCATCTGGATGGTGAATAATGTGTGTTTTCTTGGACTCCTTGCCCCGTTCGAAGGCATTGAGGCTCTCCTCCAGATTGGCAAGTGCCTGATCGGTGGCGGCGGTGTCCTGTTTGGCTTTTTCAACCTCCAGGCTGTGGCTCAGAACACCGGCAAAGTAGACTTCCCGATCGTCGGTTCCGTCGGTCGAAGTATGGTAGATCTCGGAACGGTGGGTTTCGGGGTAGGCGTGAAAGGGTTGAGACTTGCCCGCATAGTGAAGAGACGGGTGTTTTCCCAGGCGAAGTCGAGCTGGCTGGTCACTCCGCAGATTCTCCATAAGTTCATCCAGAGTGCTCTGCGCCAGGTTTAGCCGCATGATCTGAGTGGTTTTCGGAGCGGCTCCGGACTGATCCTCCTGGCGGAGAGACAGTCCGGACTTGGGGATCTCAAATCCGGGAGACATGGTGATCAGAGGCAGTTGTGGGAGGAAGATTGGAGGTAAAGGCTTCGAGGTTGAAGCGAGCAGGGTCGGATGGCAGCGTGAGAGCTGCAGGTCAGGCGGCCAACTGCACAAAGTGAGGCAACACCATCCGCCATAAGATCGAAAGGTACAAAACAGAAGTGACGGCGAACGGTGAAAAGTGGAATGGAGGAGTATGAAGGAAGGGAAAGTGAAGTCCAGACAGAGAGTCAAGTCGAGAGAGAAAGTGAATGAGGAGAGGGCGAGTCAGGCGAAGTGGAGAGTGGGGAGGAGAAGCTGACGGGGCGATTGGTAAATTCAGTAACGGTAAGATTACGTAAATTACAAAACCCGATTTTTGATTTATTTGTAGATTACAGCTTACTGGCCCTGTATCCGTCAGTAAAATCTTGCGACTTTTCCTCGGTATGATCTCCATTCGGAAAGACGATCCGTTCTGAAACGACTACAATGAGAGGAAAACAGGAGATAGAATTTCTTTCTCACATTCATGCGTAGGTCTCTTTTGTTCTTCTCTTTTTTGTTTCCGATGCTCGTCTTTCTTTTTAGCTTCCCTTTGCTCCGAAGCCAGTCCGGAGGGGGCTCTGTGCGCAAGCACAATGTCAACTAAGCGCAGCCGACTCCTAGTTGGTTAACGCCGATTTACATAATACTGCAGGTAATATTCCTTTCCCCTTGGGTGGCAGTGACGGTAATACAGAACTA
Source organism: Penicillium longicatenatum (assembly GCF_028827895.1). Classification (NCBI taxonomy): domain Eukaryota; kingdom Fungi; phylum Ascomycota; class Eurotiomycetes; order Eurotiales; family Aspergillaceae; genus Penicillium; species Penicillium longicatenatum. Next base: position 1,067,750 of record NW_026643121.1, on the reverse strand, counting down.
ACCATGAATAGACAGATTAAACTAGATTTCCCTACACACTCCACTCGGTGAGGAGAAAAGCGCCATGCGCGGGCAAAACGAAAAATCGATGGGGCTTCCCGAGTTCATGTATTACTTCCGGTTCCCACTTTTTCCCCCTCTCCAGACACATACGGGTGCGGCCGGGACCCAGTTCACAGTATCTTGGGCATCGTCTGGTGGAACATACCAAGATCCGCGCAGTGAGTCCGTGACAGCCGATCACCCGTACCTGTACGTGCTGGAGGAATGTTTCCTGCAGTACCTGAGAGGCACTAATGTAACAGGTACATTATTTATCCAAGGCCTTTTTGCCCCTCGTTCATGCACGCAGGCACGGATCCCAAATCGGATGACGAGTGTGTAACGACTGCAAATTGCCCGACACTTTCGGTACTGGTTTAAAGGATTATTAATTCGAGTTGACGAACTAGGCTACTGTAAGTAACTCGTAGGAGGATTGTATTGGATCAATAGTCCCAAAAACCCGGCCCCAGAATTCTCCTTTGATTGGGTCCGTACGACCTTCCTGCATGGACCTCAATTGGAACGGCCCTGACTCTGACATCGGAGCCGATCCTCGACTCTCACTCATTTGTGGATTATTCTGTTGGTTCATTCCCAAGAACCGGTTTTGGTTTCTCGATTACAGTGAGCCCAGTTTTGGCCCTATCTCCTTGGACTTGGCCCGAGAGGGGCATGCCCGTGGATCCCCTTGCTGGACAAGTGGACTTGGACAGCCCATAGTGTCTGGGCTGAGACAGGGGAGCCAATATTTAATAATAAATACCTGGCTATGCCCGAATTATCCTGCAGGGCCGGGTCTTGTTATTTTAATCCCTCTAGGTTCACCTGGAAACCATGTGTGGGGTCCCAAAGCTTACTGACAGTTCAAGGTCCACCGCAATGCTGGGGATTTCATGGTCTCGTTCATTCCTGCCTTCACTCCTGCTAATCAACGGAATTAACCAAAGCCACTCAATGCTGTCTTGACGTTGCTATTCGCTTTTTCGTTGCGGTCCACTCAAATCGCGAGGCTTTATCCCTATATCCACTCAACCCCGACCCACTGAATCCCTCAAGCATCTATGTACGCCTAACTGCTTTCGCCTCGACTTCCGCCCTCTGCATGTAACGGTTTACCGCCCAAGCACCTCCCACGAGCCACCCATGTCCCCTGCACCCTACCACAGTACAGCTGCAATTGAAGAGATACCATGACCTCGAAATGAAGACAGGGACAACACGGCACAGCTCTGACCGCCACCTGACACAGTGGAGCGGCAGCGGACACTTGTTAAGGTGGGTCGGGGGCCAAGAGGACCGTTCAGGCAGGTGAAGGGTTTGATTAGAGACCTAGGGGAACCAGAGTGTCGATAGGGGTTGGTTGAATCCTGGGCTTAATTGCTAATTTCACTAGGGAGTTGGGTGTTGGTGGACGCATCAGGCTAGAGGGGAGTATGCGGTGAGGATAAGGACTGGTAGCAATGAGATGCCGTTGCGCTGGCCCCTTTTTGAATCCTGTATGATTCATCAAGCTTCGGAACCGGCAAGAATCAACATCAATCGCCATCTTTATCAAGAGCTTCCAGATTCCCTGCTACCTAGCTCTCATCACTACCTCGAACGACGCATTCCGAGAGCAATTCTTATCAACGCAAGGTACCTTATCCAACGATCTAGCCATTTACGTCCACGGATCGACACAGGGTAGCAGCGCAACCCGAGCAATTACCTAGAATAGCACCAAGCCGCATTTAGCGACGGTTAAGGCTGGATTTCCTCCGGCTCTAACCATAGATCATAGCTCCGTACACAAGTAGGTAACCAGGTTCCAACAGTCGTCAAAATGGACGTGGAAAGTGTGGCTGTGGTGCAGATTTCGGCGTCGCATCCATGCAGGAGGCTTAGCCCGATGACCTGAATCCAATCATATTTTGAAATCAAGGATCTATGGAGAGTACGGAGTAGATTGATCTAGTCGCGCCACACCCAATACGAGAGCCACCGTACCAATACGAAGCGCTAGAATAAAGCCAGCCTTCTATGATCTTGAGACTTAAGACATGCTGAGCGAGGATGTATGGTACGGAGTATTCGATTCTCCGCTTGGATGATCACCGCTAGTTAAACTAGTGGACGTGCCTGAAACGAGGCTATCCAGCCACACAGCCAGCCCAGTCCAGCCCTGAACGTGGGTATGGATCAGTTTCACCGAATCATGCAACAACCCTGAATCCTTAAGATTGGTCAAGTCAAGCCTTGGAGTATTTTTGTTTTCTTTTGCAAAAGAGAGACGCAAAAGAAAACAGGCAGAATTGAAATTAAAGTATTTATCCCCGATGTATTTATTATTCGCCACATTAACCCGCAAGTTACACACTGAAATAAACTTACAACTCTGAATCCCTTCAGAGCAACTATGTTTCAGCACATGGGGGCGAGGTCGCTTTTAGTCTGGCCCGATCAGAATCTGATCCTCACGAATTAGACTGGTACAATGTCCCTGAGCCACGTAGCGCCTCGTGCGATCTACACGAGGAAATCCTTTCTCTCTTTGCTTTTCTTTCTTTTATAATCCTTTCATGCAGGGCCTCCACATCCACATCCTAGCTACCGGAACTAGTTCGGACTTTAGCGTATGTAATTTATCGACGTAATCCAACATGCTACTCACTACCTGGGCAGATGTTGCATATTGCAGCTCAAGCCCGGCCCTTGCAGGATTTCTTCCAACGTGACCCCGAGACCAATCATTTGAGGCAAAAGAAAAATGCTACAACCCCCATCGGCCCCATCGGGGCTAATGCGATCGTGATCATCCTGCCTTTTTGCTTTTTTTCCCTTTCTTTTCTTCCAAATCAGGGTTCGGAGAATCTATTGTCTCTGCCGCTCTTTTTCGCGGGAACAGGAAAATCAAGAATGAATGGAACAGAGAGGTGGGTACTGTATTTGAGGGGTTGATGCTCGGAAATCGCGCTCCCTGATTTGATATCAAGCCTTCTGGATGCGTGGGTTGGGGTCAGGTGTATCTGTACATGCACGAATGGAGCTTTGTCTGTAGTACGGATTCCAGGTTGAGTGATTGGGTCGCCCCCCTTCAGACAATGGTGAACATGATCGTCAAGCCACGCCCCAGCTTTCGTGCTTCCACCTGCGTCACCTGAATAGTCTGAATTACATAGAGGATGCACTTTTATGGGGAATAATGTACTAGTCCTGGTCTATGGGTAGAGAGTTGTATGTACGTGAATACATAATGTAGTTCCCGTAAGTCGATCATTGCTGGAGCCTTGTCACCTGGTGTATGGTAAATACAAGGACTTTGCACACTCGTTCAACCGGCGCATCTGGGCACCTGGTTCTGGGCATGGGTGAGCACTGGGTGTAAGAAGGCAGCCGACAGTGGAATGTTACACGGGGATTTCGAATGATACAGCATGCGACTGACCTGGTCACATTTACTGGATACTGCGCTGGGGTTTTGTGTCGCCTCGGTATTGTCGTTGATTCCTGTGGACAGGGTTATCTTTTGAATCGATCGACTGATGTGCATTGTTGTCTAGCTTCAGGGAATAGGGTACCATGGTAGAAGGTCCTGGCACCGATACAAAGGTAGACAGTCGTGTCAAGTCAATCTGGAGGCTATCCGTATCAATCGATAAATTGAATTGACGCCGTTCTATGGCAAACACTATGATACAAAGATGGGATCGCTGGATAAGTCGACCTCGTGTACAGTGGTATTCGACGCGAGAAAGCGAATAGCATGAGCAAAGACAGAAACGACAAACAGCAAAGAAGCACAGATTAAGCTGATATGCAATCGCAGAACAAAAGACAGAGGAATATGCGAACCAAAAAAAAAAACCCAATCAAACCCAGATCCAGACACCGCAACACGGGTCTCCCAAGCAAAAAAAGAAACCCCAGTCCCGATTTCCCAACCGATACAATGTTAGCCCCGTAAAAATGGCGAATCCCACGCTCTATCTATGCTGTTCCTCGTCTGGTCGTGTCTTGGTAAACAATGTCATCCGCGAGCAATCAAATAAATCAAAAATGGAACGAAAGCAATGGGGATGACAACCCTGAACAAAAATGAAAAAAAGGTCCTTAAACCTGCAACACGATCAGACAGCTCCAACTCCCTCAGTATATAGGTACAAAATAAATCAATATGCTGCAATAAAAGCAAGATAGCAGTGGAATCAACAACAAACGATGGAAAATGGCTTTGTTTCCATGGGAATCAAGGAAATGATGCAATGAAATAATTGAACAAAGGAAAACATAGGAAATGGTGGGTGTAGATATGATCGAGATCTGTGGCTCGTATCATACTGGTGTAGACCAGGTGTGGTCACCGAGCCGAGGCTTGGTTTCGTAGTTATCCGGTTCGGTGCTATTGGGCCGGCGGATGGTCGAGTTGGGAAAGTACATGTGTGGAGGCATGGAGGTTGGGTATGCCGGCGCACTGGGTTCAGGGTAACCAAAGTCGTTGGTCGAACCAGGAGAAGGCATGCTGCCGTGAGATGGCGAGGCCCATCCCAGGCTGGTCATATGGGGGCTGCCATTCACACTGTTCGGCCGATGGTCATTGTTGGCGGGGGGCTCCAGCGGCTGTGGAGGAGCGTAGGGATGCGAGGTCATAGGAGGCCGTCCGTGAGGTGCGCTGCCATAGCTCGAGAGTGACGGGGATGTCGCTGTCGGAGAAGCACGGGGGCTCCCTTGAGAGAAGTCTCCTCGCACATGAGCTGGAATGGGGCCACTGCCCATGTAATAGTCACCGGCAGAACGGTGCATATTCAAGGGCGGGAGGTCACCCCCAGGCGACATGGATGGGTGCTGACCAGGCGACGGGGTGGAGCCCATAGAGGTATGATCAGGGAACATTCCCTCACCAGGGCCACGGCGTTCCTTGTTCTGACGCAGATTGGCTTCCGTCTCAGCGGCAGCTTCCTCGATCGTCCCAGTGTGGTGGTTTTGGTGCCGGGTCAACGTCGTGCGTCGGGTGAACGTCTTCTGACAGTTTGCGTACGGGCATTTGTAGGGTCGCTTCCCGGAGTGGATGCGGCGATGCCTGGCAAGTGAGGACGAATCGCTGAATGGCTAAAATGAATCACTCATAAGCATTGACCCGAAAACATGGAAGAAAGAAAGAAACGAACCTTGCCACATCGCTCACACATATGAGGTTTTTCTCCAGTGTGGACTCGGGAGTGAACCGTCAATGCTGAGCGTTGAATGAACTGCTTCCCACATCCAGGCCAATCGCAGGCATGCGGCCTGACTCCGGTATGAATTCGCTCTATGAAAAGTCTCAAGGTCAGCCTAGTTGTGACTTCAACGGTCTGCGCAAATACATACCGTGTCGTGCGAGATCACTGCGTCGAGCGAATCCCTTGTTACACGTAGAGCAATGGAAAGTCTTTGGTGGAGCCTCGGCACCGGTTCTCTCTAGGGGAATCGGTGCTTGCTGAACCTGCGGTTCTCCGGTATATCCACCAGGGACATAGCCCATGTTCCGCGGCGTGGCACCTGGTGCCTGAGCATAGTAAAAGGTTTCCGCAAGCCCCTGATCCATTGGGACGGCGTGAGGAGGGTACGCGTTGACGGGATTGTCCGAAGCGCCAGGCTCGGCCTTCATCGAGGGTGTATGTTGGTTCATATGCGCACCCTGAAGATATTGTTGGTGTAATTGGGCTTCTGCGGCGGCGGCGGCTGCAGCGGCAGAGTTCTTCCGATTAAGGATAGTCGTGAAGTCCATGACCCGACCCACCGATCAGCTGAAAGACCGAGGTCAAGGACAGCGCAAAGGTCGTCCTTTTCTGGTTCAAACGTCTTTGAGCGCGGTTCAGTCCGTGTTTATTGAATTTTGCAAGGCACCGAATGGGGATATGTCATGCACCGACTCGTTGTATTGGCGCAAAGATAGACGGGGCCAAATGAGTAATCCTGGACGTGACCCGAGTCTGCTTTTCACAATCGAGGACCCGAGGGTTCGTAGGGAAGCGCGTGCAGGAGATCTCGACGCGTTTTTCGAGGATCGCAGCGAGACGAAGATGTTGATGCCTGTCACAGTGGAACTGCAAAAGTCCGCTCACTGGTGGATCCTACGTATGTGGGCCTCGAGGTTTTGTATCTGGACCGAGTTCCGGTTCCGAAGGGGAGGTCGTAATTGTCGTCTGTCTCCTGGAGACTGTTTCGTGATGAGATAGATTCTGACCAGTTAAGGTAACCGGCTAGACGCGGAGGATATGATTGGTGGTGGGGATCGTCGTGAGGGGGGAGGTGTAGGGAAAATGGGTAGCAATCCTATCAGGAATAAGCACGGTCAGTCAAAGTTCATTCGTAGCGGTGGATTGGTGGCTCTGTCTCGCCGATTTGACCCTCCAATCTTGCCTGGCTTTGCCCTCGGGCCTCCGGTATTTCGCGAACACCAAAGACCGAGGAATGATAGCGCAGGTGATCCAGCCGAAGAGACTGGCGGCGACGCAGCTGGATCACGATGAGGACGATACCAGGCAAGTATAGAGCAAACAGGCGCACGAGGTGCAGTGGCACGGCGAGGGGAAATCGCAGTCAGGGTCACGTCATTCCAAGGGACACGAACGGATTTTTTTATTCACACGTAGAAAAGGAAGGTAGGAAGGATCGAAAGTCAGAGGGGGGAAAGGACTCAGAAGTTTGCGGAGAATGTAGGGAAAGGCAAAGAATAAAAAGTAACGAGAAAGGGGAAGGGAAAAGGGAAAAGGTTAATGGATTAATATTAGGTGTGGTAGGTGCCACTTCAGTAGAATGAGAGCATACATCATTATTTACTTTCTTCAAGTCCCACTTGGAAATTGATTACGATCTGAGCTCGGTTTTTTGGTTAATTGCTTTTTCTTCTTAGGTGAGAATCACTAATCGATCCTGATATCGTTCTAACGTTATACGTAAAGACTCTTGAACATAGCAATATGGTTAGTAACGACTAAAAGACCATGAGTTTCTTCCGGTGCCTCCTTTTTTTCTGACCCTTTTCCAGAAAAATAAAATAACATAAAATAGAAAGAAATAGGAAAAAAGACAAGAGGCTATCCCTGCATCATCGTAGACTGTCTGGCCCTACTAGTTTCCTCTAGTCGGACCCAGAGAAGTGCGCTAGAAGGAAACAGGGCGGCACCAGAAGGCCCCCGTCAGCATCCTGGATCCACAACGTGCGCTTTTCCACCCCGTCCCTGCACGCAAAATGAATTCATCAAAAATCATCCGCTCAATTTGGTAAGGAAAAATGTGGATACGAGATAGTAACGCCGATCTGAATCAGAAACTACTACGATTACGGCCTTTTTTCTTCCCACGCCATTGGCACTCTCTGGACACACTTGACTTCCCCTAGTGTGAAACGGGTCTGCAAGAACAGAGTTTATGAAATCGCTTTACTGACGACTCTGGAGATTGGATCGGGCAGCTATGTGGACCTTCCCCGATAGTAAGAGGGGGATGACGGCAACACCAGCTAGCCCTAGGCCAGCAACATATGGGCACAGAGCTGGATGACCTCGATTTGGGGGTCGTGTGAAGGGAACCAAAAAGGGGGAAGGAAAGCGGGCTCTCACGATGATGACATGCATTGATTGCTTTTCACTTTCTATGATGGTGCGACACGAGTCCCATAAACTTTTGATGTGCAGAAGAAGCCGAAGCCTTGCGGGAAAGGGGATTGTCCCATCTCGATAGTCTGTTCCCACTATTGCTACCCGAACCTGGACGGCCGAAGGCTAAATCGATGGAGCTGTTTCCTTCTAGAAGGTTTCGAATCTTTCGGAAGTATTTCCTGTTCTCATCCTTGACGGAGTACGTACACACGGGGCACGGTGTGGCTCGTTGCACATGGTCATGGAAACTCTCATCCAACCCTTTTCTTACTCCCTGCTTCGGAGACCCGGCCAAGGAAGCCCTATTCAGGTTCCTGATGACGATCCATACTGTGGAGACCCCTGAGCATCGGTAATTACCCCTTGTCTCGTCCATTGCCCCTTTTCCTTTCCGGGGGCACTAGAGGGCTCCGGCCGGTTCAGCCTCTACAGGACTCCACTCCATAGCCACGCAGATGGGGACAGCGGCCTGGAGGATCGCTCTGGATTGGCTATGCCAAGCCTTCTCCTGACCTTCTGGTGGCCTTCCAGAAGGGTTTTCGAAGGACCGTAGAAGCCGTGGAAGAAAAAATGGAAAAAGAAAAATGGAGCGCCGTTTGCCTGACTCCATCCTGCACGGTTACAATGGGTCCGAGCCCTACACCAGCATGGATTTCCAGAGATCCATTCCCAGTTTAGCTTGAGAAGTCTTATGATTCATCGAGTTCTTTGTTCTTCTTTTGTTCGGGAAGACTCGTAAGAAATAGAATTAAAAAAATAAGAAAATAAAAAATAAAACAAGAATCAGCTTAGTGCCCGACTCCTACCGCTAAGAATCAAATCCGCTGCCTAAAGGGGGCCAGAATGCGAAAGACGAAACAGAAGTAGAGAATTGGATTGGTTAGTGACAAGTCAACTAAACAATCATTGGTTCAATCTCTCAACCTCCTACGTCCTCCTTTAGTGCTTTGTGATGATCCTCTCACCCCTGATCGTTGTGACGACACCTGCCGCGCAAATCCTCATCCCGGCCCTGTGGAGAGCAGCGGAGATTATGCATCCGCTGCAGCCATCCGCCTGCTTCCACTATGGAGTCCTATGGCGGGATAAAAAAAAATTGTGAATACGCAAAACAAATCAAGAAAAAAAGTATGTCGTTGTCTCAAATTCGCGGCCATCCAATCATATAGCACCTAATCAGAGGCTGTTACTTGATTTCTCGAAGCACCGCAGATGTGTTGGGCCACAAGATGATCATTGGTTGCCTAGCACGGGGCGATTCCCACATGGTTGTGGCTGAGACGTGTCTTGGTGTATCAAGTCCACGCTAGGCTCCATATATTTCTATTAGTAGAACAGGAGTCGTACCCCTTAACAGATTGGATATTTCCCAGGGGTGACTTAACTTCCAAAGGGAAAGTTACTCCCATTGCCAAGGAAGATGGAAAACCATAGTCAAACTGAAAATCAGGGTAAGGCAGAATATAGAAACGCAAAGATTTACGCTTTGACCAAGGGTAACGGAGGACAACATGATGTCACTGGGGAAATCGCGTGCACTGGCCCACGCGGTTCCTCAGACCCATTTAAATAAATAGTTCGGATCGATCAACGCGGGCTCATTTCGCGTGTTTTTCTCTTAGCAACAACGATCTCCTTTAGCAATGCCCACTAATTTTCCTAAGTGGATAGATACAAGAATCGTTTTTGAGTCTGTTTGCGCCAAGCGGATCTATGACGGTCCTGGAAGAAAGGAAATGAAGCATTTAGTGCGTTTCGTGCGGTAAATGCCGCCACTTCGACGCCATCGGTGATTCGAATTTTTGTGCTGCTGCGTCTTTTTGCTTCTTTCATCGCTTGTACTTACTGTGCTTGCTTATTCGAACTGTGGAGCTTGTTTTTTTGGTCTCGCTTGAAAGGGTAAATTTGTTGAGATCTGATCGAGCTAACTCCGGCGCGGAGATATATTCCTGTAAATCGTTGGTCACTGGATCTACATTGACGTCGACAGGGGTAGGGGCAGAGGCGTTTGGGTATGTGGACATGGAAAAAGAAAATATCAGCCTGCATGTCAGCTGTCTTGTGCATTCTCTTCAAGCGCACCTACCGCTGGAATCTCTGTGCCTTGAAACGTTGTAGAGAGGTCGAAGAGTATAGACCGACGGATACCGACGGTCATGTACATATTTAGGTATGTGCATATGTAGCTACTGTAAATAAATTGGGACTGAATTTCTGCAACTGATATGCATATCCATCTTGAAACCTATTGACCCTGCAATATCCTTCGCATGGGGGGCGTAACATCTGGATAGACTTTCAAGTGATGGGATGATGAGCTGACTATCCAAGAAAGTATGATGAAATATACTCAACATGTGAACACTGGATATTCAGGGCACTCCCGAGGTCCACGTGGTAAAATCTGGGGGCGTTCGAGGTTATGTTGTCTAGCGCGTCACACTATATGCTAGTACCAGGGCTACCTAATTGACGCCCTGAAGCATTCCATCCTGTAATATATATTGAAACTTGGGAACAGGAGGCTATCTACGGCCATGGACTTGCACAAGTGAATATTTTCATGCCTGGAAGTCAAGGGTAGAATTCCAGGATGATACATCAACACCCGAGGGTTCCGTTTCTAGGTGGGGAGTGGTTTACTCTAGCATATCTGGAACCATGGATCCGACAAACTTTCAAAGCAGCTATTGACATCCCGTCAAATGCCCAAGCCGTTGGGTCAAACTTCAGTATCTACCAGCTGATCACTCTGCGGAAGATTGAATATCTAGGCACAGCATACTTGGAATGGAATTTAGGACATCATGTTGTAATAATCGAGCTTCAAGCAAATCTCCCAAGGCTGGAACATTAGACACCTTGACCTTGAAAAGTAGGCGATGTGTTAAAAAAAAAAAGGGAAACAAAGAACAAAGAACAAAGAGCAAAAGGAAAAGCCAAAAAGAAGAAAAGCCAAAAAGCAACTTCATATACAAAGCGCTTGGTCAGGAGGACGGACTGCTTAACTTGATAGACATCAAGAGAATGGCCATTTTGAATCGCAAGCAACGAACAGGGTGACCACCCACATCAAGTGCCCCCTTATCCAACAAGAAGCATACATTCTTCAGGGTAAGGGCATTCCGCGAAAATAATTTGACCTGCTGAGCCTTTACGCCAGAGAGCTTCCGATAAAGCTATAAAGACCAATCTTTTATCTTCAAAGCGTTCTCCGTGTAAGTCGGGATGTTTGTATCAGCGTAGAGCACTGTGAAGGATCAGAGGAGACTCGCCCAAGTCGAGGAAAGAGAAAGAGCACACCAGTAATGGTGAGCAGAAAGAGTGAGCAGAAAGAGTGAGCAGAAAGAGTGAGCAGAAAGAGTGAGCAGAAAGAATGGATCGAACAGGAAGCAATTGTATTGTGCTATGGAGGGAAGAGAAGAAAGGAAAACAAGAAGAAGCAAGAGACAATCACTGATGTAGGCAACCTGAGAGCATCACATTCACATGACCTCTCAACAGTTTATAAGGAGTGTGATTCTTTCGAACTTAGTCCTTGCAGTCCATCCAATCCGCCTCAGCGTAGCGAAGAAAGACATTGAGATAAAAATCAATAATGATGAAGTACCACCACCTTTTAGATTGTACTCATCTGAGAGGGAAAAGAGAGGAGACAGAAACAATCTAGATTGTAGATGGATGGAGAGAGAAGAAAGGAAGAAGAGAGAGAAGCCCTGATCTATCAACAGGAGCAATCACACGATCTCTGACTGTACTGAATGGCGAGGAAAGGAAAATCCCTGGTGCTACATCCTGAGGTTCTCATCTTATGTGTTTCTAAACATGGCAAGCACGACTACTTGGTCAGGAGGAAGGCACGACATATAAGCTAGGTTTAAACGGCAAACTGTCTCTCAAATCAAAACGGAACTAGATCCAACAACGCGAGTAAAAGAAACCGTAGGAAACTTTCCTATAATGGCATGCATTAACTCGTTTGCCCTCGAGGGAGGTCGACTATCCCGAGGAGAAACATGAAGACCCTAGTCCTTCTATGTTAATTATTTATTATTTTGTAGCATTGAAAGTCTATCCAGATGTTATGCCCCCCATACGAAGGATATTACAGGGTTAATAGTAGGCGATATAAAGATAGCAAAGATCAAGTGTCACTCCTTTGTTTAGAGCGGCATCTAACAACAGGGCATTGGGCCTAGACGAACGGCTTTTAATGAGGCATAGGGGAAAAAAGCATAATCCTTGTCACATTAGGGCGAGTCATCCCCGGCATTAATACCACGGAGACATAAAAAGTGTATAAAGGTGAATCACCGAATCACCAATCTATAAACAAAAATGCAAGATGTGCCCAAGACCCAGCGCCGGACAAATGAAGAAGGGTTGGCCAATTCGCCAAAAGATGACCCAATAGTCATCTGAAATCCGCTGCCCAACGAGCATATGCAAGTACAGTGAATGAAAGAAAATTGAATCAAAAAATCAAAAGATTCATATCCAAACAACACCTACCGTTTTCGCCATGAGAGCTCCAGGATCTCATCGCCTAAATCCGCATCGCGCATGATATACCATTGTCGAACACTGCCGTCCATCTCGACGATGGAGTCTGCGAGCAAATAGCTGACCTTCTCCAAGTCCTTGTGGCGCAATGGGCCGAGTTCGTGAAGGTAGGATTCGGTGTTGGCGCCATTGTGCGGTTCCCACGTCATTTCCATGCTAAGGTCATTCGGTCCTGGAGTCCAGCCGTATTTGACGACAGAGAAGCCGTTGGTCAGCATCCAGCCGTCGCTGAACTTCCATCGGCGGAGGAGACAAGTGGGCCCGCACAGCTCGGAGATGACGCTGAGCTTGGGGATATCGGCCTGGAACCAGGATTTCCAGTGATGCACGGAGAGCGGAAGCTCGCGACCGGACTCAAAGAAGCCGGAGGCATCCTTCATCAGATCGAGCTGATGGAAACGGTGGTCGACCGTCATACGGGTAGTGGTATACTGGTAGATGCAGTTTGCGATGCGACGGTCACCGGTGAAGGTCATTCGCTCACACTCATCGTAGACAGTGGTCAGTTCTGACAGCAGTGGTCGCGACAGTAAGACGCCTGCGCCTCCAAATGCGATTAGGCCGAATGCTGCGATCTGTGGGACACCCTCTGATACTCCGCCGATGTACATGGGTTTGGTGTGGTCATAGGCGGCAAGCGCATCGACGAGTGCGGGCATCGAGGGGAAGAATGTGTCGTCGTCGATGATGATTGACCATTGTGTCGATTCGCGCAAGTTGCTCTCCAACAGGGGAATCAGAGCAAAGTACCTGTGCAGGTAGTCGTCGTCTGCCTCCGTGATATGGAGATTGACCCCCATCGCGTCCGCCTTGGCACGCACACTTTGGACTTGGACACCTGACTCATCGGGCTCGATGAGTGCAAAGATGCGCGTGCGCGTGTACCCAGCCCAGTGCACAAATTGATCTAGGGACTCATTCAACCGCGATGCAGTAGTAGCGACTCCAAAGTCGATGTGTGATGCGTCCGGAACCTTTGGAGGCCTCGGGACTTGAATAGTCAAGGGGGTGTCAACCGAGCAGCGGTCCAGCGCCCCCTCGATCTCATCTGTGTTGGGCTGTTTATATTTCACGTTCAGCATGGGTTGGTCGATCTGCTGGGTCATGGGCAAGTCCTCTGGGGAGAATTCTGCGACAATTTCGCGACGTGTGTATTTGGCCAGTTTGGCAACGCCCATCCTACGCAGCATGTCGTCGTCGGGATTGCATTTCACCCTCGAAGAAATAGTTATGTTCGATTGGGCGTGCAATGGGGAGTTGTGACCACCAGATGACGGCCACAACATGACGGCGAACAATGTGACAGCAAGAAAAAGGATGACGAAGCGCATCATCTTTTTCCAGGCCCAAGAGGCCGGGAAGACCCCTTCCCGTGATTGAAAGATCATCTCTTCTATATTTTTCGCCCTTCTAAGTTGCGCGGAGGAGTTGTTTCGCGGTTCGTGGGGTATTCGGGGATTCAGGGATTCCTATCCTCGTACTCGTAAACAAGAATTCGGGGTAAAATGTTAACGGATGACCATCCGCATTGCGGGGAATGCGCGCAGAAATGCAGCAAGGATCCCACGGAGGGAGAGAGAATATATATGAGGTGGTGGAGAGAAGCAAAAATCGGAATCAACGGGAAGAGAAAGAGACGGCACAGGGGGACGATCATGGTTCCATGGTTCCCCTAAAGAGGCAAGGTCAATTGCCATATTCAACAGGGGTCTTCATGGGGTATGACGTCGTCTAATCACGTGTCCTCGAAATGAATCTGGTCTCTGATAAGGCTGTTTATTCTATGAACCAGGGCGCGGCCAAGCATTTGGACACATAGAGGCCCCAAAGATACCCAGAGCCATCGGGAGTATCCTGGGTGTGGATTGGCGCTTCAGATCTCCTCAACGCTATGCCAAGACTTCCCGAGTCAAAGATGGTCCCTGACTCGCCGTCATGCCGCACGGAGTCTCCACGTCCACGCGTCACCACTACACTGCCCTGCTTTTGTATGGTCTGTGTGGTGCAGATGTATTCCTCTACGAATTAAACCGTGACGGTCATCCGACTTCGGGGAAGGACTTGAATCCCACCGTGTGATATTGTTATGCACCAGAATATGTCAAATTCTTGATAAAGCCGAGAGATTCTTTATCAAGACCCTTGAAATCCTCGGCTTTTACATTAGCCCGACAATCTTATTTGGGAGTTAAATGCCGATCAACCCCTGTCGATGAGCCGTTCGACTTCAGATGCATACTAATGCTGTGGGATTTGACATAGGGTACTATTGCCCCTGGGATTGGACGGATCAAAAACTTTCAGGGTCTACAGTGTTAGTTCAGGGTCTACTCCGTACGGAGTACACTAGTGAAAATGCACTACGCCTAACGTGGTCTGACGGGGCGGATACAATTGGCCCCCAACCTACATAGCCTCCGGAATGAAGCACAGCCTTCTCGCCGATCCAGGGTCAATGACGGGCGAATTCAATAAATTGAAGGGCTCGGCCAAATTGACTCTTGAACATAGCGTTTAGAGATTTGGATACCGACACCTATAATGTATCACTTGAACAGATCACATAGCTGAGTATCCACGCCATTTTTCAATATAGCTTAACCAAAACATGATTGATGAAATTTGCTCTTGCTGAGATTCTTTTTTTTTTTTTTTTTTTTTTTTTTATCTTTTATTTTATTTTTTTTTTTTTTAACTCTGTACCCTTGCCTTGACAGCTTAAAATCCTTCATGCAGTGCCGCCCTAGGAGGCGAGAAGAACCTGTACATGAAGGTAAAGATCTATTGGCTCCACCTATTATTGATCATAACTTGAACAGTGCTTCTTAAATTTCGATCTCAACCAACAAAATATGCGAGTCATACACTTACATAGTGAAAATGCATATCTACAGGCTGCGGCGTACGTCTGATGGAACAAGTTTTGGTTACAGGATTGCAAGCAAAGACACTGAGCTGCCTTGCCAATCAAATATTCAAATCAAACGGTCAAAATTCCTCACAATCCATATGAATCAACTTGCGAAGGTAAAATATACCAATGGGGACCGTAAGTATTTCCCCAAGTGCAGGTCCGGTCGGGTCAACCCAACAACCAACTTTTGGGAAGCATGTACAACTCAGTAATAAAAAGGCTCGCTTCAAAAAGCCTTATTTTAACTCATGACTATAGGGACGTATCGGTTTGAAAGTTTATGTGTAAATGTGGAGGACCCGCCGAGGCATTCACGAAGATTTTAAACCCCTTCAACGATTATCTATATATTGTTAAAACAAAGACTTCTTAAATTTTATCTAAAGCTTATTTCTAGAGGAAGATATAACGTATTTAATAGTACCTGAAGAGGTATGTAGCAGAATTATAGTGAGTAACACTATACGTAAAGATTAATGTGTTAGTATAAAGGGTGACGAGACAACGACTAGTGGCTAGAAAGCTTAGGGTAGATTTTTTTTTTTAGAATATTGATGGGTATTAATAACTGTGCGTAATTATATAGAATTTGCGTAAAATATGGTGGTGTAATGAATTGTTTAGTGAATATGTATAATTGATGGGTAGGCCCAAAGACTGAATTGGGGAAATACTTTTAACTAGATAGTGTAGTTTTATGTCAGGCCGTAAGTTCTGAGTGGCTGCTGATGCCCGTAGGATTACAGCACGTGACATATACGGCGCGGCGTTGAACCCCATGACGCAGGATTTCCAAATGGGGAAACACCATTTCCGCACACTCTGGTCTTGTGGAGGTGGATCAACATATCGAATTGGATTGTCCAGCGCCAAATTCCACTCCCTAGAACATCCCCCCGAGATACCACTGACTCATATCCCACCGACGTCCTCGTTAATCTCCGCGCAACCCCGTTATGGTTGCGCAGTCGCTAAGCTCGCTATTGCAGCGGGCATCGATTGACGATCATGAGGAGGTCCTCCAGTCGTGCAACGCGGCCCTCGCCAAATCCAAATCCGACCTGAACACCCAACACATCAAAGTCATTGCTCTATTGAAACTTGACCGATACGAAGATGCCCTGCGCGTGCTGGAGGCCGGAGGCGATGCTCTGAAGAAGCGGGCGGGCTTGGAACATGCGTATGCGCTGTACAAATGCGCACGACTGGAGGAGGCAATCGCTGCTGTGACTCAATCCGGTACCAGCAGAGGTGCTAGTCACCTTGAGGCTCAAGTGGTATGTCACCCAAAATTTCCATTCTGGACAACTCATCGGTCCGTGCGCTTACACTTGTTTTCGATATAGAGCTACCGTGCTGAGCAATTCCGTCGCGCCGCCGATATCTACGAGAAGCTGTCCAATGAGCCCCATCACGGAGAAGAGAATGATTTGAGCATCAACTCGTGGGCTACCGATGCCCAGCTTCAGTGGAAGGGAGAGGCGGAATACGTGCGCCACGATCGACCATCCAGAGAGGACTTGGAGGCCTTTGAAACAGCTTACAACGCTGCTTGTTTGAATATTGCCAAGGGTGCATTCGCTCAGGGAGAAGTGCTCCTGAACCGGGCTAAGAGTAGGTATTCTGCTGCATTGTATTGTTGAATCTTGAAGTCTAACGTTTGCCTAGATATTTGTCAGACATCAGAAGACCTCTCACCAGAAGAGAAAGTTGCGGAGTTGCTTCCAATTGCAGTACAGTATCTCTATGTCTTGATCCAACAAGGCAAGATGGAAGAGGCCGAGTCGCTCCTCAAGGAAATCTCAGTGGAAGAGTACGTCCAGGCCATGTGAAAGAATCGAGAGATAGAAAGCTAACTATCAATTCAGTATCCCGGAGCTCTCAACTAAGAAAATCGCTCGCAACAACATTGTTCTGGCGCGCCAGACTACAGTTAACCCCTACCTTTTGTATAAGGCTGTCCACGAAACTCCCGAGGCTACAGACAACGACCGGCTGTTCGCTTTCCAGGACAATGCTCTGACGGGCAACTCACACGCTACGGATCTTCTTGTCCAAAAATACGACGGCATGATCCGATCAACAGCCAAGCGCCTCTCAAAAAGCTCTTGCCCTTCCGCCGAGGCCAGCACAAACCTTCTTTCCGTGTATAACGCCGCAGCCCATGCCCAGGGAGAGACCGGCTCCAAGGGCCTGAGGAAGATTCTTCCCTTGCTGGAGCGACGACCCAAGGACCTGGGTCTTCTCCTGACCGTCGTTCAGCTGTACGTCAGCGCTGGCAACACCACTTCCGCCATCACCGCCGTGGAGCGATCACTGAAGACCTTGGAAGAATCCGTTTCCGAAGTCGACCAAGACGCCCGCTTCAACCCTGGCCTACTCAGTGTACTCGTTTCCCTGTACCAGCTTGAGGGCCGCAAACTCCAGGTTCGCTCAATCCTCGCACAAGCTGCTTCCCACTGGCGCAACAAGCCCGAGCCCCCTACCTCCCTCCTGCGTGCTGCCGCAAAGTCTCTCCTCCACTCCGACAGCCCGACAGACCTGGCCACAGCAGGTGACCTGTTCAAATCCCTATACCAACAAGATTCGAGCGACCGTGTCGCTATTGCTGGCTACGTCGCCTCAAAGGCCACCTTGGATTATTCCCAAGTGGAATCTCAACTCGACCATTTGCCGGCCATTAGTGACCTGGTAGCCGACGTCGACATCTCTGCCCTGGAGTCAGCCGGTATCGCGCCCTCAGCCTCATCTGCTGCTGCCGCGGCCGCATTTGCTGGTGCCCGTAAGCGCTCTGCATCGGGCAAGGAGGGCCGTGTTGTGAAGCGCGTACGAAAATCCCGTCTGCCCAAGGACTACGACCCTGCCAAGAAAGCCGACCCTGAACGTTGGCTGCCACTGCGTGACCGATCTTCATACAGACCGAAGGGCCGGAAGGGCAAGCAGCGTGCTGCCGAACGGACACAGGGTGGCGTTGTCAACGAGAAGCTCGGCGAGCCTGCTTCGCAGCCGCAGAATGCTTCTGGGGGAGGAGGCGGTGGTAACAAGAATAAGAAGAAGAAAGGAAAGCGGTAAATGTATTGATTATCTTATCCGGGTTTAACCTTGGGGTACAATACATTGCTGGTTGTAACACACTGATATCTATGGAGTGTATTTGTGCATAGAGATGAGATCAAGAACTCTAAATTGAAGGCGTAATCGCCAACTGCATATCATTGTATCCCTACTATTTGCTATGAACTGTGTACCGACGCCAGTAAAACGACCGAAAGACTTTTAGAATCACGATCCAAGTCTGCTCCGAAGCTCGAATAGAAATCATATGCTGAATCATGGGGTATCCATCCATTACTAACCACAACGAAAGTCAAAACGCTCTCCTGCTATCAAGTCGCGTGAAAGATTCACCATCTTTAACCTAAAGGAGTCCGAATAGTACCACACTGCCGATCATAGTGCTCAAAAATCATATTCAGCAACCGCAGATCCATCAGCGCATCATTAGCCGTCGTCTTGGCCTCAGCTCCAGTTCCAGTCTGATATCCACGATGAAGATACGAGTGCATGGCCAGGAACTCACGCTCATAAGACTCGGCAACAGAGCTCACGTACTCAGTCCTCTTCACGGGAGAACGGTGCACGAATCCATTTCCTTTTGAGACCCCGTTCCCATTCGCAGATCCGTTCCCATTGATGTGCTCATTCTCACTTTCCATCTCCTCCACGATGACCTTCACCTGTCCCTCACTGCCACAAGCTGCCGGCCTGGTCAAGCTGGGCACATCGTATTCCACAGAGATCGTTTTTGTAGCTCCGTAGACAGTCAGATGGGCGTCACTCCGCGGGACAGAGTCCACGCCCGTTTCGTACATGACTGTGAACGGGTGTCCCTCGCCAGAAGGACCACAGATGGATTCAGAATCGGTGTAGTGGAAGATTGTGGAGTAGAATGGATCTGTAATCGCTACGTTGGCGACTGCATCGGGGAAACCAAGTGACTCGCGCATTAGAGAGAGATCGTGACAACCCCTGTTACCCAGGAAGCGACAGAAAGCAATACGGTCCGGGGTAAGGTCTTCAGCACCGAATATATCAGTGAGTAGGGCGTCGAAGTGTTCCGCGCTTGTGATCGGGGTTACCCCGTCAGTGTTGTTGGTAACATTGCCATCGTCGTGTCCCTTGGTAGCGCCATTCTGAACGAGACCATCTCCATATCCATTTGCATTGAGGCTCGATCCGTTTGTGTCATTAACAGAGGGTTCTTGGAGGGTGGAAATGCGCATGGGACCAGAGATATTACGGCACCGCGCATAATACACGCGGTCAAGGCTGGCAAGTTCTTTTTTGAAAACATCCGTGAAACAAGGCGCGTAGCGACGTGCGCAGCCCACGAAGACTTTGGGCGGGTTGTAGATTGTATCGTTGTTTGTGCTGTGGTTTGAGCGCACGTCTAGGCCTTTCGCTGTTGCTTTGCGGATGCAACGTAGACCGTTGATGCTGAGGCTGAGAGGTACCTCGACCATGACGTGTTTGCCAGCCTCCAGAGCGGCGATGGTGTACTGCTCATGGTATTCGAAGGGGAGGAGATTCAGCACCAGGTCCACCTCTGGGTGGGTGAGCAGTTCCTGAGTGGAGGTGGTGCTGTGGGTGATATTGAACTCTTTTTGGCAGTGTTTCGCGACGGTGTCATTTTGGTCGTAGATTATGGTGAGCTTGAAGTGAGTTTTGAGGGAGGCGAGAGTTGGGAGGATGGTTGTTTGGATAGTTTCTGATGCGCCTAGGATACCCAGACGGAGGACTGGGTTCGACATGGTTGCAGTGGAGAGGTGGAAGGGATGATGTGTTTTGGTAGGAGAGTGATGAGAAGGAAGGAAGGAGGAGGAGAGTTCGAGTGAAGCGACGCGTTAAGTGCCCTTGTTAAGTGAAATTTGCAAAGAATGCGCTACGTTGAACTGGGATGAGATGTATAGAAAGTATAAAACAGAGCGGTGCATGAAGTCTAGACCACGTAGACCTAGATTGTAGCGTTGGTAAAGGAAGCGCATCTAATGTATGAGAACATGATTTACAAATAGATTCCTTTGAACACGTCCTGCGAGTGACATCAGTGCCTTCAATCTCTTTGAGGTCAGCAGTTCAGGGGCCAGAACAGTAGCTCGGATGCCGGGTTCCAATCATTGGCGCAATGCACCCATGGTTAGGGCGCACATCTCGGCTTGATGGGGCCGATCCGGCAAATCCGCGGACTCACAGTGGAAAGCTATCCACCTTGCGTCGATCGGGTCACACGTCGTGTTCTTTGAAGGGCGACTTGGTGGGATGCAGGAAGAGTCGGTGAATCATCCATTTCCTTGCTAATCAGATGGAAACCATCAACAGAATTAGATAGAACACCTGTGCAGACTAGTTTAGAACTCTTTTGTTCAGAGTGTGAGCACTCGAGGGAAGGCAAGAGTCGAAGCAATATCATTACAAGCCTAAATAATATACACTGATACATTCTCCTATCCCTATAATCAACGCCATCATAGACAAAGAGTCGACAATCAAGCTCTTCATCGCAACTCCACTAACGCCTCTACTCGATCCTTGACACATCTGACCCCAAGTTAGGCGTGTTTCCTGGGTTCAGCGCATTCTCGATTGACGATTCTCGCGCCAGTCTTGGAATGTAGTTTCGATATTTGTCATTCTATTCTGCATTTGGTGCCGGTCTGAACGCAGTATTCCCAACTTTAGCCAAACCATAGCATTCGTAAATAACATGAAATAAAAAGGAAAGTTCCTTGACGCGAGGGACTGCATGATGGTAGATTGACGGATGGGTATTGCTTGTGAGTCAGAGGGTGGAAATGTGAAAACAGTATTCGGAGGGATTAGGGATGAATGGAAGTGTTTTTACGGGTCTAAAAATCATACTAAACCATTCAGATGGTTGAGTGACCCAACATGGATGCGATACAGATATAGCGACGTAACTATGAGATATGCTCATGCTAAGTTAGCCAAAATACTTACGTAGGTGACTAGTTCAAAGCCGCCGTAGCTGACGTCAGGTCTACATTAGAAAAGCCTCTAAGATTCTTTGGATAAAAATAACTGTATGAACTGTAGTTATCGCTGTCTATATACTCGTACTCCAAAAGATCAACGTAGAATCAACGATGAATCGATTCCAAATAAAGCAGATTTCCAATTGAGTCGGGGTATCTAGGTCTGTCCGCGAGACTGAGCATAAAAGAAAAAAACCCCAACCAAGAGCAATGGCGCAAAAATGAAACATAAACGCCTTTTAGGCCGTGACTTCTTATTCCTCTCCTCGGAAGGGGAGAAATGGGGATATCCAGGATAGATGGATAGTGGTATCAAGTCGGAATGAACCGAGGGAAATAGACGCTCGCTATGAAGGGAGAGATATGATGAAAAGGAAAAGACAAAGAAAGAAAACGAAAAAAAAAACAGCACTGTACATCATATAGACAACGCCGCTCTTAGGAAATGTTCATTCAAGCATGACTTATTTCAGTTGGCCTTTGTGGATTGCACCAAAGCCTTTACTGAATAATTCGTGAATCTCGACAGAGCGGCGCGGGGCACAGGATTCAGAAGGTGAGACAGGTCCAAGACCGACGCTATTCTCGATTGTCTCATGGGCAGTGCTGCCGACCTGGCTAACACTGGCACTACCACTAGAGTAGCCCTCGAGCTCATGTTCCTGAGCAACAGGTTTAGCCTCGGTCATGACACGCGGACGAGCAAGCAACTCCTGGACATGACGCTCACGAGCATCCATCTCCATATTTTCACGGGCAATCTCGACACTGGATTTCTTGGTGCCGTGATCCCAACCCTGCTGGAGTTCCGTGGCTGCTGCTTCTTCGAAACGTCTGCGGATATCGAGGTCTTGCTCGTATTCTTGGAAGATGTCGACATCGGTGGGGAAGAAGAGGGCGCGGAGGGTGCTGACTGTCATTTCGAGCATGATGACTGACGTGGCGGAGACGAAAAGAACGGCCCAGAAAAGGAGATTGTGGCCAACGTGGTGGAGGAAGTTCGAGGGGACGGCGTACACTCCTTTTCCAGAACTGAGCTTGTATTGTTTCGAGAGGATCATGTTCCACAGGAACCAGCCGCCAACGGAGATGATGATGACGATGAGGTTCAGGTAGGTTTTATTGTGGACTTCCAAGACCTGCAGTTTGGTGTTGATGACCACCACACAGGTAGTGAAGGTGAGCAGGCCGAGAGCGAATGTATCGACATCACTGAGGTTGATTTGGATCATTCCGAAAAGGCCGTACATAGTGAAGAAGATGATCACCGCTTCGCAGGCAGCCATGAACGACCAACCGAACCACAATCGAATATTGAAGCCGCCGTTGCGTTGACCCTTGGTGTAGAGTTCCGGTACAGCCAGCAGTGTCGACGCGGCCAGGTCCTTGGTGAAAATGCCCAAGAAGATCACAGCAAGAGAGGTGAAGAGCGTATTAAACATACTCAAACTCCAAGACTCATATAAACTGGTGCCAGTGTACCCGTTCGTGTGCTGGTAAAGCGCCTGGGTCAGGTAAAATAGCATTTCCTTCCAAAAAGTACCAAGAGTGTACTTGCATGCACGCATATAATTCCATCGACCATGAACCAGAAGCAGCTTCTGCAAAAACCGGAACTGTCCAATGGAATAGTCTGAAATGCGCGCTGCCTGGAGGCCCTCTTTACCAGCAATACCGATACCAACATGGGCCTCCTGGATCATGGCGATATCGTTCGCACCGTCTCCAATAGCAAGAGTGATGGCATCGTCGAGATGAGTGCGAATCGTCTTGACAAGGAACGCTTTCTGCTTGGGGCTGGCACGACAACAGATCACCGAGTCTACACGAATAGCCAATTGGAAGAAGCGCTTTCGGACAATTTCGTTCGCTTCGATTGTCGCGAGCGTCTGTCCATCAACAACCACCACAGAATGGGCGACACGACCGCGAAGAATTTCGCTGGTCAAGTCAATGATTGTCTGTTCAACATCACCATTTTGGTGATCAAGGATTGTCAATTTCGAGTAGTCCCGGACTAGACGGCAAGCATGGCCAACGTTAATAGCAGTTTCGCGCTTGTCACCGGTCAACATCCACAACTTGATGTTGGCACGTCGCAGCTTGTCGATGGTCTCCGGAACGCCCTTTTGCAACTTGTCTTCAATGGCAGTAGCGCCCGTCAATTCGAGCTGTTGTTCGATTTGCTCGCCAACCTGTTCGATCTTCTCCTGTCGGTCAATAATACTGGTAGAAGCATCGTGGTATGCAGCCTTCCATGTGTTGTAGGTAGTTTCATCCAAGAATCGATGGCCGTACAAAAGAGTACGCAGTCCATCAGTCGCAAAGTCGTTCAGGTGCTGGAAGCACCGCTCAAAGATGGCGGTCTCGTTTACCACAAGGGCTTCTTCAACAAGATCTTCTTCTTCCTCGCCGTTTGTAGAGCTGCCAGAATCCGAGATAACCGCAGAGTTTCTTCCAATGGACATCTGCGCTGATGGTCGTGGAGAATAATACTCGCTATCAGCTTCACGGTTGGTGATACCACCATCTGTCTCCCGGTCACGCAGCCAAACATCAATGCTAGCACGGAGAGCTGACGTATGCTGACCAGAGACGGAAGAGCGCCGGCGAGTAAAGCTAGGTCGACTGATACTGCTTCGAACACCACTATCTTTCCGGCTGTGATAATCGCTGTTGCGGCGGATGACTTGGTTCGCTTCAGCGGCTTTACGCTTGCTAGTGCGACGCGCGATCTCCTCCGCCTTCTCCTGTGCCAGGTCGGCACGCTTAAGCAAACGCATCAAAGAGGTATCGGCACCCTTGCAGAACACGCATATACGTTGGTCAGGCATGCGGACCACAACCGACATACGCTTCCGTGCACTCGAGAACTCAATGACATCCAGAATCTGGTAAGTCTCATCGCTAGCAGCCTCATCGGGGCCGTTGGGGTATGTGCGGATAGTCAAGTTATTTGGCTGTCGGTCCATCACCAAGTAACCCAATTCTTTAGCCGCCAAAACGAGAGCAAGTTCATCGGGAGAGGCAGCTTGGAAGGTATAATCACCCGCCTCATCTTTTTCAGGAATACAGGTGTGACACAACGCCATAGACAGAATGAACAGCCTGGCTTTTCGAGCAAAGATAGTGTATGGCTTGCGCTGGATGTATTCGATCATCTCGGTGGTGCGGTGAGGAGTAGAGCGGCGCAGCACGTCTGCAGCAGACACATTGGACGGACGGGGCATGCGGGCTTCAGAGATATTGGACTTCCGTCCAATAGCCTTCTTGCCTTTGGCAGTCCGCTTCTTGTGAATGAGTTTCTCGCCTTCACGCGCAGCTTCTTCCTGGAGATCCGAGTCATGTAACCAAGCCGTTCCAGCAACACTAATCTTACGGAAGCGCATGGAGTTATTTGTCAGAGTACCGGTTTTGTCGGAGAAAATGTAGCTGACTTGGCCCAGTTCCTCATTGATAGTGGATGTTCGTGCCTCGAGGGGAGTGTCGGTTTCGGGATCGTACATGTCAATGTCGTTGAGAAGGAACATCTGAACGACCTTCACGATCTCCATACTCACGTACAGCGAGATGGGGATCATAGTATTGAACATGATGAGATAAGAGGTGAAAACTGGACCGTAGGCCACGCTGGCGTTTTTAAGATACCAGGAGTGTTTCTCAACATCCTGCGACCAGAAGCGGTAGGCAACTGTGCACACCACAGACATGATGATGACGATGAGCACAATCAGCATGACGACGCGGTTGACCTTGGCCTGGAGAGCAGGCTGCTTGATTCGGGGGTTCTTGTTGGCGTTCATTCGAATCTTGCATTCCTCGCCGGTATAGATCACCATACCGATAGCGCGATCGGTATTGCGCAGAATGCTTCCACGGTAGACAATCTCGTTGTTTGTCAAGGGCAGCTTCTCCTGCCCGTTGACAGTAACGTGGCCATCGAATTTGTAAAGATCCATATTCGGATCTTCTACGACGAAGTGCAGCTCATTGCGGGTGATGTCTTCCTCAGTGGAGCACACCTTGGCCACCGATTGACACGGCGCCTTGTTCTTCAGGTTGGTCTCTCCATCAAGGGCCATTGTCTCGATGAAGGCTACGCCATTTGGACCGTTGGCATGCAGCAAGGCAATATCGGCGGGGACAGGCTCATCGCGGTGCAGCTTGATGACATCTCCAACTCGAATATCCTGCCACTTGATTTGGACCCAGTCATAGTAGCCATTGGCCACTGCGGTTCCTTCTGTATCTTCCTCTGTGAGTCCATCGGTAGCCCGAAGCACTGACGCATAGCTGTTGTTCTCTTCCTTGTCTAAACGATACCGGCGCCAGTCATCAAACCCTTCTTTACCCATAGAGATACCAACGAAAATCAAGAGCGGAACAATAGTCGTGTAGGTACCAGTGGTACTCAGCCCAGGGATCATTTGCAAGATAGCGATGACCAGGAAGTAGAAATTGGCCAATTTGGTGAACTGCGCGAACAGTTGGCGCGGAAAGAAACTCCAAAAGCTGTAGCGGCTCGATCGAATCCAATTCTCAGTATAAGGTTTCCCCGTGCGCTCATCAAGATAAGTCTCCACCAAAGAGGGGTTCAGATCGATATGGCGGCCATTCTGCGTAGGCGGGATCTCCTTGATGCGCAAAATGAAATGCTGAACCTTCATCAGGAATGCTTCGAAGCGATCTGAGAGTACGGCCATTTCCGCCTTCTTGCTCGACCACTTTTCCTGCGCAATTGTCATGTAGTGATCCTTCTTGAAGCCATGCTCAGAATTCTCCGAGGAGAAATACGTCGAGGCAGCTTCTTTGTCCGATTCGACGGTCGCGGTCGGTGCGACAGTCAAATCATTCTTTTCTTCCACAGGGCTAGGCATCGTCGGCGGTGCAAGAACGGGTCCCTCTTCCCGTACCGGGCTGGTGCCCTTGGCCTCTCCCATCTCTGCTGCGTCCACGTCATCTTGTTCTGGCTGCGATAGAATATTCCTGTTGAAAAGAGACCGGCGCAAAGAGTATCCACGGTTTCGCGACCGTGACCGACCGTTGGAGTCAGTGCCTGGTGGAGATGTCGGAGAGAGTGTGGCGCGGGGATTGGGACCGGTATTAGGGGAGAGTGGGGAGGTGGGCGAGCGAGCTGGTTGTGGGACATTCGGAGGCGCCAGCGCCGTGTTAATTGTTAGGCCGCGAGAGCTGGGGCGTCGGTCGTCGTTGGGGGTGGTTGGCTGCTCTTCGGCGACGGGGCGTTCGAGATCGGTGGAAAATCGCACATGTTGGAAGGAACGGCGACCCACGTCGGACATGGTACGCGACGAAACGAGCGATGGTCGCTGCACAATGTCCTGCGACTGTCGAGAGCCATCGGTTGGCTCGTCATTGTTGGACATGGCGGGGAATGTGAGATCGTGCCTGCGCGAAATCGAAGATCGATTACCTCACAGGGTTTCGATCGGCCTTTTGTCCCCTTCTCCTCTAGATCGTTCTAGGTGTTCTGTTCCCCCGTATCTTGCTAGGAAGGAATTGAGCGAATGTGCGAACTGGAGGTGTTCAAAACATTGGTCATTCTCTCTTTGGTCGCTCTGCTCAGCACATGGCAGAAGAGTTCGATATCGCGGTATATAACGAGGGGTGGCTATAACCGCAGGAACGATAGTCGACGCAAGGAACCAACACAAGGTACTCTTCGGGGTCGATTATTCAAAGGAGAACAGTGTCAACATCGATATTGCGTGAAGAAAATAGCGAAGGCGTGTTGACAAGAGAGGCAACGCAACACCGAATGCGGCAAACCCTCCAAAAGCGGTTTAAGGCCACGCTAAACCAGAGGGAAAGAAAGTAGAAATTAAGTTGAACAGAGGCGAATGGAAAACTGGAGCCTGTCAAAAGTCAGGAAAGTCCAGATTCGTGGTACAGAAGGGATCCACTGCGTGTGCGCAAATGATGGTTGCATCTGCCATGTGCTTGCGACAAAACACAGCCACCAAGTCCTCTCCGCAACCATGGCTCCTGCATCCAGACACTTAGCCAACCAAACCCAGTCTTTAGCGTGGAGCCTAAAACGTTTTTCTAAATTAAAACTTCGGTGGCAAGGCTAAATCTACATGTCCCATGTTCAGCTCTACAGTACGCGTACCTTTTCCCTCTGTACGACTTCTTCGGGCTGGTGGGGTTCCCTTCCGTCATGAATGAGAATTTCCTTGGTTGAAAAGGGGCTGATCGCTACGTTCTTGGGCTTGGGTTGTTGGGAGGGGAACTACTAACTAGTATAGTCACTAGGACAAGTTCGACGGCCTAAGCTAATTAACAGGCGCTCCGTGCGTGCGCCCATTCCCTGCTCAAATTGGAGAACTGATTGCGTGGATTTCCGGTTAAATATAAAGGCTGAAAAAAGGATACTATTTAGCCTCAAATTCCTGCCATTCTATTTGGCCTTACATATTTCCCATGGGCAAATTGTGGGGAAGATGAAAAATTCGAGAACGCGCCAAGAAGAAGCGATAAGTGGATATGACGTCACTCCTAGTAGCGACGCGGTGGTGGCGGATAACCTCCGGCTCCTCCAGCGGATGGATGGCCATAGGGCTGGGGTTGCCCATAAGGAGCTCCACGGTTGGCGCCTGAATACGGAGGCTGCTGCTGCTGGGGAGGGGCCTGGCCATATCCGGGCTGAGGGCTGTAGGAGTTTTGAGGAGGCCCAGACTGGTATCCAGATGGTGGGGCCCCATACCCAGGTTGACCGCCAGGCGGCTGCTGGTTGTATCCACCATAAGGAGCCTGGGGAGGCGGGCCTCCGCCAGCACGTCCAGCAGCTTTCTCGTCCTTGGTGTCATAAGAAGAGTCGATCGCACCGAGCATCAGTTTAGCGCACTATAGGAAACAATCAGTATGTTCTCAGATTCAAGTGAACGGGGTTAAACAAACCCAAAGCTCTCGAGTCAGATGCACCGGAGGGTTGGCACGCGACATCTCGTCCTGCTCAACTTCGAAGTCTGCATTCAAAACGTTAAAATCTGGAAACGGTCACATAGGATCGTGGCACACCTACTCGACGTGCAATCAATCAGGCTACCGATCTGAGGATCCTCATCGAGATCACCCAGGAACTCACGCGCCCGTTGGTCATTGCCCACCTGCGAAAACTGGAAAGAAACTGCACCACGGCCGTAACGAGTGCGCGAAGTCTCGTCAACCGCATGACGGATGGCATCGTTCACACTGCTGTGAGGCTCCCCGGCGGGCTGACCGTCAGTGATGGTAATGACCAGCACTGGTTTATCAAGACGGCCTGCGCGGGCAGGGCCGACGATCATAGGGTCGATGACCTTGCTCTTCAAGCTGGTACCAAGGGGCGTCAATCCCGAGAACCGAACACGAGAAACCAGCGCATTGACGTCGTTGGCATTGCGAATTCCATCCCCCATCTCTGGGGAGTTCATGAATCGCACCGAGATACCATCCTCGTCAAAGGTGGCGGCCGCAGTAGCTACGATCCCAAGAATTTGGCGCAGCTGATCTTTCCGCAGTCCCTTCTCTTCAAACTCGATAGATCCGCTATCATCCACATATAGAATGACATCGAACAGCGCCAGCTTCATCACGTCCGTAGCCACCTCCATAGGCACATTCCATTCGTGGATCAGATTCTGCAACTTAGCTGGCGCATTGCTGGCCAGTGACTGCACCAGTCGGTCCAAACGTTCGGGTGGGTAGAAGCTCTGGAGATTCTTCTCCTGGATGGTGGAGATCAACAGCTGACGATAAGCTGCGACCTGTTGTTGGGTAGGTGGGGCAGCCTGCTGAGGGGGACCACCACCGGGCGCACCATACTGTCCAGGTGGTCCCGGGGAAGGTCCAGGGCGGCCCTGGCCACCGGGATACGGAGCTCCCTGAGGTGGGTAAGGTCCTTGATTCTATTTTCAGTCAGCACTAATCTTGAAGGCATATTCCTTGGAGACTTCAACGCAGAAACACGTAAGCACAACGTAGCACAAGATACATGGGGGCTGATATGTACATAGGCAGGCTGTTGTCCAGGGTAGGCTTGTTGCTGTCCAGGGTATGGTGGCTGTTGTCCGGAATAGGCCTGTTGCTGTCCAGAGTATGGTTGTTGTTGTCCAGGGTAGGGCGGTTGCTGTCCAGGATAGGAAGGTTGTTGTTGGTCGCGCAAAGGGGGAGCCTGCTGCACTGGCTGTTGTGGTTGCTGCCCCAAGTATGGAGACTGTTGTCCCGGATATTGGGATTGTTGTCCAGGGTACGGCGATCCCGAAGATCCGTAGGGTTGGCCTGTAGGCGGCGGCGGCGGAGGACGTGCATAGCCGCCCTGCTGAGGGGATGCGGGGTAGGGGGAAGCTTGCTGCGGAGGTGGCCTTGAATAGGGGGTCGCAGCCGGGGAAGGGGCATGATAAGGCTGATGTTGTTGAGCTGGTGAGCCGCCGTACGTAGGGTATCCAGGACCCTGTCGGTAGTAGGGGTCCGACATGGTGGGAGTTGGGATCCCGGAAAGCGCGTGGAGGGGTAAACTCGAAAAAAGACCAAAAGAACCGAAATCGAAAAAGTGATAGGGGAGGTGCAAGAGGAAGAATAAAATCACAAAACAATGCTTACCGATCCCTGATTTGGAGGTGGGGATCCTGCATAAGCCTGGTACTGCGGTTGTTGGGGTTGTTGTTGTTGCGACTGGTTTTTCTTCGGTCAGTTCACTGTAAACATTGCATGACGTCGAGTTCATCGCAGCTGATCAGACTTACGTATCCACCAGGCCGCAGCGCTGCAGGCGGCCCCCCAGTGTATCCAGCTGGCGGTGCACCACCGTAGGTGCCTTGGTTGCTAGGCATATTTTGACCTTGACCTTGGGGGTTTTGGGTCTGACTGTTCTGGGTCGCGGCAATTTTGGAGGCGAACTGAATATGAAGGTCAGGGCTGTAGTTGTTCGGGAGGAAAAGGCCACACTTACACCCATGTCTGAGAAGAAGAGTAGGTAGTTGTAGAGGTGAAAAAGATCAAGTCAGCAGATGACGAAATTAAATGACGTGCCCAGACTGGACAGGGCTGAAGTTGAGGCTGTGTAGTAGTTGATGTGGGGTACACAACCAGTTGGTCATGCAATCCACATGTAGTTCACTGATTATACCATATTGTTGTATAATCTGTTGATTTCTTTTAGGTCAGTCCTTCAGGTAACTAATAAATCAAAACCATCCCCGAGAAGTTTTCTGGCTTCAATGCGCCCCATCAACTCGGTAAACAATATCCCATCCACCAAAAAGACTAGAGTCTATCTATACAAGAATTCTCGGCTGACTGAGCAACCCGAGATCATTACACATCTCACGGCTACGTCGCTTCAACTATCCCGCATCTAGTTTGGGGTCGGTTGACCACGCAATAGGTTTAGTATGTCATGCTTCAATATGTTTTAAGCCCCTGTGAAAGCATTTTTCACCATCTTTACTCCTATCATTTTATTGCCGATTCTAAAGCTACAACATATATTTCTGATCAAATTACACAATGCCAATGCCTCGAATTACGATGAACCAGTCCGTTCTAGTCACCACTGCTCTTCTGATGGGTTTGTCAACCTTTTTTGTCTACCACAATCCGTCCGGATTTGACCTCGATGATGAACGGTGCAAAATGCAAAATAGAATGTCAAACATTGAGACCAAAATGGCGAGGCCTAAAAGCGCTGATCAAGAATAAGTTGGGTCCATCGCAAGAAGACCTTTAATTTGGTTTGCCACCCCTGGCCGTCGAGGACCATTCCAAGGTTGACTGTGGCGTTACGGAGTCGGAATGGAGAAATCGAGTGCCCAGGTGTTTCCCGACTTGATGTATATGGTTTCTTCCTTTGTGAGGAGAGACTGTACAGGTGGTATATCTTAGCTTTGGAAATACAACTCGTGATGGAAAATTGTTTTGACTCTTACTGCATACTTTGTAAACCATATCCCAAGTAAACTCCATAGCTGTACCTCATAAGACTCTTTTTGTACATGGAAACTTTTCAACATAGGCAAGAAAACATGAGACTCCGAGGTCAGCATCACATGGATCAAGCACAGTAATAGCCCATATGTTCAAGTCTTGGGGTAGCCTAGTGTGAGGAATTAGGTACTTTGGGTGTACCCAATACTACCACGCTGAACTGATTCTAGTCTCTTGTTGTTCAGGGTTCATTGCGTTTGGTCTACCTAGAGTATCCTTATCCTAGATGATCAGTGGAAGTGAAAAGGCCAACGCCTTCCACCTCATGGTGACTTTGCTATACCCAAGCCGCATCCAGTTTGGATCGATCAGCTACGCAATTGGTTTAGTGCGATTATCTTACTTCCCATCATACATTTCTGTATTTTGTAAAGCTCGCCCGTGAAAGTATTTTTCTCATCTCTACTCCCTTTGAACATTTGATTTTGAAGTTCAAAAGTACAGTCGATTTGCATTACTAGAGGCAATGCACAATGCCAATCCACCAAGCTACTGTCGCTGCACGGTCCATTGCGCAGCCGGGGCTTATTCTACTAGGCCTTTCGATGGCCCTTGGAAACTATTTGAAATGGCGAAACCAGAGAAGCGCGGGTCTCGAGTGGCGCGAAATAAATAATCGAATGGCAGTTATTGAAAATGAGCTGACGACGCCAAAAGCTGTGAATCGAGATTGAGCTGAGTCTCGCAAAGAAAACCCTACCACGGGTTCCAATCTGTCTGACCATGATATTTATTCTTATGGCGCTCTGAGGCTAAGGAAGTCGTGAGGAAGAGCTTGGTAATTTTCCGACTTCGTTGTGATTCTTTTTGTCCTGGAAAGCACTATTCTGTTGCGGTATTGATAGTACTAGTATGTTTTCGTTCAGAAATTTGGACTTGTATCGCTATACGGTCACATCACCTTGACACTTACTTTATTATACTAGTTTCCTTCTCTCCTTCGTTTGGAATGATTTTCACACAGGCTTCCACAATGAATAGACATGCGAGGCATATTTTCGTCGTTTGTCATTTTTGAAGAGAAAAACAGGCGAAGGAGAAAAACACGCCCGCTCACAATGTACTCATTCAACAAGCATATCCCTGCTTTAGGATCCATACACACCAGGGATAGACCATCCAATTTTGGGTTATGGCTGCCCTAATTCAATCAGGGCTCTCATGCAAAAAGTTGTTGCCTCAGCCTTCGTCCAGCCTGGTTTCCCAATACTAACCACACTCCCCGTGGCCATCAGTGTGATCTAATACAGAAACCATCTTTGAGGGCCTTTGTAGGATAAAATTTGACATGCTCGTCGTCAAAATCGATGCTTCCGTAGGCGGGGAGTTCAGTTTGACTACCTTCTTCAGCTGCTCGTACACAGCCTCGATAAATCGGATTCGCTGGTTCACTATCATGAACGACTATTTCTTCCAGACTGACACCCCGCCTGCATGTTCGGTGGTGATATACTCGCTTCCAATGGGAGTTGAGACATCGGCGCTCCAATCCAGCATCTGTGAGATGGGAATGTTTGTTAGTTACTGAACTTGAGAGAATAAGTGTTTATCATGTCAAAATTGGTGCGAGTGGGCATGTCCTACGGTACTTGAATGGGTATGTCCTAAGGCACTTAATACAAGCAATCTCAGATGCTGTGGTGAGTTTTGCCGGGCCGGCAACTCTGAATGGTAGTTTGGCTACAAGTCGCCAGTTGTCGTTGAAGGTGAAGATAAAGGCTCGGTTAGAGCAGCCTTTTATCTTTTCACAATTAAGTAGATATTATTTTCCAGATAGCTCGAGAATTTTGGAGCACATTGCTTCGAAATCGAAATCAATGAAGCGTATGAGCAGGCCCATGTTTCTCACTTCGGAGCCAGCGACCGCTGTCGTAACTGTGAAAATCGAGGCCTTCTTGGTATGAGCTAGTTCTATGGAATTTTGTTTGATGTAGCTGACCCTTCTTCCATGCTGGGCTTGAATTGGAATTTATTGAGAACGTTGCAGAGCAAAGTTTGGACCTAGAACCAAAGTGCCTTGGTGGATGCAACGCTAACTTAGACCCGAGGTTGGAGTCTAGCTCCCATGGTGAACATGGAGCAATATGTTCAGGAGGGAAAGACTCGTGAGGAATTGAGGGATAATGTAGAACCAACCGGCGTCAAGACCAGACCTCATTGAAACATCCTCAATGCTAGGGGCGTTTTACAGCTTAGTC
The DNA here is from genome assembly GCF_028827895.1 of Penicillium longicatenatum. Lineage (NCBI taxonomy): Eukaryota > Fungi > Ascomycota > Eurotiomycetes > Eurotiales > Aspergillaceae > Penicillium > Penicillium longicatenatum. The sequence continues at coordinate 1,034,374 of NW_026643121.1, read as the reverse complement.
TACAAGACCTGGAATTAAGGCAAGATGTATGATAAGGCGTTCGAATGCATCGATCAAGGCTCAGGTGTGGACAGCCCGAAACGCCAAATTAAACAAGCTTGGAAAGGTCCCTGTCGCAACAAGGTTCTCTGAATTGCCAATTGCAGAAATGAAATCAAAACAACGGATCATAGAACGCTCTCTACTGGTGGAAAGAGAAAATATTTCAAGCCAAGGCTCGTCAATTCCGAAGACAGCCTGGAAAGAGATCATACCCAGCATGACGATCATTTATATACATTCATCTGTCCTTGTGGGTAAACAATGCAACCCAGTACATGACCTAATTCAACAATTGTCAGCATAGCTCTCATTACCGGACTCACGAGGCATACGTACCTGACTAACTTCCTCCGCTCCTTACAGCAGACCAATGACAACATCACCATAGATTTGGGCATCGAGATCGAGGCGGACCTTGGCGTGGATGTTGAGGTGGATCTTGATCTTCAAGCTGCTCTTCTCATCCTCCTGCTGGGGAGCACCGGGAATCTGGAGGCCGGCGTTGGGAACGGTCTCGGCAAGCTCGCCGACCTTGCCGGTGGCATCAGGCCTGCGGCCGCCCTGGGGACGGGTGTCCGTGGTAGGAGCACTAGGTGGCGGAGGAGAGTTAGCGAAGGGTTGCCCTGGAGAATCCTGCTCGGCTGGAGCATCTTGCTTCTCTGCTGGAGGATCTGGCTGCCCAGATGAAGACTCTTGTTGCCCTGGGGTTGGGACCTGCTCTGCAGGTGTGGGATCCTCCTGTCCGGGTGAGGTATCCTCCTTCTCAGAGGGAGCAGCTTGCTCCTCGAGTGGAGGATTCTCGGACGGGGGATCCCCAGGCTTAGAATCATCCTGTCCAGCAGGGTCCTCTGCAGGTGCATCCTCTACAGGAGCATCCTGTTGAGGAGAATCCTCGCGAACGGAGCCTGGGGCCGGCGGAGGCCTCGGCTTGTTCTTGATCTTCTTTGATTTTTGGGCCATGGATGGAGGGTGAGAATGGTGTACAAAATAAAGAAACCAGATGGCGAGAGCAGAATCAATTCGGGGGAGGATAACACAAAGAAATTGAGAGAGATACCTGGTGTCAGCCATTTCAGAAAAATGGGCAGGTCGGTTGATTAAGAGAAGGGTGGGCGGGGTGTGGAAAATGCAGGGAAAATAAGATAACCCTGGAGAAAAGCAGGCGCAGGAAGGAATGAGGAAAGAAAAAAAAGAGTATGGGTCAGGGGAAACAGGACGGCTGTTTATTCGACACCATTGAGCTATTTCAACCTCCTCCCAGCCCGTGTTGAGGTCACAGCTGAACGTGGGCTTGTTAGGGGATCAGCTCCAGTGGAGAAGCATCTCAGCACCACCGTCTGTGCTCTGTTTATCGAACTGCTCGTCTGGTTTAGTTGCAGAAAAGATGATGCAATCCACGGCACCAAGTGGGATCTATACCCACTTAGATCGTATCCACCTATGGTGCCAATCTGCGCATCTCCACTGACGGGAGCTGAAAAGCCCTGTATTTATCTGTTATACGCCAGACACCCACAAATTCTTTCTGTAACACACACACCTGCAATTTAGCTCATTCCCGTGCCTAATTCTGCACCATGGTGATCGGAATCGCCATGATGGCGGCTATGCTGCCAACTATGATTGGTATGAATGAGGCTACTCAGGGATCTCGAGATCAGGAGGAGGCTCGTCGCACCTCGGCCCGCAAGCAGCGCTCTCACCTAGTGGCCACCTGCTCCATCACCCAGGGCACTCCGGAGATGCGGTCACAGGTGCACAATGCCCAGGTCCAAGTGGGTCTAGACGGCAAAGTAAGTTCCGAGGTGCAGGTAACAGGCTGAAGGCGAAAGATAAACTAATGGTACTTTTGTATTGTGCAGCTCTATATCACCAAACATCCTAGCGCCACAATGGTGCCTTTTAATGGGGGATTCTATACACATCCTGACTTCCCACCAAACAACACGTCAGGTATAGTAACCATCAGTGGCGAAGAGGCCCCTACTCTTCGCTGGGTCTTTCTAGATGCCAACACGCATGAAATGCGCTGGGGTGGTCGTCCGGATTCCGAAGGCCATATCTGTGGGCCCTTTGACTGGACAAAAGATGAGCAACATATTACGCTTGAGGGATGGGAAGGGTGGCTGGCAGTCCGGTTGCCCGAGGATGAGCTTCAGGAGCAAGCAGAGAAGGAGCTGGGAATCGACGGGCGTGAAATTTGGCGATTGTATTTTGATCAGAATGACGACGGTGCCAATTTACCGATAGGGGCAAAGGGGCTGGAGATCCAGTTGAAACGAACGACAGCAGAGTCATGACGAACTTGTAATATTACGATTCCTGATTTTTCTTCCATGGCGAGTGGGGTATACGACTGCATACTGTACTGTAGAGAGTAAGATAGACAGAGATATTCCCCACAAGCATCTTTGACTTCCTCGGGCATGCACAGGTTAGCATTCGGACGAACACGTCAATCATGAGAAACCAGTTCTTCAAAAATCAGACCTTGTTGTGGCAATTGGCGAAGAACGCACGGATCTGACGAGGCGATCGCACTAGCTGCGCAGACGAACAGTGGATCTTGCATCTCCGAGTTCCTGACAGGTTCATGCTTCCGTTCTCCACTCACACAGTCAATGGGTTTGTTTACAGTACGTGTATGATACTTCCCGAGCTGTTCCAAGATTCCGGACCGATGGGTCTGTGGGGGTCGCATGCTCCTGTGGAAATCGAGGGGTTGGTTCCGTTTTCCGCGGCTCGATCCTTTCCCGTCGACTTTCCAAGGGTCAGTCAAGCTAAAAAAAAGGACATTCGCAATGACAAGGTACCAATCTGGAGCGGAGGACCTCGTGAACCTGGTCAATTTCGTGAATTGACCTGTCCTTTTCTCCTCTTGGTGGCGTAGCTAAATGCCCCCACTTCCGGCAGATCTGAACTCTTGTATGGCTTCCATTGGCTCCTGTCCACTCCGCTCGTGCAAGTTGGTCAAAAATAACGCAAGTCTGGGCTCCACGGAGGAAAAATGGGTGATAGTCTGTGGGGTCAATCATCTTGCTTTGTAGGACACTGGCCGGAACTTATTAGCGGTGACCTCGGGAGCTCATTCAAGTTAGATCGGCCTTGGTGCGGCAAACCCCGATCGCGGTGACTCCAAAGTGGATCTTTGTAGCCATCTGCACAATTACAACATACGGACATCATGGAGTATATGTCATGAAAACCTAATTTGTGGCAGATACGCTCACCTTGACATTCTTTGAGCTTTTGAAAGCTACATATGGAGCCCGCTATGTGGGACTCTGCTGGTGTCCATCTCCCTATACCATGATCAGCATCTGGAGTGCACATGGTGGAGTGCATCAGTCCTCCAATTTTTCAATAAATAACTAGAATGGCCTAGAGACGCCACCTCGATGCTTATTTGGTGGTTGTGACCAGAACGATAAATATGATTTGAATTTCCACGAGAAACTTGATTACCCGATGGCTAAATATATGGAGTCTCCTCTTCAGATCCGAACTATCGATGACAGATATAGCAGTCCAGCTTGAAGCACTGCATTTTGCCCCGATAAACAGTCACCGTCTATTCACCGGTCTATGACATGCATCTGAGAAGGTCCTCTTGACTGTCCAGATCAACCCTATGCCGTACTGGTCGCTGCGGTCGACTCGAGAGCTTTTACATCATCCAATCTTTAGCAGTTTAGCAATGCTTTCGCATTATATTTGCTAACAAGCTCCTATTTCTGATACTTTCCTCTACCGCGTATGCCATTATCACGCCGAAAAGCTTCTTATCATTCGGACCCTGGTCACCGAGTGAGAATCCGATCCAAAACGAAACAAAGACGAGGTTCCATCCTCTAATGATCGATCCCCGCATGTTCATTAAATTAAACACCTCAGATGGCCCCTTGAGCGCGACAATATTGACTTAGTACTCAAGCGATCGATTCCCGAATAGCGATCCTGTAGGTAATGCATAGAATCGGCTAGCTGTCAAGTCCTCCGCATATACGGAGCGGTTTATGAACCCACTTATACGCCGTGAGCCTCCCATCTAAATCTCACCTTGATTCCTTCCACCTCTATCGAGGCCCAGTCGACAAAACACTCCCATCATGATAGCGACCCAGGTCCGTCCAGAAACATTCCATATTCAGCAGACAGCTTACTCGCCAGATTCATAGTCTACCGTTGTCGCCTCCCGAAATGTTTCGATATATGTAAACTTTGAGAAAGCACTAGCAACCTGTAAGCAAAACGAGTGGGTAAAAGGAGGCCACTGGAAAATGGACAAAGAGGAACTAGCAGCCACACCCATTACCATGCAGCGACACACGAGGCACATGTCGTATTTCATGGCAGTACGACCTATCTGTACGGAACACCGTAATTGATAGCAAGGAAACCCCTGTCTGAAGTTTACCATTAGTGTTGGGGACGCGATTGTGTTCCCGGTAACACGGCCCTGAACGGTGTAATACTGCTCTTATTGCTAATCTAGACCTGGTGTCACACATTTTGTCATAGGTACTACGGAGGACTCTGAGTCTTAAATTTGACTTTCTGGTAGGTGAAACTTGATCGAGTGATATTTGTTTCGTTGGTTGTGGCATCAGGCGATGAATGGAGCTACTGAGACTATTCTGTTGGAGCAAAGTAAAATCTATCGAAGAGCTATATGACATGGTATATATGTTGGGCTTCGTGGTGGATATAGATGAAAAACGCAAGACATGTGAGTTGGTTCCAGTACCTGTCCAGATTTGGTTCAGCGCTCAAGTGGGTGATTTATTCTTCTGTATCTGATGGCTTAGCCTGGGCTAACCCACCACGAAACCTGCATAACTCTGAATTCAAATCGAAGAAGAACAGGATATGAGGATGGAATTCAGATTGCATTGAATCATGGACGGGCTTGTATATTCTAAAACTATTTCCAGAAAAAACAACAGATACAAATGAAGACAAGATTTACAGATCATATCATGTGCCTAGATGGCAGAGCATGAACTTATGTACTTAGGAAATGATAATGGTCTGGTTCAAAGTCTCCATATCGGGGTACAAGCCGGCCTGATAGATTGTTAGTACAGTGAAAGCAGATCCCGATAGTAGAATAACACTTACTCCGACAAGAGTGGCATGGGCCACGTTGACCTGGGCATTGCCTGCCTTAAATGAAGAGGGAACAGTGACGGTGAAGTTCTGGTATGGAGGTAGGTAGGTCTCGTGGTATACAGGGTTAAACTTTCCGTTGTAAACTACTGTACCCATGACTTCATCGGCGGGATGGCACCCTCCACTGCCACAAGAGGCGAAACCAATTGCAATGGCCATTTCCTCCGACTTGGTCAAAGAGTTCTAGATGCTTGATTAGAAAGAAATTTGGAAGACTGATCGGTATCAACATACGGGACGCTGGACCTGAACAATGACATCGCTGCCGGCGGCGACCGTCTGGCCAGCCTTGGGCAGTCCGATATGAGCATTCTGGGCCAGAGCAAGACCGGCAAATGCAGCGAGGGAGAAAAGGAATTGCATGATGGTAATTAAATGCAAATAGCGAAAATAATTGTACTGGAGAAGGTAAAAGTTAAAGAATAGTGGTATGAACGAGAGTGATGTTGATGTTGAATGAAATGCTAGGGTAGAAGAACCTGGGGTTTTATGCCCAGGAACCCCAGGACCCAGCCCTGATTTTCCAGGGTCGACGCAGGAAGGTTTCAAAGCAACTATGGTTGAGAGCAGGTGATTTGCCAAGTCTCGCAGATCTCGGTAAGATGTCTCGGTTAGATGCACGAAGGCCCCCCATTTTTCAGTTAGATGCGGATCTTGCACCCCTTGGTTACACCAATCAGTGTATTCAGGGTCCTTGCAGTGCCACTGATTCTAATAATTGATTCACCACGCTAGGATCGTGGATACCCATTGGATTTAGACTTGGCTTTGGCCTAGTGCCGGGTGGCCTGGAGCCAAGCGCGTTTATCCAGTAGCAGCGGCATACGGAAGTGGCGGATAGGGTAAGCCGTAAGCCACACTGCGGAGTATAAGCCCGGATCATTATAAGAGCCTTGCGCCACGATCGTTTTAGATCTTCCTCGCTATTTTTATGCTGTCACCTGAGCCATTCAGGTGATCATTAATTACGTCTGGATATGACCTTACTTAGCGCTCACTCAGCTTACTAGCGAGATCTCGGGGAAGGCCGTTGGTCACAGTAAGGATGCTACGAGATGATTAGATGAGGATTGATGGCATGGTGGCGGTCAAAGAAGGGAGGATAGGTATTCGCCGCGTTTTTGATTGTTGATCATTCGACTCCGTCAGTACAAAGAGTTGCCATCAATGAGCAGTGCTTGACTCGTAACGATTCAGCTTTTATGGGAGGAACAAGTCCATGATATTCTCGGTGATACCTCGTCAATATTTACAGGTATGTCCTGTCCACCCGTTCCTTCTCTCGCTCCAAAAATCCAGCAAAGGTTCCCAGCTCAATCCCCCATTTCTGTACGTTCTTCATTTCCACAAACATTGAAAGATCTCGCATCACCTTTTGTGGACCAAGAATCGGGTTCTTTGGAAGTTGGTCGGTGATTTCCTCCTCTGACAAGAACACCGCTCGGATATCCTTCCCAGTGGCTGCAGATAGATCCTTCACAATCTCCTTGGCAGTCATCATCTGGGATACGGTCTCGATCTCCTGATGATTGAACTTGGCTGGCTCAAGAATGGCAGCAGCGGCAAACTTGCCAATGTCGTTAGGGTCGGACATCGGGATGATAGTGTCCGGGAGAAAGGCAGTCGTAAATTTGCCTGTTTCGACAAGGCCCTGGTACATTCGAACCAGTGGGTCTAAGAAGTTGGACATGAAATTCCCGGGACGTAAAATGGTCCACGTTTCGAATCCGGCGGCTTTCACTTCGTTCTCGATGGCTTGTTTCCCGAGGAGAAGCATGCCTATAATGCCGGATGGAGTCCAGTGGGGTAGTCGTTCGGGGCTGTTGGTTGCCAAGGCACTGGTGTAGATGACGTGTTTGATGCCGGCCTTTTTAGCGACCGAGATAATCTTTCGAGCTTGGTCAAGCTCGGCGGTAGGCTGGGTCAAGTCGAGTCGCAGATTGAGAAAGAGACTGGTACAGTCGGCCATGGCTTTTTTGAGGCATTCTTCGTCGTCGAAATCGCCCTCAGTCAGGGATACGCCAAGGGAGACCAGGCGTTGAGCTTCGGTGGAGTTGATGTTTCGAGTAATAGCGTTGATGCTAATGTCTTTGCCCAGGAGTTGGTTTGTTAAGGCGCCACCTTGAGTACCGGTCGCACCGCAGACGAAAACGGACTGTGAAGGCATAGTTGAGAATGGAAAGGATGAATTGGAATGCTTGTAGACCGTGATCTTACAGTCGAAGAATGGTCATCGACGGCCTTTTAAATGTTAACAGTGATCCAAATATGTCCTTTTGATCTTGACCGAGTCTGATACCTCGTGCTCAGCATGTGGAATTCCAAGTTTAGATTGCGGAACTCCCCATCACCTTAAATAACAAGTCTCTTCTGATTGGTCAACGGAAAATATAGGCCCACATCGGATTGCGGAATTCCGTAAGCTAAACCGAAATCGAGTCTTAGCTTGCAAAGCGAACCGCCGTGCCTTCCACTCCACTCGCCGATAGACCATGACGTACGAGTCGATCCCCCTGCCGCGGCGGAAGTCTTGCGAAGCATGCAAGACCGCAAAACGGCGCTGTGACCTCGGCCTCCCGGCTTGCTCCCGGTGTATTTACCGGGGTGTGGTTTGCTTCTATCCGTGGCGACAGCCATGTGAGAATTTGTCCGAGGCCCCTCAATTAACTAATTTCGCGGGTGATCTCCAAGGGAATTCTAATGCAACTTGCCAAATTCAGCCAAGCTTGGATCTATATCCCCAATCCGCCACTTTCCCGGCCATGACAGGCCTAGTGGATTCACTTCCAAGTTGCCACAATCAATGGTCTCAATTATCTGGAATTTATATGGAGAATCCTGATCGAGAGGTTAATGTGGGCCCCAATTTTGACCTAGCTATACCACGAGCAAGACAACCAAGGCCTTTGCCAGAAATAATCGCGAACAACCTTCAGTTCGCGATCGACATTATTGCACAATCACCTAAAATGATGGTTCTTGAAAACCAAACACCATGGTGTCACCCCAAACTTTATCAAAATTATATGCCACGGACAATGCAGGGTATGTTCTCATTGAATACTTCTTCGGAGCTTCTCACTCATGCTTCTCAGATGCTTTTGCTTGCTGCTCTTTATATATGTCCAAAAACGAGGCAAACGCAGCGGTTATAATGGCTCTATTCGATGCAAGAATAATAGACCTTATATCCACCCCTGAACCAACTACTACTATCGAACTACTTGCGCGGGTTCAAGCCTTGATTCTTTACCAAGTCATGCGACTATTCGACGGTGACATCCGCTCTCAAGCGACAGCAGGCGCCCTTTTCACATCGCTCGAGTCTTCCGTCCTGACCCTTCTGAGCCACCTAAACCTTCCCCTCCCGTCAGATTCCATAGAACCAATGCCGCTATCCATCGATGCTGTCCACGGCTTTTGGGATTCCTGGGTTCTCCAAGAATCCGCCCGGAGGACCGTTCTGCTCGCGTTCTTCTTTATGCAAATATACAAAGTGCTTCAGGGCACTTCTGGTCTGGTCTGCGATGGCAAACTAGGCATTCAGCATTCTTGGTACCTATCATCCCACCTTTGGAGTGCTCAAAGTGCCTTTGATTTCGCTGTGGCGTGGGCAGAAAAGCCACATTATGTCGTGGGCAATTTGGACTTCTCCTGGGTTCTGACGAGTGCCCAGCCAGAGGATCTGGACATATTTGGCAAAATGCTGTTGGTTACTCTGTTGGGAATTGATACGACCAAGACGTGGTTTCACAGGAGAGGGGCTATATTCCCATAAATAAATCATATATTATTACCATTGCTTGCTTGAAATCAAAGACAGGCCAATTCATTAAGTACCAGCTCAACATTAAATCATCAAAAGCAATTGTCTCAATCCGATTAGGTGCCAAATCCCCATCCATATGGTACTTACGAGTGCCGATGACCTTATATCCGATCAAACGATCAATTAACTTCCCACGGAAAGCCACATGTGAAGTGACTCGGTCCGGGACCAGATTTATCTAGATGCGGGCACCAAATGAATGTCATCCGCAGGTCGGTACTTGGACCAAATCACATTTCGATTGTCGGGACTATCAACCAATCATAGCGATATACTTTGAAGTAACTGATAGAGCGTATTCCAAGGATCAGAGTGATTCGTCTCTTATCGTCACTCATGACGACCAACAACGTCGTTGATGCAAGTGGGTCCGACAAATATTTCCTCTTTGGGTTTAGTTATCGCGATAAGACATACGTTGATGCTCGTGCGGCTCGCGTCTGTCACCGGGAAAAAGCGAATCAGTGTGGTTCACTAGGTTGGATTCTGGGGTAAAGATACCCGTTGAGAAGGAGAAGTGGTGTACATGTGGCAAGGCAGGACCAGGGAGCGTGCTATAAAGTTGAGCTTTGCCTTCCCGTCTTCTTATACTTAACCCCTCCTTCAATATTCCCTTATACAATTGATACATATTCCTACCTTGAGGTCTTATAAATTTGGATACCTACAATATGGGTGACTACGAGCCAGATGTAGCTGACTTGCCTACGGCGCAAATCACTGAAACCAAGGGAGCTCTGAATGGAGTCTCCGACGGTGAAAGTGGTGTTCTTTACCGCCAACTTCGCCAGAAGCCTCTCAACATTGTCGGCGGTAGGGGAAGCTACCTCATCACAGATACTGGATTGGAGATTCTGGATGCCACTTGCGGCGCTGCGGTGTCCTGTCTTGGACACAATGATAAGCGAGTGCACGAAGCCATTCAGGAGCAACTGCAGAAAGTCTCCTACTGCTATGCGTTGTATTTCTCCAACAGCGCGATGGAAAATCTTTGCAAGTTCTTGGTTGATTCAACTGGAGGCAAAATGTCTCGAGCATTCATTGTGGCTTCAGGTAAGTCTTGAACGTTGATCTCTCAGATACGCTGCTCTAACCTTGAATTCTGTTCATAGGCACCGAAGCTGTGGAAGCTTCTTTGAAAATGGCAGTTCAGTACTTTATGGAGCTACCCACACCCCAGCCCCAGCGCGCCAATTTTATCGCTCGCAAGCAATCATATCATGGTAACACTTTGGGTTCACTGTCAGTGGGTCATCACGTTGGCCGCAGAGCTTTGTATGAGAAGGTTCTGGCAAAGAATGTCTCACATGTCTCGCAATGCTACCCCTACCGAGATATGAAGCCAGGTGAATCGGTTGAAAGCTATGTTGGCAGGCTTGCCCAAGAGCTGGAAGATGAGTTCCAGAGGCTTGGACCCGATACAGTCTGCGCTTTTGTCGCGGAGACAATGGCTGGTGCTGTGAGTGACTCTATACAAGGTAGAATAAGCTTTTTTTAACGGTTTTATTAGACATTAGGATGCATGCCCCCGCTTCCTGGTTACTTGAAAGCTATGAAAGAAGTCTGTCAGCGTCACGGTGCGTTGCTTATCTTGGATGAGGTGATGTCGGGTATGGGTCGTACTGGAACTCTGCACGCCTGGGAGCAGGAAGATGTCGTTCCCGACCTTCAGACTATTGCTAAAGGCCTCGGCGGTGGATATGCTCCTATTGCTGGTCTTTTGATTAACAAGCATGTCGTTGATACCTTGACAAAGGGTACTGGATCATTCTCCCACAGCCAGACCTACCAAGGTCATCCAGTTTCATGCGCGGCTGCATATCGGGTGCAGAAGATTATCCAGGAAGATAACCTTCTTCATAATGTTCTTGAGATGGGCGCCTATCTAAGCCAGTTGCTGCACGAGAAACTTGATGACCATCCTCACGTTGGTGATATTCGCGGGCGAGGGCTCTTTTGGGCTGTAAGTCAACCTATTTTCGTCCGCATCGTTGAATCTGTACTAACAATGGCATAGATTGAATTTGTGAAAGATAAACAAACTAAAGAGCCGTACCCTCCATCACAGGGTGTGGCTTGGGCTGTTCATGCCTCTGGACTGAAGCCAGAGCATGCTATCTCCTTCATTCCGGGAAATGGTGGAGTAGACGGTATTAATGGCGACCATGTCTGCTTGGCTCCTGCCTATAACACTACTCGAGCAGAGATTGAATTGATCGTGGATCGTGTGGTTCGAGTTATTGTGGACGTTTTGGGTCAGTAGGCAATCTGGGAAGTTTGGTCCGCGAGTGTATTCAAATCGAAATATTGATATAATAGCTTGGGAGATAGTATATGTACGACGTCTGAGTATACAGGACATACTTGATTATAAGAAACTTCAACCCACAATACTTTTAATCTTCTCCTCTAGCTCCTCCTCGCTGTATGCCTTTAGACCGACGACATCATTGTCGAGTCCAGGTGTCTGCTCGTTCAAGTCTGAGCCATACGCAGATCCACCAAAGATAGCAACCTTCAGGAAACCCGGGACAAAAACACCAGGATTTGGCTGCTCCTTCTGCATCTCAGCCATCATAGCAGCATTCAGTTCCGCAATAGACCCCTCTTTTCTCGTCCAGGTAGACCCCGTCACTTTTTCCAAGCTGCTCAAAAGCTTGTTCTGAGTGAGGTTCGCGCCCTCAACGAAGATCGCCCGGTTCTTGGTCTGCTCAGGGTTCTTCAGAACACCAACAACAACTGAACCAAGATCGGCTAAGCAAGTCGTTGAGAACATATTATCTCCGCCATCATAAATAGTCATCTCGCGGTTTTTAATATCCCCAAACAAGCCACCAGAGAGACAGAAATCAAACAAGGGACCATGGACGATTAATGAATATGACAGACTCGGATTTTGTGCCACCTTCTGTTCCAAAGTTTTCTGGAAAGCGACCTTGCCCTGGAAGATTGGGATTTCTGACGTCTTTGGGATGTAGGTATTGGAGCCGAACTCGCTGGGCAAGAATCTGGACACGCCAGCTTCAATGGCAGCGTCAAGAATGGCAGGTTGGTATTCCAGTCCTGGTCCACTTAGAACTGAGATCACAGCATCGATTCCCTGGAAGGCAGAAACAAGACTCTCGTGAGAAGCATAATCGACCGTGATGGTTTTCACTGGTGCCGGGAAAGAAGCTTGGCTGCCGGCCCGGATGAGAGCTGTTACCTCGAAGGAGGATGACACAAGAGATTCGATTATGGGCCCGCCGAGGGAGCCTGAGCCTCCAGCAACTGCAACTGTTCTGATAGACATTCTGGCAAGATGTGAAGGGTGGTAGTGTAGTGCGAAGGGTCAACAAAATGATCCAGATGTTTCTGAGACCGTTGGTGGCTTTGCCTTAGAGCGGCGAAGCGGGGAAGAGACTATATGTTATGAGGTAAGTTAATAGATGTTCGCAGGGTCCGGCCCTGAAAAATTCTCGCTGTTATTGGCGAGGGGTTTTTCCATGGAAGATTGGAGATAGTGGGTCTAGTTATTGCCTCGGTTCAACCACACGAAACAGGGTCTTCCCCCGTCATGAAGAAGAATGAGTTCACTGTTGCTTGTTCAAAATTCCGGTAAGATCTCTGCCTAGGTAGAGGTTTCTAGAGAGTGACTAGTCTCGTCTAGCTCGAACCATTGGTCTTTTAAACTAGGACTGTTGTCTCATTACCAACCTTGGAAACCTAATGATTTTTGGCCAACTGGTGGCATAAACGATTTGAAAGACCTCAAGGTATGGATACAATTCTTCGCTCATTGGAAGGTTGCTATCGATAAACTGAGATTATTGTGTGTGTTTTTCAACTTTTATGAAGGTATGTCCAATCATTGGTCAATGGCTGTTCATGAGTAATCATTTGAGTATCATTCCACCAGTATAAAGCTAGGGAAATCTCGCAATCAATTCCAAGTACCAATATTTTACATATTTGAGTGCCCTAGTTATATCCCTGCCATGAAGCACTTGGTATACTTGATCTCTTGTACGATTGGATGCCCATCATGTGACCGTGGTGTCGCGATAAGCGGGGAAGCGAAGATCCCCTCGATCTGCTCATGAGCTTAATAACATATCGTCAATTTGCCATACCTACTGTGTGACATCTTTTCTGATCACGGAATGCCCGGTGGGGAACGCTTTTCACGATCGCGCACCGGTATCGATAGCCCATTTGAGATTGACATGCCGTTTCACTAACAGAGCGCATCGCTAGGGTGTCTTTCGTGTCGGACCAGGCACAATAAATGTGATGAGAAAAGACCAAAGTGCTCTTTCTGCTCAACAAGGGGGCTTGACTGTCAATGGCCGTCAGGGGTGAAATGGGTTCAAAAGTCCCAGCTCACTGTATCGAGACCCAGGTCTCGGTACAGAGATACAGAAAATGTAGATGATACCAGACAGCTCAACCTGCCACCATCTCTCTTTGAGAACAGTCCATTCGACTCGAATGAAGAGAAATTGGCATGGGAATACTGTACGAACTCTGGTGTCAATAATATTCACATGCAGCCTAGACAGCTAACTGCTTCCCCAGACGTGAGTCTAGTCTCATCAAACGTCCCTGCCTTAGATGGACCAGACAATCCTTACCGGCACCTATCATTCATCGCACTATCATCCCCTATCTTGCGTGAGACAATCGTCTGCATAGCCACAGAACACATGCTGAACTTCGGCATGGGCAGCGTATCGAGTGCCGCACAACGCCAGCAGCGAATGCTCCGCACCATAGGCCAGAATCTCCAGTTGGTCACTCGTCCAGGTACCCGTGTGACCAGAGATGTTACATCAGAGACGAGCATGGTAGACCATGAAGCTCTGCTCACAGCCGTTGTGTTACAGGGCGTTGTTATCGCGCAGTCGGAAGATGGTGTTCTAGAACCCCATATGCGGTGCGCCTCGTTTCTCATGGAGTCATTGGACTACTTTCGCCACATACCACGTTCTGCTCTCATGCGAATGACCGTGCAGCGGTTTGCCATGGTTGACCTTATGCTGGCATTCTCACGGCAACGGCGACCATATGCACCGCGGGATTTCATGCTTTTTCGGCCTGATACAGAGAGATGGGATCAGTCGGAGCCATCGTTTCATAAAATGACTGGCTGTCCCCAGCCACTAATGTGCTTCATGGTACAGATCGCACACCTGGCGTGCGACATGGAAGAACAAGTGGAACAAGATGCCCCAATTGATCACTTGCTTACCCAGGCATATTGCCTGGAGAGTGACCTCCGGTTATGGGGCGCACAATATACAGAGCCTATTCCGGATGACTGTGTGCGCCCGCCTTTGGATATTCTGACAGAGTGTTTCTACTGGAGCTCGCATCTCCTACTTGCGCGACGTGTGTTTCGCGATCCAACCCGCTCGCCTCGGGTCCAACATTTAACACATACTTGCTTTCGATTGATGAATCAACTATCGACAGGCTGTGGACCCGATTCATCTCTTCCTCAACCTTTCTATCTCGCTGCGCGTGAAGCAGTCACTCTGGAAGACCGGGTTTGGGTGCGACAAAAGCACGAGTCGATGACGGCGTATTATCGAGAGCAGCAACGGAACACGGCAATGCGACTGACAGAACAGGTTTGGGAGATCATGGATCAGACCGAGTCGAATAGTCTGGCAATCTCTTGTGCGGAAAAGCGGATCAAGTTACTGGATGAACAGTCTTGCCTGTTCATTTTTTGATCTGGATCCAAGGGTCATGTTCTAAATATACCTCTTGGCAGTGGCAATCTCGCTGTTAGATGGTTGAGGTGCAGATAAGCTTGAATGGACATTCACTGTGATCTTGTAAATGCATGTCATCGGCCAGCCAAAATCGTAATCCATCATAAATGTGACTAGCACAACCCTTAAGACATTTTTTCAGGATAGTTATGCGTAATGTCCGAGTGGGTTCGTACTCGTGTGGAACCATGGCGCTAGTCCCAAACAGGCAACAAACCAGAAGGCCGGTTTCCCGCCAAAAATAGCGCAGTGGATTTCAACCAGCCTCGACCCCTGGATCCAAGAGCAATGATTTAATGTGACCAGGATTGACGGTTGCACAGATGTAGTCCTCCTTGACTGCCCGGGATGTCCAATTCCAATCCTCACCTTGGTGAACCCAACAGCGCCCTGACACAGTTGATGATACAGTTCGTGTCTCGGCACTACCATCGGATGCGACGGAAGAACGCAATGGCGCACGGGGATCCAAGTGTGACGTGCGCTGCAGGCTGTAGCAAGGAAAAGAACATCCTCCATTCTGAATGGTCTTTTCGGTCAGGTCGGACCAATGGGAACTTGCAGGCAAAACGCGCACGGAGCATTTCCCAGAATGATCAGAACTGGTCAGGCCCGCCCGGTCAGCCAGGTACAGTACGTATGAAGAGACAGGTTGCACCCTGAATTGTACAGTTTGGGACTGTACCACTGTCCGACGTTGTGGTCTGGAAGGACCTGTCATGGACCCTGAGACCAATCATAAGAGTTTATGGGGCGGGTACCTGAATATTCTCTTTTGGTGACAGTCCACAGACAGCACCCAGCACTCGAGGCACCGTGGGGCCTCCGACTTTAAGTGTACGATGATTGGTGAGGAGTTGCTGGAGCAGCCCCTGGAACCGTGGGTGGTCAACAGTGGCGCTAACTGGAGCCGTGGCTGATATGTTCTCGAATCAGGGGCAAGTGGTTTTCCCCCGGGGGCCTTGAGTCTGCACGTTCTATTGCGACTATTGAAAACTAGCATTAAGAACAAACCGGACTCCGAGGCATTTACATAGGTCAACAATTGGTGTGTGTTCTTTGTGTATTGTCTCCCCGCGACGCGTATACATATCACAAGAATCCGGTGTTTCAGATATCCGCGGATCTCACGTGGTTGCCGTTCGGCGGCATTTGGTGACGATCAGGGTATGAGTTTGGGTTGGGTTTCTTAATAGACATCATCCCGTTCCTGGGGATCGACTGGTCTGGTTCTCTCAACGCCACGAGACCCTCCCCATAAGTCTGTAAACCACCTGGACCGTGGCTTTCCCTGGTTCTGGACAATCGGTAAGTTCCGTCGTACAGCACACAATGGCAAAAGTGGGACAAGTCTCTTGTGTGATGGCTACCCGAGTAAGGAGATAGCGCATGCGAAACCCCTCTTCTGGGTGAAAGAGGCTCAGAGTCAATCATATCGCTCCGTCCGAAGAATTTGGTTTTGGCTGTATGCAGCCCGACGCAGGGGCCGAACATGAAAGCCTTCGCCCCTTTCCCCTTTTTTTTTTTTTTTTTTCCCCCCTTGGTACTGAAGAATAGGTAGAAGGCAGATGTCATAAGGATTCTAGGCTAAAAAAGCAAAGTAAATGTATATCGGCCATGGGGCGGTCGGAAGCGACTAGCCCCACGGATGCCAATAGTAGTAGGTTAGACTGTTTGGTTTACCTGGTGGTTCCTGGTTCCCGGCGTAGTCAGCATCTCCTGATTTCCCTTCCAAACTTCGTCTTCCCTCCTCTTCTTGTTCTGTGTGTGTCTTCCATTTTTCTTCCTTCCTTTCTTTTTTGCCAGGTCGCTCGTTTCATTCTTTCACGACGATCCGTATCGCTCTTTCTGCCTCCCACCTTCGTTTCGAACGGTTTTTTCCCCTCCTTTGAAAGCCCCGTTCCTTGTTGATCGATTCAACTTGGGTATTTGCGATTCCGCCAGCCAACCTCATTCATTTGATCGAGTCATTGCTGGGAAAATCCCTTGCCCTTCTATCTGCGCTGCATAGGCCAGCCTTTTTATTTCTATACCTTTCCTTAGGACGCCTCTGCGACGCGCCCTTACCACCCAACCTCCCCGTTTCTGACGTGGATCATCGAACGCGATTCGATATCATCCCTACGCCAGAGCGCTTTCATTCGTTTTTGGATTCTTTCTCTCGCGCTTGAAGCTGCTCCCAGAGAACATCATTTGGAAGACAATCAGTCATTTCTACACCCACCCACCCCTCTCCACCTGTCGGCCGGATCGTCACGCATCATCTTCTCTAGAGGATTGAGAAGAAACTTCTATACGCAATTTAACCAAAATTCAACCTATCGGAATACCTGATAGATTTGGCGAACTCGTCTTTTGCATCCTGATCTCCGTCGACCGCATTACAAAATGTCGTTTAGTGAAACCCCCGACCCAACGGGCGCGCCCACAACGGGGTCATCTTCGCCCCCAAACTCGACCCCTTCGCCCTCAACTTCGAGTGCTACTACGGCTCCGTCATCAAGTGCTTCGCGCCGGCCACCCCGGAAGAGCACTTTGACTCAACAGCAAAAGAACAACAAGCGCCAACGTGCGACCCAGGATCAACTCGTCCTTCTCGAGGTCGAATTCAACAAGAACCCGACACCCACTGCTGCCACCCGCGAACGAATTGCCCAAGATATCAACATGACAGAACGTTCAGTCCAGATTTGGTTCCAGAATCGGTGGGTCCTCTGTTTACCCTTATAATGGGATTGAAAGTATGCTGACTCAGAATTAGTCGTGCCAAAATCAAGATGCTCGCCAAAAAAAGTATTGAGACCGGTGAGGGCTGTGATTCGATTCCCGAGTCAATGCGCCATTACCTTGCGATGCAATTCGATCCCAGCAAGCCCGGAACCCGCGATCCCTTCGGACGCACAGCAGGATACACCAGCCCTAGCATGTATGCTAACGAGGCCAACCCTTCTGGCAAAGTCGTCATCTCGCATTTCACTTGTCGTTCCTTGACAATCGGTAGCTGGCGGCGCATTGGACAGAACGCGATGGATCTAGTCATTTTCTATTCGCCCGACAAGGCCTGCATGACATACTATATCAACAACGACTCGGCTGGTTATAAGATCGAATACCCGTTCGCCCATATCAAGAACATCACCTTGGAAACTGGAGACCCCAATCCCGGACCGAACGGTCAACCGCCCCGGCCTGGTGGTCTGGTAGTGGAGCTTAACCGCCCACCCATGTTTTACATGGATTCTTCCAACTCTGGGGGTTTCTACCAATGTGGCGATTTCACCGAGGAGCAGCAAGCGAGCCAAATCATGATTCATCACCTGGGAGGCCATCCTAAGGTGCTGAGTGTGCAGCTCGCCAAGCTTGTGTCTCTGGAATCTTTCCAGAACCGATTGGCATACGGAAATAGCAGCAGCAACTTTGTTGTGCCCGCAGCGATGTCTCCGCCTTTCATCCAGCGCCCTGCTTCCCAGCCCAACCACTTTGCCCCACCAGCCTATATGAATCTTTACCAGGATCACAACCACTTGGGTTTCAACATGCCCGCTGCCCGCGGACACAAGCGTCAACGCAGTCGCTCCGTACCAGTAGCAGTTGATATCTCTACTTTGCAAGGCCCCATGAGTTCTTTCCACATGCCGCAGACTCCAGCCCCGTACAACCCTGCTGAGGCTGGTATCTATGCCCCGATCCCGCAATCTGCGCATGCCCTTCCTACTGACTTGCGCATTGACACTGATGGTTATGGACTGGATTTCCGGACGAACCCCATGTCTGCCACGACCACCGCATCACCTTCCGAGTTTGCTAGCCCCTCGATGTTTAGCAGCGCTGGACAGGGCGAGTCAACTCCTGTTGCCAGCATGCCTCCTCAGTTCAATGTGCCTCAATTTGTTTCCACAGGCCCGTCTGATACATCAACTGTTGGCTCCCACGCAACATCGCCCTATTCCGGTGTAAGCCCTGCCG
Source organism: Penicillium longicatenatum (assembly GCF_028827895.1). Lineage (NCBI taxonomy): Eukaryota > Fungi > Ascomycota > Eurotiomycetes > Eurotiales > Aspergillaceae > Penicillium > Penicillium longicatenatum. The sequence goes on along the minus strand of NW_026643121.1, from coordinate 1,015,606 downwards.
ATCCCATGATCGCTAATCACTCGCCCCCCTTGTCCAACATGTCTCATTCTTCGTCTGACATGTATGGCTATTCGCACGATCAGCAATCAGGTTTTGTCGAGGATGGACTTTCGATGAGCGATATGTACCCAAAGCATAACATCAACTATGCGATTTCGCACGAAGGACCCAGCTTTGAACTACCGATGCATGGCATGTCAGGTCACGGTTCTCCAGCCTTGGGTGATTACTCTCATGGCATGGTCAATCTCGATGAAATTAACTCCCAGGGATTGCCCTCCGGATCTTGATTTCTCGAATTGACTTTATTTCTATATTATTGATGTTTCACGGCCTTGGGAGTGCTTGTGGCGCTATGTCGATGGGTTTTAGTCTCCATCTCGGAAATCCCTCGTTGTCCTGAATCTGGTAGGATCAACGTTGGTATGATTACATGCCGCCATGATCGATTTGCCTGGAGCAACTTCGCGTCTCGCTGGCGATGGCCGGGAAAGCAAATCCGACTGGACTGATTGCTGTTTCTTTTTTTTTTGACTGCGTGACATATATCCCTTCTGTTTATGCGTTGTTTTGTATTAATACCCTTTCCATTCTGGGGCCGGTCCTGAAGCGATTTGTGATTTTCAGCTTCTTTTATTCTAAATTTGATGGAATCCCGGATGTTTCGGTTGATTCCTGATTATTATTTTTCTTCTTTTTCTTTTCTTCCCTGGCTCACCATTTCTACTTTGATTTTTTTTTTTTTTTTTTTGATCTGCAAGCCAGGGTCCTTTTTTTACGTGGTTATGCCAAACAGACCGACTTGGACGGAGACACACTCTTGACCCCAAATTTCTTTTCCTTTTCTGTGTGCTTGAGTTTTTGTGTTATCGATGATGGGATTGATCATCAAAAGATTGAGTTGGGCTTTTCTACCCATGCATCAGATGGTCATTCTCATCATGAGTTTAGAACCAGTCTTCACACAACAACCTGTCGGCACCTCTTTGTGTTTGATGAAACCAGCGCTGCTCCTGGTGGTCTGCAGAATTGAAATATTCTGGATGTCTCTTCTCAGGAGATGGAAATAGCGCTGGTCTGGCGGTAAACGACGAGTGGGAGATTGGCACTAGGCTCTGAAATTAACTCTTTTTCTGTCATATCTGTTTTCGTAGTTCTTGTAAATTCATCTAGATCCTGCGCAGTCCATAATCCTCGATGACTGTCCCTTGCCATCGTCTGATCCAAGGTCGTGGTATGGTTTTCACATACGGCAGATAGATACTCTGTGGATCTTTTATCTAAACTCTATATTAACAAATATTATACAAGTTATCTCCAGTCGCCTCTGTTTTATGTGAACACCTCGTTGCATCCCACGGCTTCTTTCTCAAAGCCAGATTCTTATTCCCATCCCTTGGGTACAGGCGCCTTAAGTCCCCTGCTCTCCCTCAAATACTTTTCAATCCAAACCTCCATCTTCTCCAAGATATTCCTCTCCGGTTTCCCCTCCTCGCCAACCTCATACACTCCTTCCTTACACCAAACACTCCAAGAGCCCATCAGCCCCGCCATAATGACATCCGTCCCCAACCGATCTCCCACAACCGCAATCTCACTCGGCGAACTAATCACCTCCCGCTCCCGGAACCACTGCACAACCTCATCGCCACAGAAAGGCTTCTTCTCCGTACCAGCCGGTAGCCTGAAAACGGGGATCTTGAGATGAGCGAGCTGGGTTTCTAGCGATTGCACTTCTGAGTCGTAGCTTGGGTGGCTGCCGGCGCGGTTGGAGACGATTAGGATTGCGTTTGGGTTTTTGGTTTGGTTGAAGGGGCTTGTGGGGGAGTTGCGGAGTTCGGAGAGCTTTGTGAGGATTTTGGGCGGGAATGTTGTTGTTTTTGGGGGACAGAGGGTATTGTCTTTGTCTAGGACTAGGGCGCGAATTGTTGGTATTTTGGGTGGTTGTTGTTGCTTTTCGGGGTTGGTGGTTTGGGAGGATGGTCGCGAGTTGATGAGGTGGGGGCCCAGCTCTTCCGGGAGATGAGTGAATGTTGGGATGGTGAGATGTGGGAGGAATTGTGAGGGCTGTTTGAGGAGAGTTTGGACGGCGTGATTGAAGCCGCGGAGGTTGGAGTTAGGAGAGCCAGCCATTGTGAAAGGCTCCAGTAGAGGGTTTGGGTTTGAAACGGGTTCTGATTGGAGATAGTTGTTTATTTTGAGTAGTCGTTATCGCTATTGTAATGCCATGAGCGTGGTGGTGCCGTTGTGAGAGTATGTTGTCGCGGTCTGGAATTTTATAGGGAAGAAACACCCAAAGCGGAAAGGAGGAAGCTTAGCCGCAAAACTCACCTCGCGACCTCCGCCATCTCCACCGCCGTCTTACCATCCCGCCAACCACCACCACCGCTTTACTCGTCCAGGTTCGAAACAACGAGCCTATTGCTGAGCCGACTTCTGCGATTGTGTCTGACATACATCTTCGCCACCACTCCTAATCCGATCCCCCTCCCCGCGTTGCACATTCCTTCAAGATGGGCAAGCTCACTAGCACCATCGGCATCCCCATCAAGCTCCTGAACGAGGCGCAGGTGCGTTCCAATCATTTTGATCAGTCTTTTCGCCAGATGGCGATAGCATAACTCTGGCATGGAGGAGACTGGGGACTGACAGGATGCTAACATCGTTTTCAGGGCCATGTCGTGACACTCGAGATCACATCGGGCGTTGTCTACCGAGGGAAGCTGTTGGAAGGTGCGTAAAACTATTTGCTACTGTGTAAATTGGGTCTTCAAAGCAGGCCAGATCCTCAATGGATGACAGCACTGGCTCAATAACCCCAATACCATAAACACACCGCTGACTTGCGTTCTCTTACAGCTGAGGACAACATGAACGTTCAGCTCAAGGATATCACCGTTACCGCTCGCGATGGCCGTGTCTCGCATCTCGACCAGGTCTACATTCGTGGAAGTCATGTGCGATTTTTCATTGTGCCGGATATGTTGAGGTACGTTCCGTTCGGTTATCACCACACCGCTATCGATTTTAGCCCAAATATGGCCATAATTTACATCCAGAAATGGGGTTTCAAATTTGCGTGTTTCGAACGTCTGCTGACTGTTTTTACTGTAGGAACGCCCCTATGTTCCGCTCACGAGGACAGCGTGGACGCGGTGTTGGTCTGGCCCGTGGTAAGGCTACTGTGCAGCGTGCTCGTGCCGGCGGCCGTGGTCGGTAAATTCGCAATGCATGGAGATAGTACAAGAGCGCAGTTTTAAGACCTGGCGGATTCTAGTGGTTGGCGTTCGTCTTTTGTTTTCTTTGGTTCGTTATGGGAAAAGTTCTCAGGCTTTCTTTCCATCTTGCTGGGTCTGGGGTGTAGGCATTCCATGATGACTCGTATATCTCTTACGAACAAATATCTGGCGCATATATTACACATCCTGAATATTTCAGCTGGCTTAGGGGCCAGTATGTTCAATGTAGATTCTTAACCGCAGTGGGATCTGCTGTGAGATCCAAGCTTCAAATGACGAGTAGGACTGATTAATAAGATCCTATCTACTAGAAATACAATGTTCAGATCAGAACTTGCTCATATGGACGATATGGTCATACCTAGTATAAGTAGGTAAACATTTCGGAGATGATGTGATCTCCGCAACTTTTTCTCTCCATGCGGGGGACCAGGTCTCAACTTCTTCACGTTTCCGCCCTCCAGCAACCACGCCCTCAAATACGCGCTTATCCGCAGGTATACACAGTTGAACTCTGAAGAGTTGGACAATTACATCAAGAGTTACAACCAACCCTCTCGCTTTCCGCCATGGCCTCCAATGCCTCCCCCGCAACCCCCTCCAAGCCGAAGGTGAAACAAATCACCAACTCACGCCGTCTCCTAATCCTCGCGCCGCCAACCCAATCAGTCTCTATAATCCCACCTCTCCTACATGCGCTCACAAACGTCCCAGTCCACGATCTCCCACAACAAGAACAAACCCCTCCCGTCGAAGCATCATCAACTACCCCGCCTAAAGACAAAGACACTACCTCTCCCACACCACCAGACACCACAAACTCCTTCGCAGGCTACACAACCCACAGCCCACTCCTCCTAAACACAAAATACTACTCAGCCGAGATCCCAATATGGGTTGACGAGGTGCCTTTCCCCGGAAACGAGGAATCAGCTCCGCAAACATCTACCGACGCCAGTGGGCAACAGTGGCGCACGGAATTCCTCAGCGATGAAGCCGAGGTTGTCCGCGACGCCGTAGGCGCATTGCTAGTCTGTGTTAAGAATCCTAGCGAGACAGATCCTCGTCCGGGTCCTGATCCTGCTTCGCGCGATGATGTACGCGCGGTACTGGATCTCATGCGTGATATCGGGGCAGTAAAAGAGCGCATTGATGAAGAGCGTGGGGGTATGGGTGGTGAAGTTTCTGGCATATTTGTTCTAGTCGGGGCACCGAAGAGTGAAATGCCGGGATCTACTTCTACTTCTTCCGGCGCTCGTGATTCTGATGAGATGGGATTGGGCCTTGACGATGAAGATTTGGGGAGTGAGGACGTGCCGTTTTCTGCTTCTTGGTGGGAAGATATGTTGTTTGATTTGGGATGTATTGGGTGGGAAGTTGTTGAGTGGGATCCGAAGGGACAGGGCGAGAAGACGAAGAATAAGTTTGGAGGTATGATTTTCCTGTCTTGTATACTTCCGATTATCCCCCCGGCGGTATTAATTGATATATTCGTGGATTTTCGCTAACCTTCTGAAGAATACGAGGGCATGCCGCGTATCAAGGAGGTGCTTGAGACCCACGACTGGACTGGACCTGGAGACTTGCGCGATCCAGATGCGGACCAGGAGCTGGACTTTGACTTCGATGATGATCTCGAGGCCGGATTGCTTGGGGGCAGCAAATCACGTACTCGCGGTTTCGGGCAGGAAGTCCAAGAGTTGGAGCGCGAGATGCTTGGTTTGCGCATGGCGATTGAGCATGGTGGTGGTGATGGTGAGGAAGGAGACTTTGGCGACTTTGAGGACGGGGATGATGAAATCAAGGTTGAGTCTATGGAGGGCCTGATGATGCGTGTGCAGGCTATTAAAGGTATGCTGGGTTACACTGCTAGGATGAACTTGATTATACTGACATAATTGCAGATATGGGTGCTGATTTACCGGAAAACGAGCGGAAAAAGTTTGCGGCGCAAGCTATCAATGCTCTCATGCGGGAAATGTGAGGCAATTGCACCTCTAAGAACCAACGTATGGACGGCGAGAATTGGATTGAAGTATTTTGCATAGCATTGGAATAGCCATGATTGACTAATAGGTATCAAGCATTATTGAATAATTATCCGTCGTCGCTATGTATGCTTTTTCTGTCTTGGCCTCGCGAGCTAGAGACAGTATCTATATGATTACGGTGATTTTACCGAGCTCCGAGGTCCCATCGCCATTAGTCTGTAGCACCACATATCATACGCGAAACCCCGTAATAGTGAGTTCGCATTGCAGCCTGAGATTCTTTAATCAGCGCGCTGCTTGCCACGCATGACCTTGCGACGCTGCGCAATCATGTGCGTGTAAAGGATATAAGAACCAGGCACATAGATAGCCAGGATAGCAACAAGACCCCAGAAAAGCAAAGGACTAATATCCCCAGCCGGACCCAGCGACAGGTAAACGAGCGCGACTTCACTCGAGATACCAACAGGGTACAAGACATAGAAAGTGTTGTATCGCAGCCAAGTCCACCACTTCGGCACATCATTCCCAGAAAGGGTAATGGCAAAAAATCCATACCGGATCACTTCAGTAATTCCCCATGCACCCACGCAGCCCAGATACGCATAATCGCCCAGCTGGGTGGTGGACGCACCGACAACCTGGCCGCCGAATGGAACCATGATTCCCCAGACAAGAAGCAGACGGCTGGCGACCTGCATTGCGGTTGTGAAGAAGGGGGCGCGCACGAGCTTGAGCAGGCTGTGCAGGACTTCGAGGGTAGCAATGGATTGCGTTGCGAGGAGGTATGGGGAGAAGGTTTGGCCGAAAATTGAGTTTAGGCTGTTGCTGGCGAAGTGGCCAGGGACCAATGAGGCTGTGTAGGCGACGCAGAAGCCCCATGTTGCGAGGTTGAGGGCATTGTAGAAGAAGAGGTAGGCTCTTGTGATGCCTGAAGGACCGGAAGAGCGCGGTTTGTCCGCGGTTGAGGATGAGGGCATTGTGATGGTTTGGTTTTATTTTGAGCCTGGAGATAAAAACGATGATGATCTTTGGCTCCAGATTCAAAGCTGTGCTGGATGTTCAGCGATAATAATTGATGGGGGCGCGAATGGGCGCTGTAAGGCGTTGAGTTGTTGAATGTTGAATCTGGAATCGAGAAAGGGACCTCGGATGGTTACATAAGCAGTTCTAGAAGACCCCTCGAAGCCTTCAGGGTTGTGGGGTTCTTTGTCCGATCGCCTGGATCTCTTGGAAGCTGCAGCTGTCAGATTAGTGATTGGTGTATCATTTCATTGTTTGCTCTCGCAGCCGAATGAATGCCGTAAAATTGTGGCTGTCGGTCAGAACCGAGTATACGGCTGCGTTGGGGATAGTGACTGTCTACTATTGAATCTAGTGCCCAAATCTTAGGACTAGTTCCAGTGAACTGCAGGTACCAGCAACCAAACGGAAGGCTTCCTTGGGAGCCCCATGTTTTCGAGGGCGTTATCACGCTGCCGAGGACCACTTGGGGCTGGCGCTGGGAGGCACATAAGCCCCGTATTCTTCGTACCAAAGCAAACATTGCCGGTTTGGCCCCATAATTGGGCATCACTGGCGAATGAGTGAGTAAGAGTTTCTATTGTATCAGACTTGTTAGATTTGTTAGAATGCAACCGTAGCCAGCTATCTCGTCGGTATAAGTCATCATGAGCAAAGCCATTTGATATCTCCAATACTTGCCGATGCTCAGTCTGATGTGACACCTGCAAGCAAATGATATCATGTCGCACACCCCTTTTGAACGAAGTCCGACTGTCATACGAGCTTATGCAACGTGATATCATGAGGATAGCCGATGATTTCACCCTGCATTGGTCCTTAGGCTAAGGCACGGAGTACAGAATACGTACTTGGAGCTGAGTGAACTAGCTCCGGCGTGGTTCATAAGACTCCTGTACCTGGGTATACAGCCAAGTATGATGTGGGGTTCTGCATAGCGCATGATCGCTAAGAATAACGTGACTTGGCCAGGGCGGACACAAGACACACTCCATGGGTGCCGGTGCCAAGCACTCCGTAAGTGACGCGTATTGTTGTACCACAGAAGAGATATGACATCAGAGGCTGGAAGATATGGATGGAAACCCCACCATGATGTCATGGCTAAAATCATCCACGATTATTGGTTGACGGCTGTTGGGACCAACCACTTCATACGCAAAACCAGGAGACAGCCACCAGAGGCACGAATGCCCCCGTCTGCTATATAAACAAAAGAGGCGACTACGCTTCGCGCGGAAGAGGAGGCTTTTGATTTTGGATGATTTCAACTACCCTGGATCCTCAATGCGTTTCCAATTGATGGTCATCCATCTCAACACCAAGGGGGGTGAATTGACGATTCTACCTTAGGTTCGCCCATTTTTTCGTTGCCCACCCAAACATCGTCATCGGTGACAGCATAATCGCTCGTGTCTTAGCCCGAATCCCCCCTAACAACCCCTCTCGCTTTCACAATCTGAGTGTCCAACGGGGTCCAGGGTTGTCGCTACGTCAGATTCCTCGGGGTTCATGCAACATTCCAGCGCAAGATACAGGGGAGAAAGGGTATTTTTGGCTGGTTAGCGACACATGGTTTACGGTCCCCGAGGGCCCAGACCTTCCCACACCCATACTGTCCGGTTGCAGTGCAATGCATTGATCTGTACGAATACTCGAAATATACAGAGTGCAAGTCATGAATGGAGCCCGGACTATTCCCCCCTCCCCGGCGATTAGGAGCCCAACGACCCCCCGTATTGCTGCGGACTATGGCCGACCTATCTAATTTTTCCTTTTATTGATTTTTATTTTTTTATTCCATTTTTGCTTTTTTTTCTACCTGCCTTGTCGGTCCACCAGATAACCATTCAAAGTGGAGAGATCCACGGGATAATCTATCCAGCACGCAAAACCGAACGAGATGATTTGGTCCACGTGCGGCTCGGAACATGGGCAACTAGACGACAACACCAGTGACGTGCCTGTGCTGGGATCGGCGCCCCGATGATGTCGTTTCGCGGCTGCTTCCTTCCCCCTTCCGCTGCCAGATCCCTAGGTTTAGGCTGGTCACTTTTCCCATGGCTTCCCTGTAACATGTTCAGTATTGATCTTATAGGTTGCGTCTTTTGGGAGTCTCCACTATGTACTGACTTGGTACGCAGATTCTCACTGGTGGAAGGGAATGGAGGATGATCTCATGCCGTTGCTCGGTTCCCGGTGGAACAAGGGCCCAGGTATTTCATGGTTTCACACTTCATTCTGATGACTATGATCCAGTGACGTTTCCAGCTGTCCTTGTAGATGAGGCTGGATATCGTGCATTACGAAAAAGAGGGAAAAAATCATATCCAATCTAGTGGCAGAAATTGAGCGGGGGAAGCGTAGGTGGAGAAAAGCATCCACCCCCCCCCCCAATTCAGCTTGAAGGAATGACAAGATTCGGATGACCAGGATTGAACTCTGCTGGATACTGATGGCCCCATGCTCGAACGGAGACAATATACAAATCCGTGCTAGGGTTCTAATCTGCATATAGGATAATGCCGAAGAGGCCAGTAAGAGCAAGGTAATCAATCTATAGACACCTTTATTGACATTAGACACCTTTATTGACAGTTAGCAAAAAAAAACCAATTTTTTTTTGTTACAAAGTTACCAACTGAAAACCAAAATCACCCTACGAATAGATTGCACGGGAAACGGTGCACCTCCACTCGTTCCTGCCGGCCATAATTACCCACCTAAACGTTTCTCCGCCCTCTTTCTCGCTAACCTTCTTTCTCACTCCCTCTCCTCTCTGGTAAACTTTCGACCCTTGCCTTTCTGTCATCTGGAAAGGCCTTCTCTGCTAGAAGAGTTGCAATCTTATATCAGAATCTCCAAAAGGTGGGATAAGCCAAATTTCCCCCAACTTGCCCCTCCTTTTTTAGCCTGAACCTGGCCAATATCCCCCCTCCATTACACGCGATCCCCGATTCGATCATCATTTTTTTCCTTATTTTTCTTTTTTTGGTTTATCAATTCTGGCAAATCTGGTTATCAATTTTGTGCCTGTTGCGTTGTTTCCGGTGTGGGACCCTGGGGCTTTCGTGCAGCTCGTTCATTTCAAGCCCCGCCGTGCACTCAGTATATGGTGAATGGGCCCGTCACTATTTCCTTCCCCCCCCCCCCTCGATCTTTCTCACTCCCTCTTCCATTAACTTCTTGTCCCTTCGGCTTCGCCTCGCGGTATCGCTAAGTAAGCTGCCATTGTCACTGCCCCTCTTCCGTGGTGATTCCCGTTTCGTTGGGTCCTTTTCACCCGGAGTTCCACCCCGCCACAGTGTGATAGCCTGGTTCTTGTGATCTGGGGCTCTTGATCCCTGCCCCGCGTGCATACGCCTAGATCCAACGCTCGCCTGTACCCTTTTATTCTCCCATCACCCTGGCCTTTTGGTCTTTCGCCTCAATCTGTAGTTCTTCCCTGGCTTGTAAGGCGACACCCCCTGTGGGCTTGCTGGCATTTCCCCCGGGAAATGAGACTGTATCTGGGCGTTACATGACTTGTTTCCATCGCATTCATCGTCGTAATCACGACGCACTTTTAAGAATTAACTGAGGAGATATAGGCTGACTTGATTATACAGATCTGTCAAGGCCCTAATCAGGGTTGACTATTAGATCGGGCAGCTGTTCGATCTCATCGCGATTCGTGCAGTGGACTTAGGTTGATCCTATTCACTCCACATCTCTTCAACACACATTCATCATGGCACCTGCCGAGAATACGAAGGCTCAGGAGCCGGTATGTCTAGGTTCAAACTCCAAGCCAAGCATGTGAAACTGACGTACGACCAGAAGAAGGAGGGTCCTCCTCAGCTGTCTGATGTTGCTGATATCATCGATGAGGGCACCTTTGAGCAGATCCTGGAAATGGATGATGACGATGAACGCGAATTCAGCAAGGGTATTGTCTACGGCTTCTTCGAGCAGGCTAAGACTACATTCGAAAAGATGGAGAAGGCTGTGTAAGTGACATGGAAAGTATTCTCACACTCATGGAGATGGCCTAACCTCCCTTTACAGCGCGGATGAGGACTTGGATGATCTTTCATCTCTTGGTCACTTTTTGAAGGGCTCCTCGGCCACTCTGGGTCTCACACACGTTAAGGACGGCTGTGAAAAGATTCAGCACTTCGGCGCCCGTAAAGACGAGACCGGCTCTACAACACAGCCCGACGATAAGATTTCGCTCAAAAAAATTGATACCACTGTGAAGGAGGTGAAGATCGCATACGCTAAAGTTGAGCGGTTCCTGCGCCGATACTACGGTGAGGATCTTAAGCCCGAAGAAGAAGAGAAGGAGGAGAAAAAGGAGGAGGTGAAGGAAGAGAAGAAGGAGGAGGAGAAGAAGGACGACAAGGAAGACGTGAAGAAGGAAGAGAAGAAAGAGGAGCCTAAGGACAAAGAGCCTAAGAAAGCCTAGGTCTGAGGTTCACGGTTTGCTCCCACTGTTTATCTTTATCCCCTCCTCCCTTTTTTTTTTTTTAGCGACGGATGGAGCATTGCAATGGCCTTTATTATTTATGTCTGGTTTCTGGCTTCTTGACGTACATACCACCCAACCCCCACGCCTATAGCTCCAGAGATCTGGAAGCACTTGTGTGGACGCTCGCAAGTGCAGGCAGCGTCCACACAAGTGCAGGCGAGATTGCGACAGTGCATTTCCCCACAGCTGAGGGAACTGAAGAGTTATGGAGATAGGGGAATCCGAGTGCTCCTACCTGGCTATGTTGCTTGCATATCTAAGACAATAATCTGGATGAGACAACCCCAGAAATCATTTCTGCTCACATCCGAATCTGTATTGCACCTCCAGTGGCGTAGTGGCTTTGTAATTTCTAGACGTACGTATCGTAGAACCCACCTTAGCGCGCGAGATTCGACCGATCGAGACGCCCTGGTCCACAAATCCCCCAGTCTTGACTCTGTCCATTGGTGACTCCGAAACCTTCCTTCAGCCACATGCGTGGGACTGGAGTCGGTCGATAAGCTTGAATTAACGGCCCAATCGATCGAAATCTGGGGAATGTGGCGCATACATGCCGATTGGAAGATTCCCACTTGTTCGTCGACCGCGATGATCGATCATGGAGATAATATTCGTAGATCGTCATGAGATGAGTTGGTGTTTCAGGTGTGTGGTGGCTGTGTATACCAACCGTTCACCGCCAACTGGTCCAGCCTTATTTTGCTCCACTTCGCTTTTATACTTCACTTGGGATACCCATCAACACAACAGCAAGGATATTTCTTCAAAGCATGGAGGGAAACGGTGTACCCAAGCTTCTCCAAACGGCTATTCGATTGTAACTATCCAAATACCCACCCAAGCCGAACGACAACGACGACGAGTGGCCCATCTGAAGCCGCTCAAACGCACTCCATAACACCTCAACTCCCTCTAGAAAATTGCAAACTACAATTGCATACGAACTTGACTACTCAACAAACCAGAAGCCAGGAAATCGATATCTTCACAGGTAAGCTGCATCACAACCCCAGTCCCAGTCTCTCGCCATCGCTTGCCCGCCGACATTTCAAAATCGGCAATCGGGAACCTGCATAAGCGGATTCCCGGTCAGAGGGTCCGAGTGATGATTACTTTCGCTCAGTGACGGGTCCATGATGGTTGATGGTGCATCTCCTTCTTCCTTGGTTTTGGTTTTATCCACATGAGTGTTAGGTGTGCCCTGGCCCCGGTTGACGGGGGATTTTGTTGTCCACGGGCTGTTTGATTGGGTACTAGTCGGGATGGCGAGAGTTTAATGAACGCGGGTAGATGTAGGTAGATGGGGCTAGACTCAATGATACCTATCTCAGTTGAAGAATATGCAATGCGATGCGATGCGATGCAGCACACAGACAGCGGGGGGATGCAGACTTGGAATATGACAGATGGAGGCTGGCTTTGCTACCTAGACTACCTATCTGACTATGGAGTTGTAGACATAAAATCATGACGCACCGAAGGCCGGTTAACGGTTGCCTCGTGTGTACCGGGTAACATCTGCCTTCTAAGGGCGACTGATGCAACCGAAGAAAAAGGTTAAGAAATTGAAAAAGCTCCGACGCAGTGGAGAAGCCAAAGTTACAGTTCGCGTTACCTTGTCCACGCTTCTGTATCTCCCTCCCTGGTTGGTAATGTTCCTGGTTATGATCCAGAGCTCCCTACTCTAGAATGTGATCAGTTGTCGGGGTTGTAGAATATCCCTCGTGTCCGAAGCGCTAAAGTTTACAGAGTCTCTGTGTCACAAGCATGACAGCGTTGATGTTAGTATTGGTAGATATGAACGATCATCTGCTTTGCTTGGCTTGAGGTTGACTTGTCTAATGGGCTTCCCATACGGGACAACACGTAAATCCGTTTGGCTTAGTGCGCAGCTCAACCTTCTCATTCTCTTCCTTTATATTACTGTTACACTTCATCCCTTCTCACCTGCATGTTGACCTTCATTCCCTTATAGAACCTTAAAGACTGTTTTGCACAAACAACGCAAAACTACAGAGATCGAGTCAAGTCACACCATCTGCAATGCAATACTACCATTTTCTCCGCAAAATTGACGCATGCACGCATTGATGAAAACGGGTCAACGGATTGACTTCCGTTCCAACGAAAGCAAGTTGGCCGTTTTCTGTATCGGTGAAATTGCAATTATGGGGCGCGTTGCCTGGGGGGCGGCTTGCTGCGTCGCACTGCATGGTTGACGAGTCTTCTTGTCTGCGGCTACGGGCAGGTACAGGTACTTTTCGCTTTTAAGCGGGATTTTCTAGCCGCTTGGGGTTCTTTGGATGTTTGTGCCAGGTATCCTCGACACCATTTGGTGTTTAAGCCGGGTTGTTTTTGATTTCGATCTCCATATGGCTACTAGCGCGCGTTAGTAGTGTGGTTGGGAGTTTATTGCTCGCCTAAACGGCTTTCCTTTTCTCGCGGGCTTTGGAGTGGGAGTGTATTATCTTGTTCAATAGGCCTGTTTATTCATCATATGTAAGGGTGTCAGCTTTGCCTCTCCAAATTGCCCGGATTGATTGCTTCCGAATCAGATGTATACAAAATAACCTCGAAAGTTCCTCATCTCATGCATGCGAGTCATAGTATCTTGCTCTGTCTCGGATAGCAGACTCGAGCTCGGATAGTCTCCCTCGAACATCTTCCTGTGGCTGATATCTGCTGCTCTAAGTCCTCGATGCTGACGCTGGCCCTGACTCACTTCCATGGTCTGTCTCTCCCTGGCAAGCGGAACGTCCCGTGCCTTATTCAATTGAAGAAAGGATAGCTGGATGTACCTCACTGTCTTTGACCCTACGCTTACATGCTACCTCTTCACGCTCAAATAAAATAACCGCGTAGCTTAGCCGATTACCTTGATCCCTTCTCCCTACCTCTCCATCCCGTTGACACCTTAGAAAACCCTCCAACCAGAGCCTCCATTTAAAGTGGTCCGGGATTGGATATCAACAGCTGTGAAACTGTCAAGCAGGTGCATTGTACAACCCCAACGGAGCCAAGGAGGAGCTACGGATCTTACAGATGCATCGCGTAGACCTTAATAAGTCCTATCCCTGAACAACAGGAGACAGGGTGGGTTTAACTCCCCCTTTTGCCCGCGATAAGCTATATCTCCGAATGATTGCTTTTGTATGATCAATCATATTTGTTTTTCTTCTACATTTTTTTGTTTCCTCGTCCACCCAGGTACCCCAATGTCCCCTGATGTCTCGGACTCTGCAAACAGACACTGACATAGAACCTAAATCATTGTCTCAACTCCGACTCGATTGACTTCCTTGTCTGCTAGAATTGCTTACCCACACCACCGATTGCACATTGCAGCCTGCTTGAGTGTTCACCCTCGTTCGTTAATCTGCCTCGTCCCGCTGCCAGAGATTTGATTGCATTGATCTGTCGGAAGCGGCTGCGCAGATTGCGTATCGGGATTTGCTGGCCGTTGAATCGGCAATGTTGAATCCTGAGTGTCGTCAGTGATATATTTCATCAATGATATAAAGCCTTGCCTTGGGAAGGCATTTTCGATGCTTCATTCTGCTCAACATCTTCTTCAGCTCTTTAGTATTGTGTCTTGAGTCTCTCGCTCTCAAGAAATCTCGTCCAGCTCTACATACCCAGTGCAAGCTTTGAACTTGCATTAAAATCACATTGCAATCTGACATTTGAAGGCATCAATCAACTACCTAAAATGCCACCCGTCGGTCCCCGAGTTTCGAAGGAGGAATTCATCCACGCTTTGGGCTTGAACCCCCATGACCCACAACATGAACAGTACTACCGTGCCATGCGAGTAAGTCAGCCCATTTCTATAACCATGTTTATATTCTATCTTTCTGTATTCTTGCTCTTACCCCCATCCACAATCTTCAATCCCTACCTAGCACGTCAAGTCAAGAAATTCGTTCTAAACATATCATTCAATCTTTCAGGACGAAGCAATCATGGTTTACAACCATATGAACCAAGATACCTCACACCTCCTCGACAGCGTCCGCGCCGACCCTAATACCCGCCCTCCCTTCTTCTGGCACCACATCCTCCCCGACCACCAGCGCTGGGCCATCATGGAGATCTGGCGCAATGCCGGTCCTCTCACTCGACCTCTCTTTGACCGCGGCGCTACCAATAGCGAATATGGACCCAACTGGGTGGCTGGCTGGTTATTGTACAGTGTGTTCCGCTCGCGGGATGTGAGAAATAATCGGAACCGGAGGAAGGGGGAGAACAATGGGGTCGTTGCCGATGTTGGTAAGAAACCCCCTTTCAAGGGACTTGAATTAAGCTTTAGGATATGGCACTAATGCAGGTTTTACTTCAGACAAAAGACCCAGGCAGGTCGAGGAGGCTCCAAAGAAAGGTTACTATGACCCTGTGCGGAATGGGACACTTTAGATTCGGTCTTTTCATGGTTACGTGATTGAAGCGTTTGTATACATTAATATCTCAATTGTTTGTTGTATTTGCATATTGTCCGAGGTTTTGAATGCTAGTATCAACAGTCATAAAGAACACGCTATGATCCTGGGGATTTTCCAAGTATCTTCAATCAATCACCATCCTTCTCCTTGTTGTCCTTCTCCTGACCGTCCTTGTTCTTCTCATCCTTCTGATCCGACCTCAGCGCCTCAGTAACCCGCTCGTCCTGCTCATCAACCCGCTCATTCCACTCCGCATCATATTCCGCCGCAATACCCTTGATCTCCCTTCTCAACGACTTCCCCTCCTCAATAAGCGTCTCCCAAAGCTGCAAATCAACCTTATGCTGCTGGTACAGCTTCTTCTGTCGTGCGTTGACCGTAAAGTCGAGGGCAGACTTATACGAGATCTCCCGATTGTGATACAAAAACCACAAATAACCACCCATCAACGTGGACAAACTGACCAGATACGTAACCGGCTCCATAGTATCCCATCCCAGATCCGTCTCAAAGGTCAACTTATAAACACTGTACCACCATACCGAGAGAATTCCAAATCCTCCAATCGCAACTCGTTGCGCACCACGCTGCGCCAACTCATCGCACATGTGTTTGACCTCTGCGATCTTTTGGATACGGCGCGAAAGCTTCCGCAAGCGCATTCGAAGGAAATATGTACGTTCATCAAATGACGGGACAGCCACACGAATCTCTCCCAGTCCGCTCGGTGCACCTTCTATCGACACGATGAACTCGCGTGTGCGTGCTGCATCGCGGATGAAGTCGCCCACTTCGGTGGCTTGGGACCATCGTACGAAGCGTTCAGGCTTGCCGTCCAGAGAGTCCAGGCTTGAGTCTGTTTTCCGAGGATAGCTGTAGATCTCTGCATCTTCTTCATGGGATCGACGGCGGCGCGCGGGGGCGCCATGTTGCTGTTCTGTTTCGACTGTGTTTTCGAGCTCATCGACACGCTTTTTGGGCTTGATGGCGTTGTCTTCGTGTTGCAGGGCTATGAATGAAATGATGGGTGGGCGGAGATTTTCTTTTTCGCCTCCAATTGGGGGGAGTTCGGATTGGATGAGTTGTTCTAGGTAGGAGAGGGGTTGTTGGGGGTGGACTAGGATTGCGATTGGCTCGATTCCTGCGTTATTTTTAGTTGGGAGTCGAGAACTGGGGACGAGCTGGGGACTTCTTACCCTTGTCATTGTTGCCTTTTGTGTCGATGGTTGTTAGAGGAATGATCAATTTGAACAATCGTGATGGCGTTGTCAACATTTTTCCTGCGATAGATTAGTTAGGCTCATGCGATCAATCGTTTGGAGCAGTAGATTCACCCTTTGACATTTCCTCGGCCCGTTTTGCGTTTTGTTCATTCATGCTCAGATGGGGCTGGGTGTCCTTCGTGTCATCTCTGACTTCTAGGGACTCCAGTACGTCCTCAATCCTCTCATTGTCGCCAATCTTCTCGACGTAATTTGCCTTTTTCAACGACCGAGTCTGAGTCCCTCCGAACAGCATTTGCCTGGCATTGGAACCGATGATTCCTACCCTCGGAGTCCAGGTAGCTCCTAGGGTCTTGCTTGGCCCCCTGGCCGGTATGCCGAGCAACAGTTGACGCCCAACGCCCGGATGAACATGTTCGTACCCCACGCGACCAACCACGGCTCGCTACCGGCGACAATAATGGGACGCAGCCCTTTGTCAATGATCGCATGGTTACGTATGATGTTTGTAGGATGTGCTCTGGGTATCTTTATATTCAGTGTCGAGCCAGGAGTAGGTGCGGTGCATAGTTCAAGGAAAGTGGGTGAAGAGCAGACGTAGCGGTCAACTCATGACGCAGGGGACGTGTCACGGAAATAGTGGAGTATGAAACTCCAGAAGGCGTGGAAAGCGCCTAGAATGCTGGGCACTCTGGAGCTAGGGTGATCCAGGTACATCATCCAGACTCAAGAGCTCTGCACATTTCCCTGTCTTTGGCCGATTCATGACGTCAACGTGGCGCTTTATCGGTTTCGCGTTGCTGTGGCTGTGTGTGGCTGGTGATGCAAGGTTTCCAAGCCTGAGTTTTAAGGCAAGCAAGTGACCAGTGCTTGGACGCCAATGTTCTTTTGTACACGAATTCTTTGCATATTGATCCGTCTGTAGCGCCAGCCCCGGATTGGTGCACCAGTCAAGGTGCATTTCGCACCAAGACACTCAAGTGGTAAAAAGATACGGAGTATTACTCCGTGCTTGAGGGCTCATCTACTCATAGGTGCTAGTTGAGTCAAGACCCTCGGATTCATAGGACAATTCTACTTCAGAATACTACTTAAGCCAGTGATTAAACTCAGAGAGGCCTGAAAATTGAAATCGCTTAGGGTTGCATCTTGGTGAGCACCCGTGGACCCAGTGGTCCCGGCCCCGGGGGCCCCTAGCGGTGGGGGCGATTTTTGGCACGAGTAGGCCATGGGAGATTCTTCTTCATGTTCATTGTTTAGCACGCTGCAACCTTTGAGGAACTCAAGTTCATTCTTCGGCTATGGATTCTTTGAAAAACTTTATCTTCTGGTCTTGTCAGTCGACGATCTTAGCGTATTGCTCCAATGTTATCATAGAGTCTCTGAGATTAGACGTACGCGGCTGCAAACTAAGTACAATCGCCATTAATATGACAAATCAATAGTTTGTCTCACTCATATACGCCACGATGCAGCTAAATGCCTCGCAATTAACGGAGCGCCATGCAATTTCGTTATAATGCAAGTAATCCGCCAAAGACTTGGTATGATTAGTTCACCGGACAGCAGAAGCGAGTTGTTAGTCCCATTTGTGCAGCGGTTGCTTGATACTAAATTTTCTTCTTATTCACAGCGTCTATCGTATGGAGAATCCCGTCTGTAAGCTTGATAATATTGACCAACAAATCCACATTGCTCGGATCTAGATACTAAACATGGGAAGCTCGATGCAATTTCCAGAGCCTTGTGCGGGGCTTACCCACTTGCCCGTCTTCTGTCCGGAAATTTAGCGTTATTTCCAATCCTTCAAGTCCATTGCGGCTGGCGTGCGCGTCTTGGCCGAGTCAATGGACCGCAGGACCAGGGACCATGAGAGTCCCTCTATCCCGACAAATACATTAATAGCCCACTCTCCCACAAAGTCAGCACCTTACAGTGTCGGATGTAAGCAACTGCAGTCAGAGTACAGTGTCAGAAGTTTAAACGCCAAGGAGATCTTTGAAGCATCCTGAAAATGGCCCGTGCTGCTCTTGGACTTCTCCTTCTTTCTGCTCTTGCAGCATGCGGCAATGCGAACCCTAAAGTCCGCTCGGGACATGTGACGTTTGAGGGCACATCGGCGAACAGCGTCGAGTCATTCAAGAATATTCGATTCGGTCAGGATACTAGCGGCAACAATCGCTTTGCCCCACCAAAGTCATACACCTATCCCGCCGGCACTGTGGTCAATGCCACCCAGTCTGGTGCAGCCTGCCCTCAACAGGAAGACCCAATCCCGACTTTTCCGATCTTCGACAATGTCACCAGCGTCTCCGAGGATTGTCTTACCCTGCGAATTGACAGGCCGGCAAATGTAACGAGCAGCGATAAGCTGCCTGTGATGGTCTGGATCTATGGCGGTGGAGACACGGTCGGCCAGATCTATGATACAGCCTATGAGCCGACCGCATTCGTTCTCGGCACGGCTGAGGCAGGCACACCTGTGATCTACGTCGCAATGAACTACAGACTTGGACTTCTTGGTTTTGCCGCGTCCCCAGCATTGAGTGCCGAGAATTCCTTGAACGCGGGTCTGCTCGACCAGCGTCTTGCGCTCGAGTGGGTGCAGGAGCACATTACAGCTTTTGGCGGCGATCCTGAAAATGTGACCGTCTTTGGAGAGAGTGATGGTGCTGCTGGAATTGGTCTGCAGATTACCGCTTATGGTGGCGCGAAAAAAGCTCCTTTCAAGCGAGCTATCATGCAGTCTGGTTGTGCCGTTGCTGACTCCGGCATCGCGAGCAACACCTCCATGGATCATACCGCTGCATTCATCAAGGCCATCAACTGCACTGCCTCTACAAGTGCTAAGGAGCTTGCTTGTCTCCGGGCGCTTCCTCTCGACACTATTCTGCCAGCTATGATTGAATACGAGTTCAGCATCCAATCATCCGGCGGATTGGACGTCTTCATTCCCACGTCCCCTTCATCTTTTATCCCCGATAGTCCCTCCAAGCTTCTGTCTTCTGGCCGTTTCACCCGAAACATTGATATCATTATTGGCTGGAATGAGAATGATGGTTCCCTGTTCTCAGACACTTCTGCCACAACCGTCGAGGAAGTCGCCGAGTTCATCGCAGCCCAGAACCCGAATCTCTCCGAGAAGAATCTTAAGAAGGCGATGGCTCTTTACCCCATTTCCCAATTCTCCCCCTACACCTCAGAGGGCATCTCAGCGGAGTTCTTCCAAGCTAGCCAGATCGTCCGTGATTCGCAGTTTACATGCCCAGCTCTCTACGCTGCGAAGATGAACAGCAAGTGGTCCACTGATTCCACCGCGACCTACCTCTACAACTTGAACCAGACTGTCTTCACGCCTTTTCTGGAGGTATATGGTGAGCTCTTCTATGGAGTGTGCCATTTTAGTGATATCCCCTACGTCTTCAATCAGGCAACTACCGTTTACGCGGACTTGTCCTCGGAATCTGATATCGAGCTTGCAAGCGAGATGAGTGGCAGCTGGGCCTCTTTTGCGACGTACGGAAACCCATCCAAGGCCAGCGGCTCAATCTCTGGTTGGTCTAGTGCGCCGAAATCTTCATCCGGGGTGTACAATGTGCAGGTTATTGGTGGACCTGATAGCGGAATGAAGACCATCCGGAATTCCTCTAACTCGTGGGAGGATTTGGCTCGGAGATGCGCATTCTGGACTTCCGAGGAAGTGTTTGAACAATTGGGTGTTTAGGTAATGATCTCATTGAACGAGGTTGCGACTAGATCAATATGTACAAACTCGGTTAAAATGTATATACTACAAAGCGGTCGGACCCAGCGATCCTTGTCTTATATTGGCAAGGATGAGACATAATTTCGACTGAATTGTTCTCAATTCGATTATTATACTCTTCAAAGTTAACCTAAAAACTGTCCCCGATGCAAGCTTGGACATTCTCTGATGAAGTGCGATATAAACTAGAAAAAATAGCCACACGATCAGGTAAAAAACCGCTGACCTCCACAATGCAAATATGTCAATCCTAAGTTTTGGAAGTCATAGTGCCTTCCATGTCAACCACATCTATGCATCATTAGCTTGGACACGAGGCCAAAAGACAACACAGAACAATCATAAGCATAGCGTCACAGCCGCAGCCTGAGCTTTTCCATCTATCAAAGACAAGAAGCATGCTTCAAACATAAAATGCGCATGCAGAAAGCCATCTCATAAGTCGTAGTCGTAAGTCGTAAGTTCCCCATCCATACCAATCTCTCGCGAGAAATATCAGCCACCATGTACCGTCATCCCATCTCTCATCTCTGCTCATAACCCATCAACCAAGCTCACATCTCCCTCGCATAATCAATCATCCCAACCAATGAAACAGGTCTCGTCCCTGCCTCAGACCCGGATCCCGAACTCGAATCCGTCCCCGCCCCACCTAACCCCAAATGCAATTCTCTGTCCAACCTCATCATTCGCTCAGGACTACTTCCCCCACTCCAGCTCCCTCCACTGCTGGTACTCCCCTCCGTATCATCATCATCTCTTGTCTTCCGTCCCGTTCCGATTGCAACAGGAATACCCTGCGCGGCCCCGCCATGCGCCCGTGCATGACCCGCAGGGATCATGCCATCATTGACGGAGAAATTGCGGCAGATCAGATATGCGCGCATAGCTGCGCTTTCTTGGGCTAGTGCTTCCGAGGCGCAAACACTTTCTGTTTGGTATTCGCGGTTGTTTACCCGGACTATGCAGGTGAATCCTTTTTGTGTAGTGTAGGCTTCGTAGGAAGGTTCTTGCCAGTGGCGGCGGCGGCAAAGGCCTAGTTCCTGTTAGTTTGTTTTTCTTTTGTTCCTTCTGCAATCAAGCTGTGTTCGTGTTTCATTGGATATCATGTTCGTATTCAAGTTCATTGTGGGGATATGCGGGTCATGGGCATGAAACGAAATTGGCGTGGATATATATTTCCGCAAACATGCAACGTTCAAACATTGAATGGGGGTAATGTTGGCAGGATCGGGGCAAACCACGGGCCGCTGGACCCGGTGGGATGTATTAAATGTTGCATTGATAAAGGGACAAGGCAATGCCAGAACCGATGCAGATGCAATGCAGGGTGAGAAACAGGAGAGGCAAGGGAGATAGGACCAGCCTGTCTAGGGTGGTGAAGTACTTACTTGCCAGGTAAAGAATATAGTACATTTTCTTTTGAAGTCGACCACACGGTCAATCGATTGCGTCTGAACTGAAGCTTGATCTCCGAGAAAGGAAAGTAGCGCGGGAACCGGCGTGAAGCCCTGTTAACTTTGCAACAGAAGTGAGACAGCTACCCTGACAGCATTGAAGGGATTGGTTGATGCTGTAAGTGAGAGCGGGAACGGGTAGGGCTGAGGCGAGGCGAGGCTGGGCCAGCTGGCTGGTGCAGCTCCAAGATATGCGGATTATGATGCCCAACGCCGTTGGTATTTGCAACGATAAACGGGTTTGTTGGCAACTGCTGTTCTCAAGGTGGAGGTTTCGGCTTCGGCTGCGGCGGATGTCCTTTAATCTTTAATTTTATTTTGGGTAGACTTGCTCTAGACGACTCGGTTCCAGGGCTTGGGTTTGGGCGGGAATGCCTGGGGAGAGAAAAAGGGAATGGAGAGAAGATAAAAAAGATTAACGAGACATTGGAAGGTGCCACGCCACATATACATCTATACAAATACAGGTTTTCACCGTACCAGAGAAGCAGGCCGAAAAAAAACGAAATTCGGTTTTAGAAAAGTCAATGATGGTAGACGAGCTGCTTTGCCATATACTTACTTTCTATGGAAACAGGTGGGGCTTACCGTTGGACGTATACAGTACCAGCAGAAAGTTCCAGGGGAGACAGTTGCAATTAAGACCGTGTACAGTAATTTTAGAAAAGAGATTACTTACATTGCTGGGTACTAGGTACTAAGCTGCCCAGGTGTTTTCGTCTCCCGTTGCTCTGCAGAAGGATCAGACACCGTCGTCTCAGTAGTCGCTGGGAAAAGCCGAGGAAGAGGGGGAGGGGGAAATATTTTCTCTTGATATGTCAGTACAGGGAAATAAACCGAGTGAAAACAGAGTCAAACTTTCACTTTTCGCTCCTAATTCCTCAATTCAAGGTCTTGGGATCCGTGACATCTCATTCACGAAACACCAGGAATGGTTAGGCAAAGGGGCAAAAAGCCCACAATCGCTCTAATGGGTTACTCTAGGTCAATCTGCCATGGGAATTGACTGTGTATTTTCGGACTATTTTTTAGAAGTGCCTGATGCGCTGGCATAGCTACTTGCCAGTCGAATCAAGCCGAATTGAGGTTCCGGGGTCCGTTGTGGGCTTAGGTTCCCCCGCCTGCAATTCGCCGATCGAACAGAGAGATAAATTAGTAAAATAAACTGAAGAATTGATTGAAAATTGAACACGCAGATAAAGACGGACGGGGGTCGGCCGGACTCTCGCGGTTTCAGATCAAGTCAATGGGCATGGGAAAGAGGGTAGCGAAAATGGGAACTGGACTCGGAGCTTGCTAAAGCGCTGCAGAACATGGGACATGGAACTCCATGCCCTTGTTCGTTAACCATTTTGAGTTTGTGAGTTTTTGGTCCGTCACCATGCCCCGCAGTAGACGCAGTAGTTGAAGAAGGGAATTTGCCGCTGAGTCTTGGAGAAGCGCTGCAGTAATCCACCGCCGGTGTGATTGGCGCCAAGGAGTCATGTTGTGCAGAACGCGCCTGGGAAGGGACAACAGAGACACGATCAGACCGGGAAAAAAACCACCCAGAAAAAAAAAGAAAAAAAAATCCGAATCTACAGGAAAACAAGACAAGAAGATTCCAGACTCAATGCACGCCCCCCTGGGTTGAGAATAGTTTCATCAAAGTTACTCGACAGGCATCGGACGCAGTGATGAGTTGGCAAGCTGTACGGTGGGGAGGGCGTTGATTTATCAGTCTTTCACGTATTGTACCTTTGCCTTGTTGGGCCTCGTGCAGATTATGTTCCAGCAAACAATCGGGATCGTCAGTATCCAATGTCAAGGTTTCTTCCTCTACTTAAAATAAATATGCAAATCTGAAATATGATATCTGAAATCGAATTCAATCGAAATTAATCTTTGACAGAAATGAGTCTCCGAATCCGACGTTGCACTCCAGACATTCGGCTTTTTCTTCCCCCAATCCCTTGCGTAAAGACCTAGAATCTGTACTCTAAAGCTCGCTAGGCTCCCCTATCGGAGAAATCCCAAACCCGTGGCCTTTGCATCATCCGGTCTTCGGACTCATTCTCCAAAGTTTCTCGGGAAACACACTTTTGATCTGTCCATCATACTTGCTCCGATCTCACTGAAATGCTGCACAGGTGGCGTTCTAGAGAAACCCGTCAGATGACACCGCATCACGTTCACGCCCCTCCCGGCCACTAAGGCGTAATGGGTCGGGCTTCACACCAGAGCCGCATCGCATCGGCACTGGGGTACGGAATTCCATAAAGAGGGTGGAGTGGCTCGAGTCGGTCGCTCTTCTCATACACATTGCCTTCGCGGATCGGGCTCGAGCGCCAAGAGAAGGCAGATGAAAACATCTTGCTTGATGTAGGGCTCGAGTCCGTGCGATAATGGTAGTGCTGCATGGCGCTCAAGCCCGCAAGTACGTAGCAGGTGTGGTAAGAATCGGGGTGCCTTGGTGTCACAGTCAGCGAAACCATTGTTTTTTGAACTTTGATGGGCAATACATACTTTCCTGGTTTATCGCGAAGGCCGCCGTTGTTCGATTGGCAACATCCGAGGATATAGCGGGATAATCCTTCGCGGCTGAACAGATGACCCACAGTCGTGGCCGGAGGTCCATTGCTTTGTGGTTTGCCATCTAAAGCAGACTGGAGCAGTGGCCAGCATCCGCCAACCCAGTGGCTGTAGCATCCATCGACTAACTTGTTAGTTCTGCCCGAAAACCCACCCTCGGGGGCATATTGGCGTGCAGATAGCCATGACACTAGCATAGGCACATCCATATGTCTAAACCAATTAGTGACGTAAACAATATCGACTCGGGCAATGCTTATGATCGTACCTGGGAATAGTCTCTTCTGGGGGCCCCAGGAGGGCCAAGCAGGCCAACGCGCAGTAGGCATATGCCCCATGCGCTTCTACGCCTGGGCTGCCCGAGATGCCGCCCTCATATGTTTGACCTGTATGCCAAACAAGGAATTAGTATAAGGAGAGGACAGAGAGGACAGAGAGGACGATTTTTCTTACAGCGCGACATATATTGGGCAAGGCCATCGGTCAAGTTCTCTAAACCAGCCTGCCGGGCTTCACAGTCCGCGGGTAACTCGATAGGCAAATCGAGCAAAGTAATAATAGCCATGACGCAGTATCCACCACTGCACGAGGTTAGAGCCCAGATCTAGCTTCGGGAGCAAGGGCAACTTACCGCACGTCCTTTTCCCCGCCCTCGCAGACGCGAAAGCCCCCATCGGCCTGCTTCAATCGGCCCAGCCATTGCCACCTGGGGAACCGGTCAGACGCACGCACAAAAAAACAAGGTTCCCTGCTAACAAGATGACAACTCACATTGCTTGCCGATCAATCAATGCAAACGCATCCTCGCCCCCAACGGTTGCAAGCGATAGAACGGCGGCATAGCTACCAGCTAGGTGGGATATTTGACCACGACCGCCACCAAAACCCCCGGTAGGGTTCTGTGCGGGTCGCAGAGTGTTAATCAACCTGCACGAGTCTTAGCGATGAATGTTTCATTTTTTCTTTTTTCATGTCATGCTGGTGATATGTAATTTGAGCGGGAGTATCCTTGACAAGAAAAAGGAAATACCAAAAAAAGCAAAACAGGATCCCTGAAGAAAGGGGCCTTCTGGAGGTGTCAAAACTCACCGTTCTCGGAATCGAGTGGGATCCTCTCCCATCAAGAACAATGAGGTTAGACCCCAGTATGCCATCCATGGGCGGCTGGCGTCCAAGATGACAAAGCTGGGGGGATAATCTTCCAAGGAATCAAAGGCAAAGGCTACATGATCATCACGCTGGAGTGCAGGCACTCCGCATGTATTGAAGGGGCCAGATTGACTATTTTGGATGCCTTTTAGGAAAGGCAGGCACTTCTCAAGCGTCGCATCCTGCAGATCAGTGGTCTCTGTCACGAGCGGGTCGCGGATGGGCGGCGGCTGCGTGAACAAGTCTGGGACCCCCGGCCGTGCTGCTTGGCTCGCCATTTTTTCGGCTGATGTCGGTGATTTGGTCTGACGCACTAATCCTGGGCGCTTCTGGTTGGTAGATGTGGAGGATTGAGTTGGTGGGGGTTGGTTGGTGGAATTGCTGGATGGGAAGCGAACTTTGCGTCGATGCTTCCCTGCGACGATGGGTGGCATGGACTTAAAAGCTTCAAACTTGTCAAGACGAACAAAGAAAAATGATTGTGTAGTAAATCTTGTTGCTGGGCCGAGTTCTCGTATTATCGTTATTATTGTTGGTGAGGAGAGGATTGACGTTGCTATTGTTCTCCCCACTTTAATTTTTCCTTTTTCCCTTTGATCGCGCGGGGTTCAACCCACAATATGCTCTATCTACATGTCCTCCCCAAGTCTTCCTGAGCCAAAGATGAAGCTAACCCCTGTTATGAAACACAAAGGCAATACCCACAAAATTGAGCGTTTAGACGTTCTCGTGGCCCGAGGTGCGTCATGCCAGCGTGCAGAGGCTATTGAATCCTCCGCATCTGCATGTCAGAGGCCCCCGTACACCTCCACCAATAGCCATGTTGTGCCATGATGTGATATATCCAAATATGCACAAACTGACTGCACGCGACGGTGGCTGGTGAAGGGTGCATATAATCCTCCAACATCCGCAGTGGCGGTTCTCTTTCTTTCTTGTCCCTTGCTGGCTGCATGTGCCTCACGGTCCTCTCCTACCTTGGACAGCCTCCGTGCGGGTTGGGCTCAAGTTGATCAAATGGACCTGTCGAGGGCGTCGGTCTCGTTCCGAAGGGGTTTATTCAGGGTTCATGGGGATTCCATGCTCGAAATCCCTTTTTGAGCCTACTTTTTCTTTTTCTTTTTTTTTTTTTTTTACTTTTTTCTGTCAGATCGACATGGTCCAACGGAAATCCCTGCTCTTGCCTACTGCATGGTCAGCCCCCACAGTGATGCCCTAGCACCCATGAGGAATGGTGGCACCCAGAGAGGAACTTGGAAGATACGAATCACAGACGCCATTTGCTGCACTAGAGCTGGTGATTGGACCCAACCAGGACGGACTTGACTATTGTAGCATCACGATCCGATGTCAGATCGTCCGGGAGCACGGTCCTAATCCTTATTGCCACGGACTTGGCCATTAGTTTCCCTCTTTTCCATCTTTTGGCTCCATGGCTTTTTTTTTTGCCTGGCTCCACTGATCTCCCGTTCCGACTATCTTCCCGTGTGTCTCGCCCACGAAGTCCGCTCAGTTCCGTGGCACCACGGGTCCTCAGATAGTATAGAAGGTGGTAAACAAAATGTCGATACACGAGGTGAATGACCATGGAGCATAGAATAAGAAAAAATAAAAATACGAGTCATCACCCTATATAAGAATCTCATTCTCGTGTTTCTCTTGTCCCCCAGCTTTAAGGTCAATCCTTGTCGACCAGTCAGTGAAGACTCCATAATCTAGTGATTCAGCGCACAGTCCATGATCATGGGATTTGCAACCAGCAAGAAAAAAAAAGTCAACTAGTTTCAACAAAACATAAATCGGATGCAGAGCGTGGCAGTAGGAAACCAGCCATTCTCCACTCTCCACACGATAACTCCCCTAGCGCATCTCTTGCTCACCGCTGCTTTGTCCCCCCCACCGCCTCTGCTTCTTCGACTTTCCCCCCCCAAAATGGCTGTGTCACTCTCACTCTGAAGAAGGCCCTTTTCATCCAGGCTGGTCCTTTTCCTCCCTTCTTTTCTCTTTTACACAACTTGAACCTTCGACATCAGCACCATGTCGAATGTCGATCTATCAAGTGACGGCCTCATCGGCGTCGATTACGATTCTAGAGGTTATCTACAGCAAACATGGCCTGTAGCGGTCGACCAACATCCCCCACGGTCAGACGAAACCCATGATTTATCGCCTCTCCAAACCAGCGGTCACCCTCTGGAACAGTCGGTGGCCCAAGATCCTAATCTAATGGTCGACTGGCACTACCACCAACATTTGCAACAGACCCCTCACCATCAACATTTGTCTTATTCGCCCGAGGACCCATCATCCGCCCCCCAATTTACCGCCGCGAGCTATGGCATGGCCATTCAGTCGTCCCCGGTGGATCTGATGTCCGGCCCTCAGGGCCAGATGAGTGCTGGTCTACTCGATGGACCTTATCTGCCGCTATCGGCCCCCGTCGACATGGTGCCATTCACCTATCACGACTTCCAGCACGACTTGATGGGCTTCCCCAACGGAATTCCGGAAGTTTCATATGCCCCGCACCCAGTGTTGGAGAGTAGCTCCCCCACCGATACCTACCTCGAGGTCCGTTCCCTCTCGAGTAGCGACAATGGATGGAGCACAGTGGATCACCGTCGCTCACTGGATTTCGGCTTCCCCGAGCAAGGTGTCTTCGTCAACCCCACCCAGACGCTTCACGACCGCAGTCTTTCCGAGTCTTCATATTCAACCTCCTACGGCAGCTTCGTTGAAATCGCCCACCCGATTAGTTCTCCCGGATCTGAAGGCATGGATCTACCGTACAGCCACAATGCTGCTCTGAGCTTCGCTGGAACTTCCCCGCCAAGTAACGCTCTTGTGCGTCATGAGCACTCTTCACCAGGCTCCCGATCGCCTTCTGCTGTCAGCCCTAGTGCTATGGTCCGCCCGATTCCTGTGCCCATTAAGAAGTCTACTTCACCCACTCGCTCTTCTGGTTCTCATTCATCAGCCTCTCCCCCAAGTCGGAAACCTTCAAGAAAGAGTCCCATCGCAGCCAAGACCTCCGAGACCAAGGTTCGCAAGCAATCTCAAACCGGCAAGCCCGAGACCGAGAAGCGTGTTGGCAAGCGGAAGGGTCCTCTCAAGCCGGACCAGCGTAAACAGGCAAGCGAAATACGTAAATTGCGTGCTTGCTTGCGCTGCAAGTTCCTGAAAAAGACCTGCGATAAGGGTGAGCCCTGTGCCGGCTGCCAGCCATCACATGCGCGATTATGGCAGGTGCCGTGCACTCGCATCGACATCAAGGAGATTGGCTATTTCATGAAGGACTGGAAGGCAGATTATGAGCGTCACATTTCTATGGGATTCTCTGTTGGCAACATCAAGGGTTTCTCGGACCAGGAGCGTACCCTGTTCATCACACACGGCTATGGTCAGATCCTACCGATCAAGGCTCGCGAGGTCTATGTCCGCGACGAGCAGTGCTTCACCATTGATTGGGTTGAGTCAATGCACCGCGAGCCTACACAATATGAAGTCGAGACCGCTAAACTCTCTGCTGGCATGGAGGGTATCTCGCACGCTACATTGTCTGACTACCTGGACCGCCATATCGACGGCAATGGCACCTTTGAGAAGTTCGTCGACGACTACTTTGAGGGCACTCCATTCTTGACTCAGATGCTCAAGACCGCCTTCCGCTATTACTACCGCACCAAGCTGCCTGTCATTCGGAAAGCATTGAAGCTGATCATTGCTTACAACTTGACTCTCCACGTTACCATGGTGGAGGGTCTCGGTGACGATGATGGCTTCCTGGGTCGTATTTCCGAGGCCTCCTCCAAGTTCCGAGGCAAGACCATGGCTCCCGTCATGATCAACTTCCAGATTAAGTGTGCCATGGCTAGCATGTGGCGTGAACTTCAGAAGGATGTGCTCGAGGAGCTCTCAGCGCTCTACTCAAGCGTGTACAGTGGTGAGAAGTTGAAGAACTGGCCCACGATTTTCATCCTGGCTTGCATTCTCTTGGCTGTCTGGGAGGAGATGCAGTTCGACCAACACTACCGCACACCGGATCAGGCTGCCGTCGATAAGTTCTGCACCGACATGGAGACCACTCCCGTCGGTGTCATCGTCGGACTGTTCCAAGCCATTTCGCAGAAGTTGCCTCCTTTGACCGAGTGGGACTCGCAAAAGCACCACCAACTTCTGTACTCCAATCCGGATGTGTGCAACACTATGACTGAGGTCCGCCAACATGTCGAACAGCACGGTAAGCTCCATTCCAATATCACCCCTGTTATTTCCAAGCTAATACAATCCTCAGAGAACTACCTGCGTGGTCGGTCCGGCTCGACATTCAACCGTAACGACTTTGACTGCCTGTCCAACAAATTTGTTTACCGTCTTGTTATTCGTGCGAACTAAATGACCTGATGCGCATGCGCATGATGATGATGTCTTTACACGACCTGTTTTCAACAGCAAGTTACACTCCAGCGATTTGTTTCTTTATTGCGCCAAGATGACCTGGATGATCATTATGCGATATACGTCGTAACGATGCGTGAGCGTATCCCCCACTCTTTTATCATACCTCTCTGTACCTGACTCCTAGTGAGAAGGACGTGTGTTTTGCTTTTTCTTTTTCCGGTTCCTGGGAACCGCCTTTCTTTATTTCCTTTTCCTGTCGAAGATTCTCTTTCTAGCCTCGTTCTGTGTTTTTACTCTTGTTTTTTTTTTTTCTTTTTTTGTGGTATAACCTTTCTCGCATAGCTCTCAGCGATGAACGAGGATCACGAACTTTATGAACTGTGTACGGCCGAGTGTGTTATTCTCGTTTTATTTATTGCCTTTTATTTTACTCTATCCACCATGGCATCAAGCTTGGTTGACTCTCTGGACGAAACCAAGGAAAGCATGGACTGCGTGCAGTCCAAGTTTTCGCATTCTTGTGTCGGGATTGTTGATGTGTTTTTTGGATCCGGAGTCGCCGAGGAAAACGGCGACAAGGGTGGATTTCTCCGCCTTTGAGCAAATCGCGGGATCTTGTCTATATATCCTTCGTTAGCGATACCAATTTTCTTTTTCAGGAAAACGTTGAAAATTTCTTCCGATTGACTTTTTTCTGAATCAATAGTCATGTATAGTATAGAATAACGTTTTTGTTGGGGCGTCGATCCTTTGCCCGAATGCATCACCTGACTGGCTAAGTATAGAATAATTAAGGGGGGCGCAGTCTCCATAGTGAACCCGTATCTGGGTACCTCGATAGCCGCTAGACTCCATTTCAGGTTCCACCCCCTCTTTTCGCGATAAGGCCTCACACGTCATCGCTTGCTTGACCATCTGGGACACGGCACGGAGTAGAACTTCTTCGGCTTGAAACTCTATAGAAGAATTTAATCTAGCGTGGTGAAAATTCTACTTTATGGGAAACCTCGGGAACAAGATTTTCCCGTTTTACCACTGGTGGCGTCAATGACCTGTTCCTAACTTTCTTGACTCATCCGGCACCCGGCATCCAGGCTTTCTAGTGCTTTCCCCATTTGCTATCGCGTCACTGGCTTTCTTAGTCAGACAACTCGCCCCTCTCCGCTTCGAAGTACTTAACCCCCTCTCTTCGCCTTCCCTGCCTTCTCTCCTCTCCAACACACCACACCCCCCTTTTCTCATCGTGCACGCCTCAACCCATCACTGCATTAACCTCAATAACCGTCGCCATCATGCAGATCTTTGTTAAGACTCGTGAGTTCATCCCCTCATCTCTCCCTCTCCCATCCTATCTTGGTGCCTAGATGTCGCCACGCATTATCATCATTGCCTTTACACGTTACTAACCATCTGACCCAGTGACCGGAAAGACCATCACTCTTGAGGTCGAATCCTCCGACACCATCGACAACGTTAAGTCCAAGATCCAGGACAAGGAAGGCATCCCTCCCGACCAGCAGCGTCTTATCTTTGCTGGTAAGCAGCTTGAGGACGGCCGCACCCTTTCGGACTACAACATCCAGAAGGAGTCCACCCTTCACTTGGTCCTGCGTCTCCGTGGTGGTATGCAGATCTTCGTCAAGACCCTGACTGGCAAGACCATCACCCTTGAGGTCGAGTCCAGCGACACCATCGATAATGTCAAGTCCAAGATTCAGGACAAGGAGGGCATCCCTCCTGACCAGCAGCGCCTGATTTTCGCTGGCAAGCAACTCGAGGATGGTCGTACCCTCTCCGACTACAATATTCAAAAGGAATCTACTCTCCACTTGGTACTCCGTCTCCGTGGTGGTATGCAGATTTTCGTCAAGACCCTCACTGGAAAGACTATCACCCTGGAGGTAGAGTCCTCCGACACTATCGATAACGTCAAGTCCAAGATTCAAGATAAGGAGGGCATTCCCCCAGACCAGCAGCGTCTGATTTTCGCCGGCAAGCAACTTGAGGATGGCCGCACACTTTCCGATTACAACATCCAGAAGGAATCTACCTTGCACTTGGTTCTACGTCTCCGTGGTGGTATGCAGATTTTCGTCAAGACTCTCACTGGCAAGACCATTACCCTGGAGGTGGAGTCTTCGGATACTATCGACAACGTGAAGAGTAAGATCCAAGACAAGGAGGGCATTCCCCC
The DNA here is from genome assembly GCF_028827895.1 of Penicillium longicatenatum. NCBI lineage: Eukaryota > Fungi > Ascomycota > Eurotiomycetes > Eurotiales > Aspergillaceae > Penicillium > Penicillium longicatenatum. Next base: position 983,640 of record NW_026643121.1, on the reverse strand, counting down.
AGACCAGCAGCGTCTCATTTTCGCTGGTAAGCAGCTGGAGGATGGTCGCACTCTTTCTGACTACAACATTCAGAAGGAGTCCACTCTCCACCTGGTGCTCCGTCTTCGTGGTGGCCAGTAAGCCATCATTTGCTATTTTATGATTTCGACTAAGATAGGTCCTACGTGGCCTGCATGGCGTTCGGTCGGGCTTTGAAGCTGAGGCTTCTTTTCCTTTTTTTTTTTTCACTTTATTCAACACGGATTAAACGGGCTCTCTTTTTACTTCGCCTTAGCTGGCGTCCCAATACTCTATTACCCAATCAATTCGCACTGGCCATATTAGCCAGTTTCTATCATACATTTGGTTCCACTTTGTAGAAACGTAGGCTTTCGTATTTCCTGGTTGCCACTTCGCCATTCCAGCAGTTTCTAAAACTTGTTCTCGTGACGCCACCCGTGACTCTTCGTGGCTGGACTCCGCCTCCGCTCTGATTCGCCTCCGCACGCGGCATTATCACGTGGCTTTATCTTATCTGCTCTTATCGCAATCAACACGGGACGTGAGTTTACTGTAGTACCAATAAATGGCCGCGATCATACGGTTTCCACTACCCGACGCTGCCATGTTTACCGAATGATCCGTAATGAGATTTTCATCATGCAATTATTTTTTTCAAGGGAAAGGGGGAATAAGGAAAATGGAAAAAAATCCGAATTCTGTTGCTTTCCATCATTCGTGGGGAAGAGGCAAAAGAGAGTTCCCAAAAGGGTCTTCATATCATAAGCTGTAACTATCCGCCACAATGAAGTATGACTGATATATTGGAGGCGTCAGGGCGTGAAGGATGCCAAAATATAGTATTTGATTCGGATCTCAACAATCTAGACTGATCTGTGTATATAAGTTTGAAGCTCTCTTAGGAAAGCTAGCCAATACCGTTCTCTCGCTTAAAGCAATGCAGAGAGGCAAAGATGAGTGGCTATTTAGATAGAGGCCCCAAGAGACTGAGTAACTACCTCAAGACATATATGGACATGACATTAAATGACAGGAATGTAAGGCTTCTCGCTCAGGACGTGGATGAGTACACCGTGGGATGAATTAAGAGGCTGAGGGAGATGAGGGAGGAGGGGGCAGATACTTGTGAATTTAAAAATCATTAGCGTAAAATTTAACACAATCCGGATTTCTTCAATTGTATATTGAGATACGTATATGTACGAGGGAATTATGCTGTCATCTATATGCAACCGGCATAAGATGTTCTTTAAGTCTTGAAAGTTTATGTGTTCTGGGACTGGTGAGCAAGAAACGGAATACATCTCGTTTTATGATCCTTTGGGAACCCATACATAGAGGCGGGCGGCATCACGAGGCACTGTACCACAACGGCGACCTGTTAAATTGCTACTCGATCTATCGGGTTGCTACTTACAAGCTAGCAGTGGATTCCGAATTCCGAAGCAGCACAAAGAATACAAAGGCTCGGGTGGGGCATTGAACGACTCATCCGAGAGTTGATAACCGCCGATCATTGGCCTGCAAGGAATGATATCAAATCCCCAATCTATATCCTAGATCACTGCACCAAAATCTATGAGGAAAGCTGGCACTCCAACTTCCGATGCGTCAAATTGATTGCTATGTAGGTACTCGCCCGGCAGAGCGGTGCTACCAGTCAAACCAGATGCAAAGTGGTACCCCGCATCAAGCACAGTGGGACCATCAAATCCACTGCTCCTGAAAAATACCGAGGATTTCGCGATGACCTTCCCGTTCTCCAGAGCTCGGCTTTGTTTTCGGTATTCCCCCAATTGCCTCACTATGATGGCATTGGTCACAGTTTTCTTTTGTTTCCACGTCACTAGCCAAATATTATGACTTCGTCAAGTTACCGCCTAGGCCGTGTCTAAATTAAAGGCATGATTACTCTTCGCCTTTCTAGGTTAAATTTAAGCCTCCTCGACCTACTATATCGGCTTTCGATCTGATTGACTCGCGATTGCCAGGGTCGCTCGATGAACCTGTCAGCGTCCGTGTTGCAAACATGCACTTCAGGGGTCTGGAAAGTAGGTACGGGCGTTTATCGGGGAATTGGCCAATCAGAAGCTCAAGAGCTCAGAATCTCAATTGCGTCCATGGAAACAATTGAAGCTCCACAGCTTTGGAAAGCTCTTTCCGAAGAGCAAAGTGCAAAATGGATGACGATCATTTCTGCATGGCTTGGGTCTCCATGTATTCTAGCCCCCGCGGGAGTTTCCAAGAATGTTACTCCAGGGTCGATCCCGCCAGCCCCCGGGAATTCAACGGAGTTTTACCACGGGAACCAGTGTCTTCGGATAGACACCGGTCATTTTCGAGCGCGGAGAATTTATCGCGCTAGGATACCCCAGCAGCTAATTGCCGGGGTCCATAGAAAGCTATAAAGAGCCAGCCCTGTGTGCAAGAATTCCAAGTGGTGCGACCAAAAGCTGATTTCGTCCTACAAAACTGGCACGGAAAATACAGGCGCCATGGTGAGATCTACCAGCCTCTTAGCCAGTGCATGGCTATTGCAGGGCGTTCATGGGGCCAGCTTGACACATGCACCGAGTACCACTGTCAACACAGCATACTCTCAGTTTACCGTCCCTGCTGCAGCTGATGAGGGGGCTAATTTGATTGCCAACATCGATGACCCCCAAGCTATCGACGCGCAGACGGCCTGCCCTGGCTACAAAGCAACCGACATCCATCATGATTCCAGCGGGCTCACGGCTACCTTGAAGTTGGCTGGCGACCCATGCAATGCATATGGAAATGACGTGGACTCACTGGATCTTTCGATCAAGTACCTTGCGACAGATCGACTCAGCGTTGAGATCACGCCGACGTACATGGATTCTTCGAACTCGTCATGGTTTCTGCTTCCCGAGGACCTTGTACCTCGACCAAAGGCCGACAAGCACGCATCCAAATCACAGAGTGACATTGAGATCTCTTGGACCAATGAACCGTCTTTCGGTTTCAAGTTGATTCGCAAGTCGAACAAGGATGTTATCTTCGATACCACGGGCACTGTTTTGGTGTTTGAGGACCAGTTCATTGAGTTCGTCACTGCCTTGCCCGATGACTACAATCTTTACGGAATCGGCGAGCATATTCAGCAATTGCGTCTTCTGCAGAACAAGACACTCACGCTTTACGCATCGGATACTGCGGACCCAATTGATGGGTAAGTTTCCCGGATCCTTGGTTTGCACGACAAAAGCTAATGTAATGCGCTCATAGCAACATCTATGGATCTCATCCATTTTACCTCGACACTCGCTACTACGAGGTCGATGGAAAGGGTCATCACAAGCTGGTGTCAAGTGACCACGCTGATCAGTCCAAAGATTATGTTTCCTATTCGCACGGTGTCTTCATGAGAAATGCCCATGGTCAGGAGGTCCTTACCCGCCCTCGAAGCCTCATTTGGCGTGCTCTTGGTGGAAGCATTGACTTGACCTTCTACTCTGGACCAACCCAAGCCGATGTCACAAGAGACTACCAGGTCAGCACTGTTGGTCTTCCTGCGATGCAGCAGTACTTTTCATTTGGCTACCACCAGTGCCGCTGGGGATATCAGAATTGGTCTGTGATGGATTCGGTCTTGTCAACCTTTGAGAAATTCGAAATTCCTCTCGAGACTCTCTGGTAAGGCAGCCCAAACTTGCATGATTTTTTCCGAATGACAATCTAATTCTTTATCCCAGGAATGATATTGATTACATGAAGGCCTACCGTGATTTCGAAAACGACCCAAACAGCTTTGGATATCCTGAGGGCGAGAAGTTCTTGCAGAAACTTCACGATGGTGGTCGCCACTATGTCCCCATCGTCGATTCGGCTCTTTACATCCCGAATCCTCATAATGCGTCCGACGCGTATGTTCATCTCCATCACCCCAAAGACAGACGCTAACATTTACAGCTACGAACCATATACCCGCGGAGCCAAAGATAGCGTTTTCCTGAAGAACCCCGATGGAAGCACCTACATCGGTGCTGTCTGGCCTGGATACACAGTGTACCCCGATTGGCAAGATCCTAAGGCCCGTGCCTACTGGGCAAATGAGCTCGTGACCTGGTACAAGAAAATTCGCTTCGACGGGATTTGGATCGATATGAGCGAGGTCTCATCTTTCTGCGTTGGAAGCTGCGGAAGCCACAACCTCAGCTTGAACCCGGTTCACCCTTCATTTTTGCTTCCCGGAGAAGAAGGTAATATTGTCTTCGATTATCCTGAGTGGTTCAATATCACAAATGCGACCGAGGCCGCATCTGCATCAGCAGGGTCCTCGAGTCAAGCTGCGGCTACAAGCACCGCTGGGACTGAGTCAACTACGACGATGTCTTACCTCCGTACTTCCCCTACCCCGGGCAAGCGTGACATCAACTATCCTCCTTACGTCATTAACCATGATCAGGCTGGTCACGACCTGGCTGTTCACGCTGTATCTCCCAATGCTACACACAATAATGGCGTACAGGAATATGACGTGCATAATCTTTGGGGATACCAAATTCTAAATGCGACTTACCATGGTCTACGCGAGGTTGACTCAGTGAAGCGCCCGTTCATTATCGGGCGCTCGACTTTCGCAGGAGCTGGCAAATGGGCAGGTCACTGGGGTGGTGATAACTTCTCCAAGTGGGCATACATGTTCTTCTCCATTCCACAGGCGCTGTCATTCTCTCTCTTTGGTATTCCCATGTTTGGCGTTGACACCTGCGGCTTCAACGGAAACAGTGATGAGGAGCTTTGCAACCGATGGATGCAGCTTTCGGCATTCTTCCCCTTCTACCGGAATCACAATGAGCTCTCGACGATTGGTCAGGAGCCGTACCAATGGGCCTCCGTCATTGATGCTTCCAAGTCGGCTATGAAGATTCGCTATGCCATTCTCCCCTACTTCTACACCTTGTTCCATCTCGCTCATACCACCGGTTCGACTGTCATGCGGGCCCTGGCCTGGGAGTTTCCCAACGACCCGTCGCTGGCAAACGTCAATACCCAGTTCCTGCTCGGTCCCTCCATTATGGTGATTCCGGTTCTTGAGCCCCAGGTCGACTACGTCCGCGGAGTCTTCCCTGGCGTGAAGGAGGGCGAGATCTGGTATGATTGGTACAACCAGACTGCCGTCAACGCTCAGCCAGGAGTCAACACTACCATCTCCGCTCCATTGGGTCACATCCCCGTATACCTTCGCGGCGGCCATGTCATCCCTATGCAGGAGCCCGCATTGACTACTCGCGATGCTCGCAACTCCCCATGGTCTCTCATGGCTTCTCTCGATGGAAGCCAATCTGCCACAGGACAGCTTTACCTTGACGACGGAGAAAGTGTAGAGCCAGATGCTACACGTACTGTGCGGTTCACAGCTACCCAATCTAGCATCTCTGCTGTCTCGGAGGGAAACTTCCAAGATACAAACAAACTTGCCAACATCACTATCTTGGGCTTGAAGCTTCCTCATGCGGACGTGAGTAAAGGTCTGAAATCTTTGACACTAAATGGCAAGCCGCTTCCGCCAACGGTTGCCACCTACAACGCCGACCTGCATATTCTTTCCATTACTGGTCTGCAACACTGGTTGAAGGGTGGAGCTTGGGAACAGAACTGGGTCTTGAAATGGTAGTTCGCGAGCTAATGATATGATGAAATATGTTCTCGTCTACTACCTTGCGATATCAGGATTATAGATACAGAAATGTGGTTCTGGTGGACCTTAATTTATGGGCTTACGTGAGAAAATACTTCAAGGCCAGGATTCCGACAGCAAAAAATGTAGGGAGAAATCCATTCAATTAAGTTTCTTTTGGTAATTGTTCGTTCCAAGTAGAATACGAGAAAATATGCCAGCAACAAAGGTAGGTCAAGCCCGAGCTTACTGATACACGTCGAAACATTGAACGATCGACATCGGGATAACCGCCCCAATCAAACGATCAAGATTCTGCCCCCATTGCAACCCCATGCACGACCCTGAAATTTAAGTGCTAGCGGCGCCTCTAGAACTGGTTCTCCACTCGCTATCTGACTGACGATCTCGTCACCCGTTCCTGGCGGCCATCGGCGACCCCGCTTGGGACCCGCTACGATCCCTGAATCCCTGCATCATTAAAGGCGGATTTGAGCGAATTGTATCACTTTATCTGGTCTTGGGATATCCTTACTCAGTATGGATGAGCACATGTCACTTGGATCTATTGCACGTTGTGTGACTAGCTATGGTCGTGTTTGAAAGGTTACCCCTATCTTGTCAGCCATTCCCTTCCGCATCACATTCCCAGCCCAATCAGTCCTTGCTATATGTTGAACGCGGTTCTACGTCCAGCAAACGAATGCTTTGTAGTTGAATCCAACTTTGTTTTATTATTGAATCTGATCTCTCGGTCGCAGTTTTTCTGTTTATTGGTCGATCCACTGGTTCTTATTCCCGATGGATCTGAATTGGCTCCATCTAGCTTGTTTCAAATTGACATAACGAAACAACCTCGATATAAAAATATCGCTTTATCACTATCATCTGAATTATTTCCTTCATACATGGCAGTAGATTGAGTATGTCTCTCTGGCGCTTCTTCGGGCTTGCAAGCTTAGTTAGCTCCGCCATCGCAGCGACTCCTGCACAATGGCGCACTCGGTCTATCTATTTCATGCTCACTGATCGATTTGCACGGACTGATGGCTCTACGACTGCTACCTGCGATACGAATAATGGGGTATGTTTATTCTAAAAGATGTCAATTGGATAGAAAGCTTACATGTTTCTAGGTTTATTGTGGTGGTTCATGGCAGGGAATCATCAACCAGGTAATCGCTACTTCTATCGACATAGTGATCTCTCGAACTAATGGTATTTGAAGCTGGATTATATCCAAGGCATGGGTTTTACTGCCATTTGGATCACGCCTGTCACTAAGCAGCTTTCTCAGCATACGGCTGATGGAGAGGCGTACCATGGCTACTGGCAACAGGATATGTAAGTTGACCGAGTCAATCTCCAAGTTGCGGTATGGTGTCACTGACTGCTCAAAGCTACTCTGTCAACTCAAATTATGGCACGGCAGATGATCTAAAATCTCTGGCTTCGGCTCTTCATGATCGCGACATGTACCTCATGGTCGACGTCGTGACCAACCATATGGTTAGTTCCCCAGCGAGATTGGAAGAAGGGTGTAGAATGTACTGATTGTGGATACGAACAGGGCTATGCTGGAGCTGGAGATACAGTGGACTACAGCGTCTTCACTCCATTCAACTCCAAGGATTATTTCCACTCTTACTGTGAGATCACTGACTACAGCAATCTGACCATGGTGGAAAAATGCTGGGAAGGGGATACAATTGTTTCTTTGCCTGATCTCAACACTGAGTCCACCACTGTGCAGACTATCTGGAACGACTGGATTACGGATCTGGTTTCTAATTATTCCAGTAAGATCCACTGTTGCACAATGAAAATGGCTACTAACATGTATCAAAGTCGACGGTCTGCGCATCGATTCTGCTATGGAAGTTCAGAAGGACTTCTGGGCTGGTTTCGAGTCTGCCGCTGGAGTCTATTGTGTCGGCGAGGTAGACAATGGTGACCCAGCATTGGTTTGTCCATACCAAAAGGTCTTGGATGGCGTTCTCGACTACCCGATGTATGTCAAGCACCATTCGCGCAAGAAAATTACTAATAACGAGCAGGTACTATCCCCTCCTCCGAGCTTTCGAATCCACCAGTGGAAGCATCAGTGATCTCTACGACATGATCAACACGGTTAAATCCGACTGTTCGGACTCTACCCTCCTAGGAACCTTTATTGAAAATCACGATAATCCCCGTTTCGCTTCATACACCGAAGATATGTCGCTAGCCAAGAACGTGGCCGCTTTCACAATCATGTCAGATGGTATCCCAATCATCTATGCCGGACAAGAACAGCATTATAACGGCGGCAGCGATCCTTACAACCGTGAAGCTACTTGGTTATCGGGATACAATACCAGTAGCGAGTTATACAGACTCATCGCACAAACTAATGCTGTCCGGAATAAGGCGATTTACCAAGCTGAGAATTACATCACTTACAAGGTGAGTAACCTTCCTCTCGTGAGGTGGATTCGAGTGTTGTGGTTTTCAATCAGTCACTAAAAGATTCCTTAGAATTACCCCATCTACAAAGATGATACTACCTTGGCAATGCGAAAAGGCTATAACGGAACGCAGACTATCACTGTTCTCTCCAATCTTGGTGAGGGTGGAAGTAAATACACTCTCTCGCTGTCGGGCACAGGCTTTGTGGCTGGTTTAGCTGTCACTGAAATCTTCACTTGCTCTAGTATCACCGTTGATGACAGTGGTGTTGTTGCTGTTCCTATGAGTGGTGGAGAGCCGCGGATTCTATATCCTACTTCTGAGCTCAGTGGATCCACTCTTTGTTCATAGGGATAGATTTGTATATTGTTAGCACTCCGGATTGAAGTTGGTGCCAAAGTTTTACAAATGGATTTCTTACAGGTACACTATTGTCTTCTTAGTCAGGGAATTGTTCAACATTTTAGCGGCACCGGCAGTCATTGACTCTTTGGGTCGCTGGCTCGGCAACCCGGCAGACCGACATGTTTATTTGCCGAGCGCGGCTCCATTCCGCCCTGGACTAGTGAGATCCACGAGGTTCTGTAATCCTATGCTGAAGAACATGTCAGAACCTTATGAGCGTGATTTTAACGCCATTGCCCACAAGCCGACAGTTCGGCAGTTGCCCTCCACTCGTTAATTATTGTCATCGGTCACCCTAAGCTGGCCGCGTACTCAAGTACAGTCGACTGACCAATCCTTTCCTACTATCAATTAATTCTGGCGTGGAAGGTGCGCTAGAGTGTTTCAACTTCCATTAGAAATAATTATCTATGAAGTTCCTAGTGAGTGTCCACTGTAGATTGGTAAGTTGATTATGAACATTCCGGAAAGTCCCCGCACTCTCGACAAATCAAATCCAAGGCAAGGGGCACGTCTATTAAAGGGATCAACTCATAGCTACCACCCCGGCTTTGACAAACAATACTAGGACTCTCACTCGCTGACGTCTTGCATTTTGTAAGTATTCTGCTCCATCCTGCGTGGGATATCCCGCTGTTGCTTGTTGTGACTAACATTAGCGTTGTTCTTGCCAAAGTAACCAACACAATGCCTCTCCAGCTTTACGGATTCGTTAACTCCACCTGCACCAACCGTGTGCGCACGGTGCTTGAGGAGAAGGGCGTTGAAATTGAGTTCATTCCTATCAACCTAGCCCAGAACGAGCAGAAGAGTGAATCGTACCTCAATGACTTCCACCCATTCGGAAAGGTGCCCGTTCTCCGAGATACCGAGACTGGGGTTCAAATCTTTGGTAAGCTTGACTTGATACCACACAGAATCTGCAATGCGAAAGAAATTGTACAAAAAGGCTGCACATGCTAATTGTGTTTCAGAAAGCAGGGCCATTGCACAGTACATCGCTGCCAAGTACCAAGGCAAGGGAGCCGTGCTGTTTCCTTCCGAGACTGACTTGAAGGCATATGCCCTCTATCAGCAGGTATGTAGTGATTGTATCTATTTGGTTTTATTTGGTGTTCACAACGCTAACGCACCACGAATCAAGGCGCTCTCCATTGAACAGTCCTACTTTGACCCCATTGTTTCTCAAATTGCTTATGAGAAGGTCTTCAAGCCTAGAAAGGGCCACGGTCCTACTGATGAAGCCAGAGTTAAGACTCTGTTGAACCAGCTCGATTTGACTCTACAGGGATATGAGCGGGTCTTGTCTAAACAGAGCTACCTCGGTGGTGACAATGTGACTCTGGCAGATCTGTACCATCTTCCTTACGGAACGTTTGTTGAGAAGTTCGGATTTTCAGAGCTTGTCGACAAGTATCCCGCGTTCAAGAAATGGTGGGAGGGCTTGAAGAACCGGGATAGCTGGAAGAAGCTTACCCAATAAATGGGTTTCTCCATGTCAAGTCTTTTTTTCCTACGATTTGTGGAATCTGTTAGAGTAAATGATAATAGATTCCAGAAATCTATGACTTGGATAAGCAATTAACAGTTTCCATGAAATTTATCCAATTCCCACCTGATGAAACAGATATCAACTCTGTCACGGAAGAGACTCAGTAGTGCTCCTCACATCTGCTCCTACCATTCATGAGCGTAGTGGGATAATAGTCGTTCGACTGGGGAAACGTGGCGCTGTCAACTCTACCAACTTAGCCGCTTTTTACCGATTTCAGTAAGATGGTGTTAGCCCTTGTGCCATGATTGCATGGGAACTGACTACTGGCGCATTGGCAGCTTGTTCATTCTTGGTTCTTTATCTTCCAACGAAATATCCTGTTAATCACCCCGCAAGGCTTCGACTGATTAGAACCAGCAGCGACACTTCCTGGGCATCCGATGTCATCTATAGATAGTAATCCGAGCTCTACGCTAAACCAAGAACGGGGACCTTGTCGTTAGAATCATTCTCCAATTGGAAGTTTGTATGTGTAAGTTCGAACTAATATATTCAATAGCCGTGAATACACGATATCCGTGAATAAACGACTGTAGCCCATCATGGGCGAGTGCTCTATCGTGACCATAGAAGATCCAGAAACACATCCATTGATGACACCAAATGAAATGAGTCTTTTTTTACCACCGGAAAATAATTAGACTTTGCATGCAACATGATCGAGCATGAAAACATGCTTCCCCCATCCAAAATAGATATTTACTAAGAATCCCATAATAACATAACATCGCACAACATCCAACATAAAGCCATAACACCAAAAACAGGAAAACATATCAATAATCATGAAGAGCCCTTGGCACCAGGCCAATAGGCATAGCCCCACCCATAACCGGGGCGGAATGCTGCTGGAACAGCGCCGGCCCCGAGAAAGACGCCTGATTCGGTCCATAACCCGACATCATCTGATCAAAAACCCCATACCCATCAACAACAGGCTCCATCCCATTCGCGGAGGGAATGAGCTGAGTCAGATCCAAGCCCTCTGTGCGCGGGAACATAGCGCTTTTCAGAGCTACCTGGGCACTCGGCGAGGATTGTTCGGCTGTCGCAGCTTCGGAATATCGGCGCTGCACTTCGCCGACTATGAACGCGATCCGGTATGAGAGGTGATCGCTGCTGGGAGCGAGGTGGAGAAGGAATGCGCGGACTTGGTCGATTAGTGGATCGGAAGGGTTGTAATCGCATAGTGTTAAAGCGGCGTAACCGAGGATGTAATAGACGTGGTCTATTAGGCCTGGTGCGGCGGAGAAGCGGGTTTGCATTGAGCGGGAGATTATTAGACGGGCGTTGTTGCAGATTTCGGTTATCAGGCGGTCGGAATCTTGAATTCGGGTTGCTGTCCTGTGCAGGAGGAGTTGACAGAACCAGATGCTTAGTTCGAGCGTTGATTGGCCTTCGCTTGCTGAGGATTGTTAGTGGTTTGGGTTCAGGAGAGTATGGGGCAGGTGAGATGAACATACAGAGGAGGTGGGCCCATTCCATTTTCCAGCGTTCGAGTTCCTCGTATTCGACTTCTGCGAACTGGAGGCGCTGCGGGCTGTTTTGGAGTTTCAGGGCGATTCGATATAGGGAGATCTCAGCGACAATACGTCCATCTTCGGGGGTGGCTCTGGGATGGTCTAAGATGCGAGAGCAGTGGTCGAAATATTGAGCTTGCACGTTGACGGTACGCCCGTAGCCAAGTGCAGAACTGTATTCGGTTAGTGAGTGATCATGTCAAGGGAGAAAAAGAGCATACTGTAAATGAGTAAGACAAAATGTGTTCCACAGACGCATTTGAGGAAGCATTTCGCCGGGCAGCACACCCTTAGCGGGTGGGCTGTGTAGAAAGTTGAACGAGGTCAGGGCATGGTTGATTGAGATCCCGCTCAACAACCAGGCGTCCATGAAACCTTCTTTGTGACCAGAGGTAGGATATAGACAAAGTAGCGCAAGGGCTTGGAGCAAGTCGTTGGTCAAAGGAGACTTTCTCCACAGTGTTTTTGTGACTGCATGTTGCACCTGCAGTGCAATCTCATGAGTAGTATTTGGAGGCATTCCCGGAAGATACCGGGACGCAAGCAAACAAGCAGTATTAAAAAGTAGAGGATTTGTCCGCTGGATATTTGATGAATGATCTATGGAGACCCATGGGCTGAAATAATCCACAAATCTAGAGATTGGTTAGTCGAATCCAGGGAAAGAGCTTTGCGCTACTCACAGTTCGATCAGTTTCAATGATAACTTAGCATCTACAATCCCCTGGGAGACAACATCACCCAGGAGTTCACCTTCAGCTGGGAACTGATCCCTCTCGCCGAAGCATTCAATCTGTAAATCGCGAATGAACTGGACTGGTTTTAAGGTAAACCCCGGTCCACTGTCAGTCGAGCCGTCTATACTGTTATTTCGTGACTGGTAGTTCGGACTGCCCATTGCGGGGGGCTGATTAACTATTTGTCGCATGAGATGTATCATTTCGCCCATGCCACGCTCTAGAGATACAAGCCGTTCCTCAATGGAGGGAATAGCGACATTGGCATCCGACCACGTAGATGCACTGTCCTGATATCGATCGGGAGTTTCAGGCAGCTCACATTCAAGCCTTACAATGAACGGTTAGCCTGACGATCGCTGGGAGGATCATGTTGCATTGGGGCAATAGATGTCGCGTGCGGGATACAGAATTCCGTGAAACGACAAAAAAAAGGGAGAGAGATGAGCACAAACCTGAGCGAAAGACACCGACGGCATGCGTGGCCACGAGGGTCAAGATCACAGCGGGTCTTCAGCTTGCGACATGTATTGCAAGCCGTCATTGACCGACGGATTCGACCGCGGGGGCGTGGATCCTGGCCGACCGAGTCAAGTCGGTGGCCATCGTCAGTGGCGGCGATGCTTTTCGTCTCCCACGACGAAGCGCTATGTGAAGGCTCTGTTCGCGTCATTGCATTGAACGGAATGGAATTTTAATCGTGAATCATTTGATTTGTAGGGACGAGAGGGGGGGAAATAAGATCTGGGATCAGCAATTGGACCCTTGCCAAGAGGTTTCAAGTTCAACGGAGATCATCCAAAGAAAGGGTGGAGAGGCGAAGGCTTATAACAGATAGCAGAGAGAGACAGAGACACAGCCAATTGCGACAAGGCGCTGATTACTGACGATATCATCGACTCCGCCAGCTGCGCAGGTACGTGATCCACCTGGGAGCGGACCTGGGGTAATTCACCAGGCATCCACCAATCTTAATGTTTGGGCGAGCTTCTAGAAACAGTGCGATGGCCGTGCCTGCTTCTAGGCGAGAGGGGTTGATAATTACCCCCTAGCCTTGGAAAGCCCCCTGTTCACGCCGATGAGAACCGACAACGTTTCCGGGAGGGGAGGGGTTGAGTGGCACCATGCTCGATCTGATCTACCGCAAGTCTTATCATCGACCTGTTCCCCCTGATCTACCGGTGTTTTTTCTGGACTTTTACCATGAAAAGGATAGCGGATATCTCCGAGCCCGGTTTGGTATGACTACCATGTATTATCCTATCCTAACCCTGCACCTATGGATCATGCAAAGTGGGGTTGATATCATATCATGGTGGATACAAGCATGTGCAATTGTCTCGGTCCAGTCAATCTGGCTACAATAATCGGGGATTGGACCAGGTTCAAAAGCAATGCGACTCTGTAACTTTCTAGACCCGGCTAACGCCGGGTCACTAACCGGTTGCTGCATAGGCCCCTGCTAGTGTTATCCTTAGCGACAATCAAGAGATCCGGAGTCTAGCCTGCATTGCCTATGGACGGGAAACGTGGATTTCCGCCCCAAGGTGACAGTAAAATTAAATCCCGCCGTCGCCGCGTGGAAAGTGGCCACTCTTATCGTGCTTTCCGCCCCCATCCAGTGGAATTCGAGAGGAATTCCTAGAGCAGCTAGAATTTTCATGTTAATCAATTTTGAAATATTTTTCTTTTTTAATCGCGCACTTCTAAATTGCTGTTTGAGCAACTAAACATGCCAGCCGAGGCTCATTTGCCATCTCCACTCTGGGCTCCACTTTGCTTTGCTGTGGATTAATATAACTTTCCTGCAGACAGCTTAGTGCCTGCCAATTAGAGGGATAGCGCAGTTTTGGTGTTGGGATGCGGGAACAGACAAGAAGCGGTCTGTAGTCGAACTGATATGCCTGGTGGCTTATCTGGCTTGGCCTGACATTCGACTCTGGGGTAAGTTCGTAGGATTGAGGGGGTCGTTGGGCCAGTTCATGAAGGACTCGGCCGCAGTTGCCGAAACAGGTAGGAGTCGCTACCCCATAGTACCATGTGACCTTTTTTTTAGTCAAATGTATCTTCGCATTGACATGGGGATTTTCTGCTCTTTCTGATTCCTTGATCACGCCAAGCAAGGTGGTGATGGTTCAAGAATGTCAAGCAATGCCTAGTGGTCTGACAGAGTGGCCCTAGCACATTCGTATCCGAGTGTTAGGCGAGATGCAAGTCCGGATCCCTAGGCCCACCCTGGCGGTGGATACAAAGAGAAAGACGGAAACGTTAGCCTTCGCCCAATCGTTTCCTCTCAAAATCACAAGGATCACAGGAAATAATATGGGAATATGGAACAGGAACTGGAATATTAGAGGATTCTCACAGATGCTGGGCGCGCTTATGCAGGCCATCATTTTAGTCAACATGACAATGTTGCAGCCCAAAACCTAAGTCCTGGATGATCGAGCCAATCGTTGTCCAGCCACATCGGGTTTCGTTCCAGTCATGATCACCACGGATAGAAGATCCCCCGTGGTTGGATGGAGGCTTGGATAGCCCAAATTATAATTGGCGGATAAGATATTTTCCTTCCCGTTTTGCGTTCACACTGCATGCTCGAGAAAACAGTCCTGCTTCCATGCATTGAGTTCATCGGCTGGTGCAAGCCACTCATAATCCACTGACGCCATTCAATAATTTCCGAGTTTTGGATCTGCTTCTGGATTGGTTGTGGTCAACTAAGAAATGCTTCTGGAAGATAAGCAAAGTTCAGTGCGTAAGAGGCGGGCTAGGCCGTCCGCTATATGTCTCAAAGATAAGGCGCTTTCATCATTGAATTTGCCGATGCAAAGCGAAGCCACCAGTCAAATCGTTCAAATTGTCATCAATCTTATTGAATTAATTATTCGGGGACGCACTTCGCTTCGATAAAGGCCCGAATTTTAGGCGGCCACCGTTTGCTTTTTACCCTTTCGGGGTCCTGGTCCCGTCTTCCAGGCACCAGATAGCAAAGTCGAGATAGCAGACTCGGGCCCGCATTCCGTAGCGAAAAAAGGTCGTTGGGTATTGTGCCCCCCCCCGCTCTCTGCATCTCAATTCAACGTTGATTTTGAATTGGCTCATGATTCCAATTCACGAAACAGGCCATTGAACGAATTGCGCCAATGTGGGCTGATGTGCCATCGGCCATCGCGGTCCAGCTCGAAGATAGCAAGGCTCTCAAATGCTTCACAGGTACTTCTCAATTGCAATGTTGTTTCTTGGCTGATATTTGTTGCTTTGGAATTCCGCTTGGCGACTTTCCAATTGGAAGATTTTCGAAAATGTCCGAAAATGTCCACCAGCTCGACACATGTTTCTTCGCCATGTGAACAAAACATCGGACACAAATTCAAGGCATTGGAGCTTGGGCATCACTTGGATGGGGCCGAAGGTGAGGCCCTGTGGTGATATCCATCTGGGCTCTTGTTCGCCTGAGACCTTGTGTCAATAATGGCCGGTGCATACCAGGGGCCACCGTATCTTGGTCTCAGGCCAACGTCGCACTTGTGATGTGCCAAATATCTTCTAACATCATAGATGTATATTGGTCGCGAAATACCCGATAGGAAGCCAATGATGGATGGTCAGGCTGAAAGGTAAGCAAAACAACCAAACTTCTTCGCAGGGCAACCTTTAAAAGAAAAAAAAAAAAAGAAGAAGAAAACAACAAGGAAAGAAAAGTCAGTCACCAAACTGCAGACACATGCGAACTGTGGTTTCATGAATAGACACGGTGACAACTCATTTGACGCATGTGAGTGTATCATGAAGTGATAAATCAGGTCTTGTTCAGATCCAAGGTAGTGTCCAACGTAGGGGATTTGAGTCTGGTATTTCTTGAAGAATTTGCATCTCGTGACGAGACCACTAGACAGGAAACTTGGCAAGGAAAGGAGCCAAATAAATAGGTATAAACAAGGGCCCAAAGCGTTACTGGCCTCGAGAATCGGAGGCCGAAATCGGAGGCAGATCGATGCAATAGGAAGGCACTGCATTGGTCAAGTCTGTACACTAAACGTCGCTTTGACAAAAACAGTTAGGGTAACGTTACCTTGCCATCGGCTAAACTGTCATGTCAGCTTCATGAATGCTCACTGGCTGGTGATTTAATATGGCAGATCATTAGTGGATGCTTAGACTTTATTCGATCTTCCATGTGCCGTTCAGTCCTCATGACTGGCGAATGGTAGTCAGAAGTTAGCATGGGAGTGCAGTGATATGAGTTTCTTCCATGCGTCGCATTCCCGCGGAATTCAAGTCCTGATGAACATTGAAAGTGCTAGGCGTCAACTATCATGCAAGTGTCTTCATGTCCATATGATTGACACAAATCTCACACCACCAAGTGCATGCAGCAATCTCTAAAGAAGGATAAATCCATAATCTCCAAAATTTGATGGAGCGTGTGCTGCCACTCAAAGGTAGGAGAAATAAATCTGGCAGAGTGACGGGATGAAGAGAGAGGAGAGGAGAGGGAGATAGATAACTCATTAGTGAGGGCTGCTGACAAACGGCTGGTCCTCAACTTGTGTTGTATCTCACTTCCAGTCCAATATTAATACCGACACGTGATGAAGAAACTGCGCAAATAAGGTGATGGAGATTGGGAAAATACCCAAAATAATGGGACTCGTGATGATAAAAGTCTGCGTTCCACCGTTTCAAATGTGGTGGAGTGGTACCTCGTACAAGAAAGAAAGATAGAGAATATGCATGCGTGTGATAGCTGCTATCTAACTAAAACCATCTCATCACGAGGACAAACAATGACTCCTAATACATGGATTATCTGATCTAGACCATCGTCGAATCTTACAACAAGCAACGCTAAGAAACGACACTAATCTCAAATGGAGAAAGCCACCAGAAACTGCATGCATGATACATTACCCCAAGAGGAAACTCGATGGAATCGGACTCACCTTCCAGAAGCACGCAGATTCCCGGCCACCCCGGCGCCACAACGCCCGGGATTGTGGTCAAGGGCGCCATCTGCATGCATGGCCTGTCAGTCTCTGATTTGTGACATTCTTGAGGGGGTCGTACACTGACCATTTGGCACTATTGGGTGTAACATTATGTCTGGGGCAAACTGCAGTCTGAATATCAATAGCTTTTAACATCGACATATGATATCGTTTTTTGGAGACATTGGCAGGCTCGAATCTTGTTTTTCTTCCGTGACCCTTGCAGAATGTTGTTGGGATTGCCTCTATCTTGGCACGGTTGAGATGTCAGTGGCAGGACGACAATATCATGAATCCTTGTGGCGCTGTAACACAGATGTCCATACTAGCTTCACCCCGTGCAGCTGTCACTCGGTTAATGAAACGCTTACTTAAGAGAAACCAAAACTAGACGTTGACCGACGTTCGGTTCCCACATTTGATTTGCCGAGTTCTCCAGTTTGTGTGTACATGCTCCGCCCGTGGTCAACATAAATGCAATCGCCACCATGCGCTTACTACATGTGGAAACCTCCGTGCTTACGCCATTTTCAGTTCAGTGAATTGAGCTAAGGAATATGCACATGCGATTGTTCGGCAGCATGTTCCAGAAGAAAAACCTATAGCCCGTGAAATTGTCCGTGCTAGAGCGACATTGGCTAGTTCACCCGGCGCTATTGATTTCGCTACGTAGAACGGTGGGTCCAGCCGTCGATCATCAAATTGATTAATCAAGAGAATTCAATAGTGCGATCCAGCGAGATCCCAAACTTTGACAAGGATGTTCTCCGCAAAACCAGAAAGCGTGTTGTATCGTATTACCTGTACTCCATACCCCCTGGCCGATGCCTAACCAAGCCTGGCTACCTAATCCACCCATGGAAGGAGACAACCTTCAAGGTTACATGATCGACATCTGCGTACAGACCTGAAAAAGAAAGAAACACGTACGATGGAACGCGAGGGTGAAAACGAACATGTCAAATTTATCCCTCCGTGTATTCCGAAACGAAAAAGAAATCAAGATTTAATAGAATAAAGCACGAATAAGCAAGTCACAATGCAATGCGACCCCATTGGCCTACCTAAACTCACCGATGAACACCCTCACGAACGCCTCGATCTGCATCCGATCGTCATAGGTGCGCCGGCACTGACATGAGACAGCTCACATTCCCAAACAAAAAAAAAATATGACAGCTCCAACGCAAACATCCCGGGGATCCCCCAAGAACTTAAATCGAACTTAGAAAAACCAACGTGACGACCTGCATCGCAATGAGCGGCTGTGACACCCCATCGTGCACAAGAACGTCATGGGCTGAAATTCACCGCCATATGACGGGTCATGTACAACACTTTTCTGTCGCCTTGCGCATACATTTGCAAGTAGTGACAGGGATCATAACATAGCCACATGTTGTGATCCGCCCCCCTGTCGTCTCTGCGCGCCAGGAAACTATTTCCCTGCTTGATTTCCTGGTCCTCGGGCTCCTAGTGTGTCTAGGGCTTGCATAACCGCGCCCAATGTTAGGCGTTCACTGACTTCCGTCTTTGGTGTGGACCATTCTCGCCCCTGGGCTTTGATGTATGTGTTTTCCTTTTGCCAGGGTGTACGTATATGCAACAATGTGCTGTCCTTTGCATTAAGATATCCATAACGGGGACGTGGACATGCATCTGGATCCATTTATTTCTAATTTGGGGATCTTTTCTTATACCTCACGTAGATGCAGTACCAATTTGTTGAGTCTATTCCTAATGATCCTCTTTGGGGCTAAGTTCGGGATCTACTTTCATTTGACTTTTTTTGCTTCTGCTCTTTTTTGTCATATCGGGCATATGCCTTATTTGGAATCAAGAATACGGGTCCATCGATCACCAGGGCCTGTGTCAGGAACAGAAGAGGATGCGGAGATCAATAATATATTCCAATTTGGGTTTCCTCATTTTCCTTTTTTCCTTTTTCCCTTTTCTTGTCGGTCAAGGTTCTTAGCGCGTAAAAACCCACGTTTTAAACTAGGAACCCAGCCACAGTCCCAAACTCGATGGCAATTGTCTGAGACATCAGACAAAAGGATAATGGAAAAGAAAAAAAGAATCAAACTATGGCTCAGCGTATCACCGCCACCGACTCCAAATCCACATCGACTAACCTTCCACGATCAAGACAAGCCTCGCACGCCCAAAATGCCCAAGTTCCCCCAACCCCCGAGATTACTCCATGTGGCAGCAGATTGGCTCTTGTGGATGGGATTCTGATCCGGAGGGTTCACATGGCTGGTACAACCCCATAGGGCAACGGGTAACAAGCCTCTAATTTCCTTCGAAATGAAACGACACGAAATAATGAGACAAAAAAATCCTTGTCGAACTTTATCGTTGATGAATGGCGTGCCCCAGGTGCGATGGTGGGACTCGGGCAACCTCACCCAAACAATGGGCGTTTTCTTTCCTTACCCACTTTCGTGCCCGTAAAGTCGTGGTCCAAAAAACAAATCAGACACTGAGAAATGAGACGGCGAGGATATAGACACTCTTTTGACAGATGTCACTCCTACGTTGTACTAAGAGGGCTCGGTAGATGATTTCCGATTGCTGCTGATGCATAACCGCGCGGACGAACCAAACTTTAAACACTGTCACAAAAGGGGTAGATGCTCCGAGTTACTCTAGCTCTTACTTTCTTTAATTTCACTATGAATATAGAGTTAACTTCGACGTCATGGGCGGAACTGGAGAGCAAATGAGCGGGTATGAACTCTCGATCGTGAATGTTAAATTTTTCAGGTTTGGCATCTGGATCCAGTGGGTCGGTCAAGTGGCAGGTCGGATGGAATCTAATATTAATATTTATTAAATATTGAAGACGGAACCATGGGAAAAGTTTCGAAGGACCCAATATTGAGTCGATCCAAGGTCAAATCTTATGAGAAGAAATTTACATTGTGATAGGCTTATTCAGGGTGCAAGTATTTTCCGCTTTGTTTTACATCATTCCGCCTCGCAACAAAGTGAGCGGAATACCCGGGTATTGGGGCAAATTTTTTAAAACAAAAATAAAAATAGGAAAAAGCAAGCCCAGCTGAAAGGAGTCTTGCCTCAGCTCTAAGGGGTCGGCCGAGGTGATCAGCAGCTGGATCCGCTCAACAAAAAGTGGTTCCCCATGCCGCTTAGTCGTAAGGCATGATCCACGTTTCCCGTCATGCGTGCAATAATACGAGATCGTCGAGTATTGTCTGGTGGGGGAAGTGATGTACATCCCGTCCTATCGACATGATTCTCCCCACACCACCTTGAATAAGAGAGAGAAAAAAAAAAAAAAAGAATACATATTTATATATGGAGACAAGTAACTGGAATTAAAGATGATCATTGCTGAAGATGTGTAAAATTGATAGCCGATATACCCGATAGAACACCAAGTAATGCAATTTCAAATGTAAGTCTCATGGTCTGACGCGACACGGGCACCAGGATGTGATGTGCACAGTGCGCCAGGTGTCAAGTCCAATGATAGTAATTTCCCATAAAATCCCAAATACCCCTTTGCCGTAACAACCCGCTTGATAAATAACATATTCCATCAGATAAAAAGGGTATCAAGAAATGATATCTGCAAGGTTCCCCTGCCTCATGGACATGGGGCCTTATGATAAAGCAAAGAATCCCGCAATCCAGCAATCTCGAAACGTGTGAAACAAAAGTAAAAAAAAAAGTAGAGAATAAAAAGACATAGGAGAAGAGTATAATGCCAGTTTATCTCCAGCCCGTGACTCGTGAAAGAAAATGGAAGAAGCTTCCGGTCGTGATGTGATCCGAATGAACGCTTGTGTTGATGCCGTGTATCGTTGCATGCAGTCGGTAATAAAAGTAATAAAGGCCGTAAGTTTGGTAAGGTGATGATGCGATATGCGTAGGACAGTAGAACATGCGCGACACGGCATCTAATGAGCCAATGAGAGAGCAATTTAGACGCCTTCGACGTCGCTGAAAGGCGAGTGCCGCGAGTCGTCACCTCCACGCATCTGATTGCGCAGAGCAGGAAGTTGTCGACGCCGAGCATTGATGAACCAATTACTGATCTAAAAATATTGTGAGTCATGTTTCACGTACGTTCCGAGTTCAAATTGAGGTCTTACCTGACTGATCGAAAGACCAGTGCGGGTCATGAACATCTGCTTATCTTCCTCGCTGGGGTAAGGATGATCCAAATGCTCATGAAACCAAGCGCGCAATATATCAGTAACGGGCTTGGGCAAATTGCCCCGCCGACGTTTACTCTTGGGGTCAATCGCGTCTCCCATGATTCCAAAATTGGCTTGCTGAGGATGTGCCATCATTGGTTGAGCCATTTGCTCTTGTTCTGGGTATCCCATGGGGTGCCCGTACGCCGACTGGCCATGCATCATAGGCGCGTACTGTTCGGTCCTTCGGTCTATCATCTGTGCAGGCATGGGAGCAGGCTGGCCGGCACGGTATTCGTGTGCATAAGGATCGGAGCGTGGCGCCATCCTGCTGTCTGGGTAGGCCTTTCGGTCTGGCATGGATCCCAAATCTCGAATTGGGGGAAGAATAGGACTAGGTCCTCGTGCGGCGCTTTCAGCGAGCCGCATGGAGAAATGGTCCCCCATCGGCCGGGGTGGGTGTTCGCCGGTGCGAGTGGTGTATTCGTGGTGGTGTTCGTAGGTGGCTTTAGGTGACCGGTTGGTGGGATAACCCGGCATAGAGCGAGGATCGGCCATATCATGGCCAGATCCGGGGCGCTCCTGTGATTGGGGCCGCGAGTTATAGTATGTGGATGAATCGATGTCGTCGTGTAGGTGAGGCGGGAGAATCTATACGTATGAGTATTTTTGGTGTTCTGGCGTTGTATTGGCCGTATCTGGGACTCACCTCGCGGAATGATGGAAGTTGCTGAGAATGACCAGCCGGGGACCGGCTTGCATATGAAATGGCCATGTCGGTATCCTCGTCCAACTCACGGGACTGGGACATAGACGGGGTATAGAACAAAGTATGAAGGTACGACAGCTAGACACAAAAAACAAAGGCGTTCAACAGATCGAACCAACTACACCAAGGCGCACGGTCAGCAACGACTTTCCAATGTGGAGGATAATTATGATTATAATCCTGGTCGAGATCCAAAAGGAAAGGAAAAAGAGGAAAGATAAAAGTGAAGAAAGAAACTCACTTGGGAGAACCGGGCTGAATTTACGTTGACATGGCAGAGCCAAGATCATGCAAGGTTGGGGAATGAGGGCGGATGGAAATGGGGTTTTCAGGATCTCCAAATAATGCAGGGCACAGTACATTTTAAAATAAAAGACATGGCACCCAGCTGTTACATGTCCATGGAAAGGAAGAACAGGGGGGGGTCCAGAAAAATGACGATCGTGGGCGCAAGTGGGTACTTGGGAGCCACAAACTACGGAGCACCACTGCTTCCGTGTCAAGGCATGCAGAGCGGAGAAGAGGGGTGCAAATCGCAAGAACCCTATGGAGCATCCTTAAGGTTGTCCTTGACAGATAGCGCCAAGGATCTTTGGTTCCTGTCAACCTGGAAATAGTCTGACTTTAGTGCCAGGATCTATCAGGTGGCGCCAGGAACTGTTCGTTTCTCATTTCCACGCTAGTTTTGATTGGTATTTGGGTATTTGATGGTAATTAATTTTGGGGATGATTTTATTGATTTTTGAGTGAATGGGGAGGGGGTTTTTTTTATTTTCTCGATTTATCATCGTATTAAAAGTCGAATTCGGTCCCCATCCTGTACATATTTGTATACCGGAAAATGCGATCTCAGATTTTGGGCTGTTTGGGTTTGGAACTAGTACTTTTGGGAAATCAGTGAGCAAAAATAGGAAAATTACAGAAATACAGATCAATCGGCAAGGTCCGGAATTCCCATAGATCTCGACACATACCATAGGGGCAGCAGGGGGGGAGGGAAGAAAAAGGAAGTGGAGAGCGGAATTCTGCTAAATGTTCCTGAGTCAAGCTGAACTTAATTAATTCAAATACTGGAAATCCATTGCTTTTTCTAGTGGAGACATGAATTTCCAGCATCGCGAGTGGAGCCCCAACCCAGAAAGCAGTCTCCGAAAAAGTCCAAGGAAAAGATCGCCGCACTCGCTGCCTGGGGGAAGGGTTCCACTTGGTGGTGTCAGACATCGTGGCCTACCACTGGTTACCGATCGCGACTCATCCCGAGGGCTTATCCCGGATGATGGGTTTTTGGGTAATAATTTGAACCAAGAACCCCCCCCTGACTTTGGTTGAACGGTTTCATTTTCTGGTTTTAGTCTCTGGTTCGCTTTTCTGTTGGTTCGGGGAACAGGAAGTGGCATGACGGTACACCTCGGCTCGATCCCACTTACAAGCCTCTGATCGGTGGGCACGGAGATCGATCGAAGGGAGCAGCTAGAGGGGCTGGTATCCGTGGTGTGGTCTTCTTGGCACAATCCGGACAGGGATGGGTAGATCGCCTAGGGGTTCTTCAATCGTCTCCACTTCCTTCGAGATGAACCATACAGAGTGTGGCGCACCAGATCCACCCCATGCTCTCTGTCTTCCGTACGTCAGATCACCCACACTGTGAATCCGCTTGGATCCATCCATGACGCGACGCTTTCGAATGCGAGGAAAAAAAAAGAAAAAAACATAGGATGATGACAAGAAATCTGGAGACGAATCTCATGCTTCTATTTCCATTGGCGCTCCTTTCCATCTCAGGTGAGAATCCATGCAGCTGCTTGTTGAGGGCAAGCATCATGCATATGACATCTCAGGTTCTCTATTTCCTTTTTATTTTCTTTTTTTTTGCCCTTTTCATCATTTTTATGATTTCTGACTTGATCCGCTAGGGGTGGTGGGGAAAACCTAGTGTGGTAGACTAACGTGGTTAGAGAGAGGCGTCCTGTCCCCGGGATTTGATTACCCCTCGATGTGACAGAACTCTCGTGGTGAGCCTTCTTTACCGATCGTGATTTGCGCTCTGATTTGATATGTGATGCGGCTCGCGTGTCGCCTATATCTACTACGATTCACAAACTACTCCGTAAACGAGACAAAAAAAAGAGATCACACCCCCACTGGTCCACATTAGGCTGACAAGAATGGCGAAGTCCAGCTCTGCCATCGGAGATCCTCTAAAGTGGGGTCGGTGGACCACTTGACTTAGGACCGCGAGCTAGTGCTTCACACCCCTCGAAACACATGGAAATACTTTGCGACAAGATCAAACCAGATCAAACACTTCGCAGGATCAGGTTTATGTACCTACGTTTCGGGACGGCTGATGATCCCTGTCAACGCCATTAATGTGACACCCATATCCCGGTAGATGGGTGCACGACATTTCGGACTTGTTCCGTCGTATCGAACTGCACGCCAACAAAACTCTGATCCTCCAAAATCCCCTCGCTGAACAAGGCAATCACCCCGGAGCTTAATCAACATGTACTAGCCATGGGACGCCACACCGCGATTAACCAGGCGTCAAAAGGGCTAAGATTCTGGTGATCCACTTGACCAACCCGATCTACCCCCCTTTTCGGAACCGAAGGTTATGGAATTCGGATCCAGCCTCCACGAGGCCTTGGATCTGGATTGGATCTGTACCTTGTTTCTCGCTTGATTCGCCCATCATTCAAGGGCAACATCGCTCGGATCGGGGGCTTTTGGATCTCCCTGCTGAAGATCTTTTCAAGATCAGATTTCATTCTTTTCTTTTTTTAAAAAAAAAAAAACCTTTTAATACTGCATATGTTGTACAAGATAATTATAAGCAAGAAAAAAGAAAGAAAAATAAAAAGAAAGTAACGAAGAGATTCGCCCGATCCCCACTAGTGGATATTCCTGCCACCCCCAGGCACGGCAAGTCAAAAAGACCAAAAAAAACCATTCGAATATTGACAGATCGTCACATTCGCAAGATCCGAGATCGTGCATATAATGGAGTATGCAGATCATCCAATCGTGCAGGGATTGGAGGAAATACTCCATAGCCGAGGACGTAGTGTAATGCAAGAATTTGTCATGCAACCTGACTTTCCCGGTACTTGGGTCCCAAAGTATGGCCGATCGCATTTTTGAGAGGGAACCTTATTTCCTGTATTCCCTGTCAGTGATCTATTGCTGCGAACTACGCTAAAATACTTAAGAGTGAGATTACGCCAAGATCATCTCCGTCAATAGTGCGCTGGTTCCTAAGCTTGGTTCCTTGGGTCCTGTTCGATCACTTAGGTCTCTTTTTGTGATCTAATTTATCAGTCCCGGTACCTGGGTCGATGTAATATCACCTTCGGTGAGGCGAGATTGAAATCCCAACTGTATCGATCAGCCAATGTCAGTCTGGAATGTGACGAGTGGCGCCCACGCAGGACGTCCAGTAATATGTAAGGAAATGGTGAAGATCAACTCCATCTTGCGGAGGACTTCGGCTTCGGCTACTGCCTGTCACTTCTGGGGGAGTTAATTTACTGTCCCAGCCTCCTGGTTGCTGGGATGATCCGCTCGCAGGAAACCTTATGGGTACAATCAAGCTCCACACTCGATTTTGTGTTTACTTTATGGAAGTATATATTAACATCTAAAATTCGATCAATACTCACGGTCTAGTTAATGTTAACTTTTCATCGCCACCGTAATCAGGTATCTCCGTGGCGTGAGGTCAGGTATGAGGGTATTGTGTGCCCTGCACAGCTGTGGTTACATGACTCAGGCGAGTTGCCTCACTGCGTGCCACTTGTTCTGCAGCGATCTGCCTGATGAAGTGTCAGTCGCACGACCAGGTCGCCAGATCAATGATTCATCAGCCCCTGCAGAACTCAATCAAATCCCCATCCCACTTTCTAGTCTGGTCTTCGTGCTTGGGTATTGTTTGCCTGATATCCCCGCAAGGGTTTCCCAACAATTCGAGGTCGCATCCCTGTCGGCCCGGTAACTCATGGACATATCGGGCCGCGGGTGTGACCTCCGCCCTATGCCCCGTAAAACAGCCCCTGACGTATGTGGTTGTAGTGCATCATTAGATCACATTCCTGTGGCGGATACATATGTCGGTCTGTCCGGAGCATCACTGTTGCAGTCCATGTTACGAGTCATGCTGTCAAAACATGGAACATGTGATTTTGTGCTCGGCGTGGATTCCGTTCGTTTTAATTTCGTCCGGTACTTAACAAAGTTGGTCAAGAGTCGAATCTAGAATCTGTCCCTCATCCCCGCATTTGAATGTCAATGTAGGTCATATAGTTCCGTCTTCTCGCGACAAGCGTGGACTGTGGGCTAATGACTTGCCCTTCCTATTCACCCAGGCGACGCTCTCCTGGCTATTCATTTCGCTTAGGCCAGGCACCGGTGAACTAGTGTCCAGGCAGGTATGTGACCACCTGGACATTAGAATATGGAATTACATGTGGGATCTCCAAGTATGGCCCCTGTAGCTGAATGCAAGGCTATAGAGCGGTATGAAAATGAATGTACAGGCAGACAAAGGGACTGATATCACATCATGGTCAATTCTTCACCACCAGCGTCAGGTTGAATCAAATTTGTAATTTGAATTCTTGGAATGTACTTTGCTAACCTTGGAAGTGCTTCCAAGCCCCATTTCTCTTCACCGCTGAGGGGTACACCGTACGGTAGATATGTTTGAGGAGACCTGCCTTTTTTTGCGGTTGTACTCTCGATTGGTGGATCAGACTGCTGGGCTTGCAACTAGATGGTGCTCAGAGAACATATCAGGTTACGCATATCATTCAGATGGGCACTCTTTAGGTCAGACCGCTCAGAGGCGATTTCAAATCTTCTCAGTAGAGGGGCCGAGCACGAAGCAGAATGGAAAGGGAACCCCCCTCCCTCCCCTGTCTACACATGATACGGGCTTGATCGGCCAGTGGCTGGTGGCAGCTCATAATATGGATATTCATTTCTTTTCATTCCTGTCTAGAATGCTGGTATCTTTTTTCGGGGTTCCCCAGGTCTAGTCTAGTTCTTTCCCAGCTCCGCAGACCGCGAAGTAGCTGCCTGAACAGCCTTGTCAACAATCTCCTTGAAACCCTGTGCCTCGAAGGTCTGCAAAGCAGCATATGTGGTTCCGTTGGGGCTGGTCACATTCTTGCGCAGCTGGCCGGGCTCATCGGATGACTCAACAAGCATTTTGCCAGCACCAAGACAAGTCTGGGTAGCCAAGCGAGTAGCCTGCTCTTGGGGCAAGCCCAGAGCGGTAGCACTAGCAATGAGGTGTTCCACCATAGCGAAAAAGTAGGCAGGTCCCGATCCTGATGCAATGTTAGAATTATCGAATGCAGGCTTCCCCTAGTCAATTGGCTTACCAGAAAGACCAGTCACAACGTCAAGGAGCTCCTCCTTATCAACCCACTCGGTTGCCTTGCTGACACTGCTTAGCAGTGCGTTCACAAGCTCCTTCTCCTCGGAGGTGACCTCGGCGCTAGCGTAAGCACCGGAGGCACCCTCACCGACAAGCGCAGGGGTGTTGGGCATGACGCGAACAACGTGTGCGGAGCGTCCATCGGAAGTACGCGACCACTCTTCCAGGCTGCTGAGTGTGATTCCGGCGGCGATACTGACGACAACGGGGAGAGATGCGCGCTTGGACCAGGAAGCTCCCAGCTCTTCGCAGACACCCTTGGTGACCTGTGGCTTGACAGCGATGATGACAATATCGGCATCGGCGCCAGCCTCGGTGTTATCGGTGGTGGTCTTCACACCCACAGCGGCGAGCTTTTCCCGGTTAACGTCCCACGGCTCGGAAACGGTGATATTCTGCTTGTTAACGCCCTTGGTCACCAGGCCACCGATGATGGCGGAGGCCATGTTGCCTCCGCCAATGAAGGCGAGCTTGCTGTCTTGGAGGGAAGGCATTGTATAGGTGCGGTATGTGTATCGTGGGTTTGGTCGTGAATGTTTAATGTTCTTGATGTTGAAAATCCCCCACTTTGCTTGCTTATCGGAGGTGGGGCAGTGTACAACAAACAATGCCCGATATCGGTTGAAGGGAAGGATGTCGAGGTATTCTATGTCGAAGTACACAGAGATGGGGAATTGGAATATTTATGCTACTTCAAAATGCAATTCGACCCCGCAAAAGCCCTGTCAGTAATGACACATCGTTGACCCCAGACTAGGCACGTGACTGCTTATCGCTCTCCACCGGGCCGGTCAACCGGTACACTTGGGGTTCATTCCTGGTTGGCCTTGGAAAGGATCAGAAACTTGAGATTCGAGAGTACCGAGATCTGTGATAGTATTATGTGTGTTAAGTGTCCAGGTATGTATACAAGTCCAATGTCGTGATTAGTTCGCTGTAGCTTCTGATGTCATATCCATGGATATATATCGGAGGAACTTTCAAGGTTTGCACCAATTCTCAAGGTTTCAAGTGATATCGGCGTGATTGAACTCTAGTTAAGAACAGACCGGGCAAATTTGAAACCATGATTAAGATCTCTTTCGATAAAAACACTCAAAGTGTCAAGTTTCACAATGGACGGCCTATAACTAGTCAAAACCTAAATTTATAAGCAGTGCCTGTGAGCGTTGATCAATAAATTCCATTCAAACCTACCCCAATCACAATTTTAGCATGTGTTCATGCACGGATTCTAATGCTTGATTGGTACGGAGTACATGTGGAGAAATGGAGAAGTGGATGTGTGGTGAATAAAACAAGGCGTATCGTTGGTTCTTGCGTCGATTGCAAGCTTGACCATGCTCCCATCCAATGATCAAATAGGCCGTCAGTCTCATAGTGAATGCTCACATGACAGAATTTGTAAATAATAATGGGGGAAGTTAGGCTTTGTTGGCCAGGGGCGGATGTAAGAGTCGAAGTGGGAGTAGGAACTAAATAGTAATGGCAATAGGGCTGGGGGAAGAGAAGGTTTGGCACGCTGAATATTCTAATCAAATCTAGCTCAATAAATACTCAAATATATGATGAAATACACTAATAACGGCTATGAGGGTCTTCTTGGCTGAAAAAAGTGAGGCTATTCACAATATAACTTTCGTGTACTCGGTGAATAGGCAAAGTTGACACGATCCAGATTCAAACCCAACTCGTCTTGAAAAAGACTTGAAATTTTTACACTATAAGCTTCAAGGCCTTTGTGAATCTTGTGTTGTATATGCCTAAGCTGACTTCACGGACTAGCAGCCCAGGGCCTTAGTCATGGAGATGACAATTCTACTTTGAATGATCAGGCCAAGATTATTGACAAAATCGTGGGTATTCAGTTCAAATTTTTGAGAACGATATATACCATAGTACCACATGCAAGTCAAATGAATTCACATGCTTGGATTTTCATGAAAGACAAGGGGAAAAAAGAACCACCGTATCAAAGCCGAAAGGAAAGATTGAAAAAATGATGACCAGAGGTTGAAACTAAAAGAACCGCCCGCTAAAATGCATGTATCAAGAGCTTGGTAGATGAGTGACTAGGTGGATAACCATGATACAAAACATCCAAATCCATAGTAGAAAGAAAAACGCACAAATCGTGTATGAATGCAAAACCCCAATATGTACAGTGGGTAGTGCCGAATGAAGAGGTTTTGAGATGAAAGTAGGAAATAGGATCAATTGCCTGCACGCATGAGTGCTGGCTTGGCAATTGATTACCAGGTCTCAGCAATGTACTGGCCAGCTTCCTTCTTGCGCTGCCAGAATAGCTCTGCTTCCTGGGAGTTCAAGTTGCCCTTGGCCATGGCGACTTCAATAAGAGCAGCCTCAACACCTTCGCCCATGCCTTTGCCGCTACCGCAAACAAAGACACGGCCATCAAGGGCGTTGATCACGTACCAAACCAAGTCGGCCTGGTGGCGGACCTCCTCCTGGACATAGCGGCTCTCACCACGACGGCTCTGGACGACGGTGCGAACCTTATCTTCATGAACACCCCACTCGCCACTGTAGAGTTCATCAAGTAATGAGTCGCGCACACCCTGGAGGACCCAGACCTTGTTGGCACAGTTTGCAGATTGCAAACGACGCTGAACGAAACCACGGAATGGGGCAATTCCGACACCAGCACCGATGAGAAGCATAGGGCCGTCAGATGCGAAACGAGTGGCAAGTGGATTGGCCATTAGACCGCGGAACATAGGCACGTGGACATCAATCTTCTCACCAGCAGCTTCAGCCTTAATGGCCCGCTGGGCCAGCTGTTCAAGGAAGCCAGATCCCACACCAGTTCGCTTGCCACCTCGCCAGTCGTTCGAATCGGCGACGGTTACAGCAACTTCAACCAATCGGCGACATTCAGTGCCCTTGAACCGACAAGAGATCATGGGATCTTGGGACAAGGAGTAGAATCGAGGCATCAGAGTGTTGAGCACGGAAAGAAGATGATCCAAAGGAGGCTGAGAAGAGGGAAAGGCGTGGAGCAACTGGGAAAGAGTGATGTGAGAGCTGGTACGGAGATCACAGAAAGCACCTTGGCCCTGTGCAGATGAAAGATACTCGAGAATCTTTTTCTCATTTTCCTCGGTGGTGTATTCGGCCAAAAGTCGGAACAGCGCCTTTGTTGGGGCGTAACTCTGAATATCTGAGCACCAGCTCAGCACCTCTCGGCGCGTTGTGATAAGCTCTCGTGGCTTGTCATCACCCCAGATGGTCGGCCAGCGGCCCTTGGTGGTGCGCATGAGAACCTTCTTCTCTCGCATCGACCTCGGTACACACAGAAGGTCAAGAAGATCCTCAACTTCCTCGTCCTTGTTTTTCGGGCACACGCCAATTGCGCCTCCAACCACGAAATCCACCATTCCACTCTCGGCAGGGTAGTCGGTGACGTCAATATCAAAGTGGTAGGTGCGCTTCTCAGCACCGCCCTTGGTCAACTCACGGGCAGAGTGGAGAGGCGCACGGTAAACCTCATATGGGGGATGAGGCTGCACGAATTGCGGGGGGTGATCTGATGGCCCCATCGGCAGATGCCGAGCAGACGCGGGGGCGGACGAGAAAAACACCGTCTTCTCCGGGAGTGGTGCCATGTTGGAAAGCTCACTGTCCAGCGTGAGGAGGTTCAAATTAAGGTTCAAACTAGCAAAAGCCTTGTTGTCTGGGGCAGTGATCGAATTGAACCCGGAGATAGGACCATCCAGCGCCTGCAGTGGCCTACCTCGGCAACAACCCCCACCACAGCACATGGACTGGATCTTCTGTGTGCCCCCTGTACCGACGTTCTCAAGCACTCTTCTCATATCCTCGGAGTTTTGTGAGATCAGGACGGTTGAGGCTCGTCGTCGTCGGCCATTGGGCTTGGAAGCAAGCTCTTCCTCACTCTGGGTATCGGGGGGTGTAAGCGGAGTGGAGGGACAGTCAGAGCCATTGGAGTCGGACTCTGATGAAGCAAAACCATTGAGAGTAAAATCAGTGACCGAGAGGGATCGTACCCCACGCGGCTCTTCTGGGATAGGGTTATCGGGGTGGGAGGTTGAGGAAACGGGAATCTCTTGGAAAGTACCCTTGCGGGGGCGACCCAATGCAACAGTTGCAGTGGGCATGGTGTCGACGGCGTGGACTATGAAAGAAGAGGTTTAGAAGGACATGAGATGTATGAGGGGAACATAGCACATACCCATTAAGAATGGGAAAAGTACCGAGGGCCGTCGCTTGAGGGGTCTGGAATTGCCGCAGAAAGTCGTTGAATGATTGGAGTGGAGGGGACAGAAGTTTTCGGGGACAAGGTTCGCTTTTAATGTAACGTTTGGAAGAAGTGGAATGAGACAGTGGACCCCGAGTTCGGTTCCAGACGGGAAATGAAAAGATTAGGGAAACCAGTCTCAGTTTTAGTGGAAAAGATGAAGTTCAGGGAAATTACGGGAAGCGCAAACCAGAATCGGATATGGAATTATCTGATTTTGCCACATTCTTCGTCACCGGGTATTCGTTAAGTAAAGTTACCGCGGGTGCACGGGGGATAGTCCCGGGGGGATTTTACTACTGAATAAGGTGGTGGTTTTTGTATGGGGATTAGGGAACAGTATCCATTTTTGACCCTCTAACGATCGACCATGCATTCCCAGTTAAACCAGTCGGGGGCGTTGGAGTGGTCATCTTGTAATACAGGGAACTCTCGTAGTCTGCTAGTGGCACCAGATTAGCCGACTTCGGTTCCGACCGGATCTAAACTGGACCGTCCAAGTGCCGGAGCAATAGATCGTACGTTGAATGTTTACTTATGGTACTTTGTGTAAACAAACCTAGTCATGTATTTTTGATCGACGAACATCATCTCGATTTCGAAAAAAGCAAAAAAAGGAGTAAGAACTATGTATAAATTCCCAGCGGAGTGGGCCGACACCGGGTCGTTCTGCCCAACCGATTAAGTAAGACTTTATCAATCAATCAGATAGCGCAGGTCGTACCAGCACGGGAACTCCTCACCTTATCTGATTCGCTGTGCTCCGGAGCCAAGACCATACAATACACCTCCTTTTCTTAATACCTTCGCCAGCTAGTTACACGCAATGGATCAGCTCCACTTCCCGACTGGCCGGTTTTTTCTCGATCTAGCCTTGTCCCTGCCGTCTGGGTCTCGGTACAGCACCATTCCCAACCAGTGGGGGGGGGAAAGCCGTTACTGTGGCAGTGGGTCGTTCTAGAAACACCAAGGGCGCGTTTCTTAGCCCCAAAATGAGAAAATGGGGAAAGCTCCTTTTCTGGAGATAGGATCGTCACAGGCCTGAGCTGAAAGCTCCTCGCTTTACCTCGGGTTCTCGGCATCCTGGTCTTATGAGAGGCCCTCAAAAACAAAACAGGGGTATTTAGATTGAGCCTGTCACACTTTCCCGTCCCAGGCAGTGTTCGGTAAATAACGGCCCCATCTGATAACTTAAATCTACGAAAATCTTCGGCACCAGAGTTGGGCATCCAATCTTGTTCCGTGATTTTTCAAGTGATAGATCCCGTGCACATATGTACAGTATGTATGAAACGGGGGTTTTCGTCATTCTGCAGGGTTCCCTAGTCAGTTTGTGGGGCGGAGATTCAGGGATAAATAGGAGTACATCTGACTCGTGCGCGGGGATATGTGAAATCATTAGTTCATTCCAAGTTTACAGGATCAGACTCGTCGACCTTGGTCGACTCGCCAGCTTTGACCCTAACCACATCTTATATCAACATCACGTCATCACAGCACATGAGTAAAATAGGTACAAGTAACCGAATTAAACAAAAGGAAATAGAAAGACATTATAAGACCACTGGACAGCAGTCAAGCTCATCAAGACTTTCACAGCACGGGCTAGAAGCTCTCTCTCTGGACTAACGCCACAGGTGGAACGAAATGATGCCGCCCCTTGGCCCAATAATAGATCGTCGCCGATCCGATGACGCCAACATACATCACCACGCTCCAGTTCATTGTCTCACGTGTCACAGAGGTCGACAGGGGAAAGAAGGCAAAGACAAAGATGGGCAAGAGGAACGCCATGGCTCCAATGTTGACCGCCATACCAAATCGGCCCAATGACCATCGGTGAGGTGGGAGTGCTTCGCCACGGAGTCGCTTCAAAAGTACACAACCAATCGACACAATATATGCTGACATGAGCGACGTGATTGTCAGAGAGATGATGGCGTTGAGGGCCACTTGAGATCCAACGTTGATCAGCGAGAGGAGAATGGTGACTCCAAGGGAGACCATCACCGAGTTTAGAGGAATGTTCCATCCTGGTGTAACCTGTCCATACAGTCAGCTGGGCTTATTTGAAATATTCGGCTTTTGTGTTGGCTTACATATGCGAAGAAGGACGAGAATGGAATCCCCTCATCCCGAGCGAATGACCATAGCTGTCGCGATGCAGTGGCCACTTCGGTGATGGTGCTGGCTGTCAATGTTACTATAAGGACTGCCGTCATGGCGTTTGTAGCTGCGAGACTGCCGGTCGTGTTGTAGAAGATTTGAATAAATGGGTACCCGGTTGGAGTGTCCAGAACTTTGTCGACCTCGCCCAAAGTGAAACACAAGGTGACCAACATGATGAACCCGAGCACTCCGTTTACTGCCACGGAGGACATCATAGCCTTGGGAAGTGTTTCCGATGCATCTTTGATCTCTTCCGCTAGAGGACGTCAGCTGCATGCATTTCTTATAGATAAGGTCAGACTTACACATATGGACGGAACAGTCGTACCCCAGCATCGATGTTATAGTGGTGGAAAGCCCAACCAGAGTCGCTGTTCCGGAATTATCCCAGCCACCGCCATTGTTGAATTGAGTGAACACAGCATGGACATTGTTGCGCGGTGCCAATACCCATAGTGGGATAATGATCGCGAAGAGGCCAATGACATGGATGATCAAAATCAACCCTTCGACAAATGGCAGATTCTTGGCCAAGAAGGTGTTGAACAAGATAGAAAATGACGAGATGGCAATTACAAGCATCGTTCCATGCCATCGTTGAAAGTCGTACTCTGGGTAATTTAACACAATCAGGCCTTGGATAATTGTGCCGGCTAGATATGCGATGGAGACAATGGCACATTGCCAACCCATTGCAGAGAGCCATCCTGGGAACGTCATCAATGGATCGCACTTCAAGCTGCGAAATATATGAAGTTCCTACCTGTGATATAACTGAGAAACTTTTGTCCACGTCGTGGAGCAAATTCGGAGACCCAGTGGTACTGCCCACCAGCAGTCGGTGCCCTATGTCTATTAGCATCAGCCTGTCAAGACCATGATCACTCCACTTACATCGAGGCCATCTCAGCTATACTGGCATACACGAGAGTAAAGCCGATGGAAACACCAATGAATCCCCAAATCAAGCCCGCCGTGCCACCATCAGTCAACCCCGAGGATAACAATCTAATACAACGTCAGTATTAACTTTATCACTCAGGGCTGACGGAAAACATGTTAACTAACGTCAAGATTACTTCCCAGGTGCAAATGAGAGTGCATCCAAACCCAACAATCGAAATAAATCGAAAATTTCTCTGCTAAATGTTAGCGATGCAACAGTCGCAATTGGCCATACACACAACGCACTCGCAGAACCTGTACGCGCCCTAGCGCACTCATATCCCGTTGATCAGCCACCGTCCCCATATACCGTGGCGCAACAAGGCCCCTCGGGGCTTTTTGCGGAAAATCCTCAACATCATCGATCACACTGTCCGTGACCGAAGAGTCATTCTTGGATCTATGAGAGAGAGGCATCGTTGAGATCAACAAAGTACTATGCCTCTCGAGTCTCAACAAGCAGGGTTCCAATAAAGCCAGACCCCACAAAAGCAAAACGCTCCAATTTAACAACCGGTGAAATTTGAAGAATTGAATTGCCCTATTTACTGCAGGTGCAGTCTGCGACACAATGTCCGGGAATGATATAAGAGACCAAGCAGCCCCTGCTGAAAGAGAGGGGGGGGGGAGGGGGTAATTCAGTCAGACAAAGAAGACCAATACTAATCCGAAAGAAGCAGGTAATGGGAGAAGTATTCTTCAATTTTCCTTCATTTTTGCAGACCTCAGAGCGTTGGACGTCACATCACAAAATTCAAGCGTGGTACCGACGTGGCCGCAAGGCATGGAAACAAATTCTACGCCATGTGGGAATCCTCAAACACCGGTTTCGACACATCTGATGTTTGATCCAATATTGTTGCATTGAGCTTGGGCCGCTGGACATGAATTGAATTGCTATCCCTTGAATTCAAATGGGTCCGGAAGAATGGGCTATGAAGCTATCGGCGCCTTGCATGCCAAGGGGGATGCAGCGGCCCTTAGCAGGCAACTGAGAATTTATTTTTATGCCCAATTGCGCGAGGACTCTTACCAATTTTCCTATAGCTTATTGTTTTTGTTTTTTCTTGCTGTATTTTTCTTTGTCGAGAAAGCTCGTTCGAGAGTTTATGAGTATGTTTGCTTTTGCCCTAATGGGATCGCCCAATGTGGCAGAACCATGTACTTGATCCCTGCATAGATCACCCCTTGATGCTTAAACTTTCCCTAAGCCCTTCTGTCCTAACCCGCAAATACTAGCCGAAAGTACGCTCCCTCGCATGTTTGTCCCAGGGGGTTGAACCACATGGTCCTATCGGAAAGCTATCCGCTGGATCCACGAGTCATAAATCGCATGCTGATCGACGCCTCCACGTCGGAATGGCAGCTGCCGTCTGCACCGAAGAAATGCGCTCGACCGGCGTCTGCGAAGTGAGGGTGTCGCTAGTCCAGTTCATTGTATGATATCAGTAAAATAGTATCCAATTCTCATTTCTCATTCTGTTTGAAGGGATGGGTTAATATTTTTGCCACAAACCTTCCTTGATTGCCAGATTGCTGTGAAGAGGCTTGGGCGGGCTGGCTGGTCATTTGTACCGTGGAATTTATACATTATTGGAGCCCAGGCCCTGGCTCTCTGGTTGTGGTCCTTCACGGCTATCGGCGCATCTACGATCGTCAGGACGATAGATCGATATCCCTGATTATTGTTGGTGCCTTGAGCTTATGCCATTTGCCTTGCGAGGCTGGTTATATCTCGTGTCACCTCGTGGTCTTGGTCCCTGGGAGTGCTCTTTTCCCCATACCCATGGCTAGAGTGAAGCATCAGGTTGACCATATCCATCGCTTTTGCCATGGGCCCCTATGTGCCCCCAGGCCAATCGCCCCCATTCGAAGTAGTCGACGACTTTCACCATGGTGCATGGATTATCATAACAGTGGCCTTAGGATTGGTTGTTTCACTCGTCTGCTTCTTAATTCGACTATACGTCCGGTTAATGCTGATGCCGCCATTCGCGCGAGATGATATTGTCCTCTTGGGTGCCACAGTGAGTTTCTGAGTTCCTGTGCAGTCATACTGTCAATCAATTTAAGGGACAGAGCCTTGGAAAATTTTGGAACAACAAGCTGAACAATCATTAGGCCATTGGTATCATCCAATCAATCCTAGTCTTCTACGCCTGCTCTCGTGGCTTTGGCACATCACTCACCTTACTAAACGAATCATTACTCGACCAGATCCAAACAGTATGTGAGCTCTTCACCTCGCACGATTATCTATCAATAATGACTAACAATGAGTTAGTTAATTACGACAAGCGATGTCTTTGCACTGATAGTAATTTACCTCTCGAAATGCTGCGTCGTTGCTATTTATCTCCGACTCACACCTCAAAAACCACACAATTTGGCTTCATGGGCGACATTCGCATTATGTACAGCTTGGGTTATACCTGCTGTTTTCATTCTGTTGGTGAATTGTGAGCTAAACGGACCATGGCGGATACAAGGTGGGCAGTGTCGAAATTTGGTAAGGTCAATCAATGTTCCTACAGGAGAGAGAGTTATGCTAATCGTTTAACTTACTTCCAGTACCGAAGATGGCAATTCATAGCTGTTGTCGACATCATTACGGAAATCATCCTTTTCTCACTAGCTGTCGCTCTTCTCAAAGGACTGTTCATGTCAGTCAAACGCAAGCTTGGGATAGGCTTTGCTTTTATTTTCCGCTTCCCGTATGTAGCAACTTGAACCAGGGGCATCATACACACCCCAACGCGGATATGAGCAGAGATCTGATACCTCTGATAGTCTAATAGCATTCGCCTTCCTCCACTTGTCAGCCCTTCACTCCGCCCTCGCCGACAACGACGTCACTCTCGCAGCGGTCGAACCTACCCTCTGGCTCCAGGTCGAAGTCCACTATGCCCTCGTCGCGTGCAGCGTCTTCTGTCTCCGCCCGTTTATGGCTGCTGTGAGTACGAATTACGGAACTGCAGGGGACTCTAGCTTGGAGAATAGTGGCTATGCGTCACGGTCGAGGGGAACAAAGGGGAGTTCGAAATCTGGATCTGGGTCCGGCTCGAATGCAGATTCCAGATCTAGGTCTTTGTCTCGTGTTCGGAGGAAGAGGGCAGGGACGGCGACGGGGGCGTTGCCGAGGTCTTCTTCGAAGGAGGCGCTGTGTCGAGATGGGTGTGTTAATGCTGATGCGGGTCGCTTGGAGAATCGACAAAAGCATCAATATGTGAAGATGCATGGTGCCAATAATGGTGGGACGCCGCGAGTACCTGTTCGCCGATCTATGTTCCCCCTGGGGAGTTCCAATAAGCCTGCCAAAGTTGATAAAGGCAAAGGTGGGGTTCGGGATCAGGGAGGCTCTGCTTTAGAGTTTGAGTCCGATGCTCTGGAGCTCATGCCTCAGTTACATAGACAGTATGGTCGCAAGGATGAAGAGCCTGGTGAGAGCGATGATCCGGATAAGATGGTCATTCGGAAAGAGGTTGGATATTCCGTTCAGTTTGAACGAGGGGAGAGCTCGAAGCAGGTCTCGACTGATGCGACGGCCTATGTGTAGATGTACAGCTAATGCAGTGTTTTGGTATATAGAGACATAAGCTGAGCAGTTTTATGTTAATAAACAAGAATAGACAATCTGTGTATTATGATCGATTGTGTGTGATCATGGTTGGAATAAATTTCTATGCACATTTTCCAGAATGTATATGAAGATCCCGAACGCCGCTTCCCGCTAATGATGAATGTTGTGTGAATGAAAGTATGCAAGTACTAGACAAATCCAGTAGGTCGCTTAAAAGGATGTGCCTCGGTGCTCCTTTTTAAAAACCGTGTTAGCTGGAAACACCAAGCAAAAGGAACACATATCAACTTACAGGACGTACTCATCCAAGCTGACATGGTCCGGCTCAGAAAAAATGAGATACAAGTATTTGAGAGTCTCAGCGAGCCAGTAACTTTCCATCTTGTCGGCCTTTTTCGAGCCTGGGTCACGGACGTCATTAATGGCTGAGTGGCCGAAATTGGTATGCGTCATCTTCTCAATGTTTTGGAACATGCGCCAAGCCGCATCTTGAAGCGACTTGTCGCCAGTAATCCGGTACATAATGAAAACAGACTCAACAGCCTCGGGTCTAGATGGAAGTTAATACGCCAGACATTCCTATTTTAAGCCCTGGTTGAAGACTGGAATCTTACCTCAGCTTGTATGAACCATCTCTAGTCCCGACCATTCCTGGTGGAATCACTTCCGCGGCGACAATTTTCTGTGCTTCCCTGCGGTGCCGTTGGAGCCGGATGGGCTGTCTGAGGACAGACTCATACCACTGAGTCTCATCCCATGGGCAATCTTCCAGATCTTCACAAGGAGTGAATTGGAAGGTTTCGGGCATGACACCTGTCGGCATCGAATCGTACGCCCAGATACATCCATCTGTAAGGCCCCGAGCGATGGATAGGTCTTGGGGACGGTTGAAGATTTTCGCAGCGATGCCTACCGTACCACCAATGAAGC
Organism: Penicillium longicatenatum; assembly: GCF_028827895.1. NCBI lineage: Eukaryota > Fungi > Ascomycota > Eurotiomycetes > Eurotiales > Aspergillaceae > Penicillium > Penicillium longicatenatum. Next base: position 944,058 of record NW_026643121.1, on the reverse strand, counting down.
ACTTCAGATGGTCTGAGGTGTGTTGAACACGGCTTACGTCTTCCGTAACTTTCATGTTGGAGGTGAAGAGAATTTGTTTTTCTTCTTCTTTGGTCACAGCACGGAAAAGTATATTTTTCTTGATTGCCTCAATTGATCGCTCCCACATCTTTTCGTACTGATCTGTCTGCGCACCGAGAAGAATGTGCTCCTTGGGCAGGTACTCATAGGTAGAATCAGCACCACCACCAAGCGAAAAGTCTGAACCGTTGAAGTCAAGACGGAATGCATCAACAAAGTTGGGCCACAATCCTGGAACTTTGGTTCGCATCTGGACCTTGTCTAGCTCATTCGTGATACGCTGGACGGCATCGAAGTACTTCGGGTTCCCGGTTAACTGGGTCAGACGAGTGAATTCAACTGTCAAAGAACCCATTTCTGCCAGGCTGGTATGTGAGTCTGCCTCGATCTCTTGGCCGATGGCTGAACGGCCCCATTTCCAGCGCATCTGTGGCATGTGGTTTTTTGTGTCGAAGGCATAGAAAATCATGTTGCCGAGTTCCTCTGCTTTCTTGAGCAGGATCGGATGTTTTCCGTTGGTCAGGTCATGGGCAGCGATCAACCCTCCCATGTACCTGATCACGATCTCAAAAACATTGACTTCTTTGCTGAATGTCGTGGTGAAGTCAATCTGATCGAGTGCTTCCAATGCGAGCTTCAGCTCACCATCGAGGCCCATGATAATTAATGTATCCAACGAATCAACTAGGGTGGCACCCCAGCCGCTGAAAGAGTCTTCATACTTCCCACTCACAGGTGAGACCTCGTCTCGCAGCCAAGCATGATTTTTGTACCCATTCCAAGCATGAAGAAACGTTTTCTTTACAGCCTTCTGTCTTTGAGTTCTCCTTTTGCGCTCCGACCAGCCTTCTGGTTCAAACTCATGTTGGATGCGGGGAAGAGGTGTTGGATTTGTTGGCAAAGGAATGTATGATTCGATAGGGTGTATCTGACGTGCGTGCTCTAGGTGAATAGCGTCTGGTCGGATCTTTTCGTTTTTTACCGGTGTCGGTCTCCGGTGATAATTCCATGGCGATAAAATGAAGGGTAATTGTAATAAAAAGAAATATCCTAAGGCTAGGAGGAGGAGTGCGGTGGTCAATGACCGGCCCCTGCGATTCGGGACCATAATGAAGGGTGGCTCGCGAAAGCACTGGATTTGAAAAGCGATTTGAATGCTATAGAGAAGTAAAGTCGAGAGGCGAATGAATGTGGAGAAAAAGCAAAAATAAAGAGTGGATGACAATGAGCGACAAGAAGCATAAACAAGGAATGATAATCAGAATGGGGGCATGTGGGAGGCTTCTACCATTTTGTGGCAGAATGTCAATTGAAGTTGACTTGGGATCCAGGGGTGTTTGGAGTTAAGAAATGTCACATCGAGGAAAATCACGTCAGTGGGGGGAACAAAAGGACAATATCATGATAGGGTCAGGAGCAAGGCTGGGTCCATCGATCGTCGAGATCTCCGTTCGATATCTGCGTAATCTACGAGATTGGATATTACACGCGTCAGAAGGCGAACACGAATGCTGTTCGGACTAATAATATGTGATTGATACTTTAGGAGCTTAAAGAATGCATTCCAAGACAATTACGCATTCAAGCTTCACAGATACTTTGTGGCTTGCCTAGACCCTGCATTGGTATATCGTAGAATTAAGTAAGGATTGATAGTTTGGCCTAGACCAATTTCCATGGCACAGCCCGCCTTGTCGCGTGTGGTTTTCTGTCTGCCTAGGAGGCTAAAGGAGAAAAAGCATCACACAGGTCCCACTTGGCCCCTGAAGGTGTCTCAGTTAGGAAGAGAGACAGTCGATCACGTCAAACTTGGTTTAGTGAATTAGTGTGGCGGAGGCAACCTATGCGGACCTGGGTTTGGTTGTTCAAAGTTTGAACTGTCGTGACTCGTTGTCGCCTTGTAGGTGTGGGCAAGAGATGGCTAGCTCAAGAGTAGAGCAATGCCTTTTTTTGGTAGCAAATTTTGAAGTCAATGAAACCCTAGTTTCCGAGAGCCTTGGCATAGCGTAAGTGTGTGTATCGCATCTATTTCGGGGCCGAAGCCCTTGAATGGAGCCGCGACCGCCACTGCCAGCCGTGTTTTCGCCAGCATGTCTCGAATTGCAAAAGCACGAATTGAAAATGCTGAAGCCGACTCCAACTGGAATCACAAGCAATGGCATTCGAAGAGAAGAAATAAATTAGCTGCCAACTGTAACAAAGTTGTAAGAAAGACTACCGTTGTCGATAAAACAAAGCGTATGTGTTTGCATTGTTTGCACCTGCAACGTCTGCCATGAATCGAGCTCTGAACAATTGGTGCTCAAATCGACGCAAATTATATACAACACCCTTAAAAGAAGGTGAGTCTACCCTCAATCTGATGCTTATAATAGATGCTAATCTAGCCGCTAGATTAAGGACTTAACACTCCCTTCCCTTGTCATAAGGCATAGCTTCCTCGAGCTCTAATCTCATTCACTGGCAATGCTTCAGTGAATCAAGCAGCCACGCCGTATACTATCCCGGGGACCCAACATAGACCCCAAAGAGACATCTTCATTGAAGCAGCGCGACTCTATCAATCTTCGTGTCTCATTTCTGATCATTCAAACATCAAGCCCCTGCTCAATAAGCAGGCCAGAAAAACCATCATGCCAATCACAGGGTACCCATCCCACGCATCAAGAAGCTCAAACCTCCAACTAACCTCCCCCAAGTGTCTACTTTATACCCTCACACCCAAATTCCTCAACAGCTCTGGGAACAATCACCGAGCGCCTCCGCTCCGCCTACCCAGATGAAGAACTCATCCCCTTGGGCCGCTGGGCCCTAGAACAAAAACTAATGAGAGACACCCCAAGTCTCATTCCCGCATCAGCAAATCCCTCAGCAGAAAAGCCGCGCTATATGCAATTCCTCTCGTTAACCCATTACCCCACCCACGGCTTCATCTATACATCCGAACCACCAGAGAAGCCTTTCCATCCCCCACATGCACCGGCCGGTGCAAGCCCAAGCCCTGTACCAAGCTCGGCGCCCATGGCTCAATCTCCATCCCAACCTTTATCGCAGTCAACTAGTAATAGCAATAGCTTCACCGCGTCGTCGGACTCACCGCCTATGATCATGACTGTTCTCCCAATGTCGTCTTTCGGTATGCTCTTCCAGCATTTTACTTATGCGTGTCAGCCCTTCTGGGCGCATCGGTTGACCGTCGCTGTGCCCAATGGTGTTATTTATGACGTGGGTGATTTCCGGGTGCGATTGGGTGATGTGCGGCAAACGTTCCCGATCGCGCGGCCGCGTGGTACAGTTATTGAGATTGAGTGGCGGGGTCCGACTGTCGTGGACTCTGTTGCTTCTGCTCATTTGGGTGCTCAGAGTGCTCAGAGTACAGATGAGCAGGATTCAGACTCTGGGATTGATGTGGATTTCTTGGTTGAGGAGTCGGATGTGGATGCGGAATATGCAGCTACCGCGGCTTTGATTCGTGAATTCTGGGGGAGACTTGGTGTTGAGGGGGCAAGAGAGGCTATTCTTGTTCCTGGGGTTGGAAAGGAAATTAAGGATCGGCTGAAGAAGCGGAGGGCTGCGAAGATGAAGAATGATCAGGGCTCCGGGGCTGTTGGAGAGAATGAAGCGGATATGAATGGAGCGGATGTTGCGAGGCAATATATGGAGGTTTTGCGGTTTAATCGGTAGATTGAGGATGAACCAAACATTTGACGGCTGTTATGTGCAAGACCTTCGAGGGTCGGATAGGATCTACGTCATTCTAACTTTCAAAGTACTTTTGAGAAGTACTGCTGCATTCCGGGAGGCATGCATCACTGTAGAGCAGTGGAAAACAAAATCAAGTTCATTGCCTACATTATGATATCTCAACGCACGAACTCTTCCACCAAATCCAGAACGTGTTATCTGCATTCAAGTTGCACGCTTGATCATGAATCATTCAAGCTGGAGCCTAACATCGGAAAGTATAGACTACAAAAGATCGGTATCGGGGAAACTGAGAAGAGAAAAAGAAACATCCTCATTGAAAATCACGACTTCAGCTGAATGTGAAACAAAAACATGGCGACATGAGTGGTTTATTTTTGCATCATGAGCTGGACGAACTCGTTGTCTGATAGAAGTTAGCATGCGAATTTACCGCAAAATGGCGTTTGAAATAGACTGGGGCAACGAACAGTCAATCCGGCCATCACCATCCTGATCCGCCTCACGGATCATCTCATCAACCTCATCATCGGTGAGCTTCTCGCCGATGGAAGTCATGACGTGGCGCAGCTCAGCAGCAGAGATGAAGCCGTTGTTGTCGCGATCGAACACCTTGAACGCCTCACGGATCTCCTCCTCGGAGTCGGTGTCCTTCATCTTACGGGCCATCATGGTGAGGAACTCTGTCACATGTCAATATGGATTCGGGCTGGAGGGCTTCAAGACTCGGGGGCAATCGTACCAGGGAAGTCAATGGTACCGTTGTTGTCGGCATCGACCTCGTTGATCATGTCCTGCAACTCAGACTCGGAGGGGTTCTGGCCGAGCGAGCGCATGACGGTGCCCAGCTCCTTGGTGGTGATTTGTCCTATTCAATTCATTCGTCTCAATTATATGTTCGCGTAATGGACACCGTAATATCGTATTGTCGTATTATTGGGCGTGAAGGTATTGCAGACGGTCGCACTTACCATCGCCATCCTTGTCCTAATACGGGAAAGCATCCATTAGTTTCCGGTTCAGGCAGCAGTCGTCAATCGCAGATGTAATTACTCACAAACAGGGAGAATGCCTCCTTGTACTCAGAGACTTGCTCTTCGGTCAGAGAATCAGCCTATACACGGTGCGATGTCGCGATCAGTCACGGTATCTTAAATGGCTGTTATCTCACTGCCCCGCAAAGCGGGGAGTCATTCTCCAACCCATCCAGTTTTGGAGGGAGGGAGGGGGGAACGAGATAATAAATAGTATAGCGGTCTGAAATCATACCATGGTGAAAATGTGGTGGGAAAGTGAGGAATGCAGAAAGGTTGGAGGGGGGGTGATGAAGGTGGGGAGAGAAGAAGTTAAGGGGAAAAGGGCCAGCCTTACGAGCGAGGTACATCGTACCGTACACAAAAATAGTGTGCCTGACAAGTACACCAGTCACGGTCTCGTATTTACTGGGCGGTCAGCATCGAAACTGGCAGAAAACAATAACAGTGAAATGTTTAGATTGAACAGGGCTGAAACTCTCTTTCTCAGCTGAAATATACTGTGGGCCTTGGACATCTGCAGATGGCTCCAATGGGGCCTCAATTAGGCTGACTCTGCCCAGGCTCGGGTGCTCCGTATTAGGTGAATTCTTGGCGTGTGGGCGGATGACCGCAAGCTAGAAAGAAAGCTTGTACCGCTCCCGATTGCCTCCCCAGAGCTCCAGATGGTGTAATCCTCACCCCCGCACTTGACACCGGGCAAGGTTACTCCGGTAGACCAGGGATTCAAGGGTAATGGCACAGGTAGATGTGGGTTATTGATACTAATACTCTAGACTAGATGCAAAAAAGGAATACCCAGCCATATCCTCCAAAGGTTGTTTAGATAAGGCAAAAGGCTGAGTTGGATAGTCATGACATAAATCAAGCATTCCTGATTGGATCCACTACAAATCAGCCTTTGGAACTATGGTGCATATTTTGAGGCAAAATGGTTTGCTACGTGTCTGTAGCTGACATTGCCACGTGAACGAGTTCACATCGATCGGACAAGCTCACCCTGATGAATTATACCAAGTCAAGGATGAAGAACCTTAAAAACTTGTGAATGCCATTGTTTAAAAGATGCTCAGGTAAGTTTCAAATCCCTCTCGTCGGGTTTTCGTCATGCTCTGGGTAAATTATTGGTGGAAGTACGATAAGTCAGCCTCATCTCCCAACCTCGCCCCGTGAACTGTTGATCTGGTATTCATACCCGAGGCCATAATCCATGATAACTTCTTTTTCTTCTCCTCGATTCGATAGTGGGCTTTCTCATAGCAATAGTTCAAAAGTTATATCTGTGCATTGAATAGTTGATACCTGCGGTAGACCATTCAATCTTTCGCTGCAATGTCGACTGGTTAGGGCAGTATATGAATCCCCGCTAATGCGTCTACTATGATGACTAGCACAGAGTAATCGTATACCTGGTATGGGTTGCATCTGTGATAATGCAGAAACCGTCGTTCTAGATGACATGGTTGAGTGAGACCCTGCTATGTCTTACACAAATGTAGTAAAATGTAGTGAAATAGAAGTGAATAGACAACACATTTTCATATGTCTTAGGTTAGTGTCTGATTGCTTCCAAAGTTCAATCTTCCCTTCTTCACGCCTTATCGCTTCAGTCTTTGCCATTTTGAACTGCACAGCCTCTCCCACTATATCTGGGACAACTACCCCTGGTCCCCGTGAATACCTCACGCTCCACCGGCTGAATTGGTGGTGACGAAATCAGTCTAAGAAGAAATGCGAGTCAGCTGGCCCAGAAGCCCGGCTACACTGGAACTCCTACAAAGGAAGATTGGCAAGAGTTATCTCGATTTTACTAACATGGTGGTACTTAGGCTGTTAATTATCTTGATATTTGACGGTTTCAACATGACTGCCCACCTGCAAATTGTTCCTTCAAGACTCTATATTTTAAAAGAGAAATTGCAAGTAGGATATAATAATCGTCTACAGTCATCAAACGAGTAGGGCCACTTAAGAAGTATATCATAACAGAATGGGTAATCAACAAAGTTTAGTCGTATTGGAGGTATAAGTTGGCAGTTTCTAATTAAAACTACGTAGAAATATTGAGTGCACAATATCGTCTGGTATATTTCTTGAACAAGATTACGAGATAAGATAGTATCTCAAAGCACTGTGAAGTAAAAGAATATACTCGAAATCGCCAATGTACCGAGTGGGGCTGCGCCCTGGAGACTGGGCGAATTGCCGGCCTCCTGCGCAGTGGAGAGAGCTTCCCGGGACCGTCAACTCCGCTGCTACATACTTGACACCAATACCACCCTCAGGAACATACACTAATTCTCGACGACTGATCATGATCTCCGCGATTATACTACTCTCACCATAATCTACACGCGACAACCCCCCATCCCCAGCCACGATGTGGCGGGATCGGACCAACCTGTACGCCTACCCCCTCCCAAACCAGCTACGTCAACCTTCGCAGAAACACAAAACTAACCAACTGTGCCCACCACGATAGCTACATATCCTACCGTCAATCCTTTGCACACCATCCCGCTAAGAAACCGCGTTTCGCAGGTTCCTCCAATGGCTTTGACTCACCCTCCCAGCCGGAGGAAAGCCGGCGACTGATCTCCGAGACAGGTGGCTTCGAAGAAGATGGTGATATGGTTATCGAGATGGATCTACTGCCTCCGCGCTGGGTGGATATTCAGGAGGAAGTCTCGGAGTACCTCGCCGATATCGCGCAGAAGGCTGCGGAGCTGGATAAACTACACCAGAAGCATTTGCTTCCTGGGTTCGGGGATGAGGATGTCCGGAGGCAGGACGAAAGTATGATTGAGCGGTTAACGCAAGATATCACGCGCAGCTTCCATGACTGCCAGAAGGCCATTAAGAGGATCGAGAGGATGGTCCACGAGTCCAAAGAGCAGGGCGGCGTGACCAGTGGTGAGGAAACCATGGCCAAGAACATTCAGATTTCTTTGGCCTCGAGGGTTCAGGAGGCGAGTGCGAGGTTTCGGAAAAAGCAGAGCACATATCTGAGGAGTAAGATTTGTGCCTACCTTGCTTTCATCGTGAGCACGTGAAACTAATTTGTATGCACTCGCAGAATTACGAGATATAGAGGGCTTTGCTACGCCGTTTGATCGCGCTCCTACCCCCGTTCAGAACCCCTACACCGATCCTTCTTTGATGGAGTCCGATGCCGACAAGTCTTTCTCACAGACCATGCTGATGCAGACCCAACAACGGGCGACGGGTCAGAACGATGCAGTCATTGCACAGCGCGAGCGCGAGATCAACGATATCGCGAAGGGTATTATTGAGCTTTCGGATATTTTCCGTGAATTGCAGACTATGGTGATCGACCAAGGCACTATGCTCGATCGCATTGATTATAACGTTGAGAGAATGGGGACCGAGGTCAGGGGTGCGGAGAAAGAACTCAAAGTGGTACGTTGTTTGTCTCTACCAAATGGCATAGGAAATGGCTGACTGATATCGCCAGGCTACGAATTATCAACGACGAACCACCAAACGCAAGGTCATGCTTCTGTTAGCCCTGGTGGTGGTGGGACTGATCATCATTCTCGTCGTGAAACCGAAAAATCACGGTTCAGCACCACCACCTCCACCACCTGCTGATGAATCATCTAATAATATCCGGTCAGTGTTGTTATCGACGCGGGAAAGGCGACATCCCTCATCGAGTCGTTTTGGTCGAGACCGCTGGATGGATCCGGACATACTTCGATAATGGTCTCTACATCCTGTGCAAATAGTTTCGAATTAGCACTTAGCGGGAAGGTCACTTGAATAATATTTTTATATGTTCCCGTTCAATATTGGCTAAATCCGAGCTGAACTGGGCAGTCTTGAAACTAGCGAAGAAGTATGTTGACCGAAATTCAAATAGTATTGACAAGTGTCGCAGATGGACGGACCTATTAAAACAGTTGAATGAACAGCTACCAGATTCAATGAAGGAAGAAAGGCTCAGGATAAATAACAATCCCCAAATCATTACTTCCCTTGCTGTGCAATCAGGGCAGCAACATCGTCATCGAGCTCCCCACCCGCAAACTGAGCGTAATCCTCCTCCCCATGGGTCACTTTGCGCCGCTTTGCCCCCGCCCCGTTTGCACTTAGATCGAAATCATTGCCCCCTGGAGAGAGTTCCGCCGGGTCAAGTGAAATTCCACTACCTGATTCCATATCAGGGATGACCAGTCCATCGGAGAGCTCCATTTGCGGCTCCTCGGTGAAAGGGCCATGGCTAGCCTGCTGTTGCTCGGGCTGGGGTGATCCGACAGGCGTTAACTCTTCAACAGGGGGAGGGGTCAGAGCTTCGGCTTCGGGACGAGGGACCTCTCCTTCAAAGTAATGAGGACCGGTATCGTCGGACATGTTTTGCATTATCGCATCCTCGACTTCACGCTTTTTCGAATCTGTCTGGGTCTTCCTCTCCGAGAGCTGTGCCACCAAAGCCTCTTCTTTCGCCAGTTCAGACCGGTTGTTTGCAAGAAGTTTCTCAAGCCCGTCGATCAACGCACGCCGGGATTTGATGACCTCCGAAACAGAACTCTCGGCATTGGCAAGAGATTTGAGGAGCTGACTCAGACGCGCTGCATGGACCGGAGGAGTAGGCTGTGGCTCCTTGTTATCCTGCATCTTGCTGTACTCGGAATCGGCATTTGCGGCAGAGGTCGTCGCGGTGATGGCAGCTTTATTAAGGGCGACTTGCAGTGGAACCAGCGGCTGGATTTCGGAGGGAGCAGACCCAGTGGAAGGCTCCTTGTTAAAGAGTGAGCCTCCGAGGGGCTGTTTCTTGGTGGTAGAGCGGGTTTTGTCGATTTCTAGAAACATAACTGCGTTAGAAAGACTGGCGCAGGAAGCCAAAGCGGCGTGCGACTGAGCTAGCTTACCGTTCACGCGAGCATCCACCGCATCGAGAATGGGTCCCTCGAATACATTTCGTGCTCTCCACACCTCCACGACACGGCGTAGCTTCTGCTGGATATCGTTTGATGAGCCTTTATAGGCGGTTGCTGTAGCCTCCGCGACGATCTGAGTCATGGTTAGTCCTGGGAGTTGGTTGAAGAAGATGTGTTTGATGACGAACTGGCGCAAAGGCAGTGAGAAACTCTTCTCTACCTCGAGCCTTTGATTGTTGGGAGACCTCTGTACGAATATTAGTCGATGAAGATGAGGCAAGGTGGGACGTTTTGTACCGTTGGCTAAGTAAACCAGGTTGAGGCGCTTGAGGGGCTGAGAGTCGCGAATCTTCTGTAGCCAGATCTGCGCAGTCTTATCGGCATGCCGTCTACATAAACAAAGCCAGGTTAGTATGTTTCCAGTAGGACACATGCTGTGTTGTTGTCATACCTATGAAACATGACCCACTGAGCGACAGTGACAATACTCTCCTGGGTCTCATTCAGAGCAGAAAGCTTTGCCTTGACGGCATCATCTGTGTAAGCCATTCTTGCAGGTCTTTACACGGATCCTTGAAAAGATAGGAGAAGCTAGGAAAGAGTCGGGGCGTTGAGAGGTTGAGTGTCGCGACAGTAACGGACTGGACCAAATGACGATGCGCGGTCAGAATTGAGAGCAATTGAGACTCGTGGAAGTAAGAGGAAGGAAAATCAATACGAGTAAGATCGTTCGAGCAAGCAACTGCAGGCAATCGTCGGCACTATGAATGCAGTTCTCCTTTGCGCAATCTTCAATACAGCAAGAAAATGTGAATGAAGCAGCTCTTTATTCCACTGACAACCCAAGCTCACTGACCGCCCTGGTCAAGTACGGGGTCCCGAGCGATTCGCCGACAACCTGTCAACTTACCTACTTCGAATCCTCATCTTCTCTTCAACTGTTTCTTACATTTCCTTTTCAACACCTTTTGTACCTTACAAAGCCACCTCTAAATCACAATGACCGATAAAGACCTTCCCGGCTTCCCTGCACTGGAGGGGTTTGATGGTATGTCCATCCACCGCACCCGGTGCCCCCATCCGTGTAAACAGTGCTAACTTCCTAATGTCTAGCCCCATCCGGAGCTGCTGAGATCGAGGAAACCGATGGTCTTGACTTCGAGCAACGTGAGGCCAATGCAGGCCTGGCCGGCGATTTTTCGGGGCAGGTCCCAACGAATGCCGATGACGACGATGACCTACTGGGCGGTGTTAACAGCGAACACGCTCAACAAGTAGCCAAATTCGAGGGTTCTTTCCCCGGCGCGGACACATACGGACAGAATGAGGTATGTCTTGGAGAATTGTGGTGCAGGACCTCCAAGGTTGGAGTTGCGCTGACATGACGGTGTCATCTAGAATGTCGCCCCTGGAGGAACAATTACCGGCTCCGGTTCCCCCTTCCCCCCGACTGGATACCAAAGCCCTCCCCAAGCTGAAGACGAGGGTGATGCTGTTCGGTAGGTTAAATTGGCCCCACCACGGCAAGCGGGCGCATGACGTCTGCAGCCTGCATCACCTAGCTAACCATTGGATGTTCCTACGTATAGTGAATGGCGTGAGAAGCGCGACGCTGAGATCGCCCGCCGCGCCGAGGTCTCAGCAGAGAAGAAGGAAGCTACCGTGCAAAAGGCTCGTGAGAACATCGACGACTTCTACGTTTCATACAACAACAAGGCCGAAAAGCACCGTGCCCAGACCAAAGCTGAAGCTGAGCAGTTCATAAACAGCCGTGAAGACACCTCTGCTGGTGGTACCAGCTGGGAGCGCATTGCCAAGCTGGTTGATGTCTCCGGAAAGGGCAATACCGGTGGTGCCAGTGGCTCTGGTAAGGAGCGCTTCCGTGAGCTGTTGATCGACTTGCGGAAAGACCAGGAGGCTCCGGGCGCCAGCGGGATCTAGGCTGCTTCTCTTTTGGCTCTGTTTTTTTCTCGTTTCAACAAGGGGACAAGTGAGGGACCACGGCTACAGGAGTTGCTTCGGGACTGGGGAGCGAGTGCTACTTATCATTGACACCCTGGAACGTGCGAGGTACTTGGTTCCCTGTACTGTTTCTTAGCTTACACACATTATCTAGAGAGCTTTATTTTCCCCCTACTATATTTCCCATTCTTTTCCTCTCTATGCAGCGACGTCTTCAGGGAAATTCGTGTAATTTAAGTATTTCAGACTGGTGGCATCGTTAATACCAAGGTTTTTCTTTTTATGATGCCCATGGCTTATTAAACATCGATGAATTCACAAAGATAACACATTTGATCAATAGCAGACCAGCGCACTCATTTGAGCCATTTCGAGTAATTAGTGACTTTTTGGGGGGTTCAATCCAGTTCTGTAATGTCACCAGCAGGCTCTCCGACCTCTTCCCGCTTACCCTCGGCCTCGAGCTCCGCCAGCTTCTTCTTGCCCTCTTCAGTGGTACCATCGATAATGCCTTCTTCCATACTGAGCATACCACTCTCACCCAACTGCTCCACAACCACTTCAGCCTCTTCCACGGACATCTTGCCAAGGACCTTGTTCACCTCGTCCAAAGATTCCGATTCTAGTGCCTTTTGAAGCTCCGGGGAGAAGGCATCAAAGATCTTGCGGGCCTCAATCTCAATGGGCTCCTGACTGTTCGGTTGAGGGAGGTTGATGGTGATCTTTGTGTTGGGGTCAACGGCATGCAGCTGGATTTGCTCAACACCCGCTGGGTCGTTAGAGGCGGAGCCATCCTTCTTCAACTCAGCTGCACGGCTCTTAATGCGGTGGTATGTCTCATTCACATCGTTGCTGAACAGGCCTGATGCGCGGTGGTCCTTGGTTGTAATGCTGTCACGATGATTTGTTAGTTAGATCCGCGGAATCGCATACTCTGCGCAACTTACCGGTTGAAAAAGAGCTTGATGCCATCCGGACCCAGGGAGCGGCAGTACTGCAGCAGTAGAGCCTGATGAACACACTGTCGAGCATAGTCTTCTTGGCCCTTCATCTGGCTGTTGAAAGCCTCGACAAGCAGACCATCAGTCTCCTTCTCGGCGACAATCTGGGGATGTGCGCTGATGAACTGCAGATAGGCAGCATAGTCATTAGGACGAAGTCGGGCAAACTTCCTGCCAAGTTCACTAATCTCAACGTCGGCGGGGTCATCATCGTCATCATTCTCGGCCGCGCCACCGGAAACCTGGCTGCCCGCACCAGGGTTCAACAGCTGAACCTCAGTGGACTTGGACGAGGTAGCTTGTGACTTATCGGTGGCCTTGGCGACATGGGATGTATTGAAGCCATCGTGCAATTTATCACTGGTAATCTTGCTGCCCTCCTCCTTCTCAAGCGTCGCAAGCTTCGTCAACAATTCCTTCTGCAGATTCTGCACCTTAGTCTGGTGACCCTCGACGCCTTTGATATATGCATCGATCATATTGTCGGGCTTCGAATCCTCGAACTCCTTCTTCACCATATCTAGCAGCGAGCTCATCATCTGAGAGTATTTGGGCTGCTCCTTTTCGTGCGTGTAGACGCCCTCTGGTGGTGGCGGGGCTTGATCGTCTGCGGGGTTGCTGGCAAACTCCATGATCGTTTGAAAGATAGGCTGCTCGGGGGAGGTAGTGGTTCCTTCGTGCTGCTTGAGCGCGGAGAGAAGCTTGTCGATGCGCGAGAGGAGGCCATCGTTGATAATGCGCTCGTATTTTAGGGTCTTAATGTCATGGCGGCGCTGTTCTCGTTGCTGATGGATTTGGTTCTGCTTGGCTCGAATAAACGAGCGCTTGTCAACATTAGGGTGAACCTCGATATCCGAATCATCGGACAGCTCGAGGGCATCCCATTTGCTGTAGTCAAGAACCATTTTGGCGTGTTGTGAATTTAGCTTGGATGAGGCGGGGTATGAACGTGGTGTAAGATATGTAGTAGGAAGAGTTGCAAGCCAGGAGTACCTGAAATTAAAACAATCACAGATATTCCAAGACACAGTCTCTAGAAGAGATATGCGAATAGTCCTGCAGGTGCACAGTTAAATAGAACCAGAACCAAAACATCCAAAAGCATCTACAGCTCTCGATTAGCTTCGATGGGCGGTGAATAATTCTGCCCATTGGACTTGCCGACAACGGGGGTTTTGCGATCTTACATCTCCACATGCTTTCGGGGAATGCTCTCAATGGTCATGGACCGTGCGGAATTGCTGTTTCTCCCATGAAAAGTACCAATAATGGCCTCACCTGTTTCCCTTTAGTGACTTCACAGCCTGATATTCTGCTGAGATCTTGAATTTACTGCCACTCCGAAAGATGCGCGGTCTCCGGCTGCCGGCCTGCGCTCCGGGCATCAGCTCTCGGTCGGTATTGAGACCGCAGAGCACTGTACTCCGAGAGTTGCTTTCCCAGTCAAATCGACCTTCCGTGCGATCCACCGGCTTCAATTATATCAACCGATCTTATTCAACCCCCTCCGAAGCTCTTCGCGACAGGCCCGGTCGTCTTTTCCGGTCGGCCGAAGCCCCCCTGTTAATTCACCAAAATGGCCTCCAAAATACCCCGTCGACGTCCAGTATGATTTCACAATCTCGATCGTTCTGTTCCACCCCTCGACATCTTGAAAAAAAAGCGCCTGTGCCCTCCAATCCCACCACTTCTCCCGGCCGCTCGGTTCCGGAAAAGGAAGAAGATGATTTTGACAAAGGATTCGAGCTCTCGGAACGAGCAGCACAAGCCGCACAAGTTAATCTGAGTGCTAGGCTGGCTAAAGATGGTGCTTCGGGCAAGAAATCTGGCTTCTCTGAAATTTGGCGACTGTTGAAGGTTGCACAGCCCGAATCCAAGAAGCTCGGACTTGCATTCTTCTTTTTGCTGATCTCTTCGGGTATTACTATGTCGATTCCCTTGTCGATTGGAAAGATTATGGATACGGCTACCAAGAGCGTGACAGAGGGCGGTGGTGAGCTTTTTGGCTTGAGTATGCCGATGTTCTACAGCGCTCTGGCAGGTGTACTGGTCATCGGCGCCGCTGCCAACTATGGCCGCATCATCATCCTTCGCATCGTTGGTGAGCGCATCGTCTCTAGACTTCGTTCCAAGCTCTTCCGTCAAACTTTCATCCAAGACGCTGAGTTCTTTGATGCCAACCGTGTTGGTGATCTGATTTCTCGACTGGGCTCTGATACCATTATCGTGGGTAAGAGTATCACCCAGAATTTGTCCGACGGATTACGTGCCGCGGTAAGCGGTGCAGCTGGTTTCAGTCTGATGGCCTACACTAGCTTGAAGTTGTCCAGTATCTTATTCTTGTTGCTTCCGCCAATCGGTCTGGGTGCTCTCTTCTATGGTCGTGCCATTCGGAACCTCAGTCGACAGATGCAGAAGAACCTGGGTACATTGACCAAGATTGCCGAGGAACGCTTGGGCAATGTGAAGACAAGTCAGTCCTTTGCGGGCGAAATTCTTGAGGTGAATCGATACAACAAACAGGTCCGCAAAATATTCCAAACCGGCAAGCGGGAATCTCTGATTAGTGCGGCTTTCTTCAGCTCGGTAAGCACCAAGCTCTAATGTAGACATCTAAACAGGTTGGCTAACGATTGATAGACGGGTCTTATGGGCAACATGACGGTTCTGTGTCTTCTCTACGTTGGAGGTGGAATGGTCCAATCTGGAGCCATCACCATCGGAGAATTGACCTCCTTCCTGATGTATACAGCGTACGCTGGTTCCAGCATGATTGGTCTTTCCAGTTTCTACTCCGAGCTCATGAAAGGTGTCGGTGCAGCAAGTCGACTCTTCGAGCTACAGGATCGACACCCGACCATCCACCCGACCAAGGGCAGGAGGGTGGACTCGGCACGTGGGCCTATTCGCTTTGAGAATGTCACTTTCAGCTACCCCACTCGTCCTGCAGTGACCATCTTCAAGAATTTGGATTTCGAGATCCCACAAGGAACTAATGTTGCCATTGTCGGACCTTCTGGAGGTGGCAAGTCAACCATCGCATCTCTTCTACTCCGCTTCTACAGCCCTACTGCTGGTAGAGTTTTGATTAATGGGACGGACATTAGTGGAATGAACGCCAAATCCCTTCGACGAAAGGTTGGCGTTGTTTCCCAAGAACCTGTTCTCTTCTCCGGCACCATTGCCGAGAACATTTCATATGGTCTGCCAGACGCAACTCGATCAGAGATTGTTGCTGCGGCCCGAAAGGCCAACTGCCAGTTCATCAGTGACTTCGTGAGTACCAAACATAAAAAAGACTCGTAGCCTACACATACTAACTATGCCATAGCCCGATGGCCTTGACACACATGTTGGAGCCCGCGGTGCGCAATTGTCCGGTGGACAGAAACAACGCATTGCCATTGCCCGCGCACTAATCAAGAACCCCGATATTTTGATTCTTGACGAGGCCACATCGGCGCTTGATGCCGAGTCGGAGACCCTGGTCAACAGTGCATTGGCCGCTTTGCTCCGGGGCAACAACACGACCATCAGTATTGCCCACCGTCTTTCAACAATCAAACGCTCTGACACTATTATTGTTCTTGCACCCGATGGCACAGTTGCCGAGCAAGGCTCCTACACGGAGCTTAGCGCTCGTCCAGATGGAGCTTTCACCAAGCTCATGGAGTGGCAAATGAGTGGTGGAGAAGCCACACAGTCTCCCAAACGGCCTGCGGAACCTGAAGAGCTTTGGGAGCTGCAGAGGGAGGCGGAGGCGGAGCCAGAGCTCTCGGACGAGGAGGTTGTTGAACATCCGCCCCACAAAAAGGATTAGACAAGGTGTCTTCTCATCCCTTTCTCTTTTGATCCTGTCATATTCATCTAGCGGAGTCTGGTGAGGGCTTGTAAGTCTTGCACACTCAAATGTTCTGAGGATCCTCTCTTCTCATACAGAATACTTTTTCTTTCGGCTCCTCGTTTTTTTTTTTTTGGCGATAGATATTACACGAACCTGGAACTATGTATAAACAACCAATATATTGGACTACACCACTTCAACTTTGACTAATCTTCGAGTATGTATGACAGTATGACGATATGTACCACATGGTCGCGGTCATTTGCGCCCGCATTCTTTCTCCGCTTTGGGTCACGTGGTCCCGTCCGAGGTCCCCGCTGATTCATCGGAGCTGTAACGTCCCCTCACGAGCTCTTTTACAAGATCATTGTCCTTTCTACGCTTCAAATCCTATTCAAATAGAATAGGAACATACAACCTTCAGTCATGGAGCGAGCCCGCAGGCTCATCTCAGACTCTGTGGCATACGAGCGTCTGGAAGACTCCGTGGAGGATGATACTGATATAGAACACCCTCAGTCTCAGCCGCAGTCACGCTTTTCGCGACTTGAATATGGTGTGTTCTTTCTATTGGGAATAAGCATGCTATGGGCGTGGTAAGTCAGATCTGGGGGATCATTTTCGTAGACTATGGAGTTCCCGATAAGCTCATGGATCTGACCTTCGTGACGTGATAGGAATATGTTATTAGCTGCTGCACCTTATTTCCACCAACGCTTCGAGTCAAATGAATGGACTTCGACCCACTACCAGCCCTCCATCTTGTCCGTCTCGACGGTCACCAACCTTATTTCGGCATATACCCTCGCCAGAGTGCAGAAGAACGTCTCTTACCCTTGGCGGGTGACGCTCGCGCTGTTAATGAATTGCTTTTTCTTCACGCTTCTTGCATTTTCTACGATCGTGTTCACAGGCGTTTCGGCTAAGGGATACTTTGCCTTCTTGATGGTGATGGTCTGGGGTGCCAGCCTGGCCACGGGTATCAACCAGAATGGAGTCTTTGCATACGCTTCGAGCTTTGGCAGGGAAGAATATACGCAGGCAATCATGAGTGGCCAAGGTGTGGCCGGAGTATTACCTTGCATTGTCCAGATTATCTCTGTGCTGGTAGTACCCAAAAAGGCCAACGGTGATCACGGGTCTCAGGCATTGTCATCAAAGTCTGCCTTCATCTACTTTATAACTGCCACAGGTGTGTCAGTGATGACATTACTCGCGTTTCTTCATCTACTCCGAAAACGCCCTGATCTGCAACCTAAGTCTACGCAGGAAGAGAATGCAGCGCTAGTCGACGATAGCCGTGTGCATGATAAGACCGTGAGCTTGTGGACACTCTTCAAGAAGCTTCGATATCTAGCCATTGCGGTTTTCCTATGCTTCACAATCACCATGCTGGCATTCCCGGTCTACACCTCTACAATCTTGTCAGTCAATGACCCGGAGAAATCACGGATATTTAGCTCGGCCGTCTTCATCCCATTGGCATTTTTGTTCTGGAATTTAGGAGACCTTGGTGGAAGGTTGCTCGTGGTAATCCCAGGGCTCTCTCTTGGCCATCGTCCGTGGGTCGCTTTTGTTTTCTCCGTTGCACGTATTGGATTTATTCCGCTTTATCTGTTCTGCAATGTGAAAGGCAATGGGGCTCTTGTGTCCAGCGACTTTTTCTACCTTTTCGTTGTGCAGCTTCTCTTCGGAGTTACGAACGGGTATTTGGTTTCCAGCTGCATGATGGGTGCGGGCCATTGGGTGTCTCCCCACGAGCGGGAAGCTGCAGGTGGATTTATGAGCATGATTCTGGTCGGTGGTTTGACGGCTGGTAGCTTATTGAGCTTCTTGGTGGCCAATTAATATCGTCTCGGCCACGGGTACTTCACAAATCTCAAATTGTTGGTTTTAATGACTTACGATAATATATTTCGGGTTTATAGAAAGTGCATATAAGATATTAGATGCCATCCCATTCTCAGTTATATTCATCCGGTTGTTGGTTTGAACCAAAACTTAGTGATATAATCTACGTATAGACATCGATTTCCACAAACTTTGTTGTTTCAAAGGACTAGCCCTGGAGAAACCCTAGTCGTTGTTCAGATGAGTTCTTGACAGCAAGCACATCTCACTATGCCTCCTCACCAGGTTACTACGTGAAATCACTCGCAAAGCTCCAAGACATGTTCACGGCGGTCATCAATAGTCCCTGTTTACTGGTGGGTGACGCTTTAGCCATGGCGTCAAACCTGGAGGCTGACACCATCGGTTTGTCTCTCAAAGGAAAACAAGGGTTGAAATTCAAGCGTCGATGGATAACAAACGGCAGTCCAATGGCGAAAGTTTAGGCTGAATCTGAGCAGCCTTACCGGATGTTTCCCACTAATTTTTCTACTTTTGGATTCGGACCACGAGCGCCTTCGCGTCTTCCGAATGGTAGAAATGTTACCAGGCCATCTCGTGCTCTAGATGATCCCTCATCACTCAACAAGAACCTCTCTCCGTTCCTCTATCTCCTGGCTTTCTTCACTCATATCCCGCCATATCTTTCACCAGGGCCCTGGTAACCGGAACTCGTTATCAGTCTTTCGCGCAGGATTCTAGCTCTTCGCTTATGAATTCCGGTTCAACCATGGTTTCCGCTTGGTCAATCATTTTGACTCTGCTCATAGTAGTAAGTGCAAAAGTTCTCCCCGATTCGTATATAATGAGCATATCATCTAATACAGATCACTTCCAGACGTTGGTTTATTTGTCGGGATGGATGGTGTATGCATTGTACTGGCATCCGCTGAGCCGATACCCAGGTCCCACACTTGCGGCCATTTCGCCGTTCTGTCACCTTCTCTGGGACATTCAAGGAAGACAGCACTCTGTTATCAAAGATCTACACGATCAATATGGAGATGTGGTTCGCATTTCTCCTAATTCGTTGGTCTACCGAGCCTCCTCTGCTTGGAAAGATATCTACGGTCATCGAAAGAAGGGACAGAAGACTTTTCTCAAAGATCCTTCTCTGTACGCACCGACGCCAAATGGTGTCAATGCTATTATCACCGCAAATGAGCATGATCATCAACGTATGCGTCGTCTTCTGGCACATGCATTCTCCAGCAAAGCCCTCAATGAGCAAGAGAGTATCCTTCATACCTACGCTGACATGCTGGTCAACAAGCTGGGGGACATACTATGCAAACCATCACCTGCCGTCATTGATTTGACTCGTTGGTTCGACTTTACTACCTTCGATTTGATCGGTGACCTAGCTTTTGGTGAGCCATTTGACTGCCTTGCCAATAGCACGTATCATTGGTGGGTCCTTATCATCTTGGATGCTGTCAAGGCAAGTGCGTATCTTAAAGTCTTCTGGTTTTACCCGCTGTTACTTCCGTTATTAGCTCTGCTAGTTCCAAAGCATCTTCTCGAGAAGCGTACCGCAAGTTTTAATTTGAGTGTGGAGAAAATGCGCCGCCGTCTCAACAGCAATACTACCAGACCCGACTTTACCTCATACATCCTCAAGCACAGCAAGGGCGGCATGGGGCTCTCGCCGTCCGAGATAGATGCCAATGCCGCTGTTTTTGTGCTTGCCGGTAGCGAAACAACTGCCGCTCTGCTATCGGGCTGCATGTTTTATCTGCTTTGCCATCGTGACAAGTACAAGCGACTTGTTCGGGAAATTCGCGGCGCTTTTAAAAACCCTTCCGACATCAGACTGGCACGGATTTCCGTGCTTCCATACCTCAATGCCGTCTTGACTGAGACTCTTCGCATCTACCCTCCTATTCCTGCTATGCTACCGCGTCTTGTACCGGAGGGCGGAGCCTTTATCAACGAAGCATATGTGCCTGCTGGGGTAAGTGCGGGTCGATCACTGCACCTTCTCGTCAGATGTATCGATCTCGATTCGTTGACTGCCGTTTCTATACTAACTACGCCCAGGTCTCTGTCTCGATCTCTTTGTACTCCAGCTTCCACGCATCCACTCACTTCAAACAAGCCCACTGCTTCATCCCGGAGCGCTGGCTCACTGGTGAGGAGTCCAAGGACTTTGCTTCTGACAACAAAGAAGCTTTCTACCCATTCTCACATGGACCACGGAATTGTCTGGGACAGCAGTAAGCAAATTTTACAGAATTATTGGCATATCGCGGTCAAGAAACTAACAGCTCGAATAGCCTTGCTAATGCGGAAATGCGCCTGATTCTCACAAAGCTTCTATGGCACTTCGATTTTGAGCTCCAACCCGAGTCTCTGGCCTGGTCCCAGCAGCGATCATTCTCTCTCTGGTCTCGCCCCGCTCTTATGGTGAAACTTGCCCGGGCTGGAGGTGAATTCTGACCTCGTTTCGGCATTGTGCATGAGCAATCGCTCGACATCATTATCATTCCCTGCTTTCATCTGTCATTTGACTTGGCTTTGCTTTCGGCGGTAGCTCTAGTTTTCTGAGGTTGTAGCCATCTGCCCCGCATGAGGTGCGAATTGATTCCATTTTTAGTTGCATATTGGAGCTTTGTCTTTTCTTTTGCTCTTTGTTATTTCGGGCCCTGATCATGTGAAGACCTTTAAGTCTGATAGCAATATCATCTGTGCACGTATCAATCGATCTCTCTCTCTCTCTCTCTCTCTCTCTCTCTCTCTCTCTTTGCTCCCATGCCCATCTGGAGTTCTACATCAATATTTTCCCGCCAATTTGCATTCGAAGATGTATCTTCGATGAACCCCAGTTATTGGTTGATCGCTCCACCACTAGCGCTACTTATCTCACAGTAAGACATTGTGGATACAGTAAATCGCCTCAGGATCTCATGGATGTTCTAGGCAGGGCTTGCGAGCAGGGCGGGGACGATGTGAGAGATATTACAGGTAGAACGCATTTCGGAGACCCGACCGGAGTTTGCAATCACTGTATTTACTCTTGGGGTCTATGCCTTCTTCCATCTGGGCATTCATTAGTGTCATCACAAGGTATTGGCTTGAGATATTAGCCAACTTTATCAAAATCAGGCAGATAGTGTATTAAGTCACATAGACCTCAATGACCTTGGAATGCATGCATTCATGCAGATTCTATATGCAACTTAAGCCCAAAGAGTAAAAATCGCAAACTCCTCGCCGTGATGATATCCAAATAATAAATATGGCCAATCCATACATCCCAGGATTAAGACTCCGTAAATATGCACAGAATGAAAGGAAAATGCTACCACAAAAAGCACCCAAGAGGAAACCTAGCTCAGAAAAAATCCTCCTCAGCGAGCCATTGTGAATCCATGGCATAAGCAACAAGATCGGCCGCACAACACATATCTTCATGACCATGTTCCAGGTCCAAAAGACTGAGCACCGAGTCGAGTCTTCCCTCGAGAGTCTGCTTGAGTTGTGCAACACGGGTTTGTAGATCTTTGGTCTGTCGTTCCTTTATGACGATACTAGCCACGCTTTGATCCTTGGGTTTGCTTGTTTTGCCCGTTGCTGATTGTCTTTCCATTACCCTGTTGGGTGAGCAGGGAGCCAAAGCCTTCCTTTGCGGCTGCGCTGCTGGTTGTTGAGAAGCTTCGGGCTTTCTGTTCTTCAACAGATTTTTCAAAATGAAAAGCAGCCAGACCAAATTGGTTCGCGGTGCATACTCTGCCCAGATACCGGGGATATTAGGTGTCTTCTCGGTTTCAGAAGGGTTTCCTGTGTAGACAGTTGCGCGCATACTGCATAGAAGCGTTAGTTAAAAAAAAATTCTTGCACGTCAGACGATGGAATTACCAACTTACTGTCTATAAGTGTCTCTCAACAAGATCTCGTCCTCATCCTGGCCAATAGCATCAAATATTTGCTTTTTATCCAAGTCTGACGAGGCATTCTCAATAATGCCTTCAGGATCATCGGGAAGATCAGCCAAGTGCAAGTCAGCGCGAGAGAGGGAGTAATCAATGATAGTAGTCTCCAATGCACTAATGCCAAATCCACTAGGGGATTGCTGGCGAGCAATCTCCATATCGGTGGGTGGTTCCATCGAACCATCTGGTCTAGTAGACCGAATGCATACATTCCCCAAATGAAGATCTCGGTGCTGAAAATAACTGCTATTAGCCAAACAACGCACCAACTTTCTCCAGTCCACAACTCACCTCAAAGAGAGCGTACTCCTCAGCACGAGCTAAAGCCATAGCTACGCCCCAGAAAATATCATAGATCTGGAAGGTCGATGTCCAGGAAAATTTCTCTAATTCACACCCCGCATCATCCATCTCTATAATTGCCCACAACTGGGAATCTGGGTACGCCTTTTTGTTCGCCGGGTTCGGGTTCATGCAGTCATCCTTAGTCTTCTTGTAATGATCCCAAGCAGCTTGAAAAGTTTCCGGGAAGCGGCCTTGCACCACATGAATCTCTCGGAAGCGGGCAAATCCAGGGATTGGATCTAGATATTTGAGCATTTTGACTTCGGAGACGATTTCGTCAATGCTGGTGAATTTCTTCGATCCCGGACCGCTTTGCGCTCGGAGTGGTACCACTTTAAACACACCATCTCCATACGCTCTCAGTTTCGCCAGTTTGGACTTTGAGACTGCTGGTCTACTGCCTTCTTCGTGTAAATGCAGTTTGTAAACCTCTCCGTATGAGCCTTCGGCTAGCTTCGCGACGTGGAACATGGTGGCAGACCGTGAGGCCCAGGTGCTGAAAATTTGGATGCTTTGTGATGATATTGATGATAGTGCTTCGTTCAGAATTGGGCGAACGTAGGCGTTCGCTTTGGTGTCGTGAACAAATCCAGATGATCTTCGCGCTGTGGGTGTCTTCCTCCGTGCTGCTCTTTCCCTTGAGGGTACAGTATCGGTCTCCTCTTGGGTCATTGTGGTTTCCGGCTGGGCCGCCTTGGGATCAATCCTCACCTCCACTATCGATTGGTAGTTCTTTTTCTTGGGGGCCTTGACCGAAGGTCCCTTGGGTGGGGTGTGCGCATGTTGTGGAGAGGCTGAAGTTGTCGGCTCGTCACGATCCTGGGCTCTTGGATTGATTGTCTGTTCTCCCTGGCTCTCTGGTAGTGGTAGAGTGCTGGCCTCCTGGACAGGATCTAGCTTCTCGGTAATGGACACCTTGGCCAATTTTTCCTGAATGGCTTCTACTGCCACATCTGATCGTTGAGGGTAATCGACTACCTTTGCTGGGCTCTTTTGATCGAACACAGCTCTGGGGGCATTGTTTCTCTTCTTCCCGTAGACTTTTCGCTGAGCAACTGTTCTGGTGGAAGGTTTTCGAGGGGGTGTAGGTGTCGCGTGACCCAATGGCGAGGTCGACTGGGTCTTCATGGTGGTTGCAGTCGCTATAGTGAGTTTTGATTCAGGGTACTATCATACATGAGCGAGGAAAGTCGACAATGGTGAGAGCAAAGGCTGTAAGGGAAAATCCCAGACCAATGATGATGCGTTTGTCCAGAGCGCGAAAGTATTGATCTTTATCCAAATATGGCTTAGCGCAACCGTTGCTCTGGTGAAGCATTCTTCTTATGTCAGCCAATCACAGCTCGGCTTTCTACGTCATATGGGGAATAGATCAGTTGATTAATGATGAAGTTGCTTTTGAAAATGTACATATTAGGATACATTTATTTTCGTGAGTATTGAGAAGATCCCTAAGATTCTTGCGGGTGATGAACTTAAGCTCAAGGGAGAATGAAACAACCTTAGTTTCTAGGTCCGCCTACAGGGGATAGCTGGAGTGTAACGCTACCTGATCTGATATATATTATCCAAATTGAGGCATCCGTACGAAATGGCCGACGACAGCTAAACAATAGCAGCATATCAAGACATTTCTATACAAACCAAGATAGAGAGAGTTGACAAAGCACTGCGGCAGAGTTTAGATCTTATTCAAGCTAAGAGACCGTTAGTAGAGAAGAACGGAGGATGTGCGAATGTGACCCAAAAGCTATTTGGCGAATGACTTCCTGAATCTTGTTTTTTTTTTTTTTTTTTTTTTGATTAATTGGCGATATGATAGATCTGTCAGATTGCAAAGAGGAGTCTCCCGACCACTCCAGTCTTCGATACAGATGTATAGCTACAGCATTGATATGCAGCTTGGACCAATCAGAGACTTTCCGTATTGCGGCGCATCTGACCCCGAGTACGGAGTACGGGGAGACTATAAGACACAAAAGACCCGAACGTGCGGGCTGGACTCAGGCCCTCGTGAGATCGGCGTAGGTCATGCCTGTTTTTGGCCCGCGTAAAACTTCGACCATCGCGTTTCAATGTTTTGTTTCCCCCCTTTCCCCAGTCCTATTCTCGGATTGGTGGCGCCGGATCAAAAGAAGACTTATGCATCCCACACTGTTTCGTAGAAGCTAAAGGAAACGTGAATGGTCCAATGAAGCCCCAAGTGGGAATGTCTTCGGGGCTGGTCGGAAAGAGTGGGACCGGCTGCACAAAGTCGAAGATGTGACGTACCCGGACTTGTTCTGGATTCTGGATTCTCAACCGTCATGCCAAAGGATCAAATCAAGTAGAAACAAGTAAAGTACTGAAAGATAGGAAACTGAAACAGGAGTAGGAATCTGATTTAAATTAGAAAGAAAATGATGTTGTAAAGGCAGGCAAGGTCAGAGCCTGTGACTTGTGACCTGTGACCTCGGGATCTTCTTTTTCCTTTTTTTTTTTTTCATTGCGCCTTTCCTCCTTAATTCGCCTCCACTTCCCCGGCGCGCTTTTTTCGTTACTTTCCAGTCCTCTACTCGTTTCATTTCCTTCTCAATGCGAGGGCATGGCGTTCAACTTCAACTGGTCGCCTTTGATGGCAGACGCGGGTTTTTACACTCGTGCCCAAGAACTGCTTACAGCCGCCCTCAATAAATCGCCGAAACCTCCCATCATCGTCGATGACATTATCGTGACCGAACTCAACTTGGGGTCTATGCCCCCTGATTTAGAAATTCTGGAGATCGGAGACCTTGCAGAGGATCGCTTTCGCGGCATTTTTAAGATGTCTTATTCCGGAGACGCCTTTTTGACCCTCAAGACCAGAGTCCAAGCGAACCCACTCAACACCTACTTGATCACGCGCCCTTCTTTTGCATCGCCGAAACCACTGGCAGCTGCGTAAGTGCCTCCGCAACTTGCGCGCCACGTAGCGGTCGTAGCGCTATGCTAACCTGTATCGCAATTTAGTACCCCGCTCACCATCCCTCTCCAAATCACACTCTCCGATTTCAAGCTCTCCGGCTTCGTCATACTAGTTTTCTCGAAGCAAAAGGGCATAACTGTCGTCTTTCGCAATGATCCCCTTGAATCGCTCAAAGTCTCGTCAACATTCGACTCTATTCCATTCGTGCGCGACTTCCTCCAGAAAGCGATCGAAGCTCAATTACGCATACTGTTTATGGATGAACTGCCCGCAATCATTCATCGGTTGTCGCTTCGCCTATGGGTTCCGGAATATCGCGCAGGGGAGGATGCACAGAACCAGACTGAGAATACCATCCAAGCGACCACCGAAGGTCCCGGCCAAGACCCGCTGGCGAGCCCACCACAGGACCCTGTCGACTCGCTTGGAAATGCGCTGAACGAATCCGAAATTGCGTCTCTGTCCCTAGACTCAGTCGAGACCCATTCCCTGTTCTCACAGAAAAACCTATTGCGCCTCGCCGCCCTGACAGATTCCCAACGCACCCTGTCGCTTTTCACACCTTCCATTAATGAGGTGGTGTACCGCGCCTGGACATCTCCTTCTGATCCCAGCGAGTTTCCTGCTAGCATAGCATCGCCTTTGAGTCCAACTCTGTCTCGAACCCATTCGCAGGTCGGTAGCATGTCGTCATCTGTACATGAGACCGGTAGCACCGTCTCCCTGCAAAGCCGACCATCTATATCAAGCCATTCGCTCAGTAGTTATGGTCTCAGCTTGGGCGCGGGACGCCATTCCAAGGCTCACTCTCGTAGACGAAAGAAGCGTGTGGTGGATTTGCGTCGTCCCAAGACGACCGATGACGCCATGAGTGTTAGTGACGATGGCAGCCATGCCGAGTCCACCGGTCCTCAATCAATCGCCTCTGCGCCCTTGCCAGTTGTGAATGAGCAGTCTGACGACCCTGTGACCCCACCATTATCTCCCGAGTCAGACTTCCACCTCCAGACAATCCCCGAACGGGATCGAATGAGCATTTCCCGACCAGCGCATCCTCGGGCTACCATGACACACGAGGAACCATACGGCCAAGAGACAATCCGCGCCTCCCAGGTCCAGGATGTAGATGCTACCCCTCGGCCCCTGCGACCCAGCTTCCACGACGAGAAGGCTGAAGCCGGTCCCTCCTCAGGTGCTGCTCGCCACCCTTTGCCTGCCACCGTGCTTCCATTCACCAAAGAAGACGAGGAAGCCAAGGGAGACTCTGTTGACCCTCTTCTTGTTGAGCGACTAGCGGGTGAAATTGCCCGTCGAATGCGCGAAGACAAGCTGATGAACAACACCTGCAGCAACTTCTGGGCTCGCTCTCAGGATGATGCACCCCCGGCCTATGGCCATTGAACACCGCAACTCTTTCCAACTTCTCTCTCCCCTCGAGCAAGACTCGCTTTTAATGACTGCTACGACTTTATTTTGTTTTTCATTTTGTTTTTTTCCTTTGTTGATTTGGATTTGGTTTACTTGGAAGCGGGATTGTACAAAATTGGGTTTCTGTGTGGACTTTTGGCGTGGCATTTTCTTTTCGAGGCTTGCTTTACTGGTTATTCTTTCTTCTTTTTGGATACCACACTCACTCGAGTTTATTTTTTGTATTATCTTCGGTTTCAGGGATACAAGGGGATATACAGGAAACAGGAATCTGAATTATGGACTTGGTTTTGGATGTCATGTGTCGATTGTAGTAAAAAAAAACTGGAGAATTGCGTGGGGGCGCTAGTGCCGGCGCAGCTTAGCTCCGCACTTCATTTCTCTCAACCTCCTTTCCCTTCCACCCACCCTCGAGTCTCCATTCAACCATGGCGGGTGTGTTCAAGAACGTATTTGGCAGCCAGCCATCTGGCGCCGGCTCTGATGATGGTAAGCCTTCTTATGCGCAATTGCATCTCCCGAGGAATCTCAATCTGACCGCAGTTCTTCCGTAGATTTCGCCGACTTTGTCGAAGCCCCGAATCCATCGCCTGCGTCCATTATCGCTGACTCGACCACCATCGCGGCTGCTAATACGCTTGGAGCCACTGCTCCTTATACAGCATGGTACCGGATATGGGAACGGACCTCTCCCAAGGATTTCATGCAGGAGGCTATGATCATGCCTTTCGTCCTACTCCTAGTTCTCTTCCATGTCTGGGGTACGCGGAAGAACCGCCGCAAGGCGCGTGAGTGGGCCCAAGCTCACATCCCTTCCCTCCAGAAGGAGTTTGCTGTCGTTGGATTTGATGGCATTGCCCGCACCAGCGATGATGAGACCATCACCGTGCAATTGGCCAACCCGGAGAAGAGCCTGAAGGAGAAGTCAGCCCACGAGTTCTCTACTTATGCGACTGGTCGCCAGAATGTTGCTTTCCTCGACATTTCCCTGAAGATGCCCAAGCGCTACAACCCCATTACCTACCTTATGGAGTACGCCTTCAGCTTCTTCTTTGAGAGCTGGGAGGCCCCTAGTGAGAAGTACGAGGCTCTGATGTACGCGTTTGATGGCAAGGAGAAGGATTTGGTTCCGGTCTTCGCCAAGGATACTCCCCCTGAAAGTGAACAACTCGACCTACGACGGATTCATCTGGGCAGTGGTTCACAAGAGCCACATGCGCAAGTTTCGTACTGATCGCTACGATGCCTCGATTACCTTCTCCAAGGACCACCCCAAGCTTCCCTCTTGGGTTACTGTGATGTCCGAGAGCGCTGAGATCACTGAAACTCTTCTCACCAAGGAGCTCATCCAGGCCATCGAGCAGGCTGGCAATGACTTTGAGTTTTTGATCGTGACTGACCAGCCCGTCGATAAGCCTACCAAGTAAGTCGATCATACCGAATAGCTCTCTAATTCACCGGCTAATGTCACCCTTAGGATTGATGAGACCGTTCCCAAGAAGCGTGTTCAGCTTTCGGTCAACCTTTCGTCCGCCGCCGGTTATGCCGCTACCGTTCCCCTCTTCAACCAATTCTTGCGCTTCGGAGATAAGCTTGTCGCAGCTGCCCACTTCCGTGGTGAGGTCCTGCGCAAGGTTCGCAATGTTCGCGAGGACGAAATTAAGAAGCTGCGCCGTGTTGAGGAGGAAGAGAAGGCCGAGGAGCGCAAGTTGGCTGCTGAAAAGATCAAGAAGGAAGAGCGCGAGCGTCTTCTGCGTGGTATGACTGCCGATGAGCAACGAAAGTATCTGGACCGTGAGAGTCAGAAGGAGCAGCGTCGGTCGTCGAAGCGCATGACCCGTAAGGGTTAAACGGTCCGCGGATTGAAAATCTGGGGATTATTCACTTTCTTTTCCTCTTGTATAAACTGCAACCGAGGTTGGAGCCAAATGGCAAAGGGGAAACTGTTTTAATCTGCCTTTAACCACACTTATCTGTCCCCAGATGTATTCATATCTTTTTATGGGCGATCGGAGGTTCAATGTCTTTGATATGAGGGGATTCAATATGAAATTTAATTGTTCATAACGTAAAACGAATGAGCTTATCCCAGTAATGGCAACTACGATGTCGGTGCTTACCTTTTGCTTAACACATAAACACTCAAACATGCACTCCCATGTTCCTTCGTCCTCTCCAATTATTAAAATTCTATGCTGTCTACATCATACATCGTACATCGTTAGCCGCACTCGCTCATCATGCATCTTCGCGGCCTTCTCGCTGCTGTATCTCTTCTCATCGGCCTATCCTCAGCAATTGTGATACCACACTCCTCCACTCCGTTCGTCCCGGCAGACCACTTTCTCAATGCTACAAAGCGACAAGGGTCCCAGCTCCCATATGGACTTATCATCACCCACTGTAACGTCCCAAACACTGTTGCACTCACCTTCGACGACGGGCCGTTCATTTACACCGGACAGATGCTCGACACCCTCACCAAACATAATGCCCGCGCGACCTTTTTCCTGAATGGCGTCAACAAAGGCAACATCGATTCATTCCCCGAGTTAGTACAACGTACTTTGGCTGAAGGACACCAGCTTGGTTCCCATACGTGCGTTATCTTCCCAACCCACAGCATCCCACAAACTAGACCAGGAACCAGATGAAACCTGGCACCCTAATACTTAAGCCAATCACCTTCCATTTAGATGGGGCCACCTTTCTCTTGACACTCTAAGCTACAACGAAATCATCACCCAAATGACAGACCTCGAAGACGCCTTCATGCGAATCTTGGGCTTTTTCCCAACCTACATGCGTGCTCCCTACCTGATGGTCACAGCCGATGTGTTAAATGCCATGAAAGAACTGAAGTACCATGTCATCGGAGCCAGTATTGATACAAAGGACTACGAGAATGATCATCCCGACGATAGCTGGCGAAGCTTTGAGAAGTTCCGGGCGGAATTGGATGCTGGCGGTACTATTGTGCTGGCGCATGATACTCATCAGACCACCGTGGAGATTTTGTTGGATAATATGTTGACGGAGATTGCATTGCGGGGACATGAGAGTGTGACTTCCCTTTCCTGAGTTGGGATGAAATCTGAAAGTGATTTTCTTTGCTAACCTGAGGTCTTTTGGAATAGCTGTTACTGTTGGCGAATGTCTTGCTGACGCTCCTGAGTACTGGTACCGTACGAGCCGGTAGATCTCCCTTCATACGTGGGGTTCTGGGCTTATAGCGGTGCTTTCGAAATTGGATAAGTGTGTTGGTTTCACTGAGTTTCGGGCGGAGCATTTCTTTCATCCCAGAATTGTACATCAAATATTCTTATGACCCGTGAGATGACTGTTAGACATGAAATGGAGTAGAAACTCATCGTTGCAGTTTTGCAATATTGCGAGTCCATTGGCCCTGGATGTAGATGCGAATGCAATAGTTCTCTATTCAATATGGCTGTTTAGTGCCTTCGTGGACAACTTATTTCCCAATCTAGACTGAAACAATACCTCACCAGGCGTAACCTTATTGTGCAACTTATGCACTTTAATTTCCGTAAGCCGAAAATTAAGGCTACAGTAGGTATGAGAGGAACTAAGTTCGACTGTGGACAAGATTAAGTTTGATGTGACACGGACTGCTCTCTATGGGGAAGAGATCTACATTGAAAAAAGAATATAGAACAAGAAATTGGTCTCAGCATCAACACAAGTGCATAGAATCTTCTATTTTGTTCTACTCTATATTCCGCATGCTCAAATAATTCAAATATGTGCTCGCGAAGATATAAAATGACACAACAGCGTCAGATGCCAAACAAAGGAAATTCATTCAAGACATAAAGGGGGGCAGAATCGCCTACTGCTTGCCGAAGATCTTGACCCGCTCCTCAATGGGCTTCTGAGCCTTGTCGCCAGCAGGAGCCTCGGGGCTACCGAAGACCATCTGGGCAACCAGACGCCACTCGGTGGGCAGGTTCCACTGCTTAGCAACGGGCTCGTTGATGAGAGGGTTGTAGTGCTGGAGGTTGGCGCCGAAGCCGAGGGACTCGAGGGCGGTCCAGACTGATTTGTTTGTTAGTATTGGTATTCATTGGCATTGAGGAAGATATGGGTGAGAACATACGGAAGTACTGGTGCATGGCGTTGGAGTGGTCAGCCCAGGGCTCGAAGTGGTCCTTGAAAGAAGCGAACTTCTCCTGGAAGACCTTGATGTGGGCGGGGTCCTCGTAGAAGAGGATCTAAATAAAGTTAGTATGTTTTGACTGATTTGCGGTGAAGGTGGGACGTACGGTTCCGTAGGCGGCCTTGAACATCTGCAGCTTGGGCAGAGTCTGGTTCTTGTAGGTCTCCTCGGGGACGGCGCCGGAAGCGACGAGGCCCTCGAAGGTGGAGGCAGCGATGTCCCACAGACGCTCGTGCTCCTCCTTCAGGAGGACAACCAGGCGAGTAGACTGGGTGTTGAACGAGCTGGGGACGTTCAGGATAGCAGCATTGACAAGCTCCTCGATCTTAGCATCGGGGACGGGGCTGTTCTTGCCCAGCTTGTAGATAGTGCGGCGGTTCTGGGCCGCTTGGATGAGAGCGTCGATAGACATGGCTGAAGAGTATATAGGGCTGGAGGACTGGAATTGGGAAGTGGGAGAAGTTGAGAAAGGACGGAGGGGCAAGGACACCTTTGATTGCGGGGCTTGGGCAGATAATAAAGTCGTTCGTCGTGTAGTGGATCCCAAGGTGCGGCAGATGGAGTGGAGATTGGAAGCCGGTCGAAGTGCGCGGGTTGCCATTGCTTTTATACGTTGAATCTGTTCTGTTCTGCTGATAGGAAGTACAATGACAACTTTTCTCGGTGAGATTCCGCGGTTTTAAGAACAAATAGTAAGCAATGGCTAATGAGACTTTTTTTTAGTGAGCCGTGTTATATCCGGGACCCCTGGCAACAGCGGCGAAATCGCGGAATTACGGCCTTCGGCTGATTAATAGCGGCGAAGCTTGATCATCATGACCAACCACGAGGGAATCCATTTGTGAGTGTCCCGTGGATCGGGCTTCTCGGAAATACATTTAGTAACCTTTTTCCTACATACAATTTTCCAGTGAAGTCTTGGACCAGGGAAAGAGTCAGGTCGGGAATGACATGTCGGGGCCAGGCCATTTGCTGATGCAGCCCTCCCGTCAAAGCGGCTTACCGATTGCCGATCTCGTAATCGCGGGGCATCAGGCGCATTCTTACTCTCTATACACCTCCCCGAAACTTACGATTAAGAATATCCAGGAAATGGAACAATGGAGAACAAAACGCTCTACGATTTCTATAACATTAATATACGAACAAATAAATCAGCCAAATATTGGGGAAATTGGGGTTTGGCTAGACCCTCATGGATTCGAGCCCGGGAAGTCACCAAACCACAACTTGAATCAAGTGAGCACGAGACATAAGATAAAAGAGCTTATGACCCACTCATGAAACGGTACCTGATTTCCACGACTACTACTATTTTATTGGCTTCCAATAGTTGCGTTCGTGAGAATAATTGCTCTACGAGTGGTGGCCACACTTAATAGTCTCAAGAAAGGTCCCTCTGGATATATGATAAATAGCGGTAGCGATGTCTTTTGTGAAATTTTTAATAACTTATATTTGTTTCATAGAATAAGTCTATTCAATTTCCAATTCAGATTGCGACGGCAACTCAGAGACCAATTTAAAACAATGTATATGTAGATAGACAAGGTTTCCTCAGGATTCTTTGCAGAAAGGGAAGTGGTCAATCATCATAGAAGCCGTGTGTCGCGTATCCAATGAAATCTTATATGAAATCGGACAAAGGGAGGGCAAAGATTATGCGATGTTGAGCGATAACAGAAAATCAATTCGATTAGTCCGAGCATTCGTGGACTTGGAATGAAAATTAATCTAATCAAAAACACAATTAGCCAGAAATCACTAGAAGACCGGGTGTAAAATTCAATTGCGTTGGCTTTGCAGTCAGAGACCCGTCTTGAAACATATTAGGATGTACAATTTTCTCCAAGATCTTTGCAGAGATTGGAAGTAGGTCATCATCACCGAAGCCGGGGGTGGACAGGTGTGCGGGAAACGATTGAACGGGGACTGCGTACCTGGACCAGTCGGGGCGCCCCCGCTAGTGGGGAGTGGCGTATATGGCGGCAACTTTGATTCCGGAGACATTATCCAGGAATCGATAACCCTCCATATCTTGTCTTCTATAGGTAAAATAATTTCTTAAAACGATCCATCGGTCGATCGATCTGATCAATATTTGTTAGTTGTAGGTTAGGGGAGGAAGAAACCCTCTTTTCCCAGGTCAAACAGGTCGGAAAATGGCTTAAAATGGCCCTTTCGACATTCTGACGGTTTCTCACTCCATTTTGGGGGTTGCAAAGATTAAATAATAGTTCCCCTGGACGATCTTAAATATTCGTTCCTGTGTAGGGGCTAGGGCATCGGCCCTATCCCTTGCCCCCTGTTTTGGGATATGCCGAATGGATCATAACGTCATTGATGGAACCGGGCGAGATGAGACCGGGTCGGGTTCAGCCCGTGTGGATCTAATTCGGGTCTCATTCATCCTGGTTAACTATAGTACGGGTGTTTCAAGAGCTTTGAGCATTTATTCATTCGCTATGAGAATGATTGAGGCATTAATTATACATTGTTGCTGGATATGGACGATGAAGATTCTTCAAAGCTCTTGGCAAGCCAGAGTCGGGTAGACGGCGCAGGAGAATATGCACGGTTCAAGTGACTCCTCGTAAGCACACGTGCATTTATCTGAAAGTTGTTCATGAGAATAATATTTAATTTGGAAAATTTTATCTTATAGATCTTTTGAGCCTCATCTCAAGGTTCGGGAAAAGAGATCCAACTCCTGTGAATGGCGTTTCAATCTGGTGACCTAAACCGCTTCAGGTAATTGTTCGTCTGATGATATCATCGATCGCCGTTGAGATCTATGAACCCTTCCTAGGGCCTAGCATCCCCTATCTCGACCTATTTCTTGTTCATCTTCTATTATATTAGAATTTCTCGGTCACGAAAGTCAGAGGTATTAACTCTACGAAGTGTATATTCGAAGCAAACTCATCACGAATTAGTCATAATTAGAACAAAAACCGCCTGATCATGTGCACATCTCATGACCTGAACGTCCACCAACACAAGACCTTGTCTAAGCTTGCGACTGACCCTCCTCACCCGATACCGTCTTCTGCACATTATTTCCCCAATCACCCATTCGAACAGCAATAACCTTATCTCGCTGAATTTTGCGCTGGTGTCGACCCCATAAGAGGAACAAACCACCCGCAATCAGAGCAGCACCCACAACACACCCGACAACAATACCAGCAATCTGACCCCCAGACAGACCACCGGACTTAGCTGTACTGGTGCTTGTAGCTGTGGGGGTGGCAGTTGAAGTAGCAACCGACACATTGAAGCAAAGAACGTCAGTGGTGAAATCGGCCAGGGCGACATATGTAATATCTGCGCAAGCATAGTACGTCTTGTTTGTATCGGTGTCAAATGTGGATTGGTACTTCAGCTGCAGTGTGGCGTTGTCACCCGAGGACGTGTTTGAAGGTGCGTCTGGAATGGAATAACATTCATGTCCGGGGTAGAGGTCGGGGAAATTTGTGCCGGAGACATCGGTTACGAAGTCATTGTTGGAAGTTGGATCTGGATTATGACGAAGAGTTTAGTTTACATGATTCTTTCTCACCGATAGTGTTGAAGTACTTACTGCTGTGGTAGGAGATGGCGAGATTGACATTGTAAGACTCGTCCTGCAGGACCAGTGATACCTCGCCATTGGCTGTAGGTAGATGTTAGATATGCTCATGGGTTTTCATGGGAGGTAGGTTCTCACTGAGAGGGAACTCGGTCCGATTGCCAATATCTGCATTGGACCCGCATGGGGCGGTATTATCGGCAGCGCTCGACCAAGCCCGATCAGGAGGCCACAGGAAGGCCGCTGGACCCATGTCTGTGGCAGCTTGGCATGGTGTGAAGGAAAGACTGGCAAGAACCAGGAGAGCTGTATAACCGCGCATGACTGTGTATAATATCTATCCGTGTCTGATGTAAACAAGAATGCAGCTGCCAGAGCTTGACCTTAAAGAAGAAGTAAGCTTGGTTCGATGAAAGAAAGATCGGCAGCTACATTAAATAGTCTCAAGCCCAAAGCTCCGAGATCAAAACTTAGTGACAGACGGTGTCGGTAGCACGAACCGAGCTCCCAGGGACAAAAAATGTGGATGCGATCCACAACTCCGAGCTTCTTCCATGGGAGCGGAGATATAGTCGGACATGCAGTCTG
The DNA here is from genome assembly GCF_028827895.1 of Penicillium longicatenatum. NCBI lineage: Eukaryota > Fungi > Ascomycota > Eurotiomycetes > Eurotiales > Aspergillaceae > Penicillium > Penicillium longicatenatum. Next base: position 908,676 of record NW_026643121.1, on the reverse strand, counting down.
AGGTTCCGAGTACCACCTAACTACTGCATGTCCAGGTCAAGCAGGCATGTGATAGCCACTCGCATGCCCTAAACAGGGAAATGAGCAGCGGACAACGGGAGAACGGTGTAAATGACACATGGGTGTGGATGAATCCAGCCATCATTGGTTTGGTGGTCTGACGGATTGAGCTAGATGAAATTTTAGCTTCATCTTGGCGGCAAATTCTAGTCTAGTTTAGCATGGTTCTATGGGATGATGCTACTCGGATGGGTATTCGCCGGGGCAGATTAGATTGATAAGATCAAGCGGGGCCTGTGATTGGGGCCAGATGCCCCTCTTTTCCCTCGCTTCCTTCCAATTTTCGGATTGTTCCGATGAAGAATGAAGAGGTACTGGGGACTTTAGCAATAGCGTTTCCCGGAGGAAAGTTGCCCCCGAAGTCTTTGAGGTTGATCCTTCGTTGGGCTAAGATGGGTGGATGTGTCAGGTTTTCATCGACATGAGCCTCGACTGAATTGTGAACAGTTCATTGACCACTCAAATTCCATGACGATGTAGACTTAATCTCTAATTTATGGTTTCATTCATGTGTTCACGGCTCACTTCGCTTATTCTCTATCTAAGTTGTACCATCGGCCCCGGCTAAAGAGCGCGACGAGTCGTGCGGTACCTTACCGAGATGTCCCAAGTGGGGCAGACAGAATTGGCATCCTTGATCAGACTAAGAGCTAAGATGGAATTGACCTAGTGGATAATCTAGGTGGCATTGACAAGAAAGCCGTTTGTCCTAGTCTCCGAGCCAGTGCGACAGCTATAAAAGTATCGAATTGATCCGACTTTTCTTTACTGGACAATCACTACCCAAAGCATCCACATAAGCCATTCATTAATTTTACCTTGATACTTCATCTTCAGGATGGTCCGCCTGTGCTTCTCCGCTATCTGTGTAGCCGCGCTGGCATCTTCAGCGCTGGCGACCCAGCACGATGCCTTCGGAAAACGGGAAACTATCGAAAATGGCTCTCCTCTGTATGACTGCCATGAAGCATGCGGTATTTCAATTCTATCCGATCTCTAGGAGACATATCGCTAACCACTAATTTTGCACGTCAGGTGAGGTCATTTTGATGGCTCAGGAGGGCAGTTACTGCTCCAACTCCAACTACAGTTCGGACCTCAGCACCTGTCTGAAGTGTGCCGAAACTTGTGAGATTTGGCAATACTACGGTACTGATGTCAAGTACGCTGCTGGAAATTGTAGCGACTCTGCGACGCCCAGCTCTTCCTCGTCGGCGAGCTCGTGTGCGTCTCTTACTAGTACATCAACTGCGACTAATATGGCTGCAACGACTACTGCTACTGGTACTACTACGGTATGTCACTTTGTCTTAGTTCGCTTATCTGGAGATTTACGTGCTGATACTATGTTTTTTCTAGGGCACTTCTACTACGGCATCTACTGCAACCTCTAGCACAGGGGCTGGATCTGTCATTCAGCAAAATATGGCTCTTGTCGGAGCTATGGGTCTTTTACTCTGGGCTCTGACCGCATAAGCAACCGGTACTTACGTTGGACGAAGATTACTCGGTTCTAAATATGAGTGATCTATTCATTAGCGAAGGCTTCTTCGAGCCTTCGACATGTACGCTAGATGCAACTCAATCTTAATTTCTGTCAGTTTAACTAGTTTCAATCAAGCATAATTGGACACCCTATAATAGAGTTAGCCATATCATCTTTAGAAAGGATATTCGTGGAACATACTCAATAAGATTCCCATCCGGATCTCTCACATAAACACTCCTAAGCCTTCCAGCAGCACCCGTCCGATCCACAATCTTGGCCCCTTCGAGAACCTGCAATTGATCAGTGCATATTCATGTTAATAGACAGGCGTTGCCATACCTCCATTTTAGCCGCTTTGAAAGCTTGCAGCACTTTTTCCACCTTTTCGTCCGTCAAAAAGCACAGATCGGCACTTCCGGGCATGACGTTTTGTGCTTTCGGCTCGAACTCTTTCCCTGACTGGTGAATATTGATTTTTTGGCTTCCAAAAATAAGAGCATGCCTACGTATATTAATAAATGTCCAGCGGATGATTTGGAAGGCAATTTCCTCTATACCTCTGAACTGCGGGGTTGGCTGGTGAGGCGAAAACCTCATGTCGCATGCCTAGGTGGGTCGTGTAGAACGCTACCGTCTCCGGGACGGAGCGGACGGTCAGGACGAGGTGATCGAGCGATTTGACTGCAAATTTAGCCATTGTTCAGTTGTAAATGCCTTTGATTCTTCAAATGAAAGTGCCAAGGTTGTGGGGAGATGCACCTCAGAATGACCCGGGAAGATGCGACGGCGAACTGACAAGTCGCCGAACTTGCTGGTCGGCTGCATCAAGATGTACCTGAGCCACATATTTATAACTGGACAGCATTATAATGGGATGGTACAGTTCGTCATTCTCTGGAATTCGCTGGAATTAACACATATTACGATATCTCTATGAAAAGGTATAATATCTACATATGGATCAATTCTTGGTAGGGAATTTGATCCACTTCTTCATGAAGCTCTTGCGCTGACCATCTTCCTCATCTTTCGGAGCATAAAATCTCCGGGGCCCATCGAGGTCGATCTCTAAGAGGTCATTCCACCGTCGACCGCGGTAATAGATCTTTGCCCCGATGTACAAGATCACAATGGCCACAACGGAAAGGTAGTTCGCGAAGAAGTTCTTCGCACTAGGCTTGTCACCAAGCGGCCATACAGCCAGATAAAACTCAACAACGATGAGCAGGCAACACCAGAACAGACCCCAATAGGCAGACCATGGGAAGGCCCATGATTTCCATGGAAGTTCGGCGACACTACGACCTTGGGCTTTCCAAGCGGCGCGCATGCGGATGTTGGATAGACAGATCATGCCCCAGCCGAAGAGAGTAAACAGCGAGGTCAAGTTAGAGAACCAACCAAACACAGTTGAGCCGCTGTCGCTGACGTTGAGGTAGGCTAGGCCTCCTCCGATGACGAGGGTAGGGACCAGGCCCCACCAAGGACGACCCCAGCTGTCGGTGTTCTGCATCACCTATGTTTTGAAAGGTTGATCCTTGTTAGCAAGGTGTAGATGAAGTGGAGAAGCGGACTAACCTTTGGAGCCATGCTGAGCTGTGACAGTCCAACTAGGATACGAGATCCACCGTATCCGGAGATACCACCAGTGGAGAGCACTGAGATGAGAATGACAGCGTTCATGATGTGAGCGAGGGGTTGCACTCCAGCATTTCTGTACATAATGACAAAAGGACTCGCATTCGTGCCGGATGCGCCAAACAGGTTCTCATCCGTGGGGCTAACGTTGATAGTGACGATCAAACTGCCAAGAATATAGAACAGACTCAACCGGATCCACATTGACTTCACTGCCTTGGGGACCGATCGTAGAGGATTGCTCGTCTCAGCAGCGACGAGACCGGCATTCTCGGATCCAGATAGCGCGAAGATACACGTTGGCATAACGGAGAGAAATCCTTTGAACCCATTGATGAAGGGCATTTCGTTCCAGAACTGGAAGCCGGTGGTACCTCCTGGCCTTGCTGGGTAACCTCCTTTAGGACCACCACCAGCTGATAGGACAATGCCGGAGATGATAACGATAAAAATGAAGCCGAACTTGATGGTGGCAGCGACGACTTCGATCTCGGCGAACCATTTTACGGCACCGACGTTCATGGCGACGATGACGAGCCAGAAAATTGTAATCAAGGCAGCTGTCGGGACGGCACTTGTCCAGAAGCCGATAACTGTCACGACACCTTGGAGTTCATTGGCGATTGTGATCCAGAATGAAAGCCAGTAAGCCCAGCCTAGAGCAAAACCCGCAGATTGATCGACGAAGGTATTGGTCCATTGAACAAACTAATTTGACACCGCGTCAGCCAAGACCGATAGATCGATAGGAAAAGAAAACGTAGACCGGAATACTTACAGCGCTAGGAAGAGGGTACATAATTGCCATCTCCCCAATACTATGGCTGACACTCCAAATGATACTTCCAGATAGCAGGTAGCCGATAAAGATACCGGCAGGTCCGGCATTCATCAATGAGGTTCCCGATCCTAACCAGAGACCCATGCCAATGGAGGACGCGAGACCAATCATACTGATATGACGGGATCCCAACTGACGCTTCAGCTGGGAATCTGCACCATGGTCGGTCACATCATAGATCTCGCCTGCAATAGCTACCTCGGCATCATTGCTCGGGGCAGCCTTAGTGTCTCCATGCTTTTCAAAAGATGGGTCCGACATGCCGTAGGTCAGCGGGTGCGAGACCCGACTTGACTGATCAAAAGATGAAAATAATAAGCGAAAGGACCTTCGAAAGGGCTCTCAACGCGACTGCTACAAGGGAGGAAGACTGGGGGAAAGAGTAGTTTATATTCACCTTATCACAGCTCCAGCTTAAAGATTCCGGTGGAGTATAGATCGTAGCACCTGGCAAAAATACCCCGAGGATATACATCGCATGGCTTTGATTGGTTTGAAGAGGGGGTCTTAGCGCCTGGGCTTCCTTATCAGTGGAATGCACTGATGATGCGTGACCGGGCCCAAAGATGTCAATATCTCGGCCTTTCTCTTTGAATTGATTGGCCCCACTAGGTTAGATAGCCATGAAACGAGTGGTGTGGCCACGCGAATCATGATAATCTAGAGGGTTATCATGCGGGCCAAGAACCCCACTTGATATACTTGAAGGTTAAACCATCCGTGTTTGATAGCAATTGCCCTCTTTAATTCAGTTTAGAGTACCAAGAGTAACATTTCACAAGGGTTTCAGAGAATATGCTAGTATTATGCAAAATAAAAGACGCTAGATGTTAGCAAAGGTGGCATATCGAACCCTTTGGTCCAGAAGCCTTTGAACTTCACTTGGTAGAGATAAGAGACCACGCGGCACATACTTTCTTGGCCACTCATTCAGCTCGAGGCCAAGTCCGCATTCTGGAAGATTTCGCCAAGTCTCAAATGAAGACGCAGGCAATAATAACCTTGTCGTGCCCTTATCAGTGAGACGAGCAGGATCCCACTTTGCCCCAGATAACCGTAACTTATTTTTGGCTTATCGCGCGAACACCATTAAGAAGGCCTCCCATCTGAATTCAGCAGCTGTCCATGATCTGGGTCGAGCCCCAGTTCCCTATGAATTACGCCGAGGATCCTCCTACATGTGGATACAACCATTCCAAGCTCTTGCGATGGCATCGGTGAAATTTCCCCTGAACGATTGAGGGTCCCCACAGACAGGACCAAAGAGGCAGAGATGTACTTTGCCTAGAAAGGTAATGGGTGCTTTGAATCAGATGATTCTGACCGTGCCAGTAAGAGAGGATTTGCATTGGCATATCCGGATTGAAGCAGCTGGGGCGTGAATTTGCCACATTCATGTTGAATCTGGGGGTAATAGGGGAATCAAACCCGAGGCGAAACCGGTTATCTTGCCGGGCAACCTGCACTCCAGAATTGCCTGGAAAACTCCTTGGGGTTCGCGCAAGGCTCGTGCCAGGGTCTTCTCGGCTGGTCCGATTGGTGAAAGCCGATACGCAGGGGAAAGGGCATTCCCGTAGTGAGGTTCATCCCTGTAGAGTTTTCCTGCAGGCTTGAGTGTACAGTATATTGATTGCCAGTATTGGCCAGTAGAGTGTCGGTGAGCAGAATCAGGCGTCATGAATAGTGACCGGGCTTGGAGGGACTTGACACGTTCACGGGCACCGGCGATTAAGGGCTTTGAGCCAGCATTGGTGTTTTAATATCCTTGGGCTCCTGTTCCCAATGTCACCCCATATGTGTTCAGCCGCAAATCATACACAGAGCCAATCAACAGACGAGTATTAGTAGCACATGCTGCCTTCCACCTGTATTATGGTTCATGAATGGCATAGTAATTATAACCACCTAGTTAATTGATGTGTTCACAGACGCAATAATTCCCACCTAGATGGGCTTATATAGACTATGTATGGTTTCGTGGTAAGGTACCCAGTTGTAAACCTTGCCCACAACTTAAACCATGGATAGATGTCAAATCATGACTCTCCCTCATGTCTTCCTTGCCGCTGCCGCCCATAATTTTGACGACCAAACAAAGACAACATATTGTTTTTCAGAGCATAAGGTATTGACTTGAAAGACGATTGAGTTTAAACACAGCTCACAGACTTGCCACTTCCTATTTTTCAATGACGAATTTAGAAATGAAAAATTCCCGCCGCAGTGGGCCCTTGAAAGTGGTCATCGTTGGCGGGTCTGTCGCCGGCCTAACTCTCGCTCACTGTCTCGACCGCGCTAGTATTGACTATGTCATCCTAGAAAAGCGTCGAGAGATTGCTCCACAAGAAGGAGCTTCAATCGGGATCATGCCCAATGGCGCACGTATCTTAGAGCAGTTGGGGCTCTATGCAAACTTAGAGGCGGTTGTTCACCCATTGGAGACGGCATATATTACCTATCCTGACAGTTTCTCCTACCGCAGTCATTTCCCTGACCTTCTCCGCAAGCGGTATGTCTGACCCTCTTCTTCCTTTTATTGGACTGCATAGTCCATGTCAGATGGCCAGATGACCTTCCAGTGCTCCTAGCTTCAGAGAAGAGCTTCTCTCATCTACTCTATGTCCTCTTCCTCCCTTGATCCAACCTCTAATGGCTAATTGTATGGCGGTCACATAGATTTGGATTTCCCTTGGCCTTCTTGGACCGTCAAGCAGTCTTCCAGCATTTGAGCGCCTCTCTTCCAGCCGCCGATCGACTTTACTGTGGTAAAACAGTCCACCATGTTGAATCATTTGAAAGTCATGTCCGAGTGCATGTTTCAGATGGAACATGTTTTGATGGCGATGTTGTCGTGGGGGCAGACAGCGTCCATAGCACAATCCGCACCGAGATGCTGTGATTGACCGAGGCGGACAAGAGTTCAACACAAATCCCTGACTCCATGACAGCAGACTACGGCTGTGTGTTTGGTATCTCAAGGCCACACCTGAAGCTCGTGGCTGGACAACAAATTCCTTGCTACAATGATGGCTGGAGTATTTTGAGTGTGATTGGCAAGAACGGCCGTATCTACTGGTTCCTTTTCTTCCGTCTTGATCAACGCTATACCTACACCAATGCTACACGTTTCTCGTCCGATGAAGGAGCTCAGCGATGTGCGAAATTTGGTAGTGAGCCCTACTGGCAGGATATCACCTTTGGCGAGGTGTGGGAGCGACGCGAAACCTTCAACACGACTGTTCTGGAGGAATATCTCCTTTCCCAATGGCATTGGGGCAGGATTGTCTGTCTGGGCGATAGCGTGCACAAGATCGCTCCCCATACGGGGCAAGGCGCCAACTGTACTGGAAGATGCCGCTGCGCTGTGTAACATCTTACAACCCTACGCCAAATCTGGCCTGCCATCCCAGCTGGATCTTGTTGGCCTTCTACAGGCTTTCGTTTCTGATCGTCGGAGTCGAATGAAACTCGTCTCGGGGCCCGGATGGCCATGCGATTTCAGGCTCGCGAAGGTCTTGTCAAACGGATTGTGGGCCGGTATGTCTTTCCTTACGCTGGTGATATACCTGCCAACAAGGCCTCTCAGGGAATTGCCGATGCCCCCATGATGACCTTTCTGGCAATTTCTCGGCGCTCCGGTACTGGGTGGGTGGAATTTAGAAGCAAAGAGAGTGGGAAAAGGGAATTCTTCATTACCTTGACTATGCTACTACTTGGGGTTGTGCTGCGTTTCAAGTTCTGGTAGGGAGTAAACATCTGAATGAGATCATCAACCTTATCAGATTGCAGCATTTAGTTTCTTTGAATTCGGACATCAGGTTAAGATGAATCCCAGTGTCTCACTTGTATCGGACCAGATTACTCTGTTCACAGCTTTACGACCATATTTATCAATTGTTTTTTTTTTCGGTATTTTTCTCAGCTATATATTCCATGTGAATCATCAAAGGCCTTTAATACCAGGGCAGTTCTTCGTATTGTCTTTCCAATGTTTCTCATAGCTAGAATACTTGCCCAAGTGACACACTCGGGTAGTAGTATTCCGACTGAATATTACGGTTTCATGTTTTGGGCATAAATTTATACAAGGAACATGGACCGTAACGTGAATCAACTGATTCACACATACAGAAATAACGGGCCCTTGAGATCAAAAGGAATCAGAATGACTACAGACTTGAAATACGATTCAAGTGCCCAAAAGTGAAGCCACGTACACCCTAGGTAGACAGTGACCTGCAGTTTCAAAATGCCGCGCAGCCCCGAGATCCACGTTGCCAGATCATATTATTCACATATAGACAAGGTTGGCTTGCTATAATAAGTTGTTCCAGCGGAATCCAATTTGGGTAACCAATAGGGACTGGTGGGATCGTGCGATACTCTATCCATTGCCATACTTCAATATCTGCAAAGTGGCTCGATTATTGACGTCCACTAATATTTAAATTGATCCACGATGTATCCTATACATGTCAGGGTATCTGCCATGGCTGTATAAATGTGGGTATGCATTTCAAAGCGATGGTTTTTTCCCAATAGTGCAGCATCTTATCAGCAGCAGCGCGGGGGCTCGGAACGAGCGGGAATTGTGATATGCTCCATTGCTGATAAACAGACACAGATTAGCTGATAATCATATTTGGTATTAACAAGGCTGAGCAGATCCAGGTTCTCTGAAAAAATTTCACAAACTGGACTGTGGAGACGAATACCTAGGACACACAAAGCGTTTCTGGAAAGCATGTCGATTCCAGTGGATTGTACGGTACTTGTCGTCGGTGATGGCCCGTGGGGTTCCTATGCTGCATCGATATTGGCTAGAGAGGGCATCAAACTGCATTGCTAGAGGCAGACATATTCCAAAGGTAAATAATCATTAAATTTTGTGCTTGTGTTGAAAGATGACTTGACTGGCTTGATAGATACCATATTGGTGAAAGCTTGCTGCTAACAACGCGCCACTACCTGGATCTGATTGACCTAACGCCGGACTTTGAGGACCACGGCTTCATGCATAAGGTAAGTCTATTTCAGGTAAGCAAAATACATTCTCAACTTATATTTTATCCACAGAACGGCGCCGCATTCCGGTTCAATAGTAAGCCAGCCGCATGTAAGTCAATTTATGACTCCCGCTCTCAGAGATCTGCTAATAGAAAACCAGACACGGATTTCCTAGCTGCCGGGGGACCGAAAAATCACTCGTGGAACGTCATTCGTTCCGAAGCAGATAACATTATCTTCCAGCATGCAGGAAAATCCGGTGCAAAGGTATTCGACGGAGTGAAAGTTCATTCTCTTCACTTCATCTCCTATGGCGATCAAGAAGCATCCGACATAAATCCAGGGAAGCCTATTTCTGCATCGTGGTCTGCTAAAGATGGAACAACGGGCATTATTCGATTTGGATATCTCGTGGATGCATCCGGGCGAGCCGGATTGGTTAGTACGAAGTATTTGAAGAACCGTTCTTTTAACCCGGGGCTCAAGAATGTGACAAGTTGGGGATACTTTCGCAATGCTGGAAGATATGGAGCAGGTACTTGTGCTGAAGGTGCTCCCTATTTCCATGTGCTTGAAGGTGAGCCTGTCTACAATGTCCGGAAGCGCTCTGTGTGTCTGACTCGGATTTGCTTCAGATGGAATGGGATGGGCTTGGTTTATCCCTCTTCACAACAGAACCACATCAGTTGGTGTGGTAACGCAGCAGAGCTGCGTCGCCTCAAAGAAGGCAATGATAGGATCCCCGTCCTCTAAGGATTTTTTTCTTGCCAATGTCAAAGACGTGACCGGCCTTCATGATCTGCTGGGGCATGCTGAGCTTGTCTCGGATGTGAAGTCAGCTTCTGATTGGTCTTACAGTGCCTCGTCATATGCTAGCCCCTATATCCACATTGTTGGCGATGCGGTATGCTTCATTGATCCCTTGTTTTCCTCGGGTGTTCATCTTGCTCTAACGAGGTGGGGGGGGGGGGGGGGCTATCTGCGGCGGTCACGATATGTGCCTCGCTGAAGGGTCAATGTGGCGAAGCCTCTGCGGCAAATTGGCATTCGCAGAAGATACGCGAGGCATATACTAGGTTCTTGTTGGCCGTGGGAAGCTCTTACAATCAGATGATGGGGAAAGAGAGACCTGTCCTCAGCGAGATTGATGAGCATAACTTTGACCGAGCATTTGATATATTCCGACCTAGTCAGTACGATTTCCTCAGTGTTCTCACTTTTGCTGATATCATTCGCAGTAATTCAAGGCACAGTTGAAATTGGCGGAAAGCTCAGCCAGCAAGAGCTTGCTGAATCTGTCAAGTTTTGCATTCACGTAATACAGAAGATGGATGAAACAAAGGAAAGCCATGTGAAAGTGGACCTTGACAGGCCTACCATCGGGCGAAGTCCTGTGATGGCCAAAATAATCACTGCAAATGGAACTCAGAGCCCGGAGGCATTCCAGTCTGATGTTATTGATGGGATGGCAGCCGATGTTTCCCGGAGTAATCTGGGGCTTGTTCACGTGGAGAAGCAATGACGAATGTATCAAGGCAACATTTTTCTGTTTGAAGTTTTTCGGGGTATCTGAAGTTTTGTCCTGTGGAAGCTGTACGATCTTCAGTCCCTCCCCCCGGTGCACCCAGATTCGGCAATTTGACACCTGAGATAATTGGCATTCGTTGGCAACTTTTCCAGCAGATTTCGACCTTCAGGCACTGGAATATTCACAGTGTTTTCTAAATTTCCCTCTGTAAAATATCCATTCGCGCTAATCCACCATCATATTCTCTTCCCAGTGTCTCAGAGGGTGCGTTGGTTTCCCGCATTTTGACAAGGATTCTCAGTGGATGCACGTCGACGGATAGAACAGGGGTCTGCCCATACAAAGACTTCAAATCGAAAGAAAAGTCTGCCTAGCAATAACGTGTTTGAAATCCCGATCGTCACTTTGTGCGACTGGTGCCTGGTGCCTACAGTAGATAAGCCCCAGCCATGAGGTCTAAGCCACAAGGCGGATTTTGATCAAGGCGCAATGTCTAGAGTTGGATGTGGTATTGGCGCTAAGAGTTATTTATGAGCTCTTTCTATCTCTAGCTAATTTTGCCTTCTACACTTCCTTAGTCTTGTCCGCCTCTCTATCTTGGAATCTTGGGTGAGAGCTTTGCTTTTTTTGAACCCCGCTCGGCACGCCCCACAGTGCTCACCCCTTGCAGTGAAGACCCAATAGATTTCTCTGCCGCACAACAAAATCGTCGATCTCAACATCATGGATCCCAGAGTCGGTGTCGGAGTTTTTGTGGTGAATACGGAGGGCAAGTTTATCATCGGCAAAAGAAAAGGGAGCCATGGAGCAGGTTAGTCCAAATGGAACCATCGATCAACCTCCGCTAAACTTCCTGGGATTCATTCAGGAACATGGGCTCTTCCAGGAGGCCATCTGGAGTTTGGCGAATCCTTCGAAGACTGTGCGGCACGAGAAATACTTGAAGAAACTGGCCTGGAAGTTCTCAAGTTGGAGTTCCTGACTGCCACAAACGATGTCATGGAGGCTGAAGGGAAACACTACATCACCATTTTCATGCAAGGCATCGTCAGCAATGCATCCCTTCAGCCGCAGGTGAGTTAATCACATTTTACTTTTTATTTACCCCTGCGTCTTGCATGTAGCTAAAATGTGGCAAATCAAGCTTTTGGAACCGGAGAAATGTGACGCCTGGAAATGGATCTCGTGGGACGAACTTCGAGCTCAGGGAGAAACCCAGATATCCGTGGGCCCAGAGTCTCAAGGGCCGAAGTTGTTCTCACCTCTGATCGCTTTATTCCAGCAACGGCCAAATGTTCGTGTTTAGTGCGGGACAGATCTGCAGTCCTGATGACCAGAAGCGAGCATTCAAGGTCAATAAAGTATTTGAGATAAACATGGTTACACCTTGAATGTCTTGCCTGCGCGTTTCATCGCATGACTCAAATACTACTTGAAGGGAGTCTTCCGTAGAGTCAACTTTGGAAATGATAAGCATTTGTACCACCTTTCTTCATTCCTCGGATATATTATCTTTCACGTTGCAAGCGCAGCCTGTCGATCTCAAATGCCTTGAGACTAGTTTATGACGATCAAGGTGGAAAAAAGGGGCAAATGCAAAAGGTCCAAGCCCAATATGTGCTTCTTCAAAAACAAAGTATACGTAATCTGAGCAGCACTAGCGGCATGATCAGCATCATTGAGCCCCGAGTTGACCCTCTCCTGTGCAGATCAATATTAAGGTCCACATCGTGGGTACTCATCAATAGAATCTATGGTGTTGCAATAAAAGCAAATATGATCTTGCGCACATATATGAAGGCTAATGTCCCCAAAGATATTAGGTGTCATTCATTTTCATACACTCTTCTGGGATTCCTTTTTTTTTTTACCAACCTTACCCTTATTTGACCCTTATATTCACTCATTTGTGCAAACAATGCATTTCAAACACATTCTCTTGGCTTCAAGCCTAGCCCTCTGGAGTAGCCCCGTGGCTGCCACTCCCGGGAATCTGAATGGACTCGGCCCTTTGGATTCCTCTAGCCTGTCTGTGAAGCGGTTTGAGAAGCTCGCTAGACGAGCTGATACCGCCGCATCTGATCCGCTGGCAGGCTTGGAGGACCTTCGTGCTCGAGAGGATCCTGAGGATCCTGAGGAACGACCCTTCTCTGACTACTTTGAATTTCCTGAACCTACGCCAACTCCGACCCCTTCCTCATCTGATCCATTAGAAGGCTTGGGCGGCCTCCTTCGTGCTCGAGAGGATCCTGAGGATCCTGAGGAACTACCCTTCTCTGACTACTTTGAATTTCCTGAACCTACGCCAACTCCGACCCCTTCCTCATCTGATCCATTAGAAGGCTTGGGCGGCCTCCTTCGTGCTCGAGAGGATCCTGAGGATCCTGAGGAACTACCCTTCTCTGACTACTTTGAATTTCCTGAACCTACGCCAACTCCGACCCCTTCCTCATCTGATCCATTAGAAGGCTTGGGCGGCCTCCTTCGTGCTCGAGAGGATCCTGAGGATCCTGAGGAACTACCCTTCTCTGACTACTTTGAATTTCCTGAACCTACGCCAACTCCGACCCCTTCCTCATCTGATCCATTAGAAGGCTTGGGCGGCCTCCTTCGTGCTCGAGAGGATCCTGAGGATCCCGAGGAACTACCCTACTCTGACTACTTTGAATTTCCTGAACCTACGCCAGCTCCGACCCCTTCCTCATCTGATCCGTTAGAAGGCTTGGGCGGCCTCCTTCGTGCTCGAGAGATTCTTGAGAAAAATGGTTATCAGGTGCCATCTACATTTGAAAGACGCCTGGCTCCCACGAAGTCTGCATGAATCGGCGCATCAATCAGACATTTGAACGATTCGTGATGTGTATACCTTCAAGTTTTATTCTGTCGGTCTTGTTTTCATTCGGGGTTGAAGCACTTAATTCGTATATTTATATTTAATATGTTGACTGCTTCATTGGAATAATTTTATATGCTCGAAATTAACATGAGCTTCGAAGCCTTGAATCATGTCCTTTGCTGTAGTTGCGTTTCTACATCAAGTGTGGGGCGACCGTTCTGCCTCGAATGCCCAAAATGGGCTAGCGCGCACTGCAAGCCATTCGCGAGCTCAACGGAGTTGATTCTCCGTTCTTTCTCTTCCAATGGGCTTATCAACTCCAATCGGTGCTGACACACGTTCAAGTTGATCAGCTCTTGACAAGTTCGGATGGGAACTTGTTTGAAGTTTCAGATGCCTCCCCGATTGCCGCGCTTCAACTGATATGATCGGCCCTAGAGCCAGCGCCACTGATGCTGATAACCCCCACATAAGGAACTAACCCCTGCACGCTATTCCCCCTAGTTCACCTCTCTGGGGCTTTTCGATCTATCACGCACGGCCGCGTGCGTGCTTTCCTCTCCGCCTTTTCCTCCCTGGTTGTTAGCTTCGTTGATCATTCCTTTCTTTTTTTCTTTTTGTGATCCCGGGGTGCATCCCTCGACCCACACGACATTTGTTTTCGAATGACCAACCCCAGTCTCCTAGAGCTACCTCAAGGGGTTCAGCTCGTCTATCTCGCCGAGGGCGGAGCCAATGTCATCTATCGCTTTGTGGCCGCCCCAATAAAATCGTCACTCGTCGTTAGGGAACCCAAGAGACCGGTCTCCCCCATGATTGACGAACCTAGATTGCCTGCCGGGTTTCAGGGAAAATTGCTCCGCCTACGCAAGAAGACTGCCGGCAATATATCATATAAAGAAATCAATCGCAATTTCAATACTATTGTGCGTCCCTTATTCAGACCAGAAGAATTAGTGGATCAGTCCCTCATTCTGCTTCCCGGGGGTCTCATTCAGCGCTGTAATGAGCAGCTTGTCGCTACTGAACTTAGTGGGCAGCGACCCAAAAAGCGACATGGCGGGTATCTTTGCGCTGATGAGCCATTTGGCTTACTTATTACCGACATGACGACCTTTGATACACCAGGCGCTATGCTAGCGGAACTCAAGCCGAAGTGGCTCACGCAGTCTCCTTCTGCACCCCCTATGGCGCGGCGGTGTCGAACTTGTGCTTTAAGGGAGATGAAGAATTGTGATGCGCGATCATCGGGCTCAAAGGAGCAGCGGTCGTTTTGTCCTTTGGATCTTGTGTCTGGGCGCTTTGAAGACGTCCTGCGTGCTACGACTCTCGTCAAGGGTTGTAATGATCGGACGCGACTGGCGCACATTCTGTTTCATAATCCGATCCTTCAAAGACTACGATCCCAGCAGACCTCGTGGGCAAAGGTCGGCCTACTTGGTCCGCCCGCTTTATCTCAAAAAACATCACTCGACATGACTCTGCGGGACTGTACAATGTTTATCAAGGTGTGTGATACTCAGGGGGCTGTTCTTCATTTTCATTCCTCTACTAACACTCATAGATCCCACGCGATCGGGAAACACCCGTCGAGATCCGCCTGGGGGACTTGGATTTGAAAACAGGCGCGGGAGGAAAATCCACCTATTGGAGAAAAATCGAACTTCAGCTCCTTGATGGTGGCTGGTATGCCGGGTCCAACAGCAGTCAAGAACCCAGCGATTGTGCACTTCAGTACTTAACACATTAATTCCCGGCTTGAGCCATCATAGTCCGGTGCATTTGGACTTGACCCCGGCTTGCATAATGAATGCATTTTCACCGTCTCTTATGGGAGAGATTTATGATGCACGATTTTATGACTAATGGGCGACTTTAATATCTACCCCATTCTTCTATGGTTATTTAATTAATTTTCAACTCTTGTCTTCTCAATCAATCCACTTCATCTTCATAGAAAAAGCCCGGGATACCTAGCTTGATCCTCCGAGCTCCCAAAGCACACGTGTAGCTTTGTCCCATCGGACTAGCCAGATTTAAAACAAACATATATCTGCAATAAAGCCCGTCAGACGAAACGACATGCTTGAGTTTGTGTAGCTCATTCGCTGGACCCAAGCGGGTTGTACCTCGAACACAAAGATAACCTCCGCTCCACCCCACCATTCCAAACTCCCCACATCAACTCCCTCACAATGGACTATAAGTCTCTCCCCACTCCTGCCCACTGCGTTGCAGACTTCTGCTTGATTCCGGTTAGTAAAACACTCCTGTGCTACGCTATGCCATTTGTTGGTGATTGGTGTTTCGCCGGGCTGACAGACTCTATTAGATCGGCACCGCGTCGGCTTCAGTCTCGGCCCAAATCGCTGATGTCCAACGACTGATTCAGCAATCCGGTGTGAAATATGTGATGCATTCTGCCGGGACTACGCTCGGTGCGTTCTCTTTTTCTCCGATTGGCTATCGCTGTTTGCAAAGCCTGTTGCGTAACTTTCTCGTGTTTGGGCTGGTAGAATGATTATTCAGTACTATATCTGACTGTGACTCTTTTAGAGGGATCTTGGGACCGTGTCCATGAGGTTATTGGACAGGCGCATATGATGCTCCACCAACAGGGCGTTGTCCGAATCCAGACCGACATCCGGGTTGGCTCGAGGTATGTTTGGTCTTTGCTCTTGTCCGGGGTCCGGGAACTCATTTTTGGTTGGATACTGGGGCTTCCCCCGATGGTGTGTTATGTTAATCAAGCTGACGACTGGTTCGATTGGATATAGGACGGATAAGGTGCAGTCTCCTGAGGATAAGGTGAACAAGGTACGGGAGTTATTAGGAAAACAGTAGATTCTAGATTATTTCCTATTCGACTCGGAATACGGGTTACAATAGACAGAATCATAGTTTGTCAATCGTTTCGCTCTAAATATAATAGTTCACATAACGATGCCACAATATCTTGTACAAAAGTACGGTTCTGTTCATCCAATCGTTGCAATCAAGCCAAAGCCAAAACCAATAACGCCTTTACCTTTTGCATGGGCGTGTTGCGCCATGCTGTCCCATACCCGAATACCGTACCCTCCTATATCCATGCTCTATATACCGGGCGAGACACTGAGTACTGAGTACCCTCAAGAAATGTTTGACAACAGAACGCTATACAGTCATAAACATGCGTGGAAATCCAAAATGCAATAGCCGGGGTATAAAGAGGCAATCAAAGGCTGATACCACCTCCGAGAATGCTACCCCAGTTGCCACCAACCCAGACCCAGTTACCCATAGAGGGTGTAGAGCCTGACCGAGCGGACTCGGCGAGGTTGACTAGGCTAGTGAGAACGCCGTTCACGGTCGAGCCATCGTTGCTCGAGGTCATCGCAGATGTCGAGACGGAGGTTCTGCCCACGGCATTGGTGACATTGTTCAAACTATCAACGGTGTCGATGGCCGGGCCACGGTTGAAAAAGTCCACGAGGATGAATGTGGGCTGGCGACCGTTGTACGCTGACTTGCACTTTGTCGCCGTTGATCCCAAGTTACCCGTACCACCGGACGGGGCGTTCGTCGTCGCGACATAGCTGGCATTCGGGTACTCGATATCGATAACCGAGATGGTAGAGTAGAGGAAATGGTTCATCAAGGGGAGAAAGTTGGACGCGAGCGCGGAGGAAAGATCATTTTCGTAGGTGGAGGGTCGGTTGGGAGTGCAGGTGAAGTTGGAGGCATCGGTCACATCGTAGTTGTTCTCCCAGACAAAATCCCACTCGTCCAGCAAGTAGGGGTAGCTGGAGCTTGCATCGAGGGATGCGACAAAGTTCACGAGCCGGGTGCCGTTGTTGATCATTTCTTGAAGGGTTGGCCAGGAGGATGGTGCGGTGGTGAGGGAGCTGGGCTCGTAGGCGTAGCTAGTGATGTTGGCATCCTCGTAGATGGCGCCGAGTTCGGCGGCCGTTGCCGAGTCAGAGTTCACAAGAAGAATGGTGACGACTATAGAGAATATGGCCCGTTAGTGAGTGTTGCATGCTTTCGCACCGAGTACCGTTGCGCACCTTCGTTGGGGTTGTCATCGAGCCAGGTCTTAATCTTGCCCAGCCAAGTTTTCAACAATCCTGCGTCAAGCAGATCACAGCTGCTGTGGCACAAGTGCCATGCGGAGTCGCTCTTGTGGACTTGGGCGGTTACTAGTCGCACGCCAGCATCGAGTTGGGTAGTAGTGTCGTAATATCTATAAGAAGAGGTTAGATTGCCGATTTTTAATCTCCGATTGCATTGACATACTGATCGCCGGCAATAGATTCATCGGTGCTAGAGTCGCGGACGAAGGGACTATCGTGGGCACCCAGGTGTGTGATCTCGCCGTAACTCTTATCGCAGAGATCGGGAGAGTTGTTGCAGGCGGTGGTGCGGACATTCAACGGATTGCCAAGTACCAGCGGCAGTAATGCTAGGATATTAAATGATCGCATATTGTGTAGTTCTATCAAAGATAATGGAATGAGCAGAAGAGTGTCAAGAGTGTCAATAATAAATAATGAACCTGGGGATATTCATGGAGAATGTTTATGTGACGCCGATCCATACTAAGCGGGTCCAGGCCGCGTTGCCGTCTCAACTATTCTTAGATCTTCACAGCCACATCCATTTATTGGCCGCTTTATACTCAGCCCCTAGTCTTGGCTGGAAATTCCACTTTGCCTAGACTCGTCCACGATTGCTGGGCATTAGGCGGGCGAAGCGCTGACGACAAAGGTGACACGGCCTTTAAAGTATAGACGCGACCATGAATGGTCTCCAGTGATCGCTTGCCTCCTTGCACTTTATGCATGGGGTCAATTTTTGATTATGTACAATTGTTGATACATCCTAATTAAATGCTGCATCCGCTTCACCGAGGTGGTCTTCGTGACAATAAGACACTGCCTGACTTCCTCCGCGACATGTTTGTGCGAGTAGGATTCAGGAGCTTCTCCGGTTGCAAATGTTCCTCACCCTGGAACAGGGAATTACCCCAGGCAAGGTTGATATCTTTAAACACTCGATCTTGACTGTAGGGATTGACCCGCCGCAACATACGGTTAAAGCGCACTGCGGAATGGCAGTAAGCTCCAAATATTATGTTCAACCGTATCTGAGTCGCACGTCGGATTGGGCCCGGCTGAAGAGTAAGACCAGCTTCCTCCAGCTCTCGAAGAAGTATGAGGCCTCGAGTCCAAGGAATAAGCTTGTCACCTGTGGCAGGGTGTACACAATAATTTTTAGCTTCTGTGTCACAAGTCACACGAAACTTGAAGCCCCAGGAAACGATGGCTTGTTGCATCTGCTCGGCAAAAATGAGATCAAGCACCCGACTATCCGATCGGATCAGAGACCTTTGCTGGGGAGGGAAAATTCCCCGGAGTTTCCCACTCTCTTCCGGCCGATGACTGTACTGACTGACAAGCCACAAAGAGCATTCTCGCAGTTCATCCCAATGGTTGCCCATGCCCAGCCGCTTCAGAAGTTCCACCCAGAAATCCGGGCTTACATAGCATCCGGTGGGAACAACACGCTGGAGAACCCTGAATACAAACATCAATGCGTCATGGGTAATCGGGGCAGGTGAGCATTCTCCCACGTGCGGTCTATGGTGCCCCCGGCGACGTGGTAGGAGCTTTTCAGCCATGAAGTCCACGCTATCTTCGCTCAAGGTCTTGCCAAGCAAGGTAAGCTCATCCACCACTTTGGAAGCTGCAGTAAGCTCCCCGGTGGCCATGTGTTTGCGGAAATGAATATCTAGTAAGCCTGGAGAATCCGAAAAATGCTCTCCCAGGATAGCTAGTGATACATTGTACTGGCGCCAATCGCGAGCCATGTAGTATGATACCAAGAGTGATTCTTGCAGCTTTACATTCTCCAAAACATCAGGGTGTTGGTCACTTTGAAGCAAGTCAGAAAGCAGGAACTCGCGATTCTGGGCTGCGAGTTTCGGCACCAGCCTTGCAAAGACACTGTCGGCGGCGGTAATACCAGACTGGCGGAGCAATTTGAGGTTTTCTAGGATTTCCTGACTATCATGAGCTCGCACGGCCATCTCCCGTAAAGTTCTAGGGCCAATTTTGGATATTCCGAGCATCCTCAGGCCCCCTATAACCATGTCGAAATTGAGAGCACGAGTAGCAAACAGTCTAGCGGCGATGTTGTCTTTGTATTGATGTTTCCCAGAGCGGCTGGACTTTGTATATCCCTGATCTCCTTCATCGGCCTCTTTTGCTGGTGGTTTTTGTGGCAGGTCTTGTTCGGGCGAGAATGACGGAAATCTATTCTGGGCATAGTCTTGAAGGCTGTCATATTCTTGCCAAGATGCATACTTCCTCGTGTATTCCAATAAGGGCTGTAGTTCCTGCAATGATCGAGGGTGGTCTTGTCGAGCAACCAGCCAGCCATGCATTGCTAAGGCGTCTTCCCCCCAGCCTTGCTCCAGGAGTTTCAAAATGACCGGGCCGTAGATGTGATGGTCAATTCCACGACATAGAGCCTTCAGGATCTTGAGCCGCATGTATGATGGCTTGGAACGTAGCCGAGGACGGGGATTGGCAAATAAGAGCAAATCATTGACGGGAGGTAGAGATGGTGGTGAAATGGCATATGGAATAATCCGTACGAGATCACTAGGGTTCGCAAGGTGTGAATCCTGGAGCTTTCGATGCCATTCGATTGCCTGTTTACTCATACCTCGGTCCAGAAGACCACCAACAGCCTGCTCATAAAGCCGCGGCCAGCAATAGCCATCACTGCCACCAAGGATTATTGCGTAATCTAGGACATCCTTCAGGAATATCTCCCGTGTCAGTCCTAGGTCCACGAAACTTTGCCAGAAGAAATCTGCCTGATTCCCCGTAAGCGGCAATTTCACTCCACCTGCACGGTTCGTCAATCCTTCCCAAATCACTTGAGTACCCTGGTCTCCGTGGTGGCGCTGGCGGTATCGAAGAAGTTCTTCCCAAAGCTCAAAATTGTTCCTGTATTCCGGGAGGTCCACCAATCGTGTTCCTAGGTCATTGGTGTGGCCAATATCCGATTCAAATTCCAATTTGTCTGGATTGAGTCGTAGTGATTTGACGAAGCATTCCGAATCCTGGCCTGGAGTGGAGTCGTTTTCGCAAAAGGAAGGTTCTTCGGATCGAGGATTGGGTTCAATATCGTGGACAGAGAAACTGAGCGACTTTTTCTTCAATTTGGACGGCCAGGGAGCCTTCGTTTTCTTGTAAGAGACGCTAGAGTCATTGCCGTCGACTACTGAGGATTGATTGGCACATTGTGATTGACATCGGAGGCGCGCGTATCGGGACTCCAACTGCTCGATTCCGATTGAAGATGCGGCGAGGCTGTCGATTATCGAGAGCGCGGAGGGCCTCTTCAACAATCGAGTCAAGGCCGGTCGCATGGGTACAGGGAATGAGATGGCATCCAATGCTGGATCATGCTGGAATCACACCCAAAGAAAAGATAGAACAAGCAACAAGACAGCATCCGCGCGGAGGAACTAATGACGCTTTCCCCTTTCGAGAGATTGACCTTAGTAAGCACACGAGTTTGATTGGCAAAAAGCAGGCGGAGGAAAGAGGGAAATCATGTGACCTGCGAAGCTCGATCCTAGACATCGTGAACATCACCCCATTCCCACCCTCCCATTGTCTAACCCCTCTCTCCCTTCCAACCGCCAAAATGTTCCGCACTGTGCCTCGCATGGCTGGGTATGTCTGCATCGATTCCTGCTCCTGCTACCCTCAATCCCTCACAATCCCACCCTGGACCGCGTGTCCGTGTGCGCCCGAATTTCATTCCGCAGCTCCTCGGGACGCAATGGCCTGTCGCCAAGGATATCAATCTCAGAACAGGCAATGGACTCAGGTTTGATAACAATGACTAACGTGTGCTTTCCAACTATAGGTTCGTGTTCCGCGAGAACCGTGTCCCCTACTACCAGCGTCTGTTCCAGAACCACGACGGCAAGCGTCAATGGTGGAAGGTTAGTTCGGTCCGCATAGGCCATTGTGCATTGACAACAATCTGACTCGGTCTTTTTCCACAGACTTCCCGTTCCGGCTGGGTCATGTACCCCTACCTGATCTCCGTCTACGGTCTCGGTGCTGGTAAGTTGACCTCTTGTTGAACTGGAAGCAAATCTATGTGCTGTAGATTGACATTATAATAGCTACCGTCTACGCCTCGTGCCGTATGGTTCTCGTGAGTTCCTCTTTATCTATTCCCTCTACGCCTCGGACTATGAACCATGTCTTAGCGCTTCATCTCAGTGAATCCCCGCTAACCTTTTTGACAGGGCCACAAGACTTGGATCTAAATCAAGTCAACGATAATAGGTGATGCCATCTGCAATTGGCAGGATCGTTGAAGATGCAGTGTTTCAAGGAGAACTCGATTTGGTGTATTTCTATTCCGGTGATGGTTAGATTGGTTTGCAGGCACACTGGTTTGGGGCTGTATATACCACCAATTCAAGTGCCAATTAAGTTACTTTTGCTTTTCTCAATATTGAAGATCACAGCTGTTTCAGTGCCCCAAGGTAGCCAAAATTTTGCATGCTTATTACCAACACCATGCCATTGGCCGAATATCGCTTCAAGGGATCAGTCCATTTTCGTCACCAATAGTCTCTTTTATACCCACCGGATGCATCTTAGTAAAACATCACGATCACTATCCCTAATTCCCCAATAGTCCAATGCACGGAAAGCTATAGCTCCTGTTTCCTTCTCTACTCCGTGTTCCGCTCCATCTCCGGTCCGGATCCAGTATTGATTAGTCATCTGATTAAGGGTGTTTCATGTCTGCCAAGCTCCAACCGGTGTAGGATTTACCTACAATGCGTTCTAGAGTCCATGAAATAGCGAAGGTTCTAGGTGATCTACATTTAGATCAACTTGCTCTCTAAAATCTCATTTCTGAGTCGATTATGCACACCCTTGGCGGGACATTCATGACAAACAAAAACATACCACAGCGAAACATTGTGCATCCGTGGATTTTGAAGACCATGAGCTTTGAGTCGTATACCACCATTTTTTGATCAGATGGATTCGTCATATTCAGAACGCGCTGCCAAGCGGGTTCGACAAGCCTGTGAGCCCTGCAGGTAAGTCCATGGCACCCATCATTCCAGATATTATGCTCACGTGTTGCTTAGGAGGAAAAAAGCGAAATGCCCTGGAGAGCAGCCGGTTTGCTCATTGTGTGCTAGATTACGGCAACAGTGCGTATACGCGGAATTAAGACGCCGTCATGCGCCACCGGAGGATCATTCGAGGTCAAGTGCTCCGCCCTCGTCCTCCTCTCAAACACTTGTAAGTGCTGGGGTTCGGGAGATATAGTTTTTCGCGCTAACATTTGGCCTAGGAGGATAGGTTGCGTAGCTTAGAAGGCAAGCTGGGGGCGGTTCTTGAACATCTGGGGTATGGATCCTGAATGCCCCCAGAAACGTTCCATGCTGATATATCGTGTCACCAGGACTAGAGCTGAGCCTCCAGGATCAAATGAAGTGCCTACAACAACACCATCAGGGATTAGCTCATCCACCATTCTCCCGCCATGGGAAGAGGTCATTCCAATTGCAGAGCTTTACCTGCTGTATTGCGAATCTCAGCCCTTGCCTTTGTTCCATAGAAGCAGCTTCATTGCTAATCTCAAGAGGCGCGATGTTGAGATTGTATATGCAGTACTGGCTCTGAGTCTCCGTTTTTCAGATTCGTACCGTAACTATCCTGACTTGACGGGATTGGTGAACGGCTATGCTGAAGTGGCGCGCGGTCTGGTTATGAAGCGAGTCTCGGAGGGGCCAGTCGAAATTTCAACTCTACAGTGCCTGTGTCTTTTGAGTTTGGTTGATTTCACAAGTGGGTATACTATCATATACTTTGCTTTGTTGGTCGCTAATATGTTTTAGATGGCAATACGCACCGCTCCAGCATCCACAGCAGTCTGGCAATGAACCTTGCACGGTGCGCCAACCTTGGAGTCGAGTCCCGTGCATTAACAAATAACGTCATTCGCGAAGAACGAAGGCGATGTTTTTGGAGTATATGTCTCCTGAAACGACTTCATGGTGACGATTTCTCAATTCTAGACCTTCCAGATATAGGAGGTCCGCCATTTCCCCAGAGCCCGACTCGGCCATCCGCTATCTCTCCAGCTCCACCAACCCCAGGGGCCCGACGAAGCGAGCTACAGGACCAAGGAATAGTTGCATATGTCATCATGCTGAGTGAAGCATTTGGGAGGACTGCGCGATATGTACGGCATCGAGGACGACCGGGGAATGTACCGCCATGGTCTCCGGACTCGGAGTATTCCAAGATCATTGCGCTGCAAATGGAAATGGAGACCTGCATGCCACTTATACACCGCTTCAAACCCGCAAACCTCAGCGATAGGTCTTTAGAGGAACTGCAGGCTCATAGAGAGTACTGGGGCCCATGGTTTTTAAACCAATTCATGTACCATACCATTCTCTGCCTCCTCAACCATCCCCTCCTCTTGTCTCTGAGTTTGCGTACGTTTCGGAATACCATCCCCGAAATATTTTTACAACATACTTCGGATCTGATCTCCTCGCATACAACTTGGATCATCCATTTCATCAACTATTTTGAGGAAAGATCCTTCCTGGTATCAGATCCCTTGCTGGGATACAGCGCTGCTGTTGTGGCCACCATCGAGCTTCAATTAAGCTTCACAGAGAACCCAGCCATTAGGGAGCAGAAGCGAGACAGATTCACAAAATGCGTCAATTTTGTACAACAAATCGGCGAGAGATGGCCCCATATGGCTCGCTTAGTACGTAAACGTGACAAGTTTCCGAAATTGATACTCTGCTAAACATCATCTTCTCTATATCTAGGCAGAAAGACTACAACACCTGGAGAACGCTGTTTCAGCCACCTACCAATGCGACCTAGGTATTCAAAACCAAAGTCTCCTGATCGATCTCTCCCGCTTCTGGGAAATTCTTGAGTATTCATCCAACAGCGACGTCGATTCCGCTAGGCGCCTTTTCGGAGATTCGTTGTATAACGGACCTCCATCCGTGGCAACAGAAGTTTCACAGACTTCGCCTTTACCAGCACCGACTCGTTTGAATGAACAGGAAGAGTCCTCTTCGACTCTCCAATCTCCAAACTTCAATACCAATACCGTCTTTCCCAATGGCCCAGATTATCCTACAAATACACTGGTGGCGCCGCAACAACTGGCTTTGTCGAACGATGACTTTTCTATCCTTGCTACGAACTTCTTTTCTCAGGGACAAGAGTTCCTTCGAGGTGGTGATAGCTGGGAAAATATTGGGAACTTTTGATTGCCTCTAAATGATAGATATTTCATTTCTTTGATAATGATCAATAAGATCGTAATAAAACTAAAATAGTTGCCACGTTTGATACGTAGACATCTTTTTTCTGATATGAGATCACATAAATTCATACATATGAGCAGGCTATGCACTCAAAGCCCCACGAAATGTTTCCACGAAAGTGTATACCTCAGAGAAGGTGTTGTAAAGAGGCACAGGCGCCACACGAACAACATCCGGCTCACGCTTATCGCAAATAATGCCCGCATCTTGCAGCTTTTCAGCAACCTTATGCAGAAGTCCAGGCTTAAGCAAGAGACTTAGCTGTGCACCACGAGAATGGGGATCTGAGGGTGTGATGATCTTAAACTGACGAGTCTCATCGGTAGTATCCTTCAAAAGAAGGAACTCCAGGTATGCAGTCAGCTTCAGCGATTTCTGACGCAAGTCAGACATTGAAGTTTGATCGAAGACAGACAATGCAGCGCAGAGAGTTGTCAAATCGATAACTGAAGGGTTGGAGATGACAAAGCCGTTAGCTCCAGGAATGGGCTTGAATTCTAAACATCAATATTAGCAGATGTTTGAGGAACATATCCTCCGTAACAACTTACTGTTATCCATCTTAAATCGGACAGACCGGTCACCACCGTACCAGCCAGTCAATCTGTGGCGAAACTTAGGCGCATCCTCGCCCTCGCTGTAATCCACCTGGCCATGGCGCTCGTGCACGAAGAGACCACCCATCGCTCCGGGTCCGGCATTGCCATACTTGTATGTGCACCAAGCAGCGAAATCGACGTTCCAGTCGTGCAGCTTGATCTCAACATTACCATATGCGTGCGCCAGATCCCAACCCACAATCAGACCGCGAGATTGGGCGTACGAAGTAATGCGGGGAATGTCAAACAATTGCCCAGTGTAGTACTGGATACCGGGCAGCAGAAGAACGGCAGCATCTTCGGCGTGCTTATCAATGTATGAGAGAATCTTTTCAGTCGGGATCTCATATTGGCCCTCATCAGGACCGATCAGGACCATGTTTTCCTTGGCATCGAGACCGTGCCAGGCGATATGAGATTCAATCGCATACTGGTTAAGATTAGTTCGGGGTCTTTTACGAAGCATGGCAGTCATTTGATACTCACATGGTCGCTGGGGAATGCCTTCCAGTCCATAAGAATCTTCTGTCGCTTCTCTGTTGGCTTGTAGAAACTTGCGAGGAGGAGGTGCAGGTTCATAGTGAGAGTACCCATAGCGGCGACCTCCTCAGGGGCGGCGCCGACAACCTTGCACATGGAAGCCGAAGCTTGCTCCGAAAGCAGTTGCCATTGCTTCAAAGGCGAGTCCTCGAGACTGGTGAAGTGCCCGCAGACACCAATAGACGACCATGTGTCGAGCTGGGCTTCCATGTACTTGGCAACGGCCTTAGGCTGGATTCCCAGCGAATTACCACAGAAGTAAATGCTTGGCTCTTTGGAAAGGCCTGTAGTACCATGATCAGTCCTCTCACCCCAATGTTTAGTTTAATAATTCAGGACTTACCTGGTTTCGCCAGCTTCTTGGAAGATAGATTGGCCTTGGAAGGGATGATAAACAAATCTCGCAGCTCTCGGAGAGTATCTGCAGCATCCAGGGAAGCTGCATATTCTTTACACGCGGCTTCGGCGGGGAAGACATGCTTCGGCGCCTTGACTCCATTTGGGGTGTTTCCTCCGCCCATATTGATAGATGGTAGGGCAGTAGGGCTGTGAGATGAGGTAATGACTGGGGGGTGTTGCACAGGAACAACTGGATCGGACAGAGGATCTGAATGATTCAGGCTGAGACCGAGCTCAGATCAATAACCCAGCTGCGTTTTATAAATGCAGTGATGAGGGGGATGCAGTTGCATCCGGGTGTTAGCTCCGCTTCCG
This sequence comes from Penicillium longicatenatum, assembly GCF_028827895.1. Taxonomy (NCBI): domain Eukaryota; kingdom Fungi; phylum Ascomycota; class Eurotiomycetes; order Eurotiales; family Aspergillaceae; genus Penicillium; species Penicillium longicatenatum. Next base: position 882,017 of record NW_026643121.1, on the reverse strand, counting down.
CCTCCAGATCCGTCCCCACAGTTTTGAGCTGATTCTATCGCGTTATGTCTCTGCTGATATACATTGATCAAGTTTTTACAATTCGATATTAATACAAAGATCGAAAGTTGATAGAGTTTAGATTTTCGGACTGGTTCATTTTATCATATCCGGTGTAACGCGCATCGGTGGGGGGTTCGACGCTAAGTCATTGTCATCGGTCCTGTGCGGGCAGGAGATGCAGGTTTGCTTTTTAGCGGAAGGATCACATTTCCTGGGAAAGTCACTTAAAAACCCCGAAACTATTGAACTATACCTATTTCCCGTGATCAATAGATTTGTAAACGATATGCACCGTATCCAAGGCAGCTACATCATACTACGCAACCAAGACGGAACACGGATAGATATGCGGATGAGAGATCCGTGTTTTATAGATAGCAGAAGCAAATCAGTGGCCGACGCCAGCCGCTATGGCCTTTCTACGTATATTACCCTGCCTTATTGACTGTGATCCTATTCTTTAAATGCCAACTAGGTAGACCTGCGATGGGAAGATTTCTCCCGATTCATTTACATAACGACCACGCCCCTCTCATTGTTCCTCTCTACTTTTCATCCTGACCTCGGCATTTTCCATTTGTTTTGTCTTAATTTCATCAATATGCTCCAATCTCCGATCATCAGACTAGAGGACTACGCTGTTTCCGACAGGAATGGCTTCCTCCCCACCAGTCCTCCTCTTGCGAAACTTCCCGCCTACTATGAGCCTTGGGAAGCCCTCGCCGGTCGGTTATCTACTCTTATCAAAGAGGGGAGTATCAGATCATTGATTGATGACCTTCCGATACTCGATGCCTTCTGGCTAAAGACAGAGCCTGAAAAGCGTCGTGCCTACTCAGTATTAGGGTTTCTGACCCATGCTTATATCTGGGGGGGCGAGAAGCCGAAAGATGTATGCCCCCGAGTTACTTTTAGGTTTCTGCCAGCTCTAATCACATGTGATACCTATAGACGATTCCTCCTTGTATCACAAAGCCTTTCCTCGAAGTCTGCCAACATCTCGGACTCCCACCCTGTGCAACATATGCAGGGCTCACTCTGTGGAACTACACGGCGCCAGAGGGGGCAGATATCTCCGATCCTGACAATCTATCGCTCTTGACTTCGTTCACTGATACCGTCGATGAAGAATGGTTCCTACTTATCTCAGTGGCTATTGAAGCCAAGGGTGGCAAGCTGGTCTCCTTAATGCTCGATGCCATTGCAGCAGCCACTGCCAACAATGTGCCACGACTGGCTGCACTGCTGTGCAGATTTACAGATGGTCTGCGAGACTTTGATTGCACACTCCAGCGCATGCATGAGAGATGTGACCCTGATGTGTTCTTCTACCAACTCCGCCCATTCCTGGCTGGTAGCAAGAACATGGCTAGTGCCGGCCTGCCTAAAGGTGTTTTCTATGACGAGGGCAATGGCCAGGGACAATGGCATCAATACAGTGGAGGGAGTAATGGTCAGAGCTCACTGATTCAGACCTTTGATATCTTTCTGGGTGTGAATCACTCGGCGACCGGGGGAATCAGTGGCCCTTCTGGATATCTTCAAGTAAGGCTCTTGGCCCCAGGATCCCTTACCATGGATACCGAGCTAACCTGGGATCGTACCAACTAGGAAATGAGGGACTACATGCCCGGACTTCACAAGCAGTTCCTACAGGCTTTGACATACCATTCCAATATCCGTTCCTTTGTGATGTCCTCGCCGAATGAACAATCCTTGAAAGAGGCATATAATGCCGCATGCTTGACCCTCGCCGAATTCAGAGGCACTCACATGAAGGTTGTCTCCCGATACATCGTCCTAGCAGCCAAACGAGGTGCGCCAACGACACAGTCATCCGAAAATGTTAACCTCGCAACTGCGAGTGCTCAGGTGGACGGATTGAATGACGAGAACCCGTCTGGGTTATATGGAACCGGGGGAACTGCATTGATGCCTTTCCTGAAGCACACAAGAGATACCACCAAGGATGCGACTATCTAGACTTTTTAACTGTATATGTTTTTACGGGGATATTAATATTAGTCGTGACCACTTATAAGTCAGACTGTCCGAAAATAAATGCCATCTGCCCTAAAGTAAGACATTGGATACTCCCCTCTAGCATCTACCGGTACACCTTAACCTTATATTTCACTACTGCCCTTTAAGCATATTTAATATTCTGTGCAATTTTCCGTACTTTAAGTAGTCTCTATGCCTGATACAATACTTTGCTAGACGTCTCACACAAGATCAAATCAAATATGGGTGGGTGCCTCGCCAATCAACCCTGGAAACAGATAGATGTAGCGTATCAATCGATATCTTTGTTTAGCATTGGAATCTGATCAAGGTGATTGAGAAAGTGACATCGTTTTGGAGATCAGTGATACATCGACAAACCGTGATGCGTGTATTGATCATGTCACCCTATTGTGCTTTCCTGCTAAGATAGAAATACGGCTGCGTAGACACGACCAAAAGCTGTCTCGATATGAATTCTGGCTGCTATTGGATTCTCCATGGTACAACAATTATCAAATATATAAATGTAAATTGATGTTGAAATTGAACTTCTGTAAGAATTGGAGTTCAAATACCCTCACGCTGTCCAGTAACTTCAGTCGAACCGGGCACTGGTAAAAATGTAACCATGGCACGATTGTCAGGTTCAAACAGGACTTTCTAGCCTTAGAGCCTTGACATGACGCCGAGTGCTAGTCCCATTGGCCATATTCAACAGTCCCCTTGGTGAAAGTCGGCTGTTCCAAATGGCTCTATTCTTGAAGACCATTCTAAGGGTTGCGTGTTGCGTTGCTGTGGGACCAGCCAAGTTTGCTTCTCAAATGAATAGCATTTGCAGGCATGGCCCCAAGGTGACAGTTGTCATGTGAGATAGATGTTTGTTGTGGTTGATGTGGATATCACAGCGCATATCGGAGTTGCGACGGATTCCCCAGAATTCCAGAGACCAGACACAATAGCCTGGAATTGCAGACTACTGGGAAGGATATAGCTTGCAGGCGATCATCTCTTTTTGGTATTAGCGGGAACCCCCTCGCTCTCCCGTAATTCTGCAAGTGTTTTCTCCCGCTCAACCAAGCGGTCCTTCTCCTCTTTGATCATCGCATCAACTGTCTTCATAGCCTCCGACATCCGATCAAGCTCTTTATTCTCAGTCGCCCGACTGTATGGATTCTTCGGTGCATCATTAATCGGAATCTCCGCCGTCCGTCCCGCACCTTGCTTGGCGTTCTTGCCCTTGGCCCGGGGCGGAGCAGTACCGGCAGGGCCTCCAGTGAGAATTTCGTAGAAAGGCTCAACGGGCTCATTGAAAATGACCTCCTCGTAATTCTGGCTCACAACCACCTCCCGGCGCTCCTTCATTCCCTCTGCATCTGGACCGTAGGGGTGAAGCTTCAGGCTGTGCCAGAGTGTCTGCGGTTTCTCGTTTGACTCGGGGACGAAGTACAATTTGATTTGGATCTCGAATTCACCCCACCCAGTCTCTACGACTTCGAAAGGAGGCGCCTCAATTGTGCGAACATTCTGTGCGTATGTCTCGTGAAGTTTGAATTGGACCTTTTTCAGCCAGTAGGAGATATCTTCATCATTGACGCCCTTTACGAAGATGCGCCATTGATGGGTGTGATCGACGGGTGCATTTGCGGGCTTCTTCTCGGGGTCAAATAGCTGGGCTTCGCTGCCAAATACTAAAATTTTGCGCGTTAGTGCTGATTATATCAGTGGGTTTGTTGTTCAGACATACTGAATGGGCGGAATACTGAGACTCCCTAAGGAAGGGATTAGCTTGCTTTCTTGATTTCGGGAGTTCGTGCCAGGGGCGAGTGTACTCACTCTGACGCGCTTGTTTGCTGGTGTAGATGGCATAATGAGGTGCTGGTCCGGTTGAAGGATGTAGAGAGTGTAGATGAACTGTTTGTGTTCAAGCCTTAAATGAAGCTGGTGAACGGGCGCGACGGAAAAAGGCAGTCACGACACACGTGACCTGGTGACGGCATGCGGGAGCTTTCGCATAGCTTCCAAGATTGAATTCTTGTGAGCTGTTTCTGTGTTACATCTTAACTCATTCTGCATATTTCCACATTCTTGATCTTGACATATATTTTCCAATACACAATGGCTACCAAAAGACTTGTTGTCGCCGGTGGAAGCGGCTTTTTAGGTTTGCGATACATGCAAATGGGCCGACTCACGATGGATGCTGATCTATGGTTCCAGGATCCAGGATATGCAAATCAGCTGCAGCGCGGGGCTGGTCGGTAACCTCGTTAAGGTAAGTTGGAGGTTTCTTTTCCCTCGCGCTCCGTCTATCCTGCTTAATGGAGGCTGATCTCTTCTCTAGCCGATCTGGCGAACCGCGGTGGGACACGGTCACAGATTCCTCGACACGCCCAAGCTGGGCGAGTTCAGTCGAATGGGCCAAAGCCGATCTTCTAAAGCCAGAAAGCTACAAGCCTTTCTTGAGTGGTGCTACTGCGGTTGTTCACTCCATGGGAATTCTTCTAGAGGCCGACTACAAGGGTGTCGTACAAGGAAGAGAACCCATTATTGGAGGTCTTCAGCGGGCATTCAGCTCGTCCAAGCTTGGAAGCCAAGACCCACTAACACGCAAAGAGGGCGAGGCCCTTAAGCCCAAAGAAAAAGATGGCCAATTGACTTATGAACTTATGAACAGAGATTCAGGTGTGTGTTGATCGACTCAGGATATCTAGCGAACGAAACTAGGGCGCCTGAAATCTGACCACATCTTGTGTAACAGCTATCGCATTAGCCCAAGAATCCCTGACCGAACATGTCCCAGCATTTGTATACATCTCCGCGGCGGCCGGTGCACCTATCCTTCCTGCCCGATACATCACCACTAAGAGGGAGGCTGAAGACACAATCGCCTCCACTCTTCCGGAACTGCGGAGTATCTTCATTCGACCCGCTTTCATGTTCGATTCCAGCCGAAAATTCACATTACCGATCGCCCTGGGCGGCTTTCTCGCTTCGGAGGTCAATACTTTCCTGGGAAACAAGCTTGGGTTCCTTGGGTCTATGGCTGAGAAGCCTCTGAAAGTCGATACCGTGGGTGAGGCCGTAGTCGAGGCTTTGGAGGACGAGTCAATAAGAGGGGCAGTAGGAACCAAACAGATTGAGGCTTTGGCCACAAAGGCCTGGCGGAAATCAATGCTGTGAGGCAGCCCCATTCGCATCTGATGTTTGGAATTTCGTGCAGGGACCCATCTTCCGGTTGAAATAAAGCACACGATAGTTTGCGGGTTGACGGCTAGTGTCTTGTTCCAAATTTGACTCAGAAAAGTGCCCAGCACATGTATATTATTTCTATTTTGTTTTCATGGCGCATTAGATCATCGTTCCTCGCTCGAAACTGTCCCGAATCTCGGTCGTGTACTAAAGAGAGTCAGATAAAATTCCCATGTAAAAGAAGATGAAAGGAGCATACCTTGTTGTAGAACCGGGCAAGCTTCTGGTTGAACTGCTTGTTCTTCTCATTGATGTATGTCACATCCGCCTCCTCATCACCACGGCGCTCCTTGCGTTTCTTCAGGCGCACTTCTTCGGCCTTGTGAATATCACCGACAAGTCGGTCTATGGCGGCACGGTCTGGTTTGTTGTCGGTAAAGCCAACGCTGTCCGCAGTGGAATAGAAACTGCCATTCTTGTCGACAGCGATCATTTCCCCATCAGCGGTCTCCACAATTTCGAGGTCGCCATTAGCCGCGGCCTTCTCGATTGCAGCGAGCTTCTCCTTTTCGTATGCTTCAAGGTTCGGGGGAAGTTCTCGCATTTGTCGCTTGTACACCTTGTTAGCGTCCTGAGTGTAATCTTGGAACGCAACATTGTCGCGGTGGCGCTGCTTTTTTTCCATTCGTCGATCCCATTTCTCAGATTCGTCCACGGTCCAATCCCAGGCTCGCTTGCGCTCGAAATCTTCGCCGGTCGCTTCGGTGTCTGCTTTTAGGAGGTTGTGTGAGGCAAAGGCGTGTTTGCGGGCAAGTGACGTGGCCAAATTCGGGTCAGTGGCAAGTCGCTGGGTTTCTGCTGCTGTTTCTTTCAGGTTGCGTTCATTGGCAGATTTCTAGGACGATCGTCAGTAATGTGATCAATGGAGCTTTGTGAATTCAAAGCTTGATTCTGAATCCGGCTTCTTACCGCTCTAGCCTGGAGCGCCTTGAATCTCTGCAGCCTATCGTTTGCCTTGCTAGCCGCGCCATCCTCTTGCTTGTCGGTATTTGGCTCCACTGTGCTAGGTGTGTCGGTGGGATTTACATCTGATGTGTCCTCCGTCTGGTCCGGCTTTTTGGCGTCCTCAGCAGACGAATTCTGGCTTCGTGTCTTCGGCGTGGCGTAAACCTTCGGCATGGCGTAAATACACAATCACTTGGAAGGCTTGTGACAGTTCGTGACAGTTCGTTGGGGGTGTTGAAGAGGGTGGGAAGAGAGGTCCGCGACTGCAGTTTTCGACGAGATGACATCAGCCTCACCGCCTTTCTCTACCGCCCTGGGCTCGACCAAAACTGCCACCCCAGACTTTCCGTGCGGGTCAGTTTCCATCTCCACCCGTGGGTCGTCTGCCCGCATTGTTTCTCTGAACAAATTCGCCCAACATGAGATGCATGACTCCCTGGAGTCCAAAACCTAGATGTTTTCTTTGTGGGCCCCTGGCTGTCCGGTCATTCCCTCGCTATTATTCATCCATTGATACTCTTAGTAGCTCCAAAGCCAATACTGAGTTTATTATCCCATCTACCTCACAACTGCTTCGGTTCAGTATCACCGCCTCGAATGGGGAAGCTCCTAATGATGACCACAGTAAAGCCTTACGCAGACGGGTGACTGGGCTTCTTGATGCGGAGTGGGAATTGGGCAATCCTCCCGCGGCCTTGTGGTTACCCCTCAAAGGTGTCCAATCGATAAACCAGCGGCAAGGTACATTGTTGCTACATTCGGTGGCCGATGTACCGGGTCTGAAAGCCGTTGTCGAATTGATGGTCATTGATCCGGAGGGAGCTGCCCGGTTACAAGTCAACAACTGTTTTGTTCTGGCGAAGGCGCTACAGCGCTGCCAATCTCACAACACATATTCAGAGATTGTTGCAGTATTGAGCGATATTATTGCAAGGCTTGAAAGGCTCAAATTGCCTATTTACTCCCAGCTCTGTGAGCTTGGCATCTACTATGCGGCGTTAGACTTGTCCACTTCGGCCCTGCAGCAGTTTCTCCGCGCATGGCAACGGAAGACTGCGAAGCGATTGACCTATGGGGATCGAATTGTTCAAGCACTAACATCAGCTGTCAATAAAAAGATGTTCGAGGTTCCGAGCTACGACCCTTCAGCCTTACTCGCAGAAATCACAAGAGAAGAGGGCGTTTCTTCCGATCTGCAAACTATCTTATACAAGTCGCTTTGCGAAGATCAGCATGGATTCGCTGCATTTCTCCGCCTTCTGGCTGGAATCGGTAGTGACGAGTCATTATATGAGTTCTGGGCTGCCTTCTTGCAGAAGTTCGATAGCGAGGACCCAGAAGTTTGCCGCTCTGCTTACAGTGTGGTTTTGACCCTGATCAAAGCTGGGCGTTCAGAAACAGCCCTGGATTTTCTGGAAGACATCTCTAAGCAATGCAATGGTACTTTGCCCCATATCGAGACATCACACGATCTACAAGCTCTATCTCAAGACCCTGTTCTCGGAAAGTCACTGGCCAACTTGGTCAATGATGAGTGTTACAAAAAGCTGCTGGAAGCAGGATTCACTAGCATGGAACAGAGGCTGGGCATCAAATGGCAAGAGGCTGGAGGAGAATCAAGCAGCAAGGCACATTTTGGTGTAACCCTGGATTCATTTTGGACCGGCTTCACGGACCAGCCGCTAGTGACGATCGATGGCGATTGTGCGGGATACGACGATATCTCCCGACTTTATCCTGAGCTCCAAGCCCATGGGTGCTCCAAATCACGTCAGGAGCTCGGGCAAGTTCTTGATCTGCTAAATGATTTCGATGGCGATGTATACAATGTAGTCGTGCAGCTCAACCTAAGCGAGGAACAGTGGAAATCCTTCCAATCTGAATTTTCTTCGGCCGAGTTTCGGTGGTGTCCTCAACGGTCACCAATAGAGTTCTCAGACTCCCCACTCCCCACTTTGGCAGATCAGTCTGAGCAATGGACATCGGCTTCACTCGGTTTGATGCGGGCTCGCCCCTATGTGAATGGAGAGCCCCAAGCGGGGGCTAATGGCTTGCATTTGATGCAATTGGGGTACCTGGAAATGCGGCGTGGCCCAAGCGAGCCGTGGCAACCATCCGGATATATTGTGGCGTGGGATCGTCAGTACGGTGAAACCATTGCTCTTTTTGTTGGGAAACATTCGGCAGTCATCGGCCGTGGCCCAGTATCGTCAAATGCTCCATTCGGTGCTGTGATGTATATTCGGCCCTTTGACAAGCCCCATGTATTACCACTGTCTCCTGATCGGCACCCTCGCGAATTCGCTGGTCACTATTACTTGGACATTGACCCCAGTCCAGATTTGGATCCGTGATGTGTTCGGAAATCACTGAACTAGTCCTCAGGCACAGGGAAGATCGTTCGAGAAATCGCATGTGGAGACGATCTCACATGTAATGGGATTGCAATGATTCAGCGGTGTATCTATTTGAGAATTTCCTTTTTTTTTTTTTTTTTTTTTTTTTTTCTAGCACATGAGAATTGTAAAAGACCCGCTTTTGAGAGTGTTCGATGTCTCGGGTTGCTCCGTTTCTCTGCCCCTACAATCTCTGTACTGTACATCTCGAGAAACTAACGAAAGAAAGCCCACTTTCTATTCCCCACAATGCTCCACCAGTGTCACTTGAGTCCAGACCCCAATCAGCGACCGTTCCCTTTCGCTTTGGTCTTGGCCCCAGCAGCTCTGATCGACATATGCTATGAACCTATCTGATTTACCTTCCCTGCACGTTTGACCAATCCATCGCAGCTCGTAAGCAAACAACCGAGAGGTTCCACCATGTGACCCAGAGGCCAGGGCTGAGAAGGGAGGGATCGACGGTAAGGGTTAGCAAGCCACTCATCGGGTGCATTGTTTCAACATTGCAGGGATCGTGTCGGCTTTCCGTCTGTACGTTGAACGTACATTTCTTGAAGCGGTAGCGTGATCTTCACCTCCAGGGCTTTCTTCGAACGGCTGCATCACTGGTCGCAACGTGGCCAATATTCTACATCTGACTTGATTCAGCAACTTTCAGTGGACGACCTCGCCAGGCTCGTCTGTGGCACAGCCAAATTCGTTATCAACGTGCCATACGGGCATTGTGGGGATCACGCGTAGTAGCGCCCCTCTCTCGCCAACGATCCAGAGCCTTGGGATTTTGGCGCTTGTCACGCGAATCTAGTTCACAGTGTGATGGCGAATTGTGACGCCGCTAATTGCCGACGGATACTTGAGCCCCATCAGGATCGTTTCTTATTCGTAGAATTGACAAGAGTCCACATTTGGTGTTGGTTCGTCGAGCACCCCACGCAGGATTTGACCACTCGACCCTCAATAGACCTTGAGGGGCTTGCGCCTTTTTTTAGATCAATACACTATGGTGTGACTGATCGATACGACGTTTGCCTACATTGCCTCGGCGCTTGGGCCCATGAGACCCATCTATCGTGAATCACGCTCCAGGAAAGTGGTCCGCTTTTTCTCCAACACGTTAACGGCTGCCTTTTTTTTACGATCGGATCTCATCATGACGACAAACTATGCCAAGCTGCCATGCGAGGGATAGCCGGAGTCCTCTGCCGTGAAACGCTAATATACCTCCAATTCCTGGAAATACATGAGCTTACCGAACTCTTCCCGGAAAGCTTGCCACTTTCGTCATGGGAGCAATGACCGGGTCAGTTCCCCACTATCACGGCGAGCCTGGCGAGCTTGGCTACGACCCGGTTCTAAGATTCCCACTGTGGGGTGGAGGAAGATCTACTCACTAAAATGTGGTGCCAAGCCCCTGGGTTTACCTAGTTCCAACACGGTCGAAAGTTACGCTGTCCGAAAGAATTAGTCGGTCAGCATGCGATCGGTGTGCCCGCGCCATATCTGCTTGTTTATACGATTATCCTATAAAGCGGAGATCAAAGTTTTTCCAGGGTTTTTATTTGATATGGGATCCCGTCCCCGTTCCATGGGACGCCGCCCCTAACCAGCACAGCTTAATCTAATAGTACTTCGCCGGACAAGGGCTTTGCCATGTTTTTTTTTCCCTATTCTGGGATGGTCTGCTTCTCACTTTTCCGGTTTGTTTGAAATTCCATTTGATCCGGTCCTTGCCGGCCCTGGGCACATTCAGGCGACTATGAGCAAGCCACACCCAGGTTCCCGAGTTCCAGGAAACTTTCCCAGCAACCTCCGTGCATGGCATATTTCCTTGACCCTCATGCTCATCACAAACTCCGGTCCAGCCCCGCTGACCGTCGTTTCACAATGGCAACCAGCTCAGGAACCAAACTCCGCTTAGTAGTTCGTCGACTCATGCCCACGCACGGACTAAATGAAAATTCACACCCACACAGCCCACTCCTGCACCACCCTGTGGCGAAACCAATGCCTGCTCGGCCCGTTCCCCCGGCTCTTCCCTTTTTCATCTCTGCTCAGTGGAGCTCCAACCGTAGTCCCGTAGGGGCGGGCCTTGCCTAAGCACAAAAATAAAAGTTTAAAAAAGGGAGAAAAAGACAAAAGTAAAAAAGAAAGAAAGGGAAAACCCAGATACAGATGACAGGCCACAGCCTGGGTACTTCCTTGTCCCAATCAACTGAACTGATTGGACTAGCTAGGGAAAAGCGGAGCAGAAGGGGGGCATTGGTTTGTAAATCCAGTGCAAGTTGACATGGTTTTTCCTGAAGCTGCAAAATACTGGAAAAATGGAAAATGGAAAATAAAATAAAAAAAAAATTTAAAATGAAAAAAAAAACCAGTATTATTTCGGGATAGATACCATAAAAAGAAAAAGAAAAAAAACAGCTGAATAAAACTCACCCCTCGCAGGTTCTCCATACTCATTCCACTGACAGCGGCCACACCGAGACCGCCCCATAATTGTGACAAGCTGCAGTGGTTTTTATCAGATGTCTTGGGCCGCACAAAGATCCGGGATATGCAACCTGGTCTTGCGTGATTGCCTGCACAACTTCAGTCCTTACATATCAAAGAGAAATCTACATCTGAGACATCGCATTTGTCCCGCGCGGGTGTGGCTGACTGACCGCTTTGTGGATCGTATCCAATGCCTATTTCTATGCTGAAAGTCCACCGTTAGTTCTACTTAAGGTAGCGCAACGGCCGCCCAACGGCGCCTGCGCCTTTCAGTCTTGAATAGATGTCGAGGACCCCGTCGCAGCAATGTGGGCATCCCACCGACAGGCCTCGTGTCGACCCTGCATTTCAACACCCTGGCCTTGTGCCCATGACATATCAGCCCTATCCGCATCATGAGCCTCGTCATTTTCGTCCGCCAGATGTGGGTTATGAACGACCTGTTCTGTCCCCGCCAGAGGCTCCTCGATTACCGCCTCTAGGACGGATGACGAGGACTCCAGATCCGAGATATATGCTTTCTGCGGATAGTAACTACTTGAATCGTTCGCCTTTGCCGCAGACACTGCCCCTGCGAATGCATCATCCGGTCCCTACGGTCGTGCATTCACAAGACTATAATGCGCCATATCCAGAAGGGTCGAATCCTATGATCGACCATGGCCACGAGTATCCTAGTCATCGGTTACGGACGAACGACCAGGAATCCCAGTAAAGTTCCTTTTCTTTTCACTTTTCTTTCGAATCACCGCTATCTGTCAGTCGCCCGTCCTTGTGTGGTGCACAGTCTCTATGAGCAGCTCTACTTTGAAAGTACTGCTGTCCGCGGAAACAGTTTCTCAAAGAACCTTCTTTCTGACTCCTGGATCTCTCTAGATATAGCAGCAGCTCTATAGCTATACCTAGCCCCATACACTCGGAAAGAAGCTCAATATCCTTCGTGGGCAATCAGGTCCCCGCAAGCACCCCCCAAGAGAAAGAGCCTCAGCGAATTCGTACACCACCCTACAGTATGCCCCATGGCTTCGACAAGCTTCTACACCATGAACCCGAATCATCCCCTCCCGCACCACCTCGCCGGACGTCAACCTTACCTCGATACCATCTTCATGTCCGCCAACAGCCTATTGCCGCACGAGCATGCGGCGCCGGTGACCGAGATCGACGTCCCGTTGACCCGCCACCAATCGTACAGATTCTTCTCACAGACTTCGACTCAGAATCCCAAGACGACAAAGACACCCTTCAAGATCCTCGTTTTACAGTCGGCTGTCTACTCTTTCCCTTCTCAGACTCATCCACCTGGACCCAGCTGGATCCAGAAGCAGATCGAGACCAAGAGAAAGAGAAAGAATCCGACGGCGTCGCTCGCGCAGATGACGATTTTTCCACCCCCCTCCTCTCAGGAAAAGCTTTCATGTCCCCTTTTTACGTGGAAGCTGATCCAGATCCTAACTCTGCCCCTACTCATCCCTCCTCCGATGATATCAATCCCCCTCTATCTTCCCACCCTCCTAGTCTGCGCAATGCCTCCAAACTTCATCAACCTGCTACCTTTTTCATTTTTGCCGATCTCTCTATTCGCACGGCGGGCTTATATCGCCTACAGTTTCGGCTTATGAATTGGGGTTCTGTCGAGGATACCGGTCAATCTATGCCTATTCTTGCGGAGGCCTGGTCTGATCCGTTCCGCGTGTATCCTGCAAAGGATTTTCCGGGAATGCGCGATTCGTCTATTCTAGCAGAAGGTTTGAAGGAACTTGGGTTTGTGGAGTTGAAAACTCGTGGAAATGGGAAGGGGAAGGGGAGGAAGAGGTTTTGAGAGCATCTTTCCTGCTCCTTTTTCTCCTCCTTATATATCCGTCTCGGTTGCCTTCTTTCATACTTTCTTCTTTACTACTTTGGCTTGTTTTTTGGGTGTCGGTGTCTGTTCTTCGGGCCGGATGGGGATAAGGGGAATGAAGGGGCGTTTTTCTTTTTTCGTTATGGGTTGTTTTTGGTGCATATCATTCAGTTTATGCGTTTGATATGAGATATGAATGATGAGGCGAGATGACGAATCTCTTTTGTATGACCATTTGTTGGGATTTCAGCTTTCGACTGGAGTTTCTCGGGTTCAATATAGGAGTAGATCATAAAGAATAAGACAGCAGATCACATAGATTTTTCCCCTAATTTTACGTTTAGTTCTAAAGTGGGCAACTTCAAACATCAAAGATCAAAATATACTCCAGGCTGTAGATGGAACTGACTGCCCAATTTAGAATCATAGGCCAATATATTGGAAATAAAAACTGACATCATCTTCCATTCTGACTTAAAAATCACTGGATAAACTATAAACTACAGGCACACCCTATGTCAAGGAAAGATAAAAAAATAACTTTAATATCCACCTCGCTGATTCCCTGCCAGGTTCTGCTGCTCGTTCGCTCGAGTAACCCTAGGATCAAGTTTATTCATAGGATCAGCATTCTGAGCTTGCCCGGATCGTCCAGCACCGGTACCACCAAGGCTACTACCACCAGCAGCAGCATCCCCACCGAAATTTGGCTGAGCATTACCACCCATACCGCCTGTCTGGCCACCTACATTCGTCTGGCAGGGTGCGGCATGGCTAGTGGATGAGTGAGACTTGTTCTCTTGCGTGGAGGTGTTGTAGTCATCTTGGCTGCTCATCTGGTCGGATGTGGGCTGGGAATGAGAACTGTGTTCCTGGGTAGATTTGGAGTAGTTCTCTTCGCTGGATTTGTGGTTGTCGAAGCCTTGCATACCGGGCTGTTGCATGCCCTGCTGGTTACCGGACTGTTGCATGGGCTGCTGCATACTAGACTGCTGTTGTGGCTGTTGCTGTTGCTGCTGCTGTCTGAGAGATGATGTGTTGCTAGGATTGAAGCCTTGGGCCTGAGCAACGTTTGGACGGTCTCCTTCCGTCCTGGCTTGGTTGGCGCGGTTATCTAAGTATTATTTTCAGTCAGCTTTGGTTCTTTGATATAGGGTATGTGTATATGTATGGTTAGCTTACCCATGTCACTATCCACGCGAGGATCCATCTTGTTGGCCATTGCTGAATCATGGGGTCCGGCATTAGTTGCACCCCCTGTTCTGGTCGATGCGTAGGGGTCGGAGCCAGAGCCACCGATGTTTTGGCTGCCCATTCCGGTATTGGTTGGCTCACCTACATTCTGGGGCTCTATGGCTAGTCAATATAGTGTAAAGGGTAAAATGGAAATGGATCGGAACAAACTCACCATTGAATCTAGTGTGACGAGTGGCCCCATCGCCAGAATGGGTCGAGCCAAATGGGTTCGTCTTACCAGAGGGGTTGGTGTTAGTATTCGTAGGAGCATTGGATGAGCCGTAGCTTTCCTGGCCGGGCTCGTTGAAGCGGTCTGCGTCCTTGTCGCGATCGGTCATGGCATCCTTGACTTTGTGCATGAAGTTGGACATGATCAGTGAAGATGTAAAGAATAGGTTAGCTATACTGGTTGTGTACTGTGGTTAGATAATATGGAAGTATATCTCCAATGCTATCGTGTTGCGGATACGATGGTCTTTATATGCCACCCGCCATGTTTTGCCTCACAAAGCTTCTCTTACGACCCCTTGTGACGCAATGTCAAGGCTCATACGAGAGTAAAAATTAAGATTGCATATGAATCAGGACCTATGACGATCTTACTTTCACGTTCATGACGCGTCAAACAGGTTCAAGCCACCGAAGTGGCTAATTTTGCTGGAGACGAGGTTAGCCGTCAATGTCATCGATCTCGTGGCTCGGGTTTCATGACATCAAAACATAGTTTCTGGGGAACTTGGCCAGTGGGAAGGTAGTTATTCTAATGATGCGATGATCTGGGTACACGAGCTTACCCCAGTTTGGTTCCATGGGCAGCGAGAGGAACCATGGTTCTGTATTCAGGTTTTAGAGAACATCAATCTCGGTATGGCCACGTCAGGGCTACTGGCTATTTGAGATGTTTTATGATTTGTGAATCTTGATCGATAAAGAATGGGTGCCTACTGTCTCGGCTAGTATGCTACTGTGGTGTCAGGTCCCGGTTCGGAGATGGACCTGGAAACCGACCCCTAGAATTTAGTTGGCAGATTATCAGTTGGTCTAAGTGACGTGAACTGCTCTAGTCTCCTAGGGTGAATGCAGAGCGCTGGAAATGAACTGCAAAGGCCGGATTCGACAGTTATATGCATGAGTAGAAACCTCCAAAAGAATAGTCACAGTATAAATACACAGTATACACGTTTCCACTGACCAAATAGATCAGTCTCACATTCACACTACCGTACAGGCAACATTTTCTTCGGCACTGATGGCTCATAGTCCTTATTGTACCAATTATTCTTCAGCTCCGCCATTTTCTTCGCATAGATGGGATCATGATCCATGTCCGAAGCCTCCAACAGAAGCCGCCCATCATGCATCATGTCCAATTCCCGCGATAAAAGAGCACACATGAAGGTCCCCTTAGATTCGCCGTGGCCGGTGGCGAGATGATACCACTCGTACGCAAGCAGGTGGTAATCAGCGCGGCTCATGGAACGATTCAATGAGCTTTTCACATTTCTCATGATCGACTGCCAACTGCTAAGCTGGGCGATTTCAGCCTTAGAATCGATCTCGATCGGTTTCCAATTCGCTGCAGGATTGGGATTGGCTTGTGTGGGTTTTTGTTCGCCGCGTGTTGGGTATACGCCTTGATAGGTGAGGTAGTAGAAGTTGGCCAGATATAAACAGGCTTTTCCGAGGCCCGCGGTTGCGGCTTTGGACATGCATTCTTCGTACATCTCCAGGTTGTTCTGGTTCATCATGAGAGACGCGTATTCGACTAGCGCGGTGGGGTCGTTGTACTCCAGTGCTGCGATCCGGATGGCTTCGTCTGATTTGTTGCGGTGTTCCTGGGAGTTGTGCATTTCGCCCAGTGTTGCCTGGATTAGCGCGTATAACCTATACGGTTCATCCAGTAGGCCGCCTAGGATAATATCCTCAAATGGTATGGGTTTCCGTGCCGTTGGGGAGAGAAACGGGAACATTTTTTCCTCTAGAAGCTTAGCAGCGGCCTCGTACTCTCCTCGCATGTACATGATCTTCGCTTGCAATAGGATAGCTGGGGGATACCCCGTCTTCGCAAGATCGAACAGCGCATCAAGCTGGCTGTTGTTCTTTGCCGGTGCATACGTATCGGTGATGGTACTCCGTGCACTAATCACGCACGGAAGAGCAGCGCCAGCCAACCCACACGCCGTAA
The DNA here is from genome assembly GCF_028827895.1 of Penicillium longicatenatum. Taxonomy (NCBI): domain Eukaryota; kingdom Fungi; phylum Ascomycota; class Eurotiomycetes; order Eurotiales; family Aspergillaceae; genus Penicillium; species Penicillium longicatenatum. The sequence continues at coordinate 865,618 of NW_026643121.1, read as the reverse complement.
TATGCCAACCGCGGAGGAATTGGTGATCAGCGCTGACCATCCACCCAATACGAAAAACAGCATCGACATCTGCATTTCGTTAGTAAAGAACTCCCCTTCTTATTTCCCGAGACTCCATCGAAATCGATGTCTTTCCGTAACCAAGACTCACCGGTTGAGATTTTCCGTATAACATGCCTATCCGGCTCCATCGCATACGCCGCTTTGATCAATTGCGTACCCACATCTCTGTATGTACTCTCACTAATCGCACTGGGAATCAAACCATCCCTAATGGCAGCTGCATATGCCCATCTTGACTCCTTTTCATGCTTTTGTAGCATCCATTCGACAGGCCCGACAAGTCCCTCCTTGACATCGCTCAAACATCCAAAGAACATGCCTCCATGATTAACATCTTTCTCCGTCCGCCGTCCTGCACTCCAGTTAACACGAAAAGATTCGTGTTGTCTCTTCTTGTCTCTGGCTCGGTTCGCGGCGGGTGCGGGGCGTGGCTTCGCTTGCTTCGATGAGGTACTGTGGAATGGTCGCGCGCTGTGTACTGCAAGGTCTCCAGCTTGGAGTAGGTTTGCGAACGGTGTGAGGCCGTTTGTACGGCCCTGGATAATTGTCGTGTGGCTGGATGCGAGGGCTTTCCGTAGGTAAAGCCATTTTCCGAGGGCTGCCTGTGTTCTTGCCATGGTAGCTAGTGGGAACAGGGAGGAGCGTAGGAGGTTGGTGGGTTGAGGTTGAAAATCCGCGGAGGTCGGGATTGATCCGCAATTGACAGGATTTCGGCGTTTGGCAACATCACGAGATCAACGTTTCTACTAAGGTATGTACTGAAGTATATTTGTCTAGGTCTCAAGATTCAAGGAAAGGAATTGCTGAAATGCTCAATGCAGTCAATTAAACAAAAAGGAGCCCTTTGTACGCGACGGGTCCGTAACAATGCGTATAATATACATTTGCCCTCAACCAGGGCCAACGCTCCAGGATATCCTCGAAGCCCTAAATCCTCGTACATACCCAAGTCTTATAAAAAACAAGGAGAGAGCAAAGTGTCAAACAAAAACAGCTCTATCCAATCCCATCTCCGATCGGAACCACCAGTCCCTGATTCACTTGTGCTTTTTTTTTTACTCCATGACAACCTTGGCACCAAGGGCCTTGAGGGTCTCAATGATCTTCTCGGCCTCCTCCTTGGGCACAGACTCCTTCATGACCTTCGGCACGGACTCGACGAACTTCTTGCTGTCCACCAGTGACAGACCGAGCATGTTTTTAACCTCCTTGATGACCTTGGGCTTGGAAGCAGCCTCGAACGATTCAAGCTTCAGGTTGAAGAGGGTCTTCTCGGCGGCAGCGGGAGCGGCCTCCTCCTCCTCAACGGCAGCAGCAGCTCCGGGGGCACCGGCGCCGGGGGCCATAGCGAAGCCGCCGACGGGGAGGTCGGGGATATTCAGGCGGGTCTGATGAATCGATATTAGCTTCTAGTCTTTCTCTTCCGGCCATCACATGCAGGAATATCGCAATTATATTCCCATTGACGCAATTAAAGACAGCATTGCGCTCAATCAATCAGGGAAACCGGTGACCAACCTTCAAGCTCGAAACGAGATCGGCGGTCTCCAAAAGGGTCAATGTGCTGATCTGATCAACAATCTGGGCAATCTTGGGGTTGACAGGGGCAGCGGCGGCCTCGGTAGACTCCCATCGTCGGCTGGCGGGTGTGCGGGTTGTGGGCAGGTATGTAGACGCGATGCGCAGAGAGGACGGGCGGACGGAGCCGGAGAGCTGGCGGTAGGCGCGGACTGAGAGAGACATGGCGGAGATCAGATGGGGAACGAGGAGAAAATCAAGGAAATTTTCAATTGAGGAGACGCTCCGTGGTAGAGGAATGGGGGAGATAACTAGCTTCGCCGCGTTTCAGGACGAAAAGTGAGTGATGGGTTTCGGGGAAAATCTGGGTGTCACGTGGCATGTATTATGTCAGCTTTGCGATAGGCCAACAACCTTGGGCCGATTTGTATACATTATTCCTTTTTAGTGCAATTGCTGTCTAATTTACTTCGGAATCTATACCATAATGTATGGATGTATTATCATACTCGGCTATACACACCAGGCGACTTTTTTTTCGTGATATCGTACGGAAATCTATCAGCGTCCCAACGGTCTCGAAGCCAACAGAAATGAAAGAACCTCAAGTAAAATGCACGTAAACCACGTTATCAAACGTTACATTTAATCCTCATCCCAGTTGGGGTTGGGGCCAGGCGGCTTAGGTCCACCGGCCTGGCGAGCCACGATGATCTGATCGACACTCAGCACAGTCCGAGCAGCCTCACTGGCCAGACGGATAGCCCAGCTCTTTGAGGCCAACAGGTCAAGGATACCCTCGTCCACTGCATCGAGAGTACCGTTGGAATCACCACCAATCTCGAGGTCCACACCAGTAGTCCAGTAGGGGTCTTCCTCCTCGGATGAGCTGCCCTCCTCTTCCTCTGTGGCGGGAGTGGTGCGGTGGTGTGCGGTGTACAGGCGGGAGAGAACCTCGGTGGCATCCAGACCGGCCGACTCGGCAAGAGTGCGAGGGATGACCTCGAAGGCCTCTGCGTATTTGCGGATAGCGTGCTGGGGCAGACCAGGGGTCTTGTCAGCAAAGTTAGAGATCCGCTCAACGAGCTGAATCTCAGTGGCACCAGCACCGGGAACCAGACGCGGGTCCTTAGTGATGGCCTTGACAACGTTCACACCATCATCAATGGCGCGCTCGACGTCCTCGAGGTGGTTCTGGGTAGCGCCACGGAGCACAATGGTGGAAGTGCGAGTAACGGCGTTGGCATCCTCTTGACGGAAGACAGTGACGCGGTCACCGCCAATCTCAATAGTCTCGATGACATCGACTTGACCCATCTCATCGGGCATGGGGGCACCCAGGCGAGCCAAGGGGGTGGCGCCAACCACACGGCACAGGCGGCGGAGCTCGAACTTGGACAGAATCTTGATGACCAAGATGTTGAAACGATTAAGGTAGTGAAGAGCCAGCTCGCCGACGGTGGAACCAGCAACAACGACACGCAGACCAGAGTCATACAACTCCTTAATAGCAGATTCCAGACGCTCCTCTTCGCCCTTGGTGTAGTCCATCATCTCCTGAGCGTTCTTCAGCAGAACCGTACCCTTGGTCTCGGTTTGGGAGACATCAATGGGGCAGCTGAACACGCCGACCTTGGCCCTCTTGGCCGACTTGACAACTCCATCCGGCTCACGTCCAAACACCATACCCTTAACAACCTTAGATTGCTCCAAGCTACCACCCATAATCTTAACGACCCGAACGTTGTCGACGTTGAAGTTAGCGGGGTTCTTGGGCAGGACCGCGAGGACCGCCTCCGCTACCAAACCAGCCAGGATATCCTCAGTGCCAGACTGCTTGCTAGCCACGACGGTGCGAAGGGCCTTGCTGAGCTCCGCTGCTGAGCGCATGTCCTGCAGACGGTCGACCTCGAGATCTATTCACATTTAAAAAACCAGTCAGTAATCGTACATCTATGTACCCCTGCAAGAACACCGAAATTCAATAACATACCCTCTAAGACCTTCAGAGCATAGTTCTGTGCCTTTTCGTAACCCGAAACAATATCGCTGGTCTTCAATCCCAACCGAATGAGCTCCTCTGCCTTCTTGAGCAACTCGCCGGCCAGAACAATAACCAAGTTGGTACCATCACCCATCTCCGAATCCTGCTGCTGGCTGGCCATAACAAGCAGCTTAGCAGCGGGGTGGACAACATCAAGCTCGCGCAGAATAGTAGCGGCGTCGGAGGTGAGGATCATCTTCTGCAGGTGGTTGATGACGATCTTGTTGCGGCCATAAGGGCCCAGGGAGGTCTGCACGGTCTGCGAGATGGCCTGGCAGGCCTCGATGTTACGAATGACAGCTCCATCTTCGGCGTCGTGGCTGCATTGACAGTGCAGTTAGTACATTGTGGTGCTGGTACCATGCTTTGCGGGCGGGACAGATAAGGAGGTGTGGTGGTGCGGCGGTGGGATGAAGTTGAGAATGGTGTTTTTCTCTGCTTACCTCTGGTATCCGGCCTTGAAAAGACCCGCTTGGGAGGGCCCAGGAATTGATAGCGACATTATGAGAGGTCGCGTCCGTGAAAGATGCGACTGAGGGGGATATGACGGGGGGGATGTCGATGCTGGGTCGAGTTGTGCCGGGGATTTTTTGGGAGCTCGGGGACGGTGGGTTTGCTCCGTTTGCACGAGGGGGGATTCACCAGTTGACTTTGTAGTTTACAATTGCATCATAGTAATTTTTAGGATATCTTTATTGGGGATATTTCATAATCTAATATTACAATAATAAAGCTTCGTTCCCTGTCCTTTTCGGTTTATTCATAGACCCATTCACCATCGAAACGAACTGGTTTGCGAACGCAGCGCACTTTGAAACTGGGGCACTAATGGAAACTGCAGTCAGTAATTGGACCAAAATGATTTGACGAAGACAGTCTTACTATAACTTCCAAGGGAGCTGCAGCCATTTTCAGCATATATATGCTCCGCTTTTTCAAGCCTGCAACTGGTTAGCCAAGAAGCAAAACATCAAGGAGACGAGTGCTTCATCTTACCAACCACGAATGGCTTCTTCACGATTATAGCTCTACAAATGGTGTTAGAATAAATGAATTCCAAACACCTAACTTATTACACTGGGTAGGAGAACTTACTGAAGGGTGGGTAGACAAAAATTCTGGTGGCGCCTCCCTCTCTAGTTTCTGCATCCGCTGCCATCTAGAACAATGTTAGTCGAGATATCCTATGAGACTAGTAGTATGGAAAGACTTACAGCTTGACAGCGGCTTCAGGATTGAAGCAAGCCTTGGACATCATCACTGATGGTCATAGTCAGCACATAGTAGGCAGTTTGTTCACCGCTATACATACATAATCCAATGTGATCCGCTTCAGCCTGAATTGACCCCAGTTAGTTAAATAAATCATATTTCCATTCAAAGCTTCGACTAACCTCTTGTGTCCGTGAGTTTGGCAGACTATACATGTAATTCATGACAAGCGAGCTCGCCTGTCCGGAGAAATCGAGTAAGAGCGCAACAAACAGAGCAACTCCCGTAGTGATGAAGCTGTTACTTGCACGCTCTGCCGGGTGATGCGCCACAACATGCGCAATCTCATGTCCTAAAACAGCCGCAAGGCCGTCATCATCTTCGCAAATGGGCAAGATACCAGTGGCAACGAATACTTTTCCTCTAGATAAAAATAATTCCCGAGTCAGCAAGCAATTGTTTCTCAGGCTCGAGCTAGGCCGGTCAGCCTTTGCAGGGAGTCTACTTACCCCGGAAGCACAAATGCGTTCGTCATGTGAGGGTCCGCGATAACGTGGACCTTCCAATCAGCACTTTCAATGGGTGCAAGGGGAATTAAACGCTGTAAGACTCGATCCACACGTTGCGTTACAGGGTGATTATCAGGAAGAATTTTGCCGCGCTCTTCGTTGAGAACCTGGCGGTAGGTCTGTTCGCCCATCTCCAGTTCCATTTGCGCAGAGACCATGTTAAAGCGGCGACGACCGGTCACCTTCAAGAATGTTAGATCCACCTTCTGGTGCGCCATATGAGCTGTGACTTACCTCCACTACATCCGTGTTGTATAGGTACACGCCTGATAACCCCAGTCCAATCATAACGTAGTGTTGGGGTTTCAGATATCGAACCACATTGTATATTAGTGGTTGGCGCCGGCCTCCTCCTGCGAAGCGATTATAGGTGTTGCGTGGGTAGCTGAATCGTGGGCCCGAGGAAAATACTCGGCAAGAGGGCTTTTGGAGCGATCGGTATGTAAATGCTGTTTGAGCTGTGCGCGACAACTGGGGTCCTGACAAATGAGAAGCGCGGAGTAGTGGTGGTTGCGCCCACGCCATGAGGAGCGGGCGAGCACTATGGGTAGTGCGCAACATTAATCTGTTCAACATGACTTCAGCGAGGAATAACCATGGTTTGCTTGAGTTGGATGTAGAAGAGTTCGATTTGAAGTGACTTCGAAAGTTGGAGGTGCTCAGACGCGGAAGCGGAGCCATCGGCGATAAGCCACGCTTCCGGCGTTTAGCCATGGAAGGATCTAGTGGCCGCAGCACTGTCCAGGAATCTTCCTATATGCCTTCCCTGCATGCTCGGTACTTTATATAGAAACTACAATGAAAGTTCTTCCAGGGCTTACAATACAAGAAGTTTAGTCATTAATCACAATAGGAATCAATTATGCAAGGGCTATATCAGTCCAGGAGATCGTCACGAAATTTCAAACAATAATCAGAACAAATGTTAAAAGAACCTATCCCATCCTCACACCATAACCAAGACCGTTAAGAGCATTGTAAAAAGATGTATATCCAAAGCGGCACCAATCCACAGGAAAAGCGCAAACACACCAAAACGAAAGCCCCTGGTATCATGCTGCACAGTCATGGCGGGAACAAAAGTGGTATCATATGGCAAAAGGGAAAAATAAGAGGGAAATATTCAAGTCATGAGCCGACTCCCCGAGGAACGCACGTATCAACCCAAGATAGAAAAAAAGACAAACAGGGGGGTAGTATCAACAGTATGAAAAAGATGAGGAAATTAATTATGAAAGAATGAAACCTTTTACTCTTCGGTCAATGCATCGTCGCCCATCTCACGCCAGTCTTTTGATCGGTCTGTCAACCGACGGACGCCAGCAATCCGTTGTGCCCAGTGAGCTTCGGACGGCGTGCGGTAAGTGTAGGCGCGCTGTGATGATATGACGCCGATACTCTGCAGCACCGCCTTGCGAGAATCGCGGCCGAAGACAGCGGGGTGGTTGATCCATTCCAAAGCAGAATCCAAATCCGCGTTGAGGGCGTTCATGGTCTGACTGTCAACAGAAGAGGACGGTGTGATAGTGGCGGTTTCGGATGCGGAAGAGGCATGGCTCTCTGCAAAAGTGGAAGACTTGGGCGAGGAGGAGCTTGGGGTGTGGTCGCCTCGGCTGCCCGAATCGCTCGTGCCCGAAGGCCGCGAAGCGACTGGGGGAAGTGGAGGCAGGCCACCCTTACCGAGACCCTTGAGGATGCTTCGAGTCTCATTCAGAAGATGCTGCCCCCGGTCATGTTGGCCGCGAGAAACAAGAGTGAGAGCGCGGGTCAACATATCAGAGGTAAGCAGCTCCATACGCCGCTGCACAATTGAGGGGTGAGGGGGGATGGGAGGAGTCATGGGTCGCTGGTTCTTGGCCTTGGGATTTGGTGGGAGCATGGTAATGGCGAGCAACGATGGGCGAGGGGAATGAGTGAGATGGCCATCCCGAAGAAGGTCCCCATAGGTCAGATCAGCCTGGATCAATGGAACCTCTTCCACACTGAGTACCCGCTGCTCGTCCCCATCTAGGCCACCGCCCAGCGCCTCCAATCCGGAGACCAAGCTCTCCCAGGGGTCCTGAGGCATGTTGTCTTGTGTGGCATTATCGGGGGAGATGACCAGTTGCACTAAGACATCGCGTTTGTCACCGAATCGGAGGTCTCCCAAAGCCGCTTCGGCATCCTTGCCTGTAGCGCGTTTGGTGGTGTGAAGGGCACCGCTAATCTTCACAAACTTGGCCGGGGATCCTTCAGGCAGGCGAAGCTTGAGCTTGACATTTTGGTGGGATGTGGTCTGCAAGGCACCCAAGCAGCCGGCAACACATTCCCGCAGCATCATCCAGTCCTTCACGTAGAGATAGGAGCCCTTGGTACGTGTGGAGAGCTCAATCATCGTGTCCGGTTTGTGGGTCAGGCCAAGTCCAAATGAGTGGATGTTGATCTTGGCAGCCTCGGCGCGCGAGACCACGAAATCAACGCTTTCGGGATCTGAGGTAGATGAATCACTGATCAACAAGATGGTCGAAACGGGATTGTTCAACTTGCGCTGCATCAGGAGATCCATGGCCACATTCGCACCCTCGACCACATCAGCTCGAAGACTCTTCTGGCCCACGGGCCGAATCGAATCAAGGATCTTGTTCCATCCACTCCAGTTCTTGGTGGTCATGCCTACCAAAGGCACTCCACCACCACTCGAGCCGAATGTCACCAAACCCATCCGGTCTCGGGCTCCAAGGTTCATAACAAGGAACTTAAGGGCATCGCGCAACAGGGTAATCTTAAGACCCTGCATGGACGAGGATACAGGAATAACCACCACGATATCGATAGGCACGTGGAACGAGTCGATGGACAGTTTATCCATATCGGGATTGCTGTAATCAGTGATAGCGGTATTATTTGACTTGCCCGCACCGTAGGACGAGTTGATGGATGCTTGTCGTTGGATGCGGCTGGTCCGGTAGTCATCGTCTTCCGCACCAGAGTGATCAAGTTCATATTCCTGAGCACGCGACAGGTTCTCCACCGGGTGTAGATCCATCAAGGCCCGGCGCCACATCTCCAGTTGCTGACGAGACTGGAAGCGCAAATAGAAGTAAGGGAGTTCGCTGACCGACAGGTTAAGAGAGAGAATGGGCTCGTCGACGCCCGCCTCCAGGGATTTCAAGTGCTTCTTAATGAGGATCGAACCCTTGAGAGTGCAGCGTGGCCGCTTGCGCTTTTCCGGTTCTTCGTATTGCTGAGAGCTGGATGGCTTCTTTTCCTTGACGCAGATGAGCATCTCAGCGAACAAGTAACATTCCAACTCTTGCCATGATTCTCGGTCCTTGCCAACGCGCATTTGTCCGTGCAGACGCAGCTTGCCAAAGCGGTTGAACTCCAGGCCATGCCAGTTGTCGACCCGGCTTTTAAGCTCCTCGGCGATTTCATCCAAATTCTCCGCCGGTTCCTGTTGGATGGAGCGGGCATCCTGCGAACCTCCAAATCGGGCAGAATATGGCTCATCCAGTTGCTGTTGGGTGGCCTGGCTGTGTCGCAGGTCTTCCACATTCGGGCGCCAATTTCCTTCGGGCACTTCCACGGTGATCAGGCATGTCAGAGACTGTTGCTGCCGAGATCGGTTCATGGTGGGGAATTCGCTGCGCACGGTGACAATCGGGGCCGGGATGGGGTTCTTGGTAACCCCTTGCCGCGGACTCAAGTCCGATTCCATGGCTTGCACGTCGTAGTCATGTCGCCGTCCACTGCTGGGATGTTGACCCTCATTGTAATTCTCCGAAGAGCCCGCCGCGCTACCGTTGCGTGAGTGGGGTTGACGAGGTTGCGATGCGGTGGTCAGGCGCTCGACACGCTCCCGCTGGCCGGTAGTATCACGGCTGTCGCGGCGCGTTCCAAATGACGGGTCCCGGTTGTTCGAGCGACTTCCACTGTCACTAGGTGGTCGACGGATCGACTGCTGTTCCCATGCGTTCGGGCCCGTCAAGCCACTCCGCGTAGTGGCGGCATCGCTCATGGTCACCGAGCGCACAATATTGCTGATTTTCTCTGTTGGTCGGAGTATCGGTTAGCCTCACATGGATCTCCACTCTTGTCGGGAATACGCACCGATATCCAAAACATTGCCTCCGCGGCTCGTGTCGAGGCCGAGGGGTGCATTGCAGGTTGGGCAGTATTGTGATTCAAATTCGCGAATGAATTCATAGAAGCATGCTTCATGAGACACGTGGCTGCAGGAAAACTGGAGAATCCGTTCTCCCCGCAGGGTGTGTTCGAGCGGCTCCTCGCAGACAGCACATTCGCTGCCAATGAACGTCCTCTCTCTCCGAGTGCGAGTGCGGTCAACCTCCATCGGGCCGGTTGGGTGTCTGCCCGATCTAGAATTAAACGACACGCGAGATCTGTTGGAGTGCGAAATCAAAGGGTCCGGGTAGTCTGAACGAATGGAACTGGCTGCTGTCGAAGGCGCACGCGGCCGGCTCGTGTGGCTATCGACGTGAGAGAGAACACTCCCGGATCGGTCTGTATCAGTCTTGCGACCGAATGAACGTAATGAGCGGAAGCGGGACGGTGATTCTGGTCGCGATTGAAATTCTGTACGTCACCCCATTAGCTCTGCGGGGGCAGATTGGAAAAAGAAATGACCCTGCTGACTTGGAATTTGACCAAGACTGGAATGGGTCGGGAATGTGGTGAAAGGAGAGAAGAAAAAAAGATAAAGTAAAGTACAAAAAAAAGAAGAAGAAAAGGAATGTTATGGGATGTAGTCAGGGGAGGTGGTGGTTTAGGAGCATCTAGAACAGGCACGGGGGGGGGGCAACACAGTCTCAGATTCCCGGGTTCTCCGATCTGAACTCACCGGGTAATAGGGATCTTCTCTTAGATCGACTGAGAAAGCCTTCAGGTAAAGAATGATTTGAATCACTCCCAGACTTAGAATCCGATCTGGGAGAAAGTCGAGGTTTCCACATGGGGGTCTCTCTTAACAAAAAAGAGGAACTACCAGAGGTGGGGGGGGGAGGAAAGAGAAGAGGAGAGCGCAAAAAATAATAAATTCAAAAAGACCGAAACTTAAAAAAAAACGGGATTTAGCGTTTTTTTTTTTTTTTTTTTTTAATCAAGAGAAATATTAACAGGGGGGAAAGAGTGTCAAGGTCAAGAGGGATTTAACCAGAGAGATCGGACTATCGCAAAGCGGCTTAGTTGGACCCAAGTTCTCCGTACCTCGTAACCTACAATTGTATATCCATTCAATCAGGGGCTGTAAGGACCAAAGGTTATTGGTGGAGAGGACCAGGATTCATTTCGCCTGGCGCTAGCTGAACCCACGCGAGTCTTCGTTTCGGTTTTCCGAATCCATAAAATAGGATAATAAATTCATGAAATAAAATAAAATAAAATCAATTCCCACAAAAAAGGAGAAAAGTGACGATCGTGGGTTATAGTCCAGCAGTGCCTGGTATCTGGAGAATGCGATCGGGTCCACCTGCTGCCGAAGTTGGACTAGCGAATAATGAGCCATGGGTGACTAGCTTAGCTTCGTGGGTCGGGGATTTTTCCTTTTTTTCTTTTTTTTTCCTTTTTCCTCTTTCCGTACCCTTATTTCTACATTTCCTCTTTTTTCGGTGGACCGATCCATAGATTAGAGGGTTGGAGATTGGAATTGGGGATTTCATTCGTTGAACCATTTCTCGGGATGGAAGGGAAATGGAAGATTCCATCCCGCATGGCAAAAGAAAGAGAAAAAACGTGGTGCACCCCCCTTACACAAAATCCTGCAGGACTATACATTAGTGACGGAGTCACCCGCCACACTACGTATGGCCCCCATTCTATACACCTACCGTACACTAAGAATGCAATACACCCTCGAGTGGTTCATGTATGAAAGTGGGAACCAGGGCACCGGGTCCTGTTCTGTTGCAAATGCGGAACATCGCGTGGAGCTCATACTTCCCACTGGAGGGTTGTGAGAGAAACATATCCAATTCCTAGCCCTGACTGGTTTGAGAGTACGCGTTCATTAATCTGAACAGTGTTGCCCCCTTTCTTATTTTATTTTATTTTTGTTTAATCTGTTCCTATACATCTGTTGGTTTATGTGTCCATGGTTGTATAGTTGGGGCGAATATTGTACTGGAAATCTTGATCGGAGTCCAGCCGGCACTGATGTAACCCTTGTAAGCCCTAGACACTTTAAGCCCTGGGCTTTCTAGACCTTCCACTACTGTATAACTGATACTAGGAATTTGTCACATGCTTGTATAGGGCTAGATCTCTTTTAGCTTTTGACTAGGATTTCTCTCATTTTGCCTTGATATGTGATCGGGTATATAGTCCGTCAGTCCCTCGTCATCATCCCTGGGCATCTCTGTTTCCTTGACTCCAATTCTCTCCAATTTCATCATTCCCAGGGCCTTGGGATCGCCCGTCATGGTTAATCTATCCATGGATTCATCGGTTCCTGAAGAACCCCTTCCCCAGAACTTAGATGCTCGGCAAGATACCCGTTCCTCTCATCCGAGGCCAAAATTTTAAAGTACAAGGGCTAACCTTGGAACCAACAGCTGCGATGGCAAGATCTTGGCGGATGACCTAAGCCGGGTAAACTCCCAAATGAGCCCAGTGGAGACACATGGGGAAGCTGCGGCATCTCTGATTGGTGATGCACTTGCCGACCGTCGATCCTCCCAAACGTTTTCTGTCAATGGCACTGCACTGCAGACTTTCCCAAGGTTCATTTCAGATCATGCGCTTAAGCTTTCGCCTCATTTTTGCATTTGAACGTCATTCTTTGATCAACTGACTATGTCTTCGGCAAATGGTTGAATTGGTGTTTCCGGCATCTGTGTCTTCGTGTCGGCCGACTAATTCCAACCTGCCCGGTGGCGGATCTCCAGTCTGTCATTCTCCGCGCCTCCGGCCAACCTGCCCACTCGCGGAGATTTCCTGACCCAGATCTCTTACCAGTGCACTGCAAACATCCACTCTGCGCCTTGACCCCTTAATCGTCTGCCGCGCTTGCTTGTCCTTGGGAACGCCATGGCAAGTCCACCATTCTCCACAAAACAACTTGTTTCCGTCCCCTAGTGGCCCGGTTAACATGAGCAGCACGAGCTAAGCGAAATTATTTGCACATCGGCTCCATTCTCCGTCCGTGCTGTTCTGCCGCGGGGTGGACTCTCCCCAATATCGCGTGCACAAGTGATCGGCCCAGGCTCTGCTTTTTGGGTCCTCTCTGGTCCAAATGACGATCATGACCGTCGATCTGCTGGATTTGGCCACTGGTTGTCGTCCTGTCATAAACTCTGGCCCCGTAGGCGAGTCTAGCCTGCTTAGGCTGCATGCGTACTGCGTCGGCGAAGGCTAACCGGGCCGCCACTATTGGACGTGTCCACAGCAACGGAGATCCTAGATACAAGCACTTTGTAACTGATCATCGGCGAATTGATTCATCTACATGTGTGGACTTGTCATTTGACGTGTACGTGCTGGTCGGCCTCGTGCGAGATGTATCATTTGCATATCCCTTGAGACCTGTCAACTTGGAGCCCTACTGAAATTAAATGCTCCATCGGAACCCTCTGATCTGCCCTACTATTGCCGAACTAATATGACAGCTCCCGGTGGCCCCCCTTTTTTTCAAAACCGGTAATTGGGATTTACATTTAGAGTCTCCTATCCTTGTGCACCAAAAATAAGAACATAAACTCAACGTACAAACTATTGCTCTGATTGTTACTGCGGAGATACAGTTTACATAGATCATGCAAGTGCAAACCCAAATAAAACTCAAAATCACCTAGCTATAGTCCCGAAATTCAGTCCCCTGCTTACGCGCTCTTTTGGGACTTGCATGATGATCTTCGCCGTTGAAAGTCTCGCAAAGCGGGGATATGCACATCCTCCTTTTCTCTAATCCGGATCTCCACCGGGGTTAATACCCCTAATACTACCTACCGTACAATGGGTATGGTTATCAAACATCATTACTGATTTTCCCTTATCGTGGTCCTGGGCCTTGTGCTTGTCCCACTTATTTGCTTAGTCTAACGTTGAACGTTGGACGTTGGAGTCCGTAGGGGATTGATCGTTTTCTGCGCCCGCTCTCGTCCGTGCTCAGGGGAGATCATGAAGCCAGCGTTTCAGAACGTGAGCATGAACACAGCCTCCAACGAGAACAGGTCGGACTGTGCAAGCGCACGTCAAACCTGTTGGCTTGATGCTGTTGTGATGTCCATTGCTTAGCCAGATGCAGAAATCACTGTTTAAGGTTTAGTGGTGAAACGCCTTCCGCCAGTCTGATGCAAATTCTATTCGTCGGGGCTGATCCCGGTGGTCCAGGAACTACGTAGAACTAGATGCATATGGGACTCGGGCGGGCTTTCCGCTGTCATGGACGACCGTTTGAGCTTGAGGTATTTGAAGGTGCAGCTTGGGATTGTCGATACATCGCGCATATTGAGGTACCCAATGCGAGCTTGTATTGGCTGTGGTAAAGAATTCTTCCTGCCCAGGTGTGCTACTGCATGCAGAGGACTTTGGAACCCTGTATAGGTTCGATTTCTCGTTTAGGATGGTCGACCCGACCGTATTTTTTTTTTTTTGAGCCAATCTCTTCAGCAGGGATCAGGGTTTCTGGCTTCCACGGATCAGAGCCATTGAAGAACGGGTGGCAAGGAGGAGCATGTTTCATGATCGTAGTCACTTCTAGATCCAGTTCCACTATCAGCGTCACTGCTGTATATTGTACGTACAAATCAATTAGATCTGTAACAAGGAAAATTCTCCGACTTCTCAATCGCTTGGTAACCTCCTTGTTCACGCCCCACTAGATACAGTGTCAAGCTCCTTCCGCAAAGAGACTGATCAACAATCGAAACTACTTAGGGCCAACATGAAACACGTACAAGATTTTACTAGTCAATCACCGGCAGCAGAGAGACGAGCTATTGAAAGCGAGTCTCCAGCTGAGATTGGGAATAGAGACTAGAGAGCCCAGACCAAGGTCTTGGTTGCCCTGGTCAGCTATTCAACTCCGCTGGGCAATGTGGACCGATATTCTACTAGTTTGCGTGATGTTTCAGGTCGGATTTATGATTTGCGGCTCTAGATCGCATTCGTCTTTTTTTATTTTTATTTTTTTTTCTATCATTCTATCCACATTGAAAACCAACATGTAAGCACCATGAACCTTCATCAGTGCCCCTATCCGGCTAGTTGAATTCATGACCCAGTTTGGTTTGCGCCCCGGAGCCCTATTAGAAGTGGAGCGTCAACATTCGGAATACATCCGTGACCCGCTCTTTATTTATCCAGGACAATGAAGCCGAACTGAGCACCGAACCACGGAACTGGGACATGAGAATTTTGACTATTTGGAAAACATCTCTAGGCCTGCACCATAAATTGATTGGCTGATTCAACGGGCACTTATAGTTCACGATTGTCCAAGTTTTTCTGATGCCGAGACACGTGAAGCCAAAGTATATCCTGCATCGCGGCACGCAATGACATTCCCCGGCGGAAATGCGACGGGTCGAATTGACAAAATGTAGCGTTGCAGTTCTACGTCTCTTGGTATTCTCACGTGCCAAAGCTTTGAGGGTTGCTGTATCTCCTCATATCAATGCGGGGAAGTTGGTACCTCGTGTTTCTGTGACAAGAATTGACTGATCAATTGAGGAGCTGTCGATTTAGCCTATGAGAGATTGATGTGATTGATACACAAGGCCTCTTTGGCCTTCATGATTTGAGCTGTTGACGTCTTTGCACAAGGAGATGATTGGTCGTTGAAGTGATGCGTTGTGGCTGCAATCCGACTGGTTCAAGGTCAGCGTGATAAGGGGAATCAGCATGTCCACGACTTGAATCAGATATGTCCACGAGTACCAACACGCGTGCTTTATACCAACTGGTGAATCAACCGGACAGGCTCCGGAGTATTCGGAGAACGTTCGGACTTGGAGGTCCTTATAATCGAACCTCTATGTGCTATTTGGTGTTCATCAATAAGTCATGGAAGATTTTCCCATCACATCCAAAGAAGTGTTGTAGCTGTTAAACATTGTGTGGATATTCGTTGAGCAAAGGAAGTAAGTACATCTAGGATTTTTCCGAGCTCGGACAGATGAACCATTTGACTCAAGCACAATGTGTTCTGACCCAACATTTATAACAGAGCAAGCCGTCACTTTCCTTCTTTAACCGGCATCTTTTATTTCACTTTTTCAAGCATCTTGGATGGAAAAGTGAGTTGATATGTACAAGGCCAGCTCCGGGTTTGGTCTGTTTGCAGGTGTCTACACCGGCGGCCCCCGAAGGGGAAGCGCTTAAGTAATCGGGAAAGTTTGTTCCCAACATCTCATCGGAAAAGTATCGCTATCTCCCTCCCCATCCCTTCTCCCATATACAATTGGGCTCTACCTGCATCATGCTCTTCCGTACTGCGGCCCGCCAGGCTGCGCCTCTGCGCCGTCAGGCTTTCGCCCCTTTGACCCGTCGCTCCGTCACCACCGACGCCGCCTCTGCGCACGCCGAGAACATCCCGCAGGTTTGTTGAGCCCCGTTCGGAAAACTGGAAATGCCCCTCCAGGCGCTGTCGGACCCAATGCTAATCGTAGCGATTGCGCTGTAAAGGAGGATGACAAGCCGTTCACCGTCCGCCTCTCCGATGAGAGCTTCGAGACCTACGAGATCGACCCGCCCCCGTACACTTTGGAGACCACCAAGAAGGAGCTGAAGACCATGTACCACGACATGGTCTCCATCAG
Source organism: Penicillium longicatenatum (assembly GCF_028827895.1). Classification (NCBI taxonomy): domain Eukaryota; kingdom Fungi; phylum Ascomycota; class Eurotiomycetes; order Eurotiales; family Aspergillaceae; genus Penicillium; species Penicillium longicatenatum. The sequence goes on along the minus strand of NW_026643121.1, from coordinate 849,458 downwards.
GTAAGCGACTACTACGGAGAAATCTATTCATATATGCGCACATATGCTAATCGCTTGATTCCTTTAGACGTATGGAGATGGCTGCCGACCGCTTGTACAAGGAGAAGAAGATCCGGGGTTTCTGCCACCTGTCGACCGGTCAGGAGGCCGTCGCTGTCGGCATCGAGCACGCTATCAACCGTCAGGATAAGATTATCACTGCTTACCGTTGCCACGGTTTCGCTTTGATGCGTGGTGGTACCGTCAAGTCCATCATTGGTGAGCTGCTGGGCCGTCGCGAGGGTATCGCGTACGGAAAGGGTGGTTCCATGCACATGTTCGCTGAGAACTTCTACGGTGGTAACGGTATTGTCGGTGCCCAAGTGCCCGTCGGTGCTGGTCTCGCTTTCGCTCAGCAGTACAATGAGCAGCCCAACACCTCCATCATCCTCTACGGTGATGGTGCCTCCAACCAGGGTCAGGTCTTCGAGGCTTTCAACATGGCCAAGCTGTGGAATCTCCCCGCCCTGTTCGGTTGTGAGAGTATGTTCACCCCACCTTTCCAAGCCGTGAGTGTAACTCGAAAAACTAACCCAACCAAATAGACAACAAGTACGGTATGGGTACCTCCGCCGCCCGCTCCTCCGCCTTGACCGAGTACTACAAGCGTGGTCAGTACATCCCCGGTATCAAGGTCAACGGTATGGACGTCCTGGCCACCAAGGCCGCCGTTGAGTACGGTAAGAACTTCGCCATCTCCGGCAACGGTCCTCTCGTCTTCGAGTATGTCACCTACCGTTACGGTGGTCACTCCATGTCCGACCCCGGCACCACCTACCGTAGCCGTGAGGAGATCCAGCGCATGCGCAGCACCAACGACCCCATTGCCGGACTCAAGCAGAAGATGCTCGAGTGGGGCGTTACCTCCGAGGAGGAGCTCAAGAGCATCGACAAGGCTGCCCGTGCCTACGTCGACGCCGAGGTCGCCGAGGCCGAGCAGATGGCCGTTCCTGAGAACACCTCCCGCAACCTCTTCGAGGACATCTACGTCCGTGGCTCCGAGCCCAAGTGGATGCGTGGTCGTACCGTCGATGAGACTTTCTACTACTAGATGTCTTTTTCCCCACCGAAAGCTGCATGACGGTACCGGTCTAGGTCTTGGGTTTGCCTAGATCTAAAAGAGTTAATGCTTTGGGTATTTATTCCCCTCTGGGTCGAGGATGACGCGCTGTGCATCCGCGTTCCTATCTATCACTATTCTGTAATTTAGCCGATGACTACTCTTTTCTTTGTTTTTGTCCGTGCCTTTGTCTTTCTAGAGTAGAGCAATTGTCATCATCTTGGTTCAGCCATCGATTTTTGTAGAAGGTATTACCTAATGCCAACTTCCATGACATTGCCTCTATGAAATTTAATCTGCGGCTCGCAACACAAATTGTTATGCCGTTCCCTGTCAACTTGGTCCTTAACGCCTATGCTTGTGTAATGGGTATCATACTAAAGACATAAAAGATCATAGCCTTGAATCCAGAGGCCATTCCCACAAATAAAAAGCAAAGAAACAAAGAACGTTTCCCACCTAAACGGAATCCTGCTGCAACATCTGAAGAATCATCTCCTGAGTCCTCTGCACAGAATCCAGCTTCTCCTTGAAGATAGCACGGTCCCGATCCAGTTCCCTTCGTAACTCAAATTGCATCTCTTGACGTAGTTCTTCCTTGATACGCTCGATATCCACAGACACGGAACCGTATGCGTTTGCCTGGTGTCCTGTACCAGAGGAGAGATCAGCACTCGACTCAGAAGCAGCTTGCACCAAAGCAGAGAGCACAGGCGAATCTCGGTGATCTGGACTTCCGTGAACAGACGTCGTGTCAAGATGTTTGTTAAGTTTGCCCAGCGTGTCCAGAACAGCGTTCATCATCCGATCGTTCGGCGGGCTTTTCTCTGTTTGCGTCTGCATCACCGGCGTACATTGTGTAGAAGTGTGACCGGAAAACATAGATTCATACCCAGGAGGTAGCTTGACACCAACAGGCAAAGACACAGACGATTGGACGTCATACGGTGCAATAGCAAGCGGAGCAGCCCCCATCTCCTGCCCAAACATCTCATCATAACCAGAAGATCGAACCCGCTCCTCATTAACCTGCGTCTGCGAAATCGTTCGCCGTCGAATCATCTCATCTCGCTTCTCAATCCGCCTCGCCTCGGACTCCTGCCACCGAACCCATGTCGGAATCCACATATCCAACACAGCACACCACTGCGGATTCATCGAGTCCTCGGACAGCTGCGCACCGGATATCGCTCGCTGCTGTCGCTGATCTTCTAGGAACTTGACTCGCTGTTTCGTGACAAGTTCCACCTTCCTTCGAACAGAGTGCCACGAATATGGCCTTCCATGCGCGCGTGTGAATTCCTCTGCTACACCGCGCCACCAGTTACAGATATCGCTTCGCTTGCCGAAACTTTCGGCATGGCGGTTGCATATCTCGAATAGTGAGACCTCTTCCCGGGTTGTGAGTCTTTTACCGTGTTTGCGGTTTGCGTCGCCGTCGGAGTCTATAGAGCGTTGACGCTTGGTACCACGGTGCTGGTTTGTATTTGGTTCTGAGGTTTGGAGTGTTGATGTCAGGTCGACTGGACTCATTTGTAGATTACTTTGCGACGGTCTGTTGCGGATTATTACCGCTACCGATGGTGATTGCGGGTTTTGGTCTTGGAGGCTTGTTGTCCCTGTTGAGATATTTGTCTCGCGTGGTAAGGGAGATCGGTAGGGCGACTGAGAATATTCTGGTGCTATTTGCATTGATGAGGGTGTGACGGTATTGACTTCAAGGTTGGTTCAAATGTGGTAGGTACGAGGTTGAAAGGGGGACATGCGCCTGTAGGGATATGGTTTATTTAAGTTGATTGCGAAAGTCAGAGTAGAGGTGAAGCATGAAGGTAAATTATTTGTATAGTTGAGCAGCTGTTTGATCGGCCTTATCAAGCTGGTCTAGACGTGGGGAAACGAGAGAAGTGCAAATCGGTCGGGAGGTTTGCAATTTTAAGAGCGGTAATTTTCAGCGGTAATTTTGGTCCACTGGCCACGGAGGCACATTATGGTCCTTTCGACCTGAAATTGGATTCTTAGGCAGATAGATATTTTTCGCTCAAAATATGGACTATTAAATGACGCAGTTCATGACAATAAATTGAGAATCCATATTTGCTTTCTAGTTCTCTTGTTCGTAGCATTAATGGTATTAACAAGCCTTGAAACCCTGGCAATCGCCATCATTCAACGGCGTAAAGTGATGCATTAGCATATAATAATGGGAGCTCGCTTGTTCGTCAACGGATCACAATCACGGGAAACTCCATTCGGGTCGAACTGCAGCTTGCTGATCGTATCATCATAAATCATGAGCCACTTACAAAATCGCTCAAGCCACCGGCGATACTTCAGAGCCACCGCTAGGCCCACGCTTCATCATTTCGTAACTACGATCAGTCTCGCGGTTCTTGCGACCAACAAAAAGCCAGCGAAATCCTCGTGCAGTAGCCTTGATCAAGTCCCATGGATTCATGGCATCGAGGAAGGCCTTGATGCCCAAGAATCCTCCATAGTATCGTTGGTCAGTGCCGTTGCTCATAATATCGCCCTTGTTGAGCATGTATGGACCCCATGGGAAACCCCAGAAATGCAAGATAGCGAACAGGAACATCTCAATGCAGATGAGGAGATTGGGCAACCCATTGTTCCAGTCGAAAAGCTGAACTTTGGCGGATGATTTAATCGTTCCCGATGAGGTTAGGAAGTCGATGATCGTCTTTTCTAGCATTAGAGGATTTCCAAAAAATAGGAAAGGGTGAATGTGACTATTTACCGATTGCCAGAAAGAAAGGAAAATCACAAGCTTGATGCAAAGAATCTTGAGGAAAGGCCGATGGTGCGCGATGTCGTCCTTGATCTGGATGTAAAACTGGATCAAGCAGTACATAGCAACGGTGACCGCAATTGACTCGATAACTAGAACCTGAAACTTGTCAGCAAGACTGGAATTTAGTGAATTGACAGAAAGTGGACCTACCCAAACATGGGCATAGTAGGGACTATCCGAGTCCTCGCAATAGCGGCCGTCAGCCTCGGCTGCAACAGCGATGACTGTCATGATCACTCGCAAGAAGCAGTATTGGAAAACACCGATCCAGATGACCTGTGTCAAGTCAGCTTCGATTTTTCTCCTTTTGGCGGGGCGATCATACATTGAACCAGGTGAGTCCGCTGCGAGGCCTCCGCAGTTTGCCTTTATCGCGGTTTCCACAGAAGCATTTCTGCATCCAATTCATGGGCCAAACCCAGTTGACTGGCTCGATGCCACGGAAGTACTCTTTCTGGGTGTGTAGGTCGGGTGCAATGTAAGAGCAAAGCAGAGTGAAAAAGGAGGCAATCGCAAATGGCTCATAGCAGTCGCCAATCAGCTCAAAGTATACAGTGTGTCTGTAGAAGTAGACACAGAGAAATGAAGTGATGGCATAGATGGGAATCATGAACAGGATACGGAGGATGCTGGGAGGAATTAGACAAAATACTGGTCGGGTACTAGACGACTTACTATCGCTGTTCAGTGGGGTTGCTGTAATGAGTGGCATGGCCGATCATAATAATACTGGCGAGGATGAAAGCCAGTACTGTGAAGATGGCACAGAGAATCCAACATAGCTCGTGGAAGGTGATGCCACCATCCCAGAGGTTGACCTCATGGACTTGAGAGAATTAGATGACGAAATAAGGGGGAAGAGACTTGAGCTTTAGACTCACTTGAGATGTCCTCCTCGGTGGAATTACACTTGGGCCAAGTCATGGCGGCGTACGTGCTTCGATGAAGTTTGGAAAACCTCACGATTATAAACAGTTGCTTGCAGCCGCTGACGTACGAAAAAACTGGAATGTCGAGAAATTCCGCCGATTCAATGAAATGCTTAGGCTCCACTAGTCCCAATCATGATCGGCGTAAGGCTTGTCTTTTTCGCGCCGGTGCGGGACGCCGCGTAACAGGTGGGTCAGCCTTTATCCTTACGCCGGTGCCTTATGAAGTGCATATTCCAGGTGAAGATGAGGAACCCTGAAGTCATCAGTGGATTCTGCAATTTGAATATGTTGTCATGCTCTTTTGTTTATATTGTATGTTGCTTAAGTTGGGTACTAATATGGGACCTTAGTAAGCCCAAAAACAAGCATCACGATGTTGATTCAGAAAGCTTGGCATTGTATTGTTTTTGAGGTCGAAATTAACCTGAGATAGCTATAATTTCTTTTTCTTTCTAAGGACTATAGTCAAACCATCTGTCGAATTTATCTATCGTCGCATGTAATAGGCAGCATTGAAGGTTCTGAGGTTGTGAGGGACTTGGGGATCAATATATATCCGGAATCGATATGCATACAACATTTGACGACCCGTTCACCACCTATAGCACTCTACTCAGTTGTCTATGACAGTATTCATTCCAAGACTTGTTGGCTTACAGTCAAAAGACAAGCTCCAATGTCCACTTTGATAACTAGTAACACATTGACTATTGATCTTGTTCGGTACACTCATTTCGACATCAATTTGGCAGTTGCCGGAGATGAAACCATTCACCACCATCAATGAGTCGTTCATATGGCATAAACTGCTAGCTGGAGGAAAGAAGAGCTGCACAGAACGGGTGAGAATGAGTGTGAATTAGAATGAAACCTCTAATGAAGCTACTCCTCAGCTTCTCCGGCGCCATGTTTTACCTTCTTACGCTCTACAAACGCTATGTCTTCGCCAACTGGCAGTCCAACTCTAAAGGTTCTCTTGCTACCTTATCTTGTATCTTCAAGCTCTGTAAAGATGACGATATCACCTCCGACAACACTAGGAAACTCATTGGACCAGCCAAACCCTCTAAATCTCGTACTTCACGTCCCTTATTCAAAGTATAACATTAGAGAAAGCCAACAATTACTCTCGGTCCAACGTTAACAGTTGGAAGAAGAAATTCCAACAAGTCTACTCTTTCTATTAATTTGTAAAAACACTATGATGACGATAATTGGTCTCTTTCTGATAGCATTACCTGGGACCTCAGACCAACGAGTCCCCGTGTGCTGGCAGATTTCGGCTTTGACAAACTCGCCACGCGCAGGGAGAAGAGTCAGCTTGTGGGGGAGAATCAGGATCTACGCTTATCTAGGATTTCAGCCCATGAGTTTTAGATATGGCACGAAGAAGGTTCGTTGATTGTCAATACCGCACAAGCATACTGCCAGGTGCCCGAGAGCCGTCGAGGAGTCTATTTTGAGTGGTTTTTCGCGCATGTTTGGGTGCTGGAGAAATGATTATGGGAGGAGATGGTGGAGACATGTGTTCATAGGGACACGGTTTTGTAAATTCCATTGACTTATCTTTTCGCAAGGTGAAAGTAATATGGAATGTGTTTATCAAATGATACTGAACTACTGGGAGCATTGAAGAACAATTGTTTCATGTATGAGGATTTAAGCATTGATATATCCATTTACAAACCATCGTGGCTATGGTGGTACAGAGGGCCAGGAAACCCTGAAAATCAAAAGTAAAAAAGGCACCAACACCATGGTCAACATGAGCACCAGAGGAGATATGCAGCGGGGGGTGAATATGAAAGAGACCCAGTAATACACTCGAGAGAAATGGGTGGGGGAACAATAATAGAAACAGGAAGGTATGGCTGAGTAGAGGTGCTTATAATAATATCATGAGTGCTCCTCTACCAACGTCTCTTCAGGTACCAGCCATAGGCCGGAGTGCTAACTGACTCTCCGAAGGGAGTGGGCACTTCGGCGGAGCCGGGGCGGGCAACGGGGTGACGCAGGTATACAGCGGCGCAAATATTCTGGTTGACCTCGAGGTAGCGGGGAATGAAGGCGAAGACAGACATGTAGTCCCGTGGACGCCAGGGAGTGGCGTATGGCTTAGAGTGATCGATGGGATTGTCACGCATCTGAGTAAGAGCGCGGCGGAGAACATCGAACTCCTCCTCAGACAATTCCGATGCGTCGACCTCACCACCCTCGGCAGCTTTCTGGAAGGCCTCCGATAGCTTGTTACCGGCCTCGTCTGATGTCTTGGGAGCGGCAGCGGTCTCCTCACTAGCCTCACTAGTTGACTGATCCTTGGACTTCTTGGCGTCCTTGGGCTTCTTCTCAGCACGTGTCGCCTTCAGCATCAGGGTGAGCTCGGAGAACTGCGATTCAAGACTGTCTGTGAGGATGGTGCTGGTCTCGGAGCGGGACAACACACGGCGCACGGCCTTCTGGAAGCCGCGCAGCTCTTGCTTGCGCTTCGCCGGGAGCACATCCTTGTCTGTGGACATGATCGTCTTGGCTTGGGCCATCAAGGCCTTGAGAGTATCCTTGGCGCTTTCCTTTTCTTCCTTCTCCGCGGGCTCCGGCTTGGTCTCGGCTTCGGTCTCGGCCTCTTCTTCAATCTCACTCTTCGACTTCAGCTGGCGGGCCTCTCGTCGCTCAAATTTTGTCTTGGGGGCACCGGTGGCAAACATAACACGCTCAGGATCGACCTGGAACAGATCTCCGGGGTTGAGGAGATAGCTGGGGTGTCTCATCTAGGAGCGAAATCGATATTAGTATCAAGAGACTGGTTCACATGGACTCAATTGCCATAACACACCTTCTGACCGTTCACGGTAACCGCGCCATGGATGACAAACTGCCTCGCTTGCCGGGCACTACTAGCAAACAGTGCTCGGAATATGGCAACATCCAACCGGCGCTCCAGGGGAGCGAATGCCATCTGGGTATAGGGGACCAGACGCGGATTGCTGGGCTTCCCCTCCGTCTCCACTTCCAGACCGGAGCCTCGACCGGCAGATGCCTTGGATCCATCGTCCATCGCGAGATCTTGCGTGTTCATGGGGTAAACGCTGCGGATACGCTTCGAGAACATGCGCTTCCATTGGCCCTCACGGACCTGCTCACCGTGGTAGGCGCGAGAAACGGCCTTGGCAGTCCATTTTTGCTGGAAGAATGTGCGGTTGATAGTGGACGGGGAACGGAATCGTTGCAGGTTATACAAGTTGTACTTGCTCCATGATTGACGGATTTTCTAGACGGAGAACATCGTTAGCGGCTTGTCCACTTGGGGTCCGGGCAATTGACATACTCCCTTGGACAAGGTGTTGCTGGCCCTGTTCCTCATTTTGGCGACGGCAATAATTGAACGCGACGCGGGGAAAAGAGTGTGGTGTGATCGAGGCAATCGTGGATGCACGACTTGATCGACCTGAGCACCCAAAACTTCCATGGCACGTGACCTTTCGTCAATTGCCAGTTTGTTACGCCTGAGAAAGCAGGCAGAAAGTCAGCTTAGTCCTGATTGGTTGAATTCTGCCTCGCTTACGGTCAGATGGGCCACCGCCTGGGTGCAGGGTATAAATACATCCCGTCTCTTCCACCTTTCCTCCTCTTTTTCTTTTCTTCTTCATACTTACCTTGTTTGGGTGGCTGCGATCATGAAGGCGGTCCACCACAGATTGGTCCCTGCATTGCACAGCGCGGCGGACTGGTTTGTTCAACGGCCTTCGGGTCATTGACAGGCGTATTCTTTGGCACTCTCCACTTGTGGAACTTATCTCTTTTCATCAATCCTTGAGTCAGCGACTCGAGCTTGGAGAAGAGAGGGTCGGCAAATCAGTAAAAGTAAATTTGTAAATGTCCCTAGATCGCTTCGCTTCTACAAACTTCTGGATGTTCAGTGACTTGTTCCAGGTCATTATAGGTCCCCCCCCCCCCCCTTGACTACATCTTGGCCGCTATTACATGTCTTGATTCTCAACCGCACCGATACCAATAATCAGTTCGCCCTACCTGTCCATGAAAGATAACTGCATAACTACACTTGAGGTTTCGATTCGAGTCCCAGGAAGTAAGGCGACGTCTGAGCGACCGTGACTTGATTCTTTGTTTGGAATTTATTTATCCACAGGAGTCAATAATACATTTCTTCACTTCTCTGTCTTCCTCCACACAGCTAGACACTGTCGAGGGTTGCGTCAATGTACAGTGTGTCCCGAAACTGTTGCGATTGCTTACACTCTTCGATTCTTTCCAGTCCCTAGGCCAAGATGCATTCGTCTACTTTGGGAGTTTTTCCGGAGTATTCCTGTCAAATGGACTTGTCTTGTTTCTTACTGATATTACGAATTCATTACACTCACGAGTTCACTTGTAAATTCAAAACATCTGACATCTCTGTACCGTATGTACCAACAACATGTAGGGACCTCAACTGAAAACGGGACAACGACAATCAACCAATCTATCTGTCATCAGATCACGTACAGCAACTTATACTCTGGCATAACCAGGCACCATCGAGGAAAAGAGAAACCACGATCATGCTCAGTGAGCAAGAGCATGATCCGCCCTGATCAGACCCACCTGGCAGAGGTTTCATGGTACATAAATACAAAGTTTAGAAACATCAGGGTAGCTTTTAAGACGAATCTTGTCTTCAAAACAAGTTTGTAGAATAGACCTTAGCCTAGTCGTCAACACTATGTGTCGGTTTCCACAACAGGTCTTCGTTATCGTCTGGATCCTCCACATCCTCGGAATTGGGAATGATTTCCTCAATTCCTGTGATCTCCTTGATCGCCGATGAGCCTGAGATAAATGACGCGACCAAGGCATCAATATGTGCATCCCACGTCTTGCACTTCCCTTTCTCGTACCCCCGAATGCAAAGATATTCCAGACTCTCCGGGAGAGCCTCCGGCAGCAGGAATGGTTGTCTTGGCTCGTTGTTTTCCCTGACACCCATGGCAAAATATACTAAAAACCCGATGCCCACACTCAATCGCTTCAAGGCCCGAAACTCCTTCAGTGACCCGCTGTTACTCGAGAGAGAGCGGAGCATTTGGCGTTCGTCATCATCGTCATCATCACTTTCGAGCGCTCTTTGATTGATTTCTTGGTCAACCCGACCCTCATCGAAACAGGAGGGGTGGAAATAGTGCATGTTGTGCTCGGCATCGATATCCAGGACTTCCAGAGTGTCTTTGTGCGGACAAATTGATTTGATGAAGATCCTGGCATTGAACGGCGCAAACCAACCTCCTAAAACGCACCGGCCACCGATGGTGTACTGGAATTCTCGCAGTACTTTGCAGGACTGAATGATAGAGACAAGAAAGGTTGTTGGGAGGGCAGAGTGGTGGATATGAATTCTGCTAATATTGGACGATCGGGGCTCTAGCACCACGCGCGCCTCGCCATTTTCGTCGTCACAGAGGCCACCGGTGCTAAGGGATTCAATAGACGGGAGGCGGTCGAAAAGCGTTGCGCATTCCAAGAAGTCCATGGCCATGTAGAAACGGTCATCCGAGTTCTCATCGTCGACTATCATGTGTACTTTGCGAAGATTTTGAAGATACGCAGTACTAGTCGGGTTCGCATTGGCCCGACGGAGAAGTTGATTGAGGGGAAAATGAACAATATCGTCTTGAGGCCTCTCTCTACCCCTGTAGAATCTAGAGAATAGACTGAAAGGCTGTGTCATCACTAGGGACTCTAGATTGGGTGACACTGAGATGAGAATCGCGGCTAATGCCTGCGCAATGAAGGTGCCATGAATCTCACCATGGCTGTTCGTCTAGTGAGCGCTCAGCTCAACAACTAACTAGGAATCGACTCTCTTACTCGTATCCATAAGCAGTATCTGGGAACCTGAAAGGCTCCCTGGTTTCACCTGGAGGCTGTGTGGTGGTTTGCATGAGCATATTGAGCACCGCGTTTTCTTGGGAGTTGGCGAAACCCGCCTTTCGCACAGCCGTGCGGAGGAGATCCCTGTCGCCCGCACTGAGCTCGCGCTGCTCTGCTGTCTGGACGTAGTGATGCTCCATGTTGGGCTGTCTAGTCTGCACGATCTCCCGTACATAGTTCCCCAGCTTAGGGTTCTTGAGGATCCCCATTACGAGGTCAAAAGTCTTATTGATGCTGGAGTCTTTCGGGTCGACACGGACCTGGTAGTACGGCTCGCGTGTTTTCATGTCGCACAGGCGATGTATTGATCGACATGACTGCGATAGAGCGGCCAGATCACCAATCGATGATACATGGCGAATGACCATAACTTGTATCTCGAGAGGGAGGGATAGGAATGCCATTGAAGATGTAGAATAAGTGTTCGCCGATCAGGGTCCGGGTTCCAATTTATTTTGGGGCCGCGCCCCACTGAATGCACTAGTCAAGGCATCAGTCAAGGCACCCGTATGCTTGGCTCCGAAGGGTCCCCCGGAAATGGTGTTTTGTTTGTTGGTGTCTTATTTGTTGGTGTCTGTGCTGGATGATAGGGCTGCGGGGGATTCTCATACCAGAGACCTCGTGGCCTGAAATCCAAAGCCAAATCCTTTCTTGTTATTGTATACGGTATCATCATCAATACTCTGGCTGGACAATTATGCCTTCAGGTAAGTTTCCTGAATTGCTTCAGAAAATTCCGGCACTCAGCTACCGCATGACGGAAACCTAACCCGGTCAATGAAGCTCCTTGGAATTTCTAAATCCACCTCCCTATATATTCCCTCGAAATCAAACGCGATGGAGTGCACTGTCTGCCCAATGACTTAGCAGTATCTGACTGCCTCTTGTAACCCTCATCTCCCGTGCTGCGAGGATGGTTGAAGCACATTGCCACGCTCCTTGGTGTTTACATCCGCCCCTTCAGGCAATATTTCCAGGAAATATAGTTATTGATCTTTATAGTTGTGTATTCGATGCGCTATATTGTAAAGTAGATGTTGGTATCTCAGACTCGTCAAACTTCATAAAACAAAAGCAGGTGATCAACTCCCAGACCACATAGCGCCATGTCAATGCAAAATCTTATCCTTACTCCAAATATTTTTCAAATCATTCTCGCCTAGAACTCGGAAACACCTCAGCCAATGAATCAGCTTCTTGGGGATTAGTCCACTCCTCAAGCAGATCGTGCGCCATGTCGACGGTCTCGTCATCAATTCCGGCCTCGAGAACGGATCCGTCGCAAAATGCCAAGCGTGTCAGGACGACTAAGTGCTTCTGCTTGCTACCTGGTACACGTGCCAGCTTCTCTTGCATGTTAATAGAGGACCCGTGGCGGCGGATTACCCCGAACACTAGACGCATCAGTCCATTGACTAGCGCAACTCGCAGCTCTTGCTCAGGGGGCGACGCATATAGCGCATCAAGCTCGTCGTGCATGGACCGGAAGAGTCGCGCCAACGCGTTAGGATGAGCAGCAATGATGGCGCTACCATGCTCCCGAGTTGGCGCAGCTGGATTGAATGCTAAAGACTCCAACAAAAGTAACACCTCCAGACGCATTGCACATACATCATGTGGGGTGTACGGCTCAAGACCCTCGTCCGGTTGGGCACGCTCACTAAACATAAAGGAAAGTCGGTCGACAAGCCATCTTTGTATATCATTCTGTTCTCCTTCTGAAGACATGATCGGCCCGAACGACTCTGGTCGAATGCTGGTTGATAATAGGTGTAAGATCAGCACAATATCCTTTAGTGGCTGTGAAGGATGTAGCATAACGAGAGTGAACGTATGTCGGATCTGCCGCCAAAAGTCTTGTAGTGCATCTTTGACATGTAACAATTCACTTGCGATATGATATAGGAGGCGTAGGGCCTCTGTTGAATCAACCTGCGGTTGCAAGTCTGACTGTGGAGTCGGTATCGATCGGATCACCCTCGCTTTTTCCCGGGCAGCGGGGGAATATCGAAACCGAGGGACTGCGTTAACTTCAACAGAATCTTGTAACACAGAGACCAAAGGACCGATCAACTTTGGAAGTGGAATATCGTTCATCCTCAGGACGTACCGCACAAGGGTCATAAATCGAGGTACAGGTTCATAAAAACGCTCAGTCAGTGCACGTTGCCAAAGTGGCCCAATCGCATGCATGTATTCCACCACATAGCTGCCCATGTCCAACTGAGCCAAACGGTCCAAAACCATACTAGACATTGGTCGTGCTGGTTCCGAAGGAAAGGATATCCTTGCCAGCGCCTCAATATCGGTTTCTTGATCAGGGAGCATGCGATGATTCAACAACCGTTTCATAACCTGCTGATCACGTACAAGTCGCTCGGGCCCTTCCTTGTAATCTGGTTCAAGGCCATCGGCAGGAGCTTCAGCCATCACCAGCTCACCAGCAGGGCTCAATTGTAATGGAACAGGGGTGTCCTGACTTGCCCGTCGCTTTCGTTTTCCTGAGACAGTCGGAGTTACTCGTTTTGACCGGGCAGCCGACTTGCTGGGTGACACTACAGCGATTTCGTCATCGTCGAACCCATCTCGAAACGGTAGGTTTCGAGATTTCTTAGGTGTGACGGGCGGATGCCCCTCTTCCTGTCGATGTTTCGACTTGAAATTGCGCAAATGGTGTGCCTCCTCCGCTAAATCATGCTGAAGGAAGATGTTCTCTGTCGCTAATATGTGCCCTTCAGACATTGCGGCTTCGACAATTTCCTTATGCTTTGTTGTTTCCTCCGCCATGGCCGCGCGCAAAGCTATCAGCTGCTGGTCATAATTCGCGATCATTTGCGCCTGTTTGGATCGGATAATGGCAATCTCGCCCGTCTTCGATTGCACCTGTGCTTTGGCATCGTGCAATTCAATTTGCAGTTGTTCTTTTTCTCGCTCCAGCTGTATATTGACAACGGTCAGTGATGATGAATCAACTTGAGCATGCTCCGAGCCTACCTGTTCTAGACGCGCAATTCCTCCAGATATGTTCCCCGACGTATGATCATCCACCTCCATCGCATCACCCATGCCACTGTGGACGGGCCACTCATGCTCCTTCACTAGCATATGGCCATTGGGAAACACCACAGAGCCATCCGCATTGTCATGTATCTCCGCTCCCAATTCACCCACCTCTAGTGTATCATAGTCATTCGTTAATCCGGTGTGTAAACGAGGTGGTGGTTGCAAGGTCGCGGAGTTCCGGACTGCAGGTTTTACCTGACCATGGAGAGTTGAGTTGTTTGGAATTGTCGGGCTATGCTGATACTGAGTGGCCTGTCCCTGGGTGGCCTGAAAAGCACTTTGTTCTAAATCAAAAAGTGTCCCAGGAGGCAGAGAATCGAACTCGTCAGAGAAGTAGTCATCGTCGTTGTCTTCCATGCCCCCGCGCCATGGATTACAGAAGCCTTGAATGATAATGGAACAGATGGAAACTGAATGGAACAAGAATTCTGAATAATTTAGGAATGCATCAGCATGCTAAGGTTCTGAGCCATTACGATACGAGCCAGCGCCAACTGCTCTCGAAACGCGGAGAATGAGGCTGACCGCTTTCGCGGTGTCACGTGGACCATACTACGGCTGCGATGTACCTCTAGGTACCTTAGGTATCCATGGATGGTAGCATTTAAGACCTCGGGAAACATAATCATGGGGCATTGACTGGCTAGATCCCTCGACCCACCTGGTGATTTTTTTTCTGCCTACCCAAGCTACAAATATTCTTTTAGCAGGAGCATCGATGAATATGTATATATTGTCATTCTTTAATAAATAATTGACTAAGGGAAGATGCACAGTTAATTCTGGGGTATGTGTTATGTACATAAATGGACATGAGAAAACCAGGGCAAATCGCATCGTCACGGACGGCAGACCCACCGCCTCAGCCACCGCTCCCACCTCCGCGCAGGAGCTCTCGAAGTTCTGGTCTCACTGCGCTTCTGCCTCCGGTCACCTCCCCTCTCAACTCCCTTCTTTTTTTTTTTCCTCCCGCCCATCCTCTCCATCACCATGGCCAAGCCCAAGCACACCGCTGTTGGTCGCAAGGGCAATGCTGCCGCGTCTCCCAGCTCCAACAAAAATGAGAAGATTGACTTTGAACAGAATACGGAAGCTGAGGAGGTGAGCTGAAACCAGTCCTAACTGAACTCCTTGACGTTGTTAACGCGCCTTGTTTTGTTCATAGACACCCGTGCAATCCGAAGGCGAGAAGAAACAACAAGACTGGGAGAAGAAACGGCAAACCTTCATTACCCGGACAATATGGACCTTCGTCATGATTGCCGGTTTCTTCATTGCCATGTTCTCTGGACACATTTATATCATTGGCCTGGTTACCGCTATTCAGATTGTTTCATTCAAGGAAGTCATCAACATCGCCAACAAAAAACCTCAGGGTGAAAAGGAGCAAAAACCGGCACCCCGCTTTACCAAGCAGCTGAGCTGGTACTTCCTCGCGACTACCATGTATTTCCTGTATGGAGAAAGCGTAATTTATTATTTCAAGCATATTTTGCTTGTGGATAAGGTTCTTCTGCCCTTGGCAAACCACCACCGCTTTATCAGCTTTACTCTTTATGTCATGGGTGGGTGTGCCTCAACTTTGCAGTTACCGAGTATTTTGCTAACGGACTCTATAGGATTCGTGTTCTTTGTGGGATCGCTGCGCAAAGATACTTACAAGTTGCAATTCGTTCACTTTGCTTGGACTCACATGGCGCTATACTTGATTGTGGTGCAAGCTCACTTCGTTATGAATAACATTTTCGAGGGCATGATCTGGTTCTTCCTCCCTGCATCCCTGGTGATCACCAATGATATCTTTGCCTATGTCTGTGGCATTACATTTGGCCGCACCCAGTTGATCAAGCTATCGCCGAAGAAGACCGTGGAGGGTTTCCTCGGCGCATGGATCTGCACCATCATCTTTGGATATTTCATGACCAATATCCTGATGCGGTACAAGTACTTCATCTGTCCCGTCAATGACTTGGGCTCAAATGTTTTGACCGGTCTAGAGTGTGTTCCAAATTCCGCCTTCATTCCCCAGCCATACTCCCTTGAATTGATCGGCCTGGACAAGACTTTCTATGTCGAGCCCATGCAGCTTCATATTTTGAGCTTCGCTACTTTTGCCTCTCTCATTGCTCCGTTCGGTGGTTTCTTTGCCTCGGGTCTGAAGCGCAGCTTCCAAATCAAGGACTTTGGCGAGTCGATCCCCGGCCACGGTGGTATCACCGATCGTATGGACTGCCAGTTCATCATGGGTTTCTTCGCCTACATGTACTACCACAGCTTCATTGCCGTCTACAAGGCGAACGTTGGTGATATCATTGAGACTGTCATCAACGGTCTCACGGTTGATGAGCAGTTCGAGGTTGTTCGCGGCCTCAGCAAGTACCTGCACAACCAAGGCGTCGTTTCAGATTCGGTACGTTTTTTTACGTGAACCTCTACATTTACTTTGACTAACGCACAGTCTTCGCAGATCCTGGACTGCCTTGTCACCGAACTCAAGCGCTAATGAATTCGAGTCGCCGGCCTCTCCATACAAAAACTTCACGACTTCTATTTACATTTTCCCCTTTTTTGTAATACACCCCGAGGATTACTCCCAACTCTTTCCTTTCTTGCCCTCTAGCCTCCGATGAAGCACGCCTTACCAGTTACTTGCTAACTGGGAATTGATTGGCTTTTCCTGGTATGACATGGATGCATCCGTTGGTTTCCCATGCCTGATGGCTATCACGTCTTCCTCCTCTTCCCACCTTTCAACACAGCATCGGTTTCAGTATTCAAAAGATGAGATGAATTGAAGGATCTTACATGAAATGAGGTCATACATCAACCGTGGTTAAGACAGTGGCGTGATCTTTAATTCGATTCATGGATGTTTTCTGTCTTACATTTTCCTTGGAACAGTACTTTATCTATTTTATGTTTCTGCCTAATTGGCACAGGATCTACTGTTGTCCTGGTCTTGATTATCTTGTTCAAGCCATTCGTGGGTGAAGGCCTGCTAATATCCCTTTGGTGCGTGAGAAAGAATGGGATCTGTCTTGTGTGGTGGGCCAATGGCCTTATTTGCTTCTCGCTGTCCTGCAAATTTTACAGTCTAGATCTCTAGAGCAGTAAATCAGGCAGTTGAATGTGTACATAGCTTTCAATTCACACGTTGAAGCTGACCTCGTTATTTGAATCTGAGGTGCATTGTTTTGTAATGCAATTTCCTGGTTCCTTCAGTGTAACGACACGGAGGTTAAGGAAATGAATATACTCGAAGTAATTGATCAATTCTTTTCATTCATATCAATAGAAGTAGGGTATCACAGAAACAACGAAAATCATGGAGGTGAACAGCCATATCGGCCTGAGCAGCTGGAATCAACACTGATGCCGAAATGCAGCGCCCATACCCACCAGATGGTAAGACCGAGAAGACATCCTGCTCTTCTTACTGTTCAACCTGATACTCTTCAATCTCAAGCTTGAAGTACGCCTCAACTTCCATTTTCTCCTTCTCCGCTTCGGTAGAATCAAGCATAAATCGAACAGCTGCATCCCGCCCCTTATCTGCCCTGTGGCGCTCACCGCTAGCAGCAACAGGTGTCAATGGGTGCAAAGGTCGTTGAGGAGGTTCTGCGGATCTCCTACTACCAGCGCTCAATCTCTGGTCACGGGGTCGGTCTATGAAGAATGCGAATCGAGGAATGCTGTTTTCTGCGGCTTCTTGATTCAGCGGGATGCGGACGGTTAAGAACTGGTCTGCTGGGAAATCCGGTCCCACGGATGTTGAAGATCGGTGATGCGTATAGAGTTCTAGCAGGTCAAAGAGGGTTTCTGGATTTGTAGTTAGTATGACTATATCCATAGGCTGGAATGGCTTGAACTAACCCATTACTTCTTCTCGGCTTGTGTCCCATCGCTCGTATTCCTCTCTGGACTCTAGGGCCTCGGTACGCTGATTCAAGAGTCGACTGGCGAGTTCCAGACAAGCAAAGGCCAAAGGTGACGTCGACTGTTTGAGCGGTGCGAACGTTCGATAGAGATCAAGTGAAATGCGGTAGGCTAAGCTCCAGACTTCCACTGGTATCCCGTGACGACGGGCCAGCTTGAATAAAGTCTTATGAGGGTGGCGGGTGCGAAAGTCAAAGCCAGATGCCTCTAGCATTAATCTCTCCAATCCAATGATTCCCCGAGCATTGGTGTCAAAAATCTGCCGGTTTCCGAGTTAGTATATAGTTCCTAATCATGCTTGATTTCTTCGAATAATGACCTACGGGATCATCTGGTGCCAGGTGGTCTGATGGTGATAGCTTGAGATTGTATGCGGCGCATACAATATCTCTAGACTTTTTGAGCGTATCTTCCGTCTTGCATGCAGTAAATAGTGCCGCTGCGGCCGCATCCTGTTCTCATATTAGATTGGGGCGATCTCCAAGAAAGCGAGAATGACGCTACCACAAAGTTATATTCATTATCAGGATGTACCAACCGAAATCGGTGGTAGTACATCGTAGCGGTATCATAAGTACGCACTGGCCTGCATCATCCGTCAGTGTCATGCTCTGAAGGGAGGTATTTTGGACGCAGGAATCCAATGGAGAACATACAGGTGGAGCACTTTCCGCACATTGTCAATCCATGACACTCCTTGCAAACGCAATGATTCTTCTCGAATGGGATTCATTCCCAGAGCTTGAATACAATCATGAATTGTTTGCTCGAACAAGTACGGCCTGGCTACCTGGATAAATGAAGGATGAATGGCTGGGCGCTCCGGAGCTTGGAGGCCGGGATCAGGGCGAGGGCGAACCCGCTCCATTCTTGATTCGAGTGACATGGCAGATTGAGAAGAAGCCAGTTACCTTTGACAGAAATTACGGCGATGAAAGGCTCTTGAAGCTTGTGCAGATGAAGGTCGACGGCCGTGACTGATATGATATGGTGATCACGTGATCGGAAATTTGTTAATCCGAAGTAAAGCCAATATGCAAAGGTCAGAATAAAAAAGACTAGAAGGAAGTAAAGCAGAAAGACTTTTGAAGTAGGTAGTGAGCGTGTAAATTGGAGTTCCTGGTTCCCTCCGTGGTATGCTACGACTAGACCTAGTAGCTTCATAATTGTGGATTCCGATCCCACCACCTGGGCACCTGACGCGTTTTACTCCTGAGTGATTTTCCAAATATTAGTCTGAGTAGTTTCGACGAACATGACATTTACTCAAAAAACCTTCACAATATCAGAACTAGCAATGACTGCTTTCAACTTGGGAGGTAACGAGTTTCCTTGCCAAGAAGGTCGATGTCGTCCAATGAGTCAATATGATCAGTCATCTATGATTAGATGCTAATGACTTTTAGATCCCCCCTCCACTGGACTGGTGGATGAACCCAGACCAGCTCGGAAACGAGACTGACTGGGCCTCGCAAGGAAAGCTTGGACACATAATCGACGTTTTCAACGAAGTTGGGAAATGTGTACCCGTTATGTGCCACCTAAATGGTGAAGTGATATTCACGGCCGGCGGGAAGTTCTACGAATTCATCTACATTTCCTGCGACCTTTGTCGGATTACTTTCCTGATTACCCTGGAGGAAATCATCGCTGTGATGAAGGACCTGGGATATACGGCCGTGAAGTTCAATGCCTGCCACGGTCTGGCAACGGTACTGTTCCGACCTAATTTGAACAAGACGAAAACCCAGAGAGTAAGTTTTTTATTGCTGTTACATACAGGGGATGAAGCCCAGAAAAGCAATGTCAACGACCTTTCCCATATCTTCGCTTACTTTCAATGTGTTCAAACATGAGCCCTGGCCTAGTGGCTGAAGTCCCTGAACGGCGATCGTATCTAGTCATCTTTCCCGTACTTGCGAACCAGCTTTTGCATAATTGACATTGCACCCGAGCGATACCCACCACCAAAAATAGCATGGTGATTCAAATGATGATATCTAACAAGGAAGTTAGCGTCTTAAAAGCAAAAGCAGATGGAAAAGATCGACTTACAGCTCATACAATCGCACTCGGTCGTTATATTCCTCCACCGGTGCAGTCTTTGGCACAATCCGATGATACTGGTCAAAGAATCGAGTCCCAAATCCACCAAACATGTGCATAATCCCTAACTCAAACTCATTATGCCCATAGCACACACAAGGGTCATAAACTACATCCCCGGGCTGATCATCACGACCACTACCCACGATGCGGCCACGATCTGCATTTCCACTCCATAGATCTCCATGCACCACGACCGGCACGATCCCCTCGCCTTCGCCATTGGAATCATATCCCAAATGACCGTCCCCTAGTAGGCGGGGCACCACCGTATAAGCCGTCTTCTCAACCAACTCCCGAAGTCCCTCGTCGCGACCATTCCGGTGTTCAGAGGTAGCGAGAATAGTAAGCAGTCGCTCATGGGCATAGAAGTCAGCCCAGCTATCATGGAACTTATTTGGCTGCTTAGTATCACCACAGAAAGTGGGAACAGGGAATCCGAATCGAGGTCTCCCAGTCTCCGGATCTGCGGGCGCAGGCGTGGAATGTAGTTTACCAAGTCTGTACGCCAGCGTCGTGGGATTGGTTTCATCACCTGAACTGCGTCCCATCGCACCGCCGAGATCAAGATACTCGGTGGCCAGGAAGAAGTTCTTACATTGTCTGCTTTCTTCGTCCACAGGACCCCAGGCTATTGCGCGTGGACAGAATCCTGGTACGGAGCCTGCGATCGCGTTGAGGGACTCGTACTCGCCCCGGAACATTTCTTCGGCGGCTTTGCCATCTGCGGAGGTTTTGACGAAGTATCGTCTTTCTTCTTCGCTCCCATTTCCTTTGGGTATTTTTGCGCGGATTGCGCCTGTGCTTGTGAAGCCTGAACCTAGGCCGGAGGTGGAGAGGCTAACCTTTGACGGGTCGGGTGGAAGAGATAGAGCTCGGAGAATGGGTGCTGGTACGGGTGACATGTTGTTGCTCTTTATTCTTTAAAACAAAAACTATTGGATATGTCATGCAAATGTTAAGAAAGAGACATCGATCAACGGGATAAGCTTGTGTGGTTAATACAGGGATGCGAGACCTGACAGGAACCTGCAGGGCTATGACGTTAGATCTCCGCACAACTAAGAGAACATCGATGCATTCATCCAATCAGTGCAGTATATAGAACAAATATTTGAGACCGCCTACTTAAGAAAGATATGCGCTCTAATGAATTTTGCTTGACATTGCACAAAATGGCCTATGCACATTAATATGACGTTCCATATCCAGTTCTCCATACATATGTCATAATCAAATCGTTCACGGCTACAGGTCGTTCAATAGGTGTATAGCCGTCTTGATACGCTCTTTAACATCCAGCTGCGGATCATTTTCGAGACTAAACACCTGATCAACAATTCCAAGAGCCTTGAGTCTAGTGACACGTTCGCGACATGCTTCACGATCACTCTGGTTCTCAAGGTAGATCAGGTTAATGACCACCCACGCACAGTTGGAGCGTATTTTGTAATTAGAGTGGTTGAAATAGAGGGCCAGGGACCGTAGAAGGTCCGGGTGAGAGAGCAGTAGTTGCCGATGGCGGGTAAGTCCTGCAGCAATATGGATGATAACGGCACTGACGGCGAGCAGAGTTTCTTGCGGTATTTGTAGTTCCCGGTTAGAGTTGTCACGGCGATGCGGCAATTGGATGGTGCGTGGGCGTAGATTATCAGCGAGTGCGTCCAGTAGCTCATTCTGACCGATCTCTTGGAGGAGAAAGTCGATCATTTCGGGTGCACCAGTCCCACACATCATGTTGCGCAGCATATCGAATGTCTGCTCTTGAACAGCGATGTCATCCTGTCTCGACTGAGTGGACTGTTCTAGGTTGCCGTGCATGACAAGCTTGCGCCGACGCCTGGCGTCAGGGAGAAACATATCCAAGCTCATCTTCGATTGGGGCATGCTATCACCCATCTTGAGCTCCTCAGCCGACTCGCCTGTGTCTTCCATGGGGTTGAGGATGTCAACTTGTTCTCCCGCTGAGTTGGCTCGACCCATGGCAATTCCAATAGCATGCTCTGTCTCTTCGTCCATTCCACGTCTAGTCAGGGCACTAATTGGGTCTTGGCTGATGATTTGCCGGATCCAAGCGGGCCCTAGAGCTTCAACTATCTTCATTCTTATATCATTGGATGTGTCAAAAACCACATGTTTAAGAGCCCACAAAGACTCTATCTGTAATTTTGTACTAGATGAGCGCGCGTGCTCGCAAAGCATAGGAATCACCTCGCCCGAGATAATCGCCTGTAAGAAATATTAGTTGGATTATGGCATAGGAATGTTCGAGATGACCCGCGCACTTACCTCCTTCATAGGACTGAAATTTAGTGCTAAGTTGCAGAGCGCCGCAGTTGCCGCAATTTGAACTTCTAGGTCGGGATGTTTAACAAGTGTAAAAAGCGGTTGGGCCACGCCACTATCAATCATACTGGTCCTCAAGGCGCTGACCGACCTAGTGAGCATACGAGCTGCGCCACAGGCAGCTAAAAGTGTTGGTGTCGGGTTACCATCCGCTGCAGTATTCTTTGGTACTGCAGCAGCATCGGCCGGAGCATCACTTGGCCGAGGTTTGAGGGAGTCGATGATATAGGGTACCACTCCATTATCGCAAAGTACCTTGCGGTATTCATCTTTGAACGGCACCAGCGCAGCCAAAGCCTTAAGAATACTTTCCCGATACCTCATGATGTGGCAAAGTGTAGGCGAATATCCAGGGGGCCCAAGTCGACAGTTCGGTGGCATTGTTTCAGGGTCCCGAGCTGGAAGATTGCCCTCTGAGTGCCACATGGGCCGCAATGTCTCTGACACTGGGTTATAAGTCTCTTTGAGAAGCTGAGATAGTCGTTTAAGTACATTTCCATCAACAGCATGCTTTTGTAGCTCTTGATCGTCCATGACCAAATTGGCCAATACGGCTGGAGCTTCTTCTTTCAAAAGTTGCGTCGGAGTGATGAGTCCATCATTCGCACCGGGCTCATCGGGGACCTCGAAATCTTTCTCCAGCATGCGAATGAGAATCGGAACCAAGAGATAACCAAGCATCGGAACTCGATGCTTTTTGGCAAGGCCCAGCCGAAAAAGAACAGTCACCAGTCGAGCCGCCATCAATTGGACCATGCCACCTTCTGAACGAAGGATGCAAAGCAGCCATGGAACGATGGAATTCTCATCCTCTTCGGGGGGAGACGTTTCGGCCAGCGAAAACGGCGTAGAAAAAGAATGGCTCTGGCGACGCTGCGCGCCAGAATTTCCCAGAGGTGGAAAGTTGGCCGAACTCGAGGTTAATTTGGCATGTACCATTGGAACAGAAGGGAGAAGATGATCCACCGGATTTGTGCTGGAATGACGGGGCACCGCCGAGCCAGACAGGTACGTGGTTCCCCAGGGATTTTTCTTAATGTCAGTCGGAGCGAATTCAGGGAGTTGTTTGGGAAATACGGTGACAATTCCCGGCGAGGAAAGGAAATGCTCTGCCCGCCACTTCGACTGCTCGATGATCACGGTGATTGCGCGGAGAATGGGTGCCAACCGCGCCGATGCTGGAGCAGGTGGGGGGAAATCCCCTAGAGCTCCAGGTTCGTGTAGATGGTCTTCTGCACCCGGGAGAACGAACCCTTGGGCTATCACAAAGCTGGCAATCTTGACAGCCAGGGCGTCTAGCACTCCACATTCCGCCAACGTTGTCTTATGAATCTCTTCCGTGCATAGCTTTCCAATCAAGGCAGCCGCCAGCTCAATACTCGCTTGGCTGCCGGTGGGGCCATAATTTTGCGCAACAATCCGTCGGATAGCTCCGACTGTTTCAGGTGCGAAGACGATGTCTGCCAGTCGGGTGTCCCGAGGCCATTGATCTTGGTTTTGCAACGGTAGTCTGTCCGCAATCGTGTTGAGAAGTCGTAGGATGGGAAGACAGAAGCGCTGAGGGCAGTCCGGTGAGGATAGGATAGAGAGAAGAGTCGGGAGAATGTCGCTGGCGAATATCGGGGCAAGGAACGTTGGACCACCTGTTCGACATGTTAAAATCGTCATCAGTGGTTCTAGGTCTTTGGCGCGCAGGTACCTTGCACCAAGCTTCCAATTATCAGGATTGCCTGCAGACAGGCTTCTGATTCTTCCGATATTTCAGGGTTCTGATAGGCTCTAGTCGCCTGGGTCACAGAGCGGTTAGATTCAGTCGCAGATTGGTTCCCTGGCCATCGCGACCCGAGCACCAAGGCCAACGTCGGGATAATTCCTGCGGCAACGTAGACCTCTTTGCGCTGATCATGACCTATCACTTCATTCTTTAGGGCCCGGAGAGATGTGATCTGAGAGGAGATGGAATCCGGGTTTTGGAGTTGTAGCAGAATCGGCGGAACCGTTGCTCGCGTCATCGTCAGAAGACGACCGCCTCCCGACGAGGGTGAAGACGGTTAGCAGACCAAGAGGAGATAGATGCGACAAGGTGGAGCGTCTATTCCTTTGGGCTGCGGGGTTTGTAATAGCTGGTCGGCTTGGGCGAGATGACAAGTATGGGAAGACTTGGCCGAATTCGGCCAGGTTCTGAGGGCGGGGAAGAAGTCGCGTGCAATTGGGCGGTGAGGTGAGACCACTTGTGAAGTTGATATTTTGTCCTTTTCGTCCGTCAATGAATCCTTGAATTGCCTATCAATCTTGAAACAATCGGAATCAATACTACAATAGGGTCCAATTCAACTTCCAGAGCTCAAGGAGGTGTAGTCCGTCATACTCCACTATGTAAGTTGAATGTTTTACGTAAGACTAGTGTAGATCTTGGCACAGAGGAGAGTACTCCGTACAAATTATTCAATGACCTGCATAACTGATTTCATCCGAGTCTTTGTAAGCTAAGATTGTATTTGATGTCCATTAATTGATAAGATATCGCATTCGACAAATTTTGCAGCGCCTATCTAAGAAGCCAATCGTACGTAATAATTAATAATAATATTTGGGTGGTGAGAGCTACTGTAGATAATGCACGTCATGCAGCCCAAATACGGAGTACAGTACAGGTTATATACGAATACGGATGCGAAAGGGGCGCAGTTACAGGTATGACGGCCTGGCCTCAGGCCTCAATCTGATTATACCAATGACGCCAGGTCAGATTTAATTCCCGAAAGAACTATTAGTGCTCCACGAGGGGATTGTTTGCATCCCTAGTCTACTACTAGTGGCCTGATTTACCGCAGGTAGCAAATTATGCCCCTTTAATCGTCCCTTAGTCCGGTTAGAACGGCTCTGAACCATCCAAAAAGGGTTTAGTGGTGATGGGTTTTTGCTCAGGCTCCACCACTTCCACTCTTTGGGCTCATCACCTGATCAGCCCTGTGACTGTGTCACGTATGGTCACGAAAACCCTCAACCCACCAATCAAGGGTCTGACAGCGCCGGGGCGAAGCCGATGGAGTCCTGTAAAACATCAACAATACGCGAAGCTCTTGGTCGATTGGCCGTGAATCGAGATTCGTCGTAATAAATTACCTCATAGCAGAACAGGATTTTACTCCCCAAAAGGGTACCCGTTCTCCGACTCTCCTCCCTTTTCTTCTCTTCTCTACTACGTCTTTCAAATGAGTAAGGGTTGTTGCACCAAGTGCTCTCCACAACCAGAACCCCCGGATTTCCAGTCTACTTCATCCACCTTGCGATCTACGTGAGGATGAGGCCGTGCGCCAATACCATTCAGGTTCCGCAGGTGCCCCATTGACTCGTGCGCCCACGTGGTGCCAGCGTGCCCTCCCATTGCTTTGCCGCAACATTCCTCTCGATCCCTCACTAAGCCATGTTGGCTTCGTCTCCTTCACCCTCGTCGGCTGCGCTACGCTCTGGCTCCGCCCACCCACATTATGAAAGTGCTCCACAGTTTAGTAGTCCACGTTCATCCCGCCTGGCCATTGAGGAGCTCCGTTCGGCCCTGAATCGCCATACCGTCGATCCTGCCTCCCCTGATTCCCCCGCCGCCCTCCAACGTCGACGCGCTTCTGCAGTCGATCCCTCTGCCCCCAGCGCTGCCTTGGCCTCTTCATCCCAGAGCCCATCCGCCACTCCTTCCACTGCCACTCTTCCTACCGCCACACCATCTGGCCCTGTGATCCCGCCACCTGCCCCGTCCGTCTCAATGCCCGCCCCGGACAATTCGGGGGGCTCCAACAAGCGCAACAGCCAGAGTGACCACCACTCGCCGAATGCGCCTTCGGCGGGCACATCTGGTGGTCATGATGTGGAGGTGTCGCAAACTAAGCGTTTGCGCCCGGCCGCGCCCAGCGTCAAGATCCTGCCCGTACAATACGAACTGGCTGATCCCCGTGACCTTGTTGTGCTGATTTCCAGCATGCTTATGGAGCTTATTCGCTTCAATGACAAGATTCCCCTGCATCAAGGGCGTTTGACGCGCTTCCACTCCCGATCGCCCCCTCGAATCTCCGTGCAGGATTACCTGCAGCGTCTGGCAACGCACGCCACCCTCTCGCCACCCATCCTCCTTAGCATGGTCTACTACATTGATCGTCTCTGCGCATTATATCCCTCCTTCACTGTTTCCAGTCTCACCATCCACCGTTTCTTAATTTCCAGTGCCACCGTCGCCAGTAAAGGACTGAGCGACAGCTTCTGGACCAATAAGACGTACGCTCGAGTCGGCGGTATCAGCATGAACGAGTTAGCTATGTTAGAACTTGAGTTCCTCTTCCGAGTCCAGTGGCGCATCGTGCCACAACCCGAGGTCCTGGTCGACTATTACCAGAGCCTGGTAGAACGATGTGAAGGGTTTGAGATTGAGCGCAACGGCAGTGCCACCACCACCGCGACTACGACTCCGGCAGCATGAAAGAATCCTGGAATGTATGGATATCACGATCTGGTCATGAATGTTTCGTTACGGACTATGTTTTCGGGCTGGCCTCGAGTTCCACGAATACGGCCTCATGATCGACTTTACATTGGAATGGATTTCTTTGCCTATCAACCTTTAATATTCGATCTAATTTGCATCTACGGCCTGGCCCATGCATATGCTACAATTAGAGGGCACGCATCGAGGGTTAGCGTGAGATAGCGGGTCTATGTTAGCATACTCCACGCTGAGCGGTGATTTGTAGCATGGTTTCAGCGCTTCATTTCCAGCGGGACTTATCTGGCGTTTTCATGTCAAGGAGGTATTTTATCTATGAACACTATTTTACCACGGATTTTCATTACAAAAATATACATTTTTTTACGCCTATGAGAACATGGTCATCTTGAAGTAGAGATTCAATAAACTAATACAATAAACTAATACTAAATGACGTTAGTTGCTACTTCCTTCCCGGGACTTTAGGGCATAGGGCGCGGGGGTTAGGGCAGCGGATCTGGAAATCTTGAACTTCATGCGTCACCAACGCAACGCGGTTTACAATTTGTTTTCTTTCAATTCCTCTGTTTCTTTCACTTTTCTACACCGAGCTATGAAGCAAAAGCACCCCTTCATGTTTACACGATCCATTTAATCTTCGATTCTCTCCCCTCCTTGAACCTCTCCCTCAACCATCATGGATCTCGCAGAGACAGTCAGAGCGATCCAGCCTTTACAAGGAGAGGTCGTTCCTATTCGCACTGTCCAGGAAACACAGCCAGTTGAGGAATTCGGTATGACTCTGCATGGTATCGATCCCCGCTGGCAACATCATGAACTAATTTGCTTGCAGGCGATGCCTTCGTCGCAGAAATCAATATCAAAGGTGCAGCCAAAGTGATCAAGTGAGTTACATTCTAATATTTTGCGATGATGAAGCAAGCTTATTCTCTTCTTTAGGGTGCTCGACTCCAAGTACCCCCGAGTCCCCTCACTCCCTCTGTCACATCTTCGACGCTTCGCGAAGAGAGATATCCTGCCCCCGCCACTTCGCGCAAGAATTGAAGCCGAAAGTTCGCATGCAATTAGAGAACAACAAACTATCTTTGTTGTGGTTTCGCCTCCACTGCCTCCCGCAGAAGAACTGCAAAACCTACTCGCTCCCTTTGCGCCAGATACTTATGGCTCTGATGCGTCTACACCTGAACCATCGCCATCAAAGATTCACCTCTTCACCATCCAAATCCCTCTCCAGCCACCTTTCAATGTTACCCAAGCTCAACGATGGAGCAAAACCCTTTGGCCAGTTGTTTTCAACCCCGCCGCACCCCGATCCACTGTCGCACCGCCCCTTCAAATCCTGAACCGGGCTCAGGAAAGTATTGAGCCTCGTGCAGGATACTATCTCTCTCTCGCGCGCAAAGTTGCAGAAGAGGCAAAGCAGTCGGGACGTGGCCGCGGCGTTGGAGCAGTCGTTGTCGATCCGGCCATCGAAGCCGCGATCGAGGCCGCTGCAGAAGAAAGTGGCGAGTACACCACTCACAGATGGATGGACGCCGTCCTCGCTGTTGGCGGTGATGTTCGTTTCGCCCGCTCGGAAGCTGGGAAGCCATCTCAGACAGATCTACACCCCGGTGTGGCTCCTAACCCAGCCTGTGCGGTGTTTGATTCAGATTTGGAGGGCGGGCCGGATCTGCATGCCTTGATGCGTGTTGCTGAGCTTGTTGCGCGCAGACGTCGTGAGGATCCCGAACACCAGGAATCTACAGCGGCCGTTTCGACTTCACTGGCTGCTATTGCTACGGATCCCCAGCTTTCTTCACAGCTAAGTCCTCTTGAGTCACACTTCCTCTACCAACCCGGTCCTCCAGAAATCGCCACCAATGCGTCTATTGCTGATTCCAATGAGTTTTGCTCCTCCCCCCTCTCTCCAAAGAAGAGGAAGCATGAAGAGCCAAATCCTGAATCTGCCTCGGCTCCTCTTAACACTATCGGCCTTGACCCATCTATTCAGGTCGCAGTCGCACAAGACCACTCCCAGTCTGCGACGCCTCCCCTTCCAGCTCCCCCGCCATCAACCGTCGCGACTGTTGCTAATCCTACCATTTCACATCCTCTTATTGAGTCAGCAAAGGTTGCTACTACCTCTACCGCCCCAGGCACGACCTCTCGCATTCGCACTCGCTCGCAGGGAGGCTATCTCTGCACGGACCTTGACATTTACATTTCCCACGAGCCGTGTCTCTGTTGCTCTATGGGCTTACTTCTCTCTCGATTCCGGGCTATCATCTTCCCACGTTCGGGTCGGATGAAGAGCGGCGGCATAGCATCTGAGCCCGTTGTGATCCCTACATCGGATCCTGATCCGTGGGTGGATGATGCTGAAACTGGCGATACGGATGAGAAGTTTGGGGAAGATGAGGATGAACGTTTGTATTATGGATTGCATTGGAGAAAGGAGTTAAACTGGCACGCTTTAGGGTTTGAGTTTGTAGAGTACGAGGATGAGGATGAGGAGGTCGATGACGAGAGTGATGATGTGGTTTTCAACGCGTGACGCATCGTGCGATTATGAACCAGTATTGTGTCGATATTATGTATGTTTAGGACGAAATGTTTTAAAACTACGTTTAGAGGAATGAACGTGAGGTAAATCTCGTTTGAAATTTTTTTGGGCTTCTGTAAAGACATGCTTTTTCGAGGTTCTCCATCTTCCTCCTCTTCCTCTTCCATTTATTTTCCAACAACTGCAGCACTTCTCTGCGCATTCACACTTTCTCCAATGGACTATGAAGTATACCCCATTAGATATAAACAACAACGACCTCCATTCAACGGGCAAACGGGCATTCTTCTTCAACAAGTGACTATGAAGCCAAAAGGCCGTAGCATCGGGCAGATGCTATTTGCCCTGCGTCAGCTGACAACACCACCATGGGCACCACTGGTTCTCATCTTCCACGATCTATGGGGGAAAAACAAACAAGGAAATTCATGACGTCGTCACAT
Organism: Penicillium longicatenatum; assembly: GCF_028827895.1. Taxonomy (NCBI): domain Eukaryota; kingdom Fungi; phylum Ascomycota; class Eurotiomycetes; order Eurotiales; family Aspergillaceae; genus Penicillium; species Penicillium longicatenatum. The sequence continues at coordinate 819,759 of NW_026643121.1, read as the reverse complement.
ATCCCCCAATCCACGCCACATGCCCCATGGCGCAGTCAAATACAATAAGGAAAAAGGGGGTGGTAACAACAAATTCTCATCGCCGGTGTCTTCTGCCGACCTGGGACGGTCATGAAGCGACATGGCTAGCCATGAGAACAGGAAAAGATAAAAACAAAGTTAAATACGCAGGGTATGAACCGGATCTGAAATCCCATAAGATACAATCCAGAAAATGGCGGGGGCTAAGAAACAAACAGGTGTTCAAGATGACAAGTAGGGAGGGTCCAGGGGGGAGGGAACCACATACCACCCAGTGGCAGCGGGCAACTGAGATGATCCAATGGTTTGGGCAAAATTGAGATAGAGTCTTTTTGACTAGTGCTTGATGAGACAAGACAACAGACTACAAAAGCTGTCTCAATGACGCTTCCTTGGGATCTTTAAAGGACAAGGATACTGGGTCCGCCTTCCCAGCTATATCACTCAGCCCTGAGTTACCAAGGAAATGTCTTCGAATGTAAAAGGAACTTCGAAAGCAGCTGATAGTCGCAAATCGGCTGGGTGACATTCTTTTGCACAGTCGATGAGACCAAATAGTATGCGAGCCCTGCAAGAGCTCTAAGGCCTGGATGTCATGAAACCAATGAAAATGGCATGGCTCATAGTTTATGCCACCAACCAGGGGGTATGGGTACGATGCTCTCAAAGGGGAAAGATGAAGATGATAATGAGTAAATGACGAGTGAAACGGATCCGGCCGTGAGACACAGCTTTCGGAGATAATAGACTGGAATGTATCAAGTAATAATGGGATCACGCCCAAGATTGCCCAAAAATCAAGCCATTCGCTGGTAAAACAACAGGTAGGCGACACGGTTGTCGCGAGAACCATATCTACCCAGGGGAGTTCGGACACCCGAGGAGGTAGCAGGAGAGGCGGTAATACCGTTGACAGACTTCTTGCTTGCATGGTTGCTAGATCCGTTTCCATTGACTTGGCTCCAGCCTTTGTCGCTGTCCGCCGAATCCATGGCATCCTGGTCAATGTGATCAAAGATATTTCCACGAGGATTCTTGTCGTGTTTGTGTTGTTCTAAGGCGGCTGCGAGCACTTTGGGGTCCTCCTCACCGCCAGCTTCTGCCACATCTTCGCTGCGAACGCGGCGGATGACAGTATCATCCATGCGGATCCACTCACGCCCATCTTGTCGTCTCACATCGACAGTGTAGTGACCGCCGCTAGCATTCATTCCGTGGTGGTAAATGACACCCATAAGACGGTACTGAGGAAGACCACCGGAAGCGGTTAAAGCATTGCGCCGATGGGCAGGGAAAACCTCCCGGGGGATCTCCAAGTCAAGTGGGTAGCCAACCTTCTTCCAAATCTTTTGGGTGGCTCCAGTCAAACTATCATACTGGAAACGCTTAAGATGAAGAATAAGAACCGGGGGCATGGTCTCAATAAAAATCTGCTTAGTCGCGGTGACATTGGGCCCACGAGAAGAATTGAAATCACCCTGGATGCTCTCAGGCTTTGTCAGTCCCTTCAAAGCATCGATGATGTTGTGGACTTCAGGAGATCCAATGTCAAGTTGCAGAGGCTGGTAAGGCTCCATAGTGACCGAGGTCTTGTTACCCGGCACCTTGAACTCGGATCGTAGCTTGCCTCCGAATATTCTTGTGACAGGTGATTCAGATGCGTGAGCCCCAGATGACTGAGTCATGGCTGCTTTTTGCTTATGGCCAACCTCCAGCCATCCATCACCGGACGTGCCATCCATAGCACCTTCAGCACGCTGTGCCTCTTCGGCCTTTCGAGCATGTTGGGCAGCACGGTCACACTCTTCATGAAGCTCTTCAAGGAGAAAGCCCAAAAACTCCTGAGCATCCTGCTGGTGACCGCGCCGCATGTCTCTAAAGCGAGGCAATTGCCGGATCATTTCATACACGAACTCGGGAACAAAAGCGTCACCGTACTTCTCTAATTCATTAGGTTTCAATCGCATCTTCAGCTGCTCTTCCGAAGTGGCCGCATCGATGACACGGAATTCCCGCATGAACATTATCAGGGCATCGATCAAGGGCACATCACTGTGGAAGCTGTGCGCGGATCTGCGACCAACATAGTCAAGGAACTGATGGAAAGGCACGCAGGAGACCAAGATCTGCAGTACTGAATTCATGTAGCACATGTTCCCGGTGTTAACCAATCCACGAGGCTCGAGGAAAGCGATCTTGTCACTGTATTTGGTGACATCTTCACCAAGGCTGGTCAAAATGTCTGCAAGAGTTTCACTCTTCTGTGTAGTCGCATTGTTCGGCTGGGCCGAAGCTGTGGCGCCAGCCGACTTAGCGGCTTGCTGCGACCGAAGAAGCTCCGCCCATGACTTAGGAGCAGCGGCACGGACGGGTGAGGATGGCTTGGATGAATCTTCATCGACGGTTGTGGACTCCACATTGCTGTCTGGGGCAGTCACTGCGTGAGATTTGGGGGTCTCCGCGGTGGCGCTAGGGCTATCTTTAGTCTGTCGACGCGGGGTACCTGGGACATTTGGCACTATTGGGACGACGGGAATGGCAGGCTTGGGGTTTTTCTGCTGGGCATTTGACTTCGCCGCAGATGAAGGAGTGGTAGGCTGAGTTGAGTTTGCATCCGATTGAGGAACTGAGGTCGTTGGGGTCAGAGGCTCAGAGATCAAATGGGTTGCAAAGTCTGTGGGCTTGACCTCCTCCAAGGGCTGCTCGACCTCTCCCTTCCTCGGACCGATTATCCAGCGCCCATCCTTCTTAGGGAATTCCACAGAGTCCCGCATAGGGTTCCTCCTTCGACGGCTTTCAACTCTGGCGGGGAAGGAAACATCAGGCACTGACAGCCAGGGTACCTATATAAACGATTAGATTATGCCCAGGCAAATCGGTCTAGTTTGAAATGAAGCGTACTGGTGCAGCAAAAGCTGGTTTAGGTTCTGGTATGGGATCTGGCACAGACTTGGGGTCCCATCGCGGCGGGGGTGAAGCGACGGGATACTGTTGAAGTTGTTGTGGCGGTAGGGCAGTGTGATCATGCAGCTCGGGTTGAAGTGGTGCTGGAATTGACGGGGACATGCTTGATTGCAGCGGTGTTGATGCCGGGGGTTGCATGGGTAAGGTCTGTGGAGGAAGATGACTCGGTGCCACGACGTGATGTGAGGGCGGGTACATGGATACCATCATCGGGCCATAAGGCTGATGGTAGGGACGTGGGGGAAGCTGTGCCGGACCATATGGATACCACGAAGGAGAGTATTGTTGCGGCATATATGCAGGAGGCATATGGCCATTCATGCCATTCATGCCATTCATATTGTTCATCCCACTCATCCCATTCATGTGTGGCGGATACCCCCCCATATACAGTGGGGAGCGCATGTTGAGCGGACCTGGATTGTAGGGATACTCCTGTTGTCTCCTTGACGGCCCCATGGGTGGCTGCCCATGGGGCATCGCGGGTAACTGGTGGTTCATCTTGACCAGAGCTCAAGAAAGAAAAGAGTTGCCTTCACCGTTTAGCCACGCGTTGCCTCAATGGGAGCCATGCGCGGAGGAAAGCAAGATAAGCCAAAACCGGATGCCTCAACTATGCTTATGCAGCCATGTTGGCCTCTTTCCTGCGGTTGAGAGTGGTTTCGTGAAGGGCGTCCGGGGGAAGGTAAATTAATATAAGGGTTGGAGTATTCCAAATGCTGAAGGCGCAGGAGTTAGGAAACGACCGCAATGCGCGAAAAGAATACCAAACAAGGAGCTCTGTGCCTGGATGCTCACATCAAAGGTTAATATAGATAGATTTGGGGGGCCGGTGGTCAAAGCGGCCAGAGTGGTGAATGGAAAGGTTGGCAGGCGAGTAATAGCCTCTATAATTAATCCGCTCTTTTGCCGAAGCGAAGCTGAAGTGCAGAGTCAAGGTGGTGATTAGTTAAGCCGTGCTGAGTCATAAACACGTGCTGTCCGATGACATGCCCCTCCAATACTTGCCTCTCGGATCTTTGAATCCTCTTGGCTTTTTTGGTCGCTCTCTATATTCTTAGATGGCCTCTTGAGGCTCATTCTATTCTTACAGCTCAGCGTGCTCTGCTACTAGGGCCGCTGTGAATGGCTAGTCCCGTTCATCCTCGTTTGCCCTGATTAGGCGGGTTTGTCCAAAGACCCTGGCCCCTCGTTCGCCCATCCCAAGGATCAAATCACCTTTGATTTGTCGGAGCAATTTTGACCATCTAGCATTTTCTTTCTTCCAAACTGCGCTTCTGGAGAATACCGACTTGGAAATGTCGTCTAATGCAGGACAGAATCCCCCTTCCTCCAAAGCATTAAATATCTCAAATGCCCCAGCCGCGCCTGCAGCATTCCATTCAACAGCTTCAATCGACATCAACACTCAGCGGCGTGTAGGAGGCTCTGGAAGTTTTGGAGCTGGATCGTCTTCAAGGAATCTGCCCACTGCACGGAACACCCAAGGTCGAAAGAATCAACATAAACACCAGAAGAAACCTCGGTTATTGGATGATGACGAATATAGCGAATCGGTGGGTGATCTAGGGTCGTTCACATTCGAGCGTTGCCTACTGACCCTACCAATGCTCAGGCCGTGATGAAATCAACCAATAGCCGCAAAGGACAAACGTCCATAACTCACTTGATGAACTTTTCTCTCCCACCACGCCCACAATATCAACCACCGCCTCGCAATACTCGGCGCTACAATACATGGGGAGCGGGATCCGGGTACCATGCCGTAGACAAGGCACGTTATGTTCATGCCAACTACCGATTTATTGTCTCCCCGGATCGAAATTACCATTCTCAGGCAGCCAATGCCGATGTCCATCTAGACTGGGCGTCGGTTCTTCAGGTGCTAGTGTCCGCGCAGACCCAAGCGGCCAGTTGTCCCATTTGTCTATCAACACCTGTGGCGCCGCGTATGGCTCGATGTGGCCATATATTTTGTCTTCCTTGTCTCATTCGATATATGCACTCGTCAGATGACGACAACTCAGCCCCGGAAAAACGACCTAGGTGGAAGAAATGCCCGATCTGCTGGGACTCTATTTACGCTTCTGAGGTTCGTCCTGTTCGATGGTTCCGCGGACAAGAGGGCGATCTTCCCTTCGAAGGGGGAGATGTTGTTCTAAGGCTAGTAAAACGAGAACCCGGTAGTACTCTTGCCCTACCCCGCGATGGTGCTGAAACCATTGGACGAGGGGAAGATATTCCCTGGTACCACGTAGCGGAGGTTGCGGATTATGCTCGGATAATGAAAGGAGGCGAAGACTACATGAAGTCTCAATACGATTCCGAGGTCGAAGATCTGCGCAGACAAGCAGTTGAGGATGAGCTTCTGTTCGGCGACGAGAATACATGGACCCGAAAGGCCGTTTCCAACATACATGATGCCAAGGAGAAGCTGAAGGGCATTGGTAATCCACCAGATGTTCTACGCCAACTTGCAAACTCTAAGTCGGCCAACGAACCCGCAATGGAGCCTGAGATTAGCGCGACGGGAGCCTCAGATTCCGTCATTTCATTTGCCAGTGGTGTCACTGACTCAGTGCCCGGTCCCGTCACTGATCATCACCAATCCGCAGACTCCGCATCGACGCCAGCAACTTCTGACGAAACAGATCAACTATCAGAGACTATGGATAAAACGCGGTTGAACCCAGACTTCAACTCGAAATCGCGGCCCAAAGCCAGGGGCAAAGAGGCTCAAGGCTCTCATCCGCCAGACGAACCATACTACTTCTATCAAGCCTTGCCGCAGTTCTATCTGTCGTCTCTTGACATTCGAATTTTGAAAGCGGCCTTCAGCGAATATGCTTCTTTCCCTGCAACTATACTGCCTCGGGTAGAACACATTTCAACAGGTCACATTGTTGATGACGAACTTCGCAAGCGAGTCAAATATTTGGGACATCTACCTTACGGGTGTGAGGTTAATTTCCTTGAATGCGACTGGCGAGATGTGGTTGTACCGGAAGTTCTGTCGCGATTCCGTACTGAGACTGAGCGGAGGCGAAAGCGCAATCGCGAGAAAGAAGCCCGCGAAGAAAAAGATCGCATTCGTGCAGAGAAAGAAGAGGATGATAAACGATGGGCCGCAGCACGCCGCAAGCGACCAAGTATTGGAAGTGCCAGCGAAGCGCCCTTCTCTGCCCATGACTTTCAACCGCTGGCCGGCAATGACCCCACCCTTTTTGATACTGGCACTTCCTCCGCCTCTCCGCCCCGCGTTTCCTCTCAATTCGGAGCATTGGCTTCTCCTTCTACTAGCCCCCCTGGCACCCGCACTGTTTGGGGTACAGCAGCTATCGGCTCGCTCTCTCCGAGCTTGGAAGCTCAACACGGGGCGCCAAGTGACGGATGGTTGAATGGATGGGAGGATGAGCTGCTAGCCCAGCAAGAGTCTGAGATAATGGCTCTAACGGCCCCTGATGCTCATCCACCTACATCTGGCCCAGCAAGTGGTGGCAAGAAAAAGAAAAAGAACAAGATCACACTGATGTCCACTAACAGCCACCGAGGTGCATAAGTCGGGCTTTTCGGTCCTCAAATCATTGAATACGCTTATTCTTAATAGAAATCTCGAGTGACTGTGTATCGAAGAACGCCGTGGAGTCTCGTCATCTGTCTTTCCTGGTTTCTCTTGCCACCATTACAATACACTATTTTCATCTGTTATGCTATAGAACATTTGGGATTGTCTGTTGCAATCAGTCTCGGCTCCGGGCCCACATTCCAGTCCCAACATTTTGAATTGATGTCGAATACCTGAAAAGAAAATAAATATACAATAGATATTTGGTCTCGATTGATTACTTGATCAATATTATCCTTTAACAATCCGAGTACATATTTAAGCTAACGTATATGTACATTTATCTATCTAGGGCGTGAAGAGTAAGTACATATAGCTGCAGGTTCATACCCTGAAAGTAAGCGCTAGAAGAAACCCAATTGATGCATTGCCGTAAGGAACGACAAGCTTGGCGCAGGATCGACCCTGCAGGACAACCCCAAAAAGTCAACATTTCGACGATAGATAGTGATAGACTTCGGATTCAAAATTAATTAATTGAATTGCTTGGCCTCCTCCAATAAGTTCCCACCAGAATTGATGTTGACTTTAGCAAAGCTAGGACACTGTGGGGGAACCAAAGGTTCCACGTAGTGCGGAAGAGGCGCGCCGTAATTCTGCAAGTGTATTTTTGCCGTACCGACCGCATACTCCAGTGGGCGGAAAGGTACACGCTAGGTACACCTAAATGTAAACATTCCTGTTTTTCCTTTTCCCACATCTTCTTTTCCATCTTCCCCTTACCCAACTTTCCACCCTCATTTTCCCCTCGGATCTTGGACTTCCGAGTCGGTGATCATGACTGTCACACGTTCCCAGACCGGGAGAACCCCCAAGTGAGTTGCCGTTCCAGGATCTTACTTGCGATCCACCCCCCGTTCAACCCCCTCGTGCGGATTGTTTACATTGTCCATTTGCAATTTCAACCAATTTGATCCTTGGGAACTCCTCATTGACACTGTTGTTTTCGCATCATCTAGGAAGGTGGATCGCCCCGGTTTCATTGAGACCCCTGGCCGGCGTACTCGTCACAGCTCTGCCTTTGATGGGAGCGAAAACGACGCCTCCGACTCAACTGCCAGCAGGTCCAAGTCGGTCACTCGTCGTCGCACCTCTGCTAAGGTCAAGATTGAGCAGGAGAATGATACACCGCTGAAGTCGAAGACCAATGGCAAGGCCGCTGCCCCCAAATCCAAGTCTCGCATCGTGGACGGTTGGGAGGAGGGACTCGATCCCAAGATCGACTACAGCGGACATTATGAGTTCGGCGGTTCCCTGGGTGTCTCGGCCATGATGATCGGTTTCCCCATGCTCATGTACTACATGTGGATTGGTGCGACTTACTATGATGGCAAATTCCCTACCCGGGAGGAGGGGCAGAGTTTCTCTGACTTCTTCAGCCACATGGCGCATTTGGTATACACTGGTGCTTTCCCGTCGCTCAAGGCATGGGTTATCTACTGGGTCTTTTTCATCTTCGAAGGTGCTTGCTACGTGCTGCTTCCTGGTATCTCTGTCACCGGCCGTTCGTTGCCGCATTCGGGCAACAAGCAGCTGCCCTACTACTGCTCAGCTGTGTGGTCTTTCTACACTAGCATTATTCTAGTGCTGGTTCTCCATTTCACCGGTCTCTTCAAGCTCTACACAATTATTGATGAGTTTGGTCCCCTACTCAGCGTTGCTATCTTGTCGGGCTTCTTGGTCTCCATTGTTGCCTACTTCTCGGCTCTGGCTCGCGGCGCCCAGCACCGTATGACTGGGTCCCCGATTTATGACTTTTTCATGGGTGCCGAGCTTAACCCGCGCATGTTTGGCATCCTTGACTTCAAGATGTTCTTTGAGGTTCGTCTGCCGTGGTTCATTCTGCTGTTCCTTTCCATGGGCGCGGCTGCTCGCCAGTACGAGGTCTACGGCTACGTTTCCGGTGAAGTGATGTTCCTTGTCATGGCACACTTTCTGTACGCCAATGCCTGCTCCAAGGGTGAGGAGTGCATTGTGTCCACCTGGTAGGTCCTACTTCTAAACTTACTTGGGATCGTGTAGCTTACTTAAAATTCAGGGACATGTACTACGAGAAGTGGGGTTTCATGCTCATCTTCTGGAATTTGGCCGGCGTGCCTCTGAGCTACTGCCACTGCACTATCTACCTGGCTAACCACGACCCCGCCGAATACCACTGGAACCGCTTCTTCCTTGCCTTCCTCTACATCGCCTATCTCTTTGTTTACTGGGTTTGGGACACTACCAATAGCCAGAAGAACCGATTTCGCCAGCAGGAGCGCGGCACAATGGTCAAGCGTAACACTTTCCCTCAGCTCCCATGGCAAACCGTGGAGAACCCGAAGACTATTACTGCCGACGATGGCTCCAAGATTCTTGTTGATGGGTGGTGTAAGTACAATTTAATTTGCCCGGCGCACAACAATGCCCATACTAATTGCTCCCTTTAGACGGCAAAGCCCGCAAGATCCACTACACTTGCGATCTTTACTTTGCCCTGAACTGGGGCCTGATCACCGGCTTCTCCAGCCCCTTCCCGTGGTTCTACCCGCTCTTCTTCGCCTGCATGATTTCCCACCGTGCTCTGCGTGATATCCAGCGGTGCCGGACCAAGTACGGCGAGGCCTGGCTCCAGTATGAGCGGGAGGTGCCCTACCTCTTCATTCCCGTGAGTACATCCCCATTCAGCTGTTTTGCGAATCAATACTCACAGTATTGTCACAGTACGTCATCTAATTCTAGTCCGCCGACGACGGCATTTCCCTTCCCCTGATCCATAACTTTGTACAGCGGGTCCAAGGGCCATTTTGCTTATGCCCATGGGCCCACGAAAAACGCCGTATACACTTCTAGGAGAATTCACTTGCACACAACTCGGGATACCTTTTTTATAATGCTTGCCTGGTATAGTCGCTCTGGCACTCGGAGCGATTACTTTGGCAGTGACCGTTCAGCCTTCTGTTTCTTGTATAATATTCAATTGATTCCTGGGTTTTCTTTTTCCCTCTCTTTTTTCTGTTCTGTTATCAGTCAGCTTGTAGTGTGATGTTCATTTTTAATTTAGCATCAGGGGCATTTCACAAAATCATGCCCTGCTGATGTAATCGATTTGGCCCCGCGATCTTGGAGCTTATCGATAAGTAGCTTCACTCCATCAATTTACGCTTGCAGCTCCAGATTTCTTAACCAATCTTGAGACAGAAAAAGAACGAAGTAATTCTGAGCAAGCGTCATCATGCTCGTCCAAGAATCATTTCACGAGGTCCCCACCACGGCCGATGGACAGGGGTCCATGGGTATGTGTACTCCCTCCCACCCTACCTGGTTGCCATGAGCTTCACGCTAGTACAGTTGCATATCTGCATATATATTCGCCTACTGACTCCTTGCCAGGGATCTACGTCTTTCACCCCACAATTCCAGGATATCCTAAAGCACGGTTCCCAGGAGTGGTTGTCTTCAGCGAGATTTATCAAGGTAGGCACCGCTAGCCAAGTCCAAGCCATTGTGCTCCAAGAACGAGGATCTCACAAATTATCCTAGTAACGGGACCTGTGGCGCGCTTTGCTCGCCAAATTGCTGGTCAAGGCTACATCTGTGCGGCGCCATCGAGTTACCACGAATTCACGGGCCCCGAGCCCTTGCAGTATAATGCAGAGGACACGGACAAGGGCAACGCGTGGAAGATCAGCAAGGTTAGTCGGATGATATTTTGTGCATTGAATTGGCTTATTTTCGGGTTCCTTGGTCAGGATTGTGGCTGACTCCGTCGCAATAGAAATTGGCTGCCTATGACGAAGACGCTAGTCTGACTGTGGACTACCTCCTCTCGCTGCCCACTTGCAATGGCCGGGTCGGTGCCACTGGCATGTGTCTGGGTGGGCATCTTGCGTACCGCTGTGCACTCGATAGTCGGATCAAAGCGGCTGTGTGTTACTTTGCGACGGATATCCACAGCAAGACCCTCGCTGCGGGCAAGAATGATGACAGCCTTGAGAGAACTGGGGATATCAAGGGCGAGCTTCTGATGGTATATTTCCCTCTTTCTTCAGTCTTTTGTCTTTATCGCCCTGGCGGTGGGCACTATATATGTTAAATGCTAACAATACTTAGATCTTCGGCAAGAATGACACCCATGTCCCTCCCGAGGGCCGTGATTTGATTCGAAAGACGCTTCATGAGAAGGGAGTCTTGTTCAGTTTCTATGAAGTTGCCTGGGCTCAGCGTAAGTTTATTCGTTACTTCTTGTGGAATCAGAACTCGGTGCTGATCATGCATAGATGCTTTTATTCGGGATGAGCTCAGCAAGGGTCGATACGACCCCGCCATTACGAAATCCTGTTTCGAGATGCTTTTGGAGCTATTTGGGCGTACGTTGAAACTGGATCTTGGAGAGCATGATGGCAAAGAGCTAGTAGTTGAGGATGTGTGTTAAGCTAAGCCGCGCTGATCTCCCGTGTGGGACATCTGAGGACATTGATCAAGTTGTGAAGTCAACCGTATTAAGGGGAAAAGGTACCGTAAATTTGATTTTGTACGGTCGCCCCGTCGACCACGTCCGATTAGTTGTAACGCAAGGGCGAAGATATAGATCCAATGGTTTTTATTTTATTTTACGTTTACTACCGAATTCACCTGCAGTTATCCACTTATTCCCCTTCTTCAATGTCGATCGACTCATGGTCTGTGCTAGATGTGCAAATGTCGTAAGCAGACATCCTATTCTTAGAGTCTTCGACCCAAAGATCGTGAACCACCGGTTATGCTGAGTCTTCGCCATGGAATTCATCTTCAATTTTATTAAACGGTTTTAGATAATTATTTAGTCAATATTGTAATTCGCAAATTTCAGTTTCCAAGATTTTCCCAGTCCCAAGCCTTTATTCCACCTTTAGCCTAGTCCACCGACTAGCGCCAATTTCCGAGCCCAAACCTTGGAATCGCCTCATTCACTCTCTCTCACGCATTGACTCTCTCGTTTGTAGCTCGTCCTTCGCTGGAGCCTCTTCTCGACCTCTCTTTCAACACCACTCGTCCCCTCCAATCGCGTCCGATTTCTAAAGCGCGGGTCAGGGGACGCTCCGGTTCCCCGTCCCCATCCACTCAATACGTCCTTTATCGCGACCGGGACCCGTCCGACCGTGATCCTATCATTGTCACCATGGGCTCAACTCAATTCGGCAATTTCAAGGTGAGTTCAACACCTAGGAGTTCGCTCTGGACATTCCATGCTTCGCTCAGTAGATCGCAACCCCCGCTGACCACCCTTGGGTATCACAGGACTTCTGTCGCGACTCGACATTACCCGTCTGCAATGTTCGTGAGACCTTATCCTGAACCACCGCGCCAAACACAGCCAAACTGACCCAAGATTTTCATGGTGTTTAGCTCTTTCTGGTCAATCAGCCGCCCAATAAGAATTTCGATGGATGCGCACTGGAAGGTATCAGTCTGAGTGGGGGTCGATATCTCGCCAACTTGGGTATGAACTGTTGGGATACAATAGGTCTGGAGTGGTGTGTTAACTCGGAATACAGGATCTATTCTGATCGCGTTCATTGCCATCTTGGCATCACTCTTTATGCTATGGAGGTCGGACAAGAAGCATGCCGCCGTCGGGCGTCGGTACGCATACCCCTCCCGGAATTATATTGGCCGCAAGGGAAGAAACTGACGGTGTGGATTGAAAGGGAGATTCAACTGTTTCTGCTAGGATACATAATTATTGAGATCTGTGAGGTCTTCACCGTGGGTGGACTTCCAATCGAAGATTCAGTCCGAAAGGTAAGAGATTGACGGATCCTTCGAAGGCGGTGCTTTTTGTGTTATGATTGGAGACCTGACAGGAGATTTCTAGGGTTTCTCGGCGGTCCACCTTGGAGCAATCACTGCTACTTGCTGGATCCTGCTGTTGAATGCGTTTGTGGGTTTCCAGCTACTCGATGATGGCACGGCGGCCTCGATTGGCCTAATTTCCGCGTCCGCCATTGTGCTCTTCATCGGTACTGGCTATATCGCCCTGGATACGGCATTTAATTGGTCCGGCCATTTCGTGGCGAACAAGGACACTTACCGCAACATTGCTCTCTACGTCTTGTACCAACTGTTCCCGCTGGTCTGTCTTTTTGTGTTCTTTGTCCTCGAAACTATCCTGGTTTTGCGGGTTCTGGGAGAGTACCGGCCTATGCGTAAGTTCTTGACGAAAATCCGCTCGGAGAGTTGTTCGCTAATACCCTTATTCGCAGTTTATCTTACCGGCGCTGCTCTCTTGTTCGCTATTGGCCAGATCTTCCAATACGTGATCAGTGTTCACCTCTGCGAGGCTTCCAGCCATGCAATCAACGGTACCTTGTTTGAGACCTTCTTTACCCTGCTCGCCGTCATTGGCGTCTGGGCCTTCTGGAGCAGTATTACCGAAGACGACTGGCCTCTGCCCGTCGGGAGTGGTTACAATTGATTGTATTGCCATTTCTATCTCGTCATTTTGCAGATTTCGCTGTCTTTTATTCAATACATACAACCCCCGTTCAACTGTCTTCAGACTCTCCGAGGCGTTAGATTCTTTCTCGTGACAAGCCCGTCAATGATGAATAGATCTCTCGACGTTGTGATACCACATTCCTCTGGGTCATGTTTCACGATTAATTGCTTTATTTCTCTTTACGTCTTCGGCGGCTTGCCTGGTCAATTCTCCCCAACTTGGCCCTTGTCTAGGGTTTCCTTGGCCTTGCCGTGGGCATGATTTTGTGTTTCAATTGTCAGATACCTCTCCATCATGTACTTAGGTTATAATTTCCCTGTCCGATAATCAAGTTCTCTTCATATCTATAATGGATACCCTGTAATGATGTTGACGGACAAGACATTTGAATAGACCCTCAATGTGACCCGGTGCGACCATTCATCCCCGTTTGTCTCTCTCCTGGACTTGGTTCCTATGGGTGTGATACCCACAGCTTGGTACATCTCCGGTGCGGAACAAACTGCGAGCTTCCTTTGACAAACTCTAATGTCAAGATATGTATATAGTCGAGCGGGACTGCCCCAGAATCCGCAGTATATGCTTGATCCCATCATTCAAAGTTTCCTTGAAAATCCCCGTTGAACGTCAAAATCCACAGATACCTTGATAATATACTCAGCACTTGAAATGCGGATCAATGTTACGGCCCTTGCCCTCGCCTCTAGCTTAACCACTGGCATGGTAACGCCTCGTGCACCAGACCATCGGATCTATACACACGGTATGTTCAGTATGAGAGCCATTTCATTATTCAAAGTTCATGACTCACATCTCCGGGTCAACAGACTGATATCTTTCCAGTGCCAGTGAATAATGAACTCGCCATCGAACAAGCGCCACCAACATGTAATGCCGTCGCATGTATTGGTCTGACAGGAACACTCACATGTATTCTTTCAGCCATCTCAGGTGGAGATACTACTGCGTTACAGCGTTGCCTCTCAGGAGGACTAGGTGAAGTAAGACTTGTTCACTCCTATTTGTCTTCTTGCCCTCTACTTCCAAGGCTCAGAATGAAGTGGTCTTTCAAACCGATCTTTCGTACTGATGAGATATATTTTAGATTTGTTCTTGCGCTGCCTGCATTCCGCAGGTGAACAACTTTCTTCAAGCTCTAGGTATATGTGTCACTGCTCTTGATACTAATATCACTGCTTCTTCTTTGTCACGTCTCTTTGTGGCTTTGTCGGAGATGAAGCCTAGCGCCATACTAAGTACCAAGTTTGATGCCTCTCAGACAGTTCCTGTGTGCACTAGCTCCAATGCATATATTTGAGATAGCCGAGTGGGCTTCCCATATCCATTTTGCCTTTGAAGCCTTTCTCTGTGACATATCATCATTACCTTCCAAGGTTGGTCGTATAGCATTCAACCGTTCATAGTCCCATTAGATTTTTCTTTCCTGCGATCACCCCATTACCTGTTTATTCTTAGTGGTTTAGATTGCTCCGCTACCTGGCTCTAAAGGAGTGTTGCTTTGGCTTTTAGCTCGCAACTACGACCCTAATGCTGAGTTCATCCGCAGGTCAAAGTCAATGATCTTTTAAGCACTTTCGTTTTAACTAGTCGACTCCCATCAATGTACATTTTCAACAGGCCAATAAGCCACTGAAATTCATGTCAACTAGTATGTATAATCATTTTGCGGGTTCTCATCACACGCGTTCGGAGATAAAAAAGACGACGCCCACAATTCCTTTTCTTCCCTTCCAATGTCATCCGGCATTTCCAGGCCCCAAGCCCTTTATAGTCGGACCTTAACATCAATGCAAGGAAGGGTCCACTCCTGCCGTCCCAGCAAACTGCGCAACCATTCTAACCCAACGCCAGTCCATTCATCGGGCCGCGACTCAATCCCAAGACTTTGCTGCGCACTGTCCATGGCTGCTCCAGCCAGAACCTTCGCAGTGGAGTTGACTGTGTCGAACACAAAGCTGGCAAGGCTATCACCAGGAAGTGGTGCTTCCATTGTGGCGTTTCCGGACATAGGTGCGTATTCTCCGCCAGACTGGGAGCTATAGCGTGGCGCAAACCAGTTGCTTCGTAGATCGAAAATACACCGGTCGGACCAGTGGCAGGATGATGCGAATAGAATGAGCAGGAGCGCGGAACAGTAGATGCATGGCCGGTGAATGGTATATGTTAGCGCCACGAAGGAAATGATGAATAGAGGCGAGGCGTTTGTCGGGATGAAGAGGAGCGGAAGCCAACTAGAAGATATTGAATGTCAGATTCTTGATCCCAGTTTCTGCGCTCTGATGTTGTGCTTTTCTTCTTTCGAGGACCGCAGGTCTTACCTTCGTAGACAGAACATCGTCGCTGAGGTTGTCCGGTGGCTTCGGGCTGGCGGAAACGATGCTTAAAACACGCTATGGCAGTATTGTCAAGTTCGGCCGTGCGCTACCGTTCGACTATCCATCAAACTGTGGCTTGCTACGTGCGTCCGGGTTGAGAGTGTGTAGGATTGAAGATCGATGATGACGAAGGTCAAGCGGCAAGTGGTATCGTAATTACATGTATATTAACCCGCGTAACGAGAGCCACAAGCTGTCCAAGCTTTTCTTGTTCACATCCGAGACTCGAACTTCTTTTCTCACTCCATCTTCCCTTCATCACTCATTAACGCTCTTCACGATCCCCTTTCCTTTTTTGCCCTGTCATCATTGTGAAATTTGATCTCAGCCTGTCACTATATCCTTCAATCCGTTGTCATTCCTTCCTGTGCCTGGTTCACCCGGCACGCTTGAAAGACAAGCTCTAAGGAGCTCTTAACCGCTTTTGTGGATTTTGTTCGGAACTTGTCATAACAGGACGAGAGGCAGACATGTCCACTCCGAACGATCTTCAGGCCCTGCTGGCATCTATACGGCCACGCCCTTCTCCGAATCATGGGTCCGGACAAGACGCTAGCCAGCAGCAGCGGCCTGTTCAGCAGCCTGGGTATGCGCAACCGCAATACCACCACCCTGGCCACCCTGGCATGTTTCCGCATCACCCTCAGTACCCACCCTTTGATGCTCGCGAGTTGCCTCCTGCCATGCATCATCCGGAAATGCACCGGTATCAGGACCCTAGTGTTCACGGATATCATCATCCATCTGTGGCATCGGCCGTTCAGAGTCCTTCGCCGATGAACCCAGTCAACACGCCCCCTCATCATGCATCTGATACCCTTAGTCCGAACGTGCCTTCCCCTCGTCCCGATCATAACCAGTACTCGCAGCCGAACCACAACGATAGTGCTGCTAATTTGCTTAATCTCTTGAGATTTAGTCAGGGCTCTGGTGCTGTGGCTCCGGCGACTGCTGCTGCTATGGCTTCGGAACAATCGCGGTCTCCTCCGGCTCAGGAAGTAGCCTCATCTTTGCAGGGACGGAACATGTCCTCGTCGAACTTGATTGCTTCTTTGTTTGGCGGTGCTCAGGCTCCTGCCCAGAATGCCGTGCCTGAGGTTGCAACCCCGGTTCAGGAAGATGGTGCTCCAAGCGATCAAACTCAGAACATGTTGCTGCGCCTGCTCAATCGATCCCAATTTGTCGATGAGGTGACGGAAGTTCCACTCTCAGTCGCATCAAACCAGGCCAATCCCGAGGCATCTCTTGAAACGAAACCATTGGAGACCAATGACGTTCTGACGGAGCCTGTCGCTTCCTTCGTTGAGGCTGCGAAACCGGAAACGGTCGTATCTCCCTCGGCTTCTAAGGATTCAATGTTCACCTATGTCAACCCATTCGATCAGCTGGCTGCCATCTCGCCCGGCACTAGATCCCCTCAGGCCAAGTCGGACTACGAGCCCTCGGTGCCCTCGGTTGTTGAAGATATGCAGAAGTTGAAGGTCGATCCTTCCGCCGATGCTGAGCCTTCTCCGGCTATTGAATTGGCCGCAACCCAGAAGCCGAAGCGAAGCAAGTCACCCGTTCTTGAGGTGGGACAGAAACAGGCTGTGGATGATGTCGTTAAACGTCTCGTCAGTGAGATTGGGCGCTCGCTCAGCAGTGGGGAAATCCAAGCTGAGAAGGCCCAGGTCGAAGCTCAGCTTGAGGCTGAGGTCGAGGCTGAAGTGGAAGCTGAAGTGGAAGCTGAAGCTCTCGCTGCCGAACCGACCGAAGCAGTGATCTCATCGATCGCTGACCAGCTGCGGGAAACAGCCATGGAGCCCAAAGAGACCGCCGAAATGCCTCAATCGATTGTACCTGAAAAGGGATCGGACATCGACGCCGCTACCACCGCTGTTCATCAGACCCGGAATGAGAATGCCGAGGCTCTGGCTGACAGCTGGGAGAGCGCCGAGGACAGCGCAGAGAAGGAAGAAGTGCGCGTTGTGTGCGTTCGGAATTTCCCTCTACAGCCGTTCATCTCTGTGATTGTCAAACCGCAACCCGGGAAGGTTGTGTCATTCCGTGACGACGCTGTCATGGATATCGCCCGCCTTAAGAAGGATTTCGATCAGCTGGACCGCTCATTGACTGCCGCCACATCTGACTACATCGTATATGCGCTTGCCAAGACTGGTGGAATCCGGATTATTCGCCAGGACGATGGCAGTGATCGACAAGTCTTCCGGTCTACTCGGGACCGTGTCTTTAATGTCTCCTTGTGCTCGTCTCTCTCTGCGGTAGGCCAGTCTGATGTGCAGGCCATTCTCGGAATTGGTGTCAGCGGTGCTGTATACTGGTCCTTGATTTCACGGGAGGGCAAGGATCTGTTTGAGATGGATGCGCTGGAGAGTGAAAGCCTCATATTCCCGCCCTTCCCTGCCTCGGACGAGAATACCTCTGGTGGTCAGCTGAAAACGCGGGCCAAGCAGAGCAGTCGTCATGCGGATCTCATCGCCATTGGGCGGGGCAAGTGTATTTATGTTGTCTCTCCCCAAGCTGCGATGAATGCTAGCTATGGTGTGTCCGGTGCTCAACGCACGGTGAACACGGAGAAATTCTTCAAAGAGCGTGCTCTGAAGATTTCGACTGGTAAAGCCGGGAAAGACTTCGCCTTCAGTGGTGATGACACTGTCATTGCGTCTTTGGACAAGACCGGCCGCTTGCGCTTCTGGGATATTCGTGACCTGCTGGATCGTGACAGCTTCGTCGAGGGACCGGTACCGAGTGAGGTACGAGTTCCTTTGAACACATTCGTGACTGGCTCTCCAGCAGAGAAGTCCTGGCCCACATCGGTGCTCTTCGTGGACAAGTTGCGTCCATACACACGATCAAGTGCCCTTCGGTACGTTCTTGTAGGATTGAAGCAGAACCACACCTTGCAGCTCTGGGATATTGGGCTCGGCAAGGCTGTTGGAGAGGTGAATTTCCCTCATGAGAACGAATCGGATGCAATCTGTAGCGTGGTATTCCATGCCTCGTCGGGTATCATCGTAGTCGGACATCCCACTCGCAATTCGATCTATTTCGTGCATCTGTCGGCGCCAAGATACAACCTGCCTGGTATGTCGCAAGCTGCCTTTATCAAGGCCGCGGGTGACAAGGAAAGCTCTTTGCCCAGGCCAGATTCGACTGCATGCCTCAGTGGTATTCGGGAGATTTCGCTTGGTTCTAAGGGTCAGCTAAGAAGTTTGGAACTGCTACCACTATCCAAGACTGGCACGGAGAAGCGTGCATCGGAAGAGACTGATCTCTTTGAGTTGTATGTGATGCACTCACGTGGAGTGACATGTCTGAATATTAAGAGAGATGATTTGGGGTGGACATCAGACAACAAAGTGATTTGTCCGATTGACGCCTTGGAGGAAGGTTCCATCGAAGTTCGTGAACTTCAATCATTCCCACCATCTATTACTGAAGACCCCTCCGTTAACGGTGATACTCCACCCCCAACGTCACGTATTCCCAAGGACACCGTGAAGAAAAATGACTTCGCCGAGTCCACTGGTATTGCCTCTTCCTCGCGCAACCTCTCCTCCTCTCGCAACCAATCCCCGATCAAATCTTCCCCCAAGAAAAAGCCCGTTGACGAGCAATCTGAACCTGCCAACCTTCTCCATCATGAAAAGCTTGACAAGAAGAAGAAAAAGAAGGCTCCATCCGACGCTGCAGTCAAACTCAAGGATCCTGCTTCTACTGCTGGTGTTGAACCCCTTTCCCTTCCCTCCTCCAAAGAACTTGAACCTCTTGCCACCTCTGCTGCCACCATGAGCAATCCCAGCGCCGCTTATGCAATGGCATCCTCCAACGGTCCTAACGGTGCTCATTCTACTATTGGTCAAATCACTGAGGAGCAAATGACCCGCCAGCTGGAGGAACAAGGCGTTATTTCTCGCGGTGAGATCGTCAAGGAAGTGAACGGAATTTTCAATTCCGGAATGGAGCGCCTCTTTGAGCGCTTCGATGACGAACGCCGCCAATGGGATGCTGCTTCCAATGTCAAACAGGAGAACCTCCTCCGTCTTGTTGCAGAGAAGCTGAGTGACGACCTTGAGAAAAATATCCGACGCTTTTTCCAAGACGCCATCAAAGAAGATGTTGCTCCTGCCCTTGACGAAGGGATCCATCGTGCAATTTCCCGAGATCTACCAAAAGCCTTGAGAGAGCAGCTTCACCAAATTATGCCCCGCCTGGTCGAATCAACAGTGGGGAACCCCCTTGTAATTGACGCGGTTGCAAACTCCATGGTAAAGAAGCTCGAGGCCGTCCAGAAGGCAGTCACCCTTTCTGCTACACAGGCATTCCTGCCCTTCATGGATGACTTCGCGAAGCACACCAAGCAGGCTTCCGATGAAGCCGAAGCACGAATCAAGAGCTTGGAGGAGGCACGCGAGAAGGACCGCGAAATCGCGAACCGAACCCTGGCCAAGCTCGAGCAGATGGAAAACGCGATGCGAGCCATGGCGGCGCAGATGGGTCAGCTCCCTGCCAACAACCGCCCAGCGACCAATGTCGGGCCCACAAATATTGTCCCAGCAGCAAACATCCCTGTGCAGGCTCAAGCCCAGGCTCCAGCCCCTCCAGCCCAGGCTCCGGTCCAGTCCTTGGCCCGGCATTCTTCCTCTCAGGATCCCCGCCTGTTGAACCGCTCGTCGCGCCCCTCTTCAGCTATGGCGAATGCCTCTGTCCCAGATCTCTCGGAGGAGCTTGCCGACATTGACCAGATGCTTTCGGGACTCCAGCCCCAGTATCATGAAGCCATTGTCAAGGTTAGTTGCTACCCTTTAAAGCTATGCGTTTTTAGTTTCCTTTCCTTAAGACCCTTGCATTATCTTGACTTGTTTCTAACTTTCTCGCAGTGGCTTCAATCTGCTCGCCAGGCAGAAATCTTCGACAACTATTTCTGCCACATGAATCCCTCATTCCTCGCTCGGCTTCCTTCGATTGTCGTCCTCTCCGCTGGTGTGGCTGTAACAGCGGCTCTGCAGCAGAATATTTCTGCTCGCCTCCACTGGCTCGAAGTGAGCTTGCGCAACGTGGACTTGCAGGTATGTGCCTCTTTTGTTTCTTTATCTACTAGAATGAATAAACAGTGCTAACTCTTTCCTTAAAGGATCCGGAAGTCGGGGCAGTTGCGGCTCAGATCCTGAGCCTGCTGAGCAACCGACTCAGCGAGCTGTACAACGCGGTCAACTCCCGAAATCCCTCTTCCAGCCTCCTGCAGCAGATCGTCCCGTTGTCCCGGGCGTTGCAGGATATGTACCGCCAACTCCCCGCCAACTAAGCGGGTGAGCGAGGCCGATTCTCGGCGTGTTGAGTGTTTTGACTCTAATTGCCTGTGCGCTCGCGTCCTGTGTTCCCTCTCTCCTTTTGGGTGGTGTGCAGTTTGGCGAAGGACTCTGGAGGCAGTGTCCACGTGCCCCCGATCATCTTGCACCACCCACTTACTCGAGAGGATGAGTGTTTTGAAAAACAAATTTTACAAAAACAAGTGAGAATTTAGCGAATAAACTAAGATTTCTCCAAAAGTTCGCGTCCATTTCTCAACCAGGCTAGATAATCAGTCCGCCACTTTGAAATCTCACGCCTTGCAATCCTTCCGCTCTATCACCTTTCCCTTTGTAGCCCTTTCTGTAGGATTGTCGCCTCTTTTGCGGCACATATATTTCCTTTATCCCTGACCAAATAACTGTCTTGGGTAACATCGCTCACAATAAGTATCTTTCCCACTCTAGCTCCCTTATTTCATCATACTTGCACTGTTGCTATGGGCATGTCTCCACGACGACCATGGCACTTGCACAATTTGAGGCTAGATAGATGACATGAAAAAATGAAAGAGACATCTTATGCTACCAAACAGCGGCAGTCTCCTACAAGATTCAAGAATTTTAAGATTCCGACTAAAGCTTTCATTCTGAACTCACGATATCGGGCATTCCGCCCAGCAATTCGAAATAGGGCTTTATAGCAAGATACAGATCATGTTTCTGAGCATATTATATCCGCCTCCATACACTAATTTCTCGTTATTTTTCCATCTCTTATCTTCCAAGATCTCGTTTTTGGTGTTCTTGCCGATACTAACCTTTGTTTGCTACTTCATTCCTGGCTGCTTGTATCTATATACATGCAATTTGTTACATACAAAGTCCTTCTCTTATTGCGCCAAAAAAAACGACATGTCTTCTAAAAAAAAGTCGGATATACTGAATCAAATCAAACACGCAAAAATAACTGAGCAAAAAGGAAACAGAAGGTCTTGCCCGGGATCGAACCGGGATTGGTGGAATCAGAATCCACAGTGATAACCATTACACTACAAAACCATTGCTTGGAAGCTTCCGACCAAATATTTGCAGGATGAACTTGGAACAAAGTTTACTGCCATACAAACTGAACTACTGTTCAATTGTTCCTGATTTATCTTTACTACTCATCACCATAGTTGAGCATTGGGAGTGGAAGGTCTTGATTCTCTAGACTAGTGATTCATACTGGGTGCATATTAAGAGATATCCATGGCGTCAAGTTTCTGGCTTAGATATAGATAATATTCTAAATCTCTATTCTTCCTATACAACAATCCACGGGCTATATAGATAACTAAGGATATATGCAATTTGCGAGGCCATGAAATAACAGAGGACAAATAACAATGCACTGGTGTGGAAGCAACGTGAGTCGACTGCTCTTCCAGATAAGCAAAATATACAGCGAGTGACAAGGGGTCAGATAACAATATAAACTCAAAAAGTATCTTCAGAAAAGAAGGAAAGGGTAGCCCTCCCTGATGTAAGAAAAAATTGCGCAGGAAGCCAACAGGCAGCAGATCCTAGGACAAAGTTTTTCACGGTCATGTGTTGTCAACAATGTGTCAACAACGTGTTTACCAGGCTAAGCGGAAGCGGACGAATCGTCGTGCCTCACCGCAGTTGTCGTCGGCTCGTGAATGACCAGGTTAACAGGTCTCTCTGGTTCGTCGGTCTGTCCAACGCCAGGCTGAGCCTGGGAAGGCGATGGCGAAGGGATCTTTGAGCGGCCAAGACGGAACAACGGCGGAGTTGGCGAGGAATACTGTCGGCGTCTGCGGCTTCGGAAGCTCGAGGCATCGTTCTCAATGGGTGTCGCAGTGCTGTGAGTGCGGCGAATTGCCTCAATCGGTATCGGGTCAGTTTCAGCGGTACTACTCGCTGTAATGGCGGTTGAGAGGGTCCGGGGAGATGATAGCCGGCTTTGCCGACTGGAACGGATAGTCCGTGTACGATCTGTACTTGTTTAATTGAAGTCCTTCGAGTTCCGTGGATTAAGATGTACTCACAATGCTGCAGATCGCAAGGAACCACACCACAATCGAGGCAGTATCTGCCACCCGTTGGGCATCTTCTCGCACTTGACCATCAACTTTGATCTCCAAGAGGAACTCTCGACAGATCGATAGATAGAAAATGGCACCGACGCCAATTGGGCCGAAGAATCCCACAAAGGCGGCGTGTGAGAGATCTTCAATCTGGTGGATATATTTATGCATGGCGAAGATGATTGGCATCCGACGGACCAGGAGAATGAGAATTCCCAAAAAGATGAGCCGATAGATGGGGATAATGTCATTGTTGAGGAAAGATGACCACGGACAAACCGCACCAAACCACATGAACATGGACAGATTGAGAAGCATATCAATGGTTGGTTGGAGGGAGTCATCTATGGTTTCAAGACGAAACCAATCACTAAATTGGTCAGTCATCGAGTATAATACTTCTGATTCAAAAGAAACTTACTCCTGAGTAAACACATTTCCGGCGATGAAACATGCCAGGAGATCATCGGTACCAATAAGCCCGCAAGTTCCAACAACAAAGAGCTAAATTCGCGGTTAAATTGAGTCTCTTTTCAAGCTGCGGATGTCAACTTACAGCAAGCGCAATAGCGAATACCAGGAAACTCTCCCGATCACAATAGTGCTTCTCTTCAGCCCAGTGGAGCAACTTCCTCGATATCCAGCCAACCACCGCTCCATAGACAATACTTAAAATGATGGTATACACCCAAGTCTCATAGAACCACAGGCCTATGGCTTTTCCAGCTCCGCCGCTGTATCCCTCACCACCCATACCGATGTATTTGAGAAGATAGATGCCAAAGAAGAGGAATGGGTAACCCAGACCATCATTAGCACCGGATTCTGCGACAATGATTCGCTGCAGGGGTCGTGGGACATGCTTATCCGCAAATTTGCCCTTGACAATCGAATTGGACAGGACAGGATCCGTCGGCGTCACACACGCCGCCACAATCAGAGCATGCAGGAATTTGAAATTCGGGACCATGGCCCAAACAATCAGACTGCTACATATCCACATGGCCGCCATGCCGGGGCCAAGCAGCAAGGACAAGCTCCGCCATTCGACGTGCAGGTACCGTTTAGGAAGCTGGACACCGGCTAAAACCAGCTGCACACCCAGCACCAGGCGGGTGAAGTGCAAGGTAATTGCCGCGAGGTTTTCCGAAGAGTGCAATGCATAGTCCTCAGGCCGGATAAAATTGGCTGCATGAGGTGAAAATACGACTCCGGCCAGCAACGAGATCACTGGGCACGATTAGCTACTGCACGATCTGCAGTGAGGGGGTTTACCTACATGCTTCCGAGAGATAAAATCGCTCCTTGCATAGATATGATACTAGGCCGAAGATGGATACAAAGCCTCCAAGCGTAGCACAGACGATATTGAAATTGATCAATGCGAGAGTCGGCATTTTGCCGGGAGGGGGTTCAGCCGAATAGCCGATCCGGAGATCTGGACCTACGAACTGAGATCTTAAGATCTAGCGATCTAGTTCGTTTTTTTATTGCCGTTTGGGTTTCAGAGAGAATATTTAAAAAGATGTATTTCAGGTAACAAGAAGCAAATGTTATCGAATCGTGATTTGAACGCGCTTGATGTAATACAAGGCGACCATCTGGGAGATGAGGAACGACCAGAGAGTAATCACAGTGGAAACTCAGGGATCCGAAGTTGATCCTGCAAAAGGCTTTGCGATGCGATGCGTGGTGTTTGCGGTGTTGCGGGAGGAGAAATCTGGATTTACGGAAAGAGAAAGATGTGGGGGAACGTGGGAAGCGGACTTGGCATTTGCATTTCACCTCTACGCTCGTCAGCCTTGCGATGGCGCATCACTGGATTATTTGAATATATATCTCGTTAATCGAATATTAGAAATCATTCTCGGATTCCTCGTCGGGCAGATCTCGAATCGTTTCCAAGGCTTCGGCCTTCTGTCTAACGCCTTCATGGGCTCCATTCACCGCTAGTCGATCCGCGGCCTCGTTTCCGGGGTCTTGGGCATGTCCCTTGATCCATTGGAATAAGGTCTTGACTTTCAATTCCTGACGCTCCTCGATCTTCACGAGAATCGACTCAACCAAGTCTCGGTTTTCGACCGGTTTCTTGTCTTTCGTCATCCAGTTGTTCCGACGCCAGTTTATAAACCAAACAGTGACACAGTCAATCGCGTATCTACTGTCGGTGAAAATAGTAACGTCTCGGTGGCGAGGCGCAATATCAATTGCTCGCAGAATTGCCGTCAATTCTGCCCGTTGATTTGTCTGCCGACTTCCTTTCAAAGGCTCCGACACGTTCCTACTAGGACAACAAAGTGTGAGTCAGGACTGGTGACATTGAATAAAAAGATTGGGAGACAAACCTTGAATCCCCAGGTCCGAAAAAGACTCCAACCCCAGCAGATGCCAGTGGTGTTCCATTCCGCAAGGAACTCCCATCAGTGTATATCCGTAGCATCCCCGGTATCCCCGCTGCTTGTGTCTTGGTAGCAGCCTTTTCAGGCGCAGTCTTGTAGACCACCTTCCCAGTAGTGGTATCCAGCAGCACATTGGGGTCAAACCCATCCTCCGCGCCTGGCGGTAAAGGGCCTTCCCCGGGCGCATACTCGACGCCTTCTGCGTCTTTGGGATTCTCGCCCGTAATGCCATGCGGTCCAGTGGGTTTCTTTGCACTACCAAAGACAACTGAAGGCCGTACCTGTCCTTCTCTTACAAATTCTTCGGCTTCCTCTCGCGTCGAAAACTTGCGATAGCGCGGGCGCGTGAAGCCCCGGATCTGCTCTTGTGCTTTCGACCAATCTGTGTACACCCCAGGAACACGGCCCCGCTGTATCCCATAATATCTTTCGGCGCTCTCCGCAGCACCACTGGACGGAGGCTTGACACCATTCAGGAACGCGGTGGCATCTTCATGGCTTAGGAATGATTGAACTAGAGCAGAGACACGAATTAGTATTCGGACAAACTGCTTTTAGCCAAGGGATAACTCACAGATAGCTCCCTTGAACCCCGTTATTTGAGCCAAACACTCTGGCCACCCATAGTAGATACCTGGCTTAAAACCTTTCTTAACAGCATAATATTTGGCGGCGGGGACTCGTTTGCGCTTGACCCCTGCGGCGGGAGGCGTGGATTTCGGGGCGGGTGAAGCTTTCGGTCCGGGCGCCGGACTGGGGGATGGCGTGGTGCCCTTCATGGAGTTGACGTAGTAATATATCGAATGGGGTGATCGCAAGGTTCCAGAGGTTGGATGGGTATAAAGGGAGGGATCCGGAAATTGCTTATCGGAGCTTGACGTCTGGTGCAAATCTGCACGGGTTATCCAACGCGGAGTGAAACGCGAGCGCGGATAACTCAAAACCAACCACGACCCCAACTTCGGAGCCGAGGACGATATGTACCGGTGAATTGTGAATTCCCCGAAAGACCACGGGGTGAATGACAGGAATTCGTAGGACCGTTGAGAAATTTAGAACTTCAGAGGTTAGAAAAGAGGTGAGGGAGGGGGGGGGGGGGGGTCTCCCAGGGTGTGAGGGGGGAACCTTGCCTGATTCGGACAGTAGGAACAGTGATCGTGAAACTTGACATTTTAGATCTCTATATAATCGATACATTGGACGCGCGATTCTAACTTCGAATTACTTTCTTCGGTATTTTGATGCTAATCCACCCATTCATTCG
This sequence comes from Penicillium longicatenatum, assembly GCF_028827895.1. Classification (NCBI taxonomy): domain Eukaryota; kingdom Fungi; phylum Ascomycota; class Eurotiomycetes; order Eurotiales; family Aspergillaceae; genus Penicillium; species Penicillium longicatenatum. Next base: position 793,249 of record NW_026643121.1, on the reverse strand, counting down.
TTGGTCATATTTAGCCAGGAATATTGAATGCGTACGTACTAAGGCGAACACTTACTCTGTGAACAATAATATTTCATATTTGACATTCTTGGAATAAAACCCTACAGAATGTATTGGCTGATGCTTCTTTGGCTCCAACGAGCCATTATCACTGTATGCTCTGATTGAGTCGGTCCATAACGGACTTGACCTCTTGCTGGACGCCCTTGATCAGATCAGGCACGGATAGCTCTCGTGTGATCACACCGATGCTTGCACCACTGGATAATTTGTTAGTATGAATCATACGTAAGTGCCATCTCATGAGATTTAAGAAACTTACGCCCATACTGTCCGCCGATAATCCTCTCCATTCTTGATGGCATCATTGTACCGCTGAATGATTTCCTCGTCGCTAGCACCCGCTTTAGATTCATCATAGCTGATTCCAATAACAGCTCTTCCGTCATATTGCCTTGGAAAAACATCGGTGGACTGGAATACGTCATGTCGAGTGGACTTGATGGTCGACGCAGCGCCGTCATTGCCAGACAAAATCGCTTGTTTGATAAGAGATGGAGCTGGGCATTCCTCGGTGGCGACAAACTATATTTGGTAAGCTCATTGTACTGATCAAGGGAAGATATCAAATATCTCACTCTGGTCCCCATAGCTACTCCATCAGCGCCTATTATCAGAGCATTGTTAGTTATCACTTCATAGATTTGGATTTGATGAATTACCAAGTCCAAGTGCTGCAACACATCCCCTGCCATCCACAATACCACCAGCTGCCAAGACTGCAGTATGAGATGCTGCTCCGCTTTCTGTAAGGGCATCGCGTACTTCGGGCAAAAGCGAGATCAGACTGGCGCCCTGTGCCCATTGATGCCCTCCGGCATCGGAGCCTTGCACAACAACAACATCGGCACCTTGCTTAACAGCCTCCATAGATGCCTGAACAGTCCCTGCTTGCACGAAAATCTTGACATCCCAGTCACTCTTTGTCCGGACCTGACAAATCCCTTCGATGAGCGGCAGGTGATCGGCGTCAGACTTGGGGAAAGACAGCCAGACTGCCGCAACTCGATGTTTCTGCAGCAGTGGAATCACATTCTCAATAAATCCTGCGGGCTTGAATGTAATGAATCCGACACCAATGGGTAGATTGTTGGAAGAGCTGTCTCCAATCTCTGCACGTGCTTTCTCCAACTGATCATTGAGCTTCGTGAGTTGGCTTGAATCTGTAGTAAAGTCGAAACCTCCGCCAATGAATCCTACCAAATCATCCCCGGATGTCCGTTAGTGAATGGTATGGAGTGAATCGCAAAATTGAAAATATGAGGTGACTTTAGGTTGGGTGGGCCCAAAGTCAAAGTTCAGCGGGGGAAAAACTGTCCACATACCAAAACCGCCGGCTTTGGTCACTGTAGCTGCCATTTTATAGTCCGCAAACCCGAACATAGGTGCATTGGCGATAAATGGAGTGGTCGTATGGGAGAACCACTTTTGGAGGAGGTGCTTTGACTGGGCCATGGCTGTCAGTCGGTGATGTGATTCCTGTGTGGATTCTCGGTTTTGAAACGTTGAGTTTTCTCACGAATGGGAGCTTGATTGCAAAGTGGAAGCCTGGAATTGGAAGTCGAGATGTTGTGATCGTAGATATGAGCTGATGTAAGATGTGGGACAGTCACCCCGCACTATAGAAATTGTCTCCCACGAAAAGCATCTTACAATGCCAACGGCAGTGAAGGTTTCTCTTGTGTCCGCTTGGAATGTGCAAAAGCTCTATGTTTGACTTCTTGTTATTTTGGACTGTCTACTTGTAACGCATTACCAGAATTTCTTATACAAATTGGCCGGATGAAGTAATTGGTTATCACATATTCACATAACGAGGCCTTATAACAATCAAAGTCAGCTACAGGGTTAAACCTTCCAAGAAGAGTTCTAATAAAATTCCCATACATGTTTCAACAAAATGAGACGTCCACACAGCAGCTCCGTGAGCCCCGCCACGTGCAATTGAGAATGTAGCTAGATAATGTGATCTTGGATGTCACTAATAGAGTGATACTATACCTAAGTGAGGCCAAATTTGAGAAGCGAATGGGCAATATCAACTTCCCCGCATGCCTGGTATTTGAAAATTTTTGATCCTGTGCTAGAAACAACGTCCAACGCCTGAAGTGAGATTCTTGATTAACTGATAGTCAAGCTCTCTATATTGGTAACTCCAGTATTCTATAAAAACCAGGCCAAAACGCTATATTCGTCATCCGACCTCTAGGCCGCTTTCCGTCGCCATACCCGTGGCCATGGCTTAGGTTCTCAGGTTGATCCTCTTGTACATCTGTTTGCCAATTCTTCGACGACCTTTTACTAGTTCGCAAAGACGCCATGTGTACCTCTGGCAACTGTACGTGTTCAAGACCATTTAATATCATGGTCTGGCTGTATTAACTCGGAAGTTCAATTAATTGCGCTTCTAGCTCGGGACTTACTACGTGCTAATTTTCGATCGGTGAAAAGGGGTGTAATTACTTAAAATCCCGGTGCCCAATCCTTGATGCAATCTAGATAGCCCTTATTTGGCCAGTAATGATCTAGAGTTTTGAGTACTTTCACATTCTGAAATGCTCGTAAAAATTTATATCTAATTCGGCCATGACGCTCATTATTCTAGAGGAGCTGAAAAATAATAGGACATAATGTTAAATGAGCGTTTATTACCTTCGAAGAGAATGATCATTGCGCTATTCTATACAACTAGAGAATGTAACGATATTTAGCGTAAACGAGAAATCGTTGGAGGATGACGATAGATAACCTGCGGCCACAGGAAACTTGCTAGCAACGAATGCAATCTAGGATAAAGCATATGAGCCGAAACCCTCGTCCACCCGACTTCCGATCCAATTCCATTATTTGGCTCATCCTGTACATCAAACCATTGCATATCAAGCACATTCACATAGGCCATCGTCCTAAGATAATCACCATCCGTCCATGCATCTGGTGAAGGGGCTTCTATAACAGAGTCCAGGGCATCTTTGTCCACAACAATAGGGTATCCTTGTCGGACAAAGGCGGGACAGTATTCCCCGTAAAGAGATTTCATAAGATCCCGGTGGCGGCTAAGGAGATGGGGAAAAAAAATCAGCACTTTGAGTTAGGAAGAGATCATGATCCATACCGCCAGACTTCCTCATATGAACAATTATCCAGCGATGGGTCCGATTGAATATTCCATTCAAGTTGCCCCAAAAGAACTTCTCCGTCGCCATTCTCGTTCTCCGAATTGGGATCAAGCAGCACCATTTCTGCAAATGCTTTCATCCGCTCAAGGAAACTCTCCCATCGTGCATCATCGTCGTAGTAGCATGTACGATAGAAGAAGAAGCCCCATGTATTTTGGCGGTCCGCTGCCATATCATCGCGGACGCAGGTAGCATCCGTTCTTGTAGTGGCCATTTTGGTGATGGATTAAGAAACAAAAAGGACTGGCGTTGGAGATATATGCTATATTTCACGTGATCAGCGCTGGAGACTTCTATAAAACCTAACTTAACCTGGGCCTAACCTAGGCCTAACCTAGGCCTAACCTAGGCCTAACCTACACTAGGTTGGGGTTCAGGTTGAAGACTCTTTGGAACCTACTAGTGATAAAAGCCCTGGAGGTGGTGAAGGGGTACCTAAAAGTCTGCCTTACTATGTACCTATTTTCACAAAACCCTGGATTGATAGAAGAATATTCGACGGAGCTCAGGCTTCTACAGTATGCGCAATTCCAAATGCTTCGTATATATATTGAACCCCGACAAGGATCTTCTTTGAGAAAGCGGCAACTTCAGAAAGTCGTAGGCGTCCAAGAGGGGTCCATCGCAAGATGGGTTCTAACGGGAGAGGCAGGCCTGCCTGGGATAGCTTGGAGAGGAGGAAAACTGAGGTCCATCGTAGGATGAGGCAGGCTTGCTTACGACGACTCGACTTATCATAATGACTGTTCATCATCCATGTTGTCCTCTTTGTCCGTCGCACACACCACAATATTGGTCCCGCTTTTCATGGTTCTAGCAAGCTCTATCGCAGCATGTACCGCATAGCCACACTCTGCTGCAAGATGGATCCCCTCTGTCTCTGCAAGCTCCTGCAGACCAAGCAATTTGTCCGTATCAGTGCAAGTCATAAACTGTACTCTGCCGCTATCCTTCCAGTTACTCAGCTCAGGCCCGAGAGCTGGGTAGGCAAGTCGCCCTGTCGTTGATGGCCACGGTAGAATTTGGCCATGGTCGTCTTGATGTACATATGTCCGCGCTCCATGGTAGATGCCTGGGGTCATAAGAGAAAGATCTCCCATAGTGCTCGACCCATAACCTTGAGGTCCGACAGCCACGAGATCGATGCTAGCGTCTTTAGAGAAGGAGTGAAAGAAGCCAACCGCGTTGTCCACACTCGAAACCACCACATCTGGAAGATGGGCTGTAGCCTCTATCATTTGAGCTCTTGCCTGCTCTCCAACCAGGGACTGGAAAGAGCGAACAATGAGTGGGAAAGGGTGTGGGCCGATTGCAGAACCAAGAACATAGTGAGAGGTTGGTAATTTACCAATCCATGCCCGTAATGCTTCATTGATGGCATCCTTCACTGTCTGTGAATCAGAGCCCACACACACTACAGTGGCTCCCAAGAGCTTCATCTCTGACACCTTTTTCTTATGCTGGCGAAAATCCCGAGCACCCATGTAGACAACACATTCCATGTCGAACTGAGCACACAGAGCTGCTGTTATAACACCATGATTTCCTGACGCAGATTCGGCCAGAACATGAGTTTTCCCAAGCCTCTTTGCCAGTAAAATCTGGCCAAGGCTATTATGTACTTTGTGGCTTCCTGTGTGGTTGAGGTCTTCTCGTTTGAGCCAGATGCTTGCGCCGCCATGTTTCCGCGTAAGATTACTGGCCATGTGAAGAGAGCTTGGGCGTTCGCCACGTGGGAAGTAAGCCCAATATTCTGTCCAAAACACAGGATCCTTGTGAGAATCCACAAAGATCTGTTCTAGCTCCATTAGACAGTCCATGAGTAATTCTGGGATGTATTGCCCCCCGTACTCTTCAAACGTGCTTGGAAGGACAGTGTTTCCGGCTGTGGAAGGGTCCGCTAGACGAGGAACATTTAGCCTTGGTTCAGGTGGTATCCGCTTAAAAGCTGTTTTAACACAGAGTCGGCCAGTGAGATGAGAACAAAGTTCTTGGATCCGCTGTGCTCGTCGACCTGGCGGTGCCTGACCGAGAACAGCAATGACTTGGGACCCAAATACCACCCCTTCAGCAAGATCTTGCATTGTGAGAAAATCCTGTCGTGTGCTAACTCCGAGCCCTAGCGCAAGCGGAGTCTCTTTAGAGAACTTTCTCAATCGCTGTATAAACTGACAAAGGTCGACGCTGTTCTTTTCCCCATTGGGACCAGTCACCCCCATTCTTGAGATGACGTAAAGATAAGAATCAGCACTCTCGCAGACCATTTGAAGGCCAAAGTCTGACATATTGGGTGCTATGACAGGGATGAGCGATAATCTGCCACATGATCAGCTGGGAAGTAAAAGTAGCCCCGGTGTTCCCTCTTTTGGTAAATGGCCAGTTCCACAGGTCCATCAGACCATAAAATACATACCCAGCTTTCACGCATAACTCACGAAATCCGACAGATTCCATGCAAGGAAGGTCGGCAATCAAGAATCCATCCACTCCTGCCCGTGCTGCATCCATAATAAATCTTGGTGCCCCATAGTGCATGACTGGAGCGCAGTAGCCCATAAGCACAATCGGAACGTGCAGTCCTCGAGTGCGAGCGGTCTGAACTACCTCTAAAATCGTGGAGACAGATGTACCATTTTGCAAGGCGACAGCGTGTGCGTCTTGAATTATAGGGCCATCACCAACCGGATCGCTGAATGGGATACCCAGCTCGATGATATCTGGGTATCCGTCACAGTGAGTAAACAATGGGTAGGTAAATAGGTCTCATGAGACTGCTCACTCACCAATTCCTCCTGATTGCATTCCTAGGAGAACATCGATGCCCTCGCTTATGGTGGGGTAGTTCGCCATTGTGAAAGCGATCCCGGCCGCTCGAGCTTCCTTTCTGGCTATGCAGAAAGCCCGCCGAATATTCTCCATCCTATATTTGTGACCCCAGAATGATGACGAGACAACGACCAGATCCTATGTTTTCCGGCCACGTCACTTGCTTTCCTCCTGTCATGCTTTTCACTTCAAGGTATCTCTTAAGGCCCACTTAGGAAACTCGTATTCAGTCTCACGTTGCATTTTGGAAACTGGTTGACTCGGCTCACGGAATCACAGCCTCGCCCCGCTCTAACACTGCCCGTTGACAGGAAACGCCAAGTAAACTAGGAGAATTGGGTGAACTCTGAATCATCCAGTGCTGATGGTAAAACACTACCCCTCAGTTTGACGAAATGCCCTGAGTTCCCGGAGTGAAAATAGTCTTCCACCGACAGATTGAAATGACCGCTACGACAATGGGAGACAGAAACACTCTTTCTACCGGGATGGGACATTCGGAGCCCGATCTCGGTCACTTTGTACGTGATTTATCCTCATAGAAAATCGAAGCTAATCGAACCCATAGATAGCACCCTCCAATGGGTCCGATACTGGGCCAAAATGTCCTGAATGTCCCGAGAGCTGGAACGATATCCTCATGCCCTACCTGAGGGACACGTTGGCCTTTCATGGCTGCTATACCACGGAAGACATGAACCGCCATTTGGAGTTTTTCAGCAACCATGTTACCCGCTGGCTGGGGCCTGGTCCTTCATATAATCCAGATACGGGTCTAGCTGTTATGAAATATCCCTCATCGCTCACCAACGACCACACGCCTTTCGAGGTCAGTTGTTGCTGGAAAAGCAAACTTCAAAGTGGAAAGCCAATTGTTCGTTACGTGACCGATGTAATTCCGTTTCATCTCGAAGTGTCCAGGATGGCTGGCTTCAAGAGTGCCATTGAGGTTATTGCAACCCTTGAACGTGTGGCCAAATGCCCTAAAGGCGAGTTCCTTTTGCGTGCCTTCCCAAAGCTATGGTCCCATATTACCGACAAAATGATAGAGTATGAGCAACAGACTCATTCGGAGCCGTGTAAAAAATGCTCGCCATCTGGGGTTTTTGTCGGGTTTGACCTTGTCGATTCGGTGTCATTCGCCAAACTGTACTGGTTGTTTCCGGCCTGTCAAAAGACGCCGGAACTTGTTCAAGGTGTACGCTCCATGCTCGCCTCGTGTGTGGACCATAGCCCTACGAACTTTCCGAGACTTATTCAAAACTGGGCCAAGATTGAAAATCATTTCAATAGTTACCCAGACATCCTGCAGCCCAGAATGCTATCGGTGGACGCGACCAAGTTCCCGGAACCCCGGGTGAAAGTTTATGCTCGGCGGATTTTCTCTGGGACCAACGACTTCAGCGATATTGAGCCCCATCTGAGCTTAAACGGCACAATACCTCTACCTGGGGCATTTCGGGACACGTGCAAAGGCCTGTGGGGCTCTCTGATAGGAGCTGAAGACTCACAGCCAGGAAAAGGGCCCAAATACTGTCTTCTCCTTTACGAGATTGGGACAGGATCATCCTCGAAGTCCCCTGCCGAGGAAGTTTCTGCAAAGCTATATGTCATGTGTCAAGAGATTCCTCGTGTGGACTCCTTTGTTGCGCAGTGTCTGTATCAGAATTGTGATGTTCTGCAGGATGCAGATTTGATCAAGTATGAACTTCGTCTTCGTGAATTGGTCAGAGATGACTTGAATGCTGATACTTAGCTGCCAGGGAGTTTTCTCAATGCCCGGACCCCACTGCCTTTATATGCGAGTAAGTGAGGTCTTTTTCTGCACGGCTATCTAAGTGCTGACCGAAAATATAGGGTTGGATTGGCACCGAGAGGCTCAGAAACCGAGGTATCCATATATTGCAGTCCTTGCTGGTCATCGAGGAAGACATGGCAAGACTGTGTTGAAGACGATGGGCGCCTGAAGAAAACCCGAAGGGTTCTTACTTCCCAATAGAGCTGTTATATAGCTTGCTAACCAATCGTTGCTATTGATTTACAATGGAAAGATTATTCAAAAAGGAGGACTGAAGGGCTAATGGCGAGTCCTTCAGCTATTGCCACACTGTCTCGAAATATCTCCAGCCTTGGAGGGTGTAGATACACAAATTTCATTCACATAAGACTTTCCGGCCATGAGCTTACTGGCGACTTCCTTATCGTGTCCAAAGACCAATTACGCGTTATAAGATCATCTAGTGGATGGTATTTTGCTTATCGCTCGTAATGTCTAATAGAGAAAGATAGAAGATTGGAAAACTAGAGCCACAAAAGTTGTCATAGCTGAGGCAGTACCAACTACTTCAGCCATTGTGGGTTGGTAATAAACAGAAATTAGCGTAGTGTCTTTCAGTGAAGAGGATAGTTATTATAGTTATAGACAACGGTATGGAAAGTACCTAAACTGGGTGGGAAAGGGTCAAAAAATGATATATATATATATGTGAACGCTTACGAGATAGCCAAGGTGCATATCGCTCTTGTTTGCGAGGGGTCAGGGTAAGGGTTGATTATATATTCTCATACCGAGCTTGATATCTCGCTGGATGAGCGGGTTGGAATTACGTACGATCCAATATGGATATTATTGGGGATTTGAATAAATAAAAGCCACGAATTGGCTCTTTTAACAGAGATTCATATTTTGAAAATTAGGAAAATATCCAACAAGTATGGCCGGATGGTGTAGTTGGTTATCGCATCTCGTTGGCACCCTTGCGAATTACAAGATTGGGTTTAGCGGCTGATGATTCTTGCCCACCAAGCTCACGCTTTTATGTGGGCATACTTGTAGTCCATATCTGGAGTTCCATATATCAATTGGCCGGATGGTGTAGTTGGTTATCACGTATCGTTAACACCGATAAGGTCCTGGGATCGAGCCCCAGTCTGGTCATTTCTTTTTGCTTTTTCCGTGAGGCATTTTTACTACATACGCAAATTTTTGCGTGGCAGTAAATTAGTTAGTTACATACTCCTTACTGCTTGCATAATGTGGCTGGCTGAATAACGATCTATTTATGGCATTTCTCAGGTCGTCTTCTGAGCCCCTTTCTCAAGGACATTGATAGGCGCTACGTGGTGTAGTGGGGAACCTCGTCCACTCTATGATACAGAGCTGTACCGGAGCAGGTTTTTCCGATCGAGTTCCGTGACTGCGGTTTTACGGTATACTGGTATCATGTATGCTACAACCAGGGGTAAATCTAGCTTGCAGAAACTAGGATACAGTAGAATATTACGCTTCTACACACCTCTCAACCTGTCCATATGGGTGCATACCCTAGATCTCTCATATAGAACTGTTGTTGTGCTGGATCGACCCGTGTGCCTCGAGTACACTGCCAACGAGCGTTCCCCTCTTCACTAGGTAGCTCACAGAGCAATTCTAGATGTGTGCCAGGGCTTGAGATAATGCGGCGGCTTTGGTGACTGAAGCTTCGTGATCCTATCTCTGATAGTTGGTTGCACCCTGAACAGCTAGGGTGATAAGAGATAGTGGAGAAATTGTTTTATTCCGACCGTAGCGATTCGAACTGTACTTGATTGTAACTGATTCAAAACAACAATTTACCACTGCCATGTTTCTGGGCGATAGATCGAGTCTCTCTCTGTGCCTAGCTTCGCCAATTTAAACTCGACATAACGAGCCTCTGACCATTCAAGTTTACCTAGAATTGGCCATCCCATTCGGAACCCCGAAATGTGAGTGTAATTCGTTAGTTTATATTTCTAACGCATTCGATAGTATGCCAGACGTACAGATTGCCTGTGGACTGCTCAAAGATGATCTTCGAAATTCTGGACTGGCCTGGTGCTACCCCGCAAGCAAGTATCTGTCTTTTGATTATATCAATATCCCGTCTATCTGGCAAGGATTGATTTGCACGGACTTACTTATAGGCAGCACGGAACTGAGAACGGATGTCTTTGCGCGCGGTGTCATCTAGGCCCTAGAAGAATTCCGCTGTAAGCGGCTCCCCGGGCACCTTTTCCCACACAAGGTATCTAATGTAGCCCTTAGGAACAAGATTATGGTCTCCTTGTGTACTTTCTGCGTGGCCAAGAAAGCGAGGAACAGCGCTACAGCATTCACTCTGTAGCTGTTTGAAAGCCCCTAGCTCGCCACACACTCCAGGAGGAACGGCCTGTCTAGCCAATGTGTCGTTATCAGCGTCCTCCGTTCCAGTGATAGGAATCTGTTTATAGATACGCATGAACGCTACTTGATTTGGGTCCTCTGTAAGATGACACAGAAACTTGCCAACAGTCTGAGGTGACCTACGGCCCATATTGACATTATGATCGGTCATGGTAGCTGCTCTCTCCGAGAGTTTCTCCTTAAGGACCCGCGTTCGGGAGATCCCTAACGAGGCAGCTGTCTCTGGAGAAGCCGCCAGAGCAGAAGGCGTGACGAAGGAGGGCGTATCGCGAGAGGACTTGCTGGAAAGGGCAAGGGAAGTAGATTCGGGGGATGCGCCATCTGAGACAAGGTCATATGTGGTGATCGTAGTGCCTACGAGGCCTCGGATTAATCGGGCATCAAAGCAGATCGTTCGGGTATGAGGTGCCATGATAATAGTTGCGTGAAGGGATGCCATCGCCGTCACTGTCCGCTCTTGTTTGTCTCCTTTGTTTCTGTACGCTTTTTCGAGGGCCGTTGGTTTGGCTTTGACCGATCTTTTCTTTCGTCTCCAGACATACTGCTTCTTCCTCCTTAGATAGCTTCAAGTTATCTACTCAACTCCCTATCATTGTTCTAGCTCTCTCTTTTGTCCCAACTCCCCATTGCCTCGCATATGCTGACGTCTTGCATCAATAGTAATACCCACCTACTCTCTATATTAGGGTGTGCCAGGCTACCCCATGGTGTGGGTCTTAACACCGATAAGGTCCCCCAGTCTGGTCATTCTTTTTACTGCCTTTTGTATTTTTCCTTTATTATTTTCCCACTCGCCTCAAAATGCCATTTCGTTTTTATCTTATTATCATTCTTGAAAATCAATTCAATTCATCAGGTTTCTCACACTATGGCCAATTCTAAGCCTTGTCTTGTCGAGGATGCTTGGCATGTAGATCCTCGACTGGGGCATCGACTCCATAATTCATAACACTCTTCACATCGCCCAAGAAGATACAAGCAATGATAGCTACAACGCCAAAGGGTGCTGCTATAATAAACACAACCCTAATTCCATCTGCATAAGCCTGCTTGAGGGCCATGGCTCCCGCCTCGATGATGCCAGAATTGACGCCAGCCACCTTCTGTATCGCCGCGGTATCTGCAGATGTAAGAGCTTTGATAAATTCAGCGAGAGAAGACTTTGGGAGTCCTGCCTCGAGGGCCGCTTTGGCTGTATATGTGGGGATATATTCATCCAGACGACTGGTCATTGCCGCAGAAGCAATGGCTGTGAAGACTGCCGCTGCAACAGCTCTTGAGCTAGTAGTCGCAGCTGTAGCTGTGGCAATGAGGTGGTGCGGCACGGCCAGCTGAACCCCTGCAATAATTAAAATAAGAGGTGCCCCAAATCCGAGACCGGCGAGGGCAGCGAATGCAAGGGAGTTGATATCATCGCCGGGCTGAATGCTAGCCAGTCCGACAACGCCTGCAGTAAGGATTAGAAACCCTGCGATCATGGGAAATCGGATAGTCCGGAATTTGACGCTTGCATATCCATATATCACAGTGCTGACACCTGAGGCGATCCAATATGGTTGCTGGCGGGCAGACTCGAAGAATGGATCGGTTTCAAAGAGATGTGCTGTTCTGCAAAGCGGTGTCAGGTTTCTTACGTCCTAGCTTTCTTGGGGGACGTATGTACTCACAGGACTGGATAAAAAATGACATAGGCGAAGAGACAAACACCCTCGATAAAGATAAGAGCAACGCAGATCCCAAGAGTACGGCCACTGTGGTTTGGGCCCCGAAAAAGATTATGATGAAGAATGCCGGTCGTGGTAAATCTCCACTCGTAAATACTAAAAGTAATCAAGGAGAGGATGCCGATGATCAAGGTCGCCAACACCGGGGCACTGGCCCATGAGTACAGATTGCCGCCGAGGTTAAGACCAGTCAATAGCAATGTCAGTCCTGCTGTAAGTAAGAAAAACCCAGGAAGATCCAGCCTGCCAAGTTTCTTCCAGAGCGAAAGGTGATCTAGAAGAGTGTGTCGCTTGGGCGGCCTGTAGCCAATAAACAGGCAGACTGCGGTCACTCCCCAGAGAGCCATCTGAATCCACTGAACAAGCTGTCAGACAATTGAAACGCAGCAGAATAGATATAGTCTCACGTAAAAGTAACGCCAGCCGGTGTGCGCGTTCTTCTTGGTCAACGCCCCGATGATCAAGGGCCCCGCGCAAGCGCCTAGAGAAGCCGCAATATTCATAACAGCCTGGACCACTGTATCTGCATTAACGTTTTGCTCAAAACGCGTCTCTTCACCTTGTAGACCTACTCGGTCGCCACTTTCGTGGTACGATCTCACTGGGAATACAGTATGCCAAGGGTACCGTAGCAAACCCGAAACCTATCAGGATTTGCGCTGCGATCACACGATATATGCTGCTTGAGCCAGGTGCAATTGCACAGCCAATGAATGATACAATAGACGGGCCAACAAGGAGGGCTTTGCGGGCCTGGAAAGTATCCGACGCAGAGGAGATCAAGGGGGCGAGCACGGCTTGCACAAGTGATAACGCGTTCGGCACCCATGTACCGGTGAGTGTATTGTTGAGGTCATTCTCGATATAGGACAGCTTTGGAAAGGGTCAGAATCTCAGTAATATTTCAAGGTCAAGGGATTGTCATACACCCGTCGGGGGCCCCAGAAGGCCAAAGACTTGGACGAGGTTGAGGAAGAACATGGCAGCCAACGCAAAGTATGTCTGGGCATGAAGCTCAGGCTCCTCATCCTCTTCATACACGAGATTTCCATCGGGGGAGTCTTCTGGTCTCGCAACATGCTCGAACGATTCCAACCCCTTCACCTGGCCCAAGGGCTCAGGGTCATCACCCACCGTGGAAGACATCTGAATCAGACAAAATAGAAAAAGGACGATAAACTTATACTGTCCAATTAGATTTAAAGAGGGAAGTTCCGGCTTTATACCCGAATTTAGAACGGGCCAAGAGCTAAAACCACGGGGCCCCGCGTTAGAATTACTGTCCCGCAAACTGTACGTGGCAACTATGTAATAAGATAAGAGCTCCTCACGTGGGGAATCTTGGTGTTCAAGGAGCCACCTGCAGGCAAAAAGGGGTATTATTAGAAAAGAAAAAGCAAGTAACCCGGGATAACACCAAGCAGCAAAATGTCGAACCCAATTCCCCCACACCAGACTCATTCAATACTGGTTGTTGCGCGTACATTTCTCATGCCATCACGAAGAGCCGGTCTGTTCAGGATCGGTTAATAAAACCATAAGAGGCATATTGCTGTGAGCGCCACCACCGGCCGTAGCAGGTAACCCCTCCTGATACGGATGCGGCCCCTCCTAGTCTCTACTTGCTTCTCGGGAAGGGGGGGGGCACATGTGCCAGGTGACTCCCGTGGTGTGCAAGACTTGCAGGAGCCCTTGATGATGCAAGTGAATATGGACATCAATTATCGGGAATGAGAATATAGCACTGCAATCGCTTGGAAGGGACTAAATTCCCATGTCAGATGGTCCAGAATATCGTAGATCGATCAAAATCAATGGTATGACTATTCTAGGCATCACCACACAAGAGCCGTGTTGACGTGCTTGTCAGCGTTGCTGTGCCCGCAGTGCAAATGTGGGGAGATCTGGACTGGTCCCGCAAACCAACCTTATTGACCAAACCTTCCCCCGCTTTCTATCCATCAAGCTGGGATCACCCGAAAACCAACTGCTGGATTTCCTTCAACGAGATAGGTGGTGCCGCGTCGCGCTACTAAGAGTGCCGTTCGTCTGACATGGAGATCGCTCATTGCGCACAAGGACCGTATTCCCCGTGTCTACACTATCTAGTCAAAAGTATTTTCCCAGATCAGTTTCCGAGCCTACCCCATCAATTAGATATGCAAGGTTCACTTAACAGTTCACCATAACACCATATCTTACTGAAATTCTATATAATTACTCATTGTAACTAATACCCATCTAACGCACAGAACTATCTCTTCATATTCTATGAAAATATACCCTAAGATTTTTAATCACTAGTAATTATCCCGTTGCCCTTTATACTAACACATTCATTTTTACGTACAGTATTACTCACCATAATTCTGGCACATACCCCTGAAGGTACTATTAAATAATGTTATATCTTCCACTATAGATAAGCTTTATATACGATTTAAGAAGTCCTTATCTAATAACATGTAGATCATGTTGAAGGGGTTTAAAAGCTCAGCGAATGCCTCGGCAGGTCCTCCATATTTACACATAAACTTTCAAACTGCTCAATCGTCACTAAAGCTAAATGGATCTCCGAACTATCTCCTCTAAATACTTTCCTATGGCCATGGATTAGAATAAGACTTTTGAGAAGCGAGCCTATTAACACTGAGCGGTATATGCCTTCCCAAAGTTGGTTGTTGGGTTGACCCTACCGGACCCGCACTTGGGGATATACTTAATATGATATTATATAATTAGTTTTTATTGTGGTTAACTTCTTTCTTAAACTACAGAAATCTGTTTAAACCATTTGACTAATCATCCGAGGCCTGAATATCCCATATCCTTGGCTCTTGCCATCTATTAATATACCACGGACCTGTCCGCATTGACTGGCGTAAGATGCACATGGAGTGGACCTTTCTGCCAGAACAGATAAATATGTTGTCTCTCCATCCATCCCTTGCTATCCTCCGCGATCTTCATATCGAAATTGAATATCACTCGCGCCAGAATCATTCGCATTTCGGCATATGCCAGACTACAATACTGAAGTTAGCAAGAAAGCCACCGCCCGAGGCAAGCCAACGTACTTTCTGCCCAGGCAATTTCGTGGCCCGACATTGAATGGTTGAAGGATATCAAAATCGTCATTCTTATATTGAGGGTCTCCTAAGAAGCGTTCTGGACGATAGGAGTTCGGGTCGGTAAAATGCTTTTCATTATGATACAATGCCCAATGATGCAGTGCAACGATTGTCTGTAATGAGGTAGGTCAGTAACTTGTGATTAAAAAAATGTTGATCTGCAGCACTTACACCTTGAGGCACAAACCGGCCGAGAATAGTACGTCCTCCTGCAGGAGTAACACGAGGTAAACCGGCCGGCACTGGTGGATAGACTCGTAAAGCTTCATTCAAACAGGCCAGCATGTAGGCCAAATGATTGACCGAGGTCATGGTGATTTCTTGTTCACTCTCAAATGTGGACCGAACCTCCGCAGTGAGTCTCTCAAGAGCTGCGGGATTTGACAGTAGAAGGTAGGTCACTCCCGCGAGAAGGGTGGCAGTGGTCTCAGAGCCCCCGATGATCAAAATGTTGCCATTCGACTGGAGATTCTCGAGACTGAGGTTCTAATGGCCGTCAACTACAGGAGCACCCGAGATCCATCGAGCGTTACACTAACCAACTCATCCTTCTTTCGGAGCAGTCCCTCGATCAGATCAGATCTCTCATTGCCAGGCTCCATCCTTCTCTGTAGCTTTGCCATTGACATCTTAGTTTGTCGCGCAAATCGCGATAGTGCAGATTTCGGAACCACCGCCCAGAACAGCTTGCTGATTAGTGGGTAAAACCTAATGGTTTGCCATATAGCTCCCCCGCGAGCAGATGCAAAGATCAGGTGGACGTAGGGGTGATATTCTGAATTCTGAAGACACCCAAAGGGTTCCCCGAAGGCGAGATCTCCAATGATATCAAAGGTTGTCCAATTGTACCACGCAGTAAGATCAATTGCCTTTGCCCCTGCAGCACAGTTCTCATGGAGCCGCCGGATGAGCAGATCAATATAGACCCGAATCAGGGGTTCCTGTTCTCGCATGGACTTCTCGGAAAAGCCATATGCAAGCTGGCGCCTCAAGACACTGTGTTCCTCGCGCTCAGCGTTGACGATATTTATCGGCGAGGTCTTCACAGGCCGATAGAAATTTTCAAATTTCGCAAATTCTTCGACATCTGGATGATGACCCATGATATCTTTCCATACGGTGGCGCTGGAATATGCTAATTCGTCTGGCCCGATACGTACCACATCGCCATACTTCTCGTGGAGACGGAGCACATCATATGGCAAGGTACCCCGTAACAGCTTCCAGCAGTAGGGTACACGGGACATGCCATGCAGAATTGGTCCAGGAAAGGCCCGAAGGGGGTGAAGAAATACATTGAATATTGCTCTACTCACAGCATGGATGAGGACCTGGAGTGGCATGGTTAGAGTTTTAAGGGTTTATGAGATAGGGCTGTCGTAACTCACGATGGCAAATAAAGTGGCTACTACCCAACCGGGGTTGTGAAGCAGAGCTTGGAGAAAGCTCATCGAAGCCATGCTGATAGAACGAGATGGACGAGGCAAGTTTGTATAGATTGTTTCATGGGCCACCACCTCGGCCTTAGGCAGGAAAAGACGTGACTTGAGAATATACAGACAAACACTCTATCTGCGGACTCAATATCCCGCGGTGTCGTAGTTTCTTCGACGTTTAGTGGTCATTGGCTCATGAGATCTGCAAATGCGTGGCGTTTTTTTTTTCTCGCATTCGTATCGGAGATCCAATAAGGGGATATCATTTTAGGGGATCAATCTGTTCATCGAGCACTAGTAGTACAGTTAGAGTCAAATTTTGAGAGCGAAAGCGAAAGCGAAAGCGACCCCAGCGCCAAATGGATATAGTATTTCCAGGGCCAGGAATAAGAATGCTGGAACCCTCACGTCATAAGTGGAGAATCGACGGGATAAAGGTATCCATGGCAGATCTGTGGAGTATAAAGCAATCCCGGATTCCAAGCTGGACAATTATGTTCATTTCTGAAAAGTCACAAAGTAGAATTATCTTGAGCGCAATCTAGATCTCTCATGCAAGAAGCGAATTCAAGTCAGTCAATCTGAGTGGATTTGTAGAAATTGCAATGATTAAATAATCAAAGTCCACGTGAACAGCTCACGGGCCCTCTTCTCTTTGGTGACATAATGTGTGCGATTGCAACCTTCTCCTCAATACTCTGTCTTAAATCCAAATAGACAGTATGTTCGAGGTAGGCTTTGATTATGTCCCAATTTTATTACTGCTCTTCCTAACTCCTAATAGCGTCGAGCTGCAGACCGATACCATCTTCGAATGCACCGTGCCCGCTCGGCTGTGCTGACTTCAGATGAAATTGTTGAGGTGCGCGCAGCTCAGCGAACCTTTGAAGGCGCCTATGTCCGAACTGCTCTTTCTCAGTTCTCCTTTGCACTTGTCGTGCTTAAGATTTTCACTGCGGAATTTTACAGTATCGGCGCGCTATTCGCCATTTATGGTACCGGGGTCCTGATCATTGGACTGTTTCGCCGCTCCCAGGGAAACCGCCAGTTCTTTTCGGAGATCGGGGAAGATGGTGTCCATCGTCACAAATTTCGGACCAGTGGAAACGCCGTGGTGGTCTTGACCGCACTGAGTATTGCAGCATATGTGTGCTTGATCGGTCTGACACTTACTCTGCAAAACTGATAACGGACCCATACGAGGGATGTGGAACCGTCCACTTCCGCCCCAAAATATTCCAGCTATCTTACATCCGTGGGCAATGTGTGTTACCCCCTGCGTGGCCGCCAAGCGCTAAGGATTTTGTGTCACCGCTGAGATGACTTATCACCTGTCGGGGGAGCCGGGGACCGGCAGCGGGACGATCACCGTGAAGCAGCCGGAGCATGCGGTTGGTCGGAAAGCAATCTGCAGTAATGAGGCCCGGGATTTGCCAAGAAAGCCGAGTATGCTCTACGGAAAGGGAGGACTCGCCCGAGCGGAGACGCGCATGTTGCACAAAGCCGCCCCAAGACCTTGCTGACCATCCACCGGACACATCGGGTTTGAAATCGATGTTGACCTACTTATTTCAGATCCCAACTAAACAGCCCTATTTCTCGGATTTAAGGCTGATATCAGCTTCTCATTCCTGAGAGGGAAGGGTCACTAATTGCTTAAATGGTGGAACCTGGTTGGCGGATTCTTGAGTTAATCCGACTAGTCATACTTCAACACAGGGATGGTGCCATGGTGATTGCTCCACCATAATGATTTGGCCTGGGGATGTCTCGAGCCAAGCATTCTAGATAGATAAAGAGCTTGTATGGATCATGTTGTCGGCCTTGTACCTGTCTGGGCGTATATAGAGAGGCTCATATTCCAACCTTCTCTTATGCCGTATGATCTACCTTGCATACTACCTTTTTTTCATCTTTACGCCCCTGACATCATTTCCTTGAACCTGAAGCCCCATTGATCCCCACCTAGAGTGGACTCGATGATCATCTTAAGCTGCGCTGTGATTTCATTCATCTGATTGTGGCTGATTTAGCCCTCTTTGTCCCCTTAATACCTTTTATTATTACCTCTGTACTAAAGAAGAGCTCCTGGCCTATTGAAGGACCACGGTGGTATAGGTTCGTGCCTTGTTCAGACTACAAGGAATTCAAGATCATCGCCTCTCATCGTTTCTCATCTCCACCGCACACAAGGAGAAAGGTCAAAATCGGCCAAAATTAATCCCAACCTCAACCCCTCACATGGAAACTCTTGTGCGAAGCTTCCCAGTTGATCGTTAGCATACAACAAGAAAGTGACGTTTGGCCCGGAGTTGAGTCATCCGCATCTCCCGCCTTATTTTTCTCCCCTCCCGCTTTGTCTTTCGAAGGGCTTTCATCAAATCCTGTCCATCAAAGCGAGTCCTGTTACCTTAAAGGACTACGTCAGACATCAAAAGCTTGCTTCTCCGGAAAGGCTTCCTTAAGACTCCTTACCGGGGATGGCACAACATTCCGACATTGCACGGTCGGCGATCATGTCGTCCGCCACTTCAGATCCTGCAGCCCCGGGGGATCAGAGGAATATGAACCACCGACCCAACGGCATCAGCTCAAAGGAAGCTGGGCTTGGCTCGGGTAAAGAAGGAGCAACTCTGATGCCACCTCCGAAAACTGTGGTCGGAAGAGCGCTAGGGAGTGACTTGCATTCCGATGCCCACAAAGCCTCACAGGCGCCCAAGGGCGGAGTCGGAACCGCCCTGGCTGACACTCCGATTTCTACCGCACCCCCGTCCCCACAGATGTAAGTCTTCCCTGCCTCTGAGTCGTCGAGTACCTAGGACCCTAGAACCTTGTGTTTGTGCATTTGCATTCCTGGCCTATGAGCGAGGACTGCGGCTTGATCGACACTGCAATGTGTGCCGGGTCAAGTCTGTCCCGCTATGTGAGAGAAGCAACTCTCCGGATGCACAAGCTGGCTCGTGTGTCCCGACCCTCCCCACCATGTGGCTGAGCCGTATCCGCTTGTCGTGTGATCGTTTGTTTTTTAAGTAGGCTTTTATTTTGGTCTAACGCTTTTTTTGCCTGCAGATCAGGTCGTACACAACCCGGCACCCCGAGTAGCAGCAGCAGAGTCCGAGCCACCACCCTTGATATTCCGGGCCTGACCAAGTCCAAGGTCTCCCCCGATGGCCGAATTGCTCAGCGCGATGTCGGTGCAAAACTGGTCATTGTTATGGTCGGCCTCCCTGCCCGGGGCAAGAGTTACATCACTAAGAAGCTTGCCCGTTATCTGAACTGGCTTCAACATGACACTCACATATTCAACGTCGGTGCGCGTCGTCGTGTCGCTGCTGGCAGATCTCCCACACCGGCAACTCCTCGAGAACATGAAACGGCCCCAAAGAATGTTCACAAAGACCTCATCGACTCCGTGCGTCGCCTGAGCGTGAGCGTCGGAACCCAAAACCAAGGCGAATCCTCGCCGCCGGAGGAAGCGTCTCTTCCACCTCCAGCTGTTCCAGATAAGATATGTGTAAACGGTAAGGAGACTGAGCCCTCTCCTTCACAGAACGGAGACACGATGATACCACCAATGGATGCGGGCTCTGGCCCGAGAATAATTCCAGACGAGGCCATTAAAGACTCTCCTCTGGAACCCATGGATCAGACTGCGAATTTCTTCGACCCCCAGAATCAAGATGCTGTCAAGCTTCGAGAGCGGGTCGCCCTCGACACTCTTGATGAGTTGCTTGATTATATCCTGGATGAAGGTGGCAGCGTTGGTATTCTTGACGCAACCAACAGTACTATGGAGCGTCGAAAGGCTATCGTTGACCATATCCGCAAACGTGCCGGCCCCGAGCTGAACATTCTGTTCCTTGAAAGCAGCTGTGTCGACCCAACTCTGCTGGAGGCCAATATGCGCTTGAAGCTTTCTGGACCTGACTACAAGGGTCAAGACCCGGAAAAGGCCCTCGAGGATTTCAAGAAGCGTGTAGCTCTTTATGAGAAGTCGTACATTCCCTTGGGTGAATACGAGGAGAAAATGGGCATGGCATTTATCCAAATGATTGATGTTGGTCGCAAGGTTGTCGCTCATCGAACCCATGGCTTCCTCTCGTCGCAGGTTGTCTACTATCTGCTCAACTTCAACCTCTCTCCACGCCAAATTTGGATCACGCGACATGGAGAGAGCGTGGACGACCAGGCCGGTCGTATCGGTGGAGATTCTGACCTCAGCGAGAATGGCCGGCGGTACGCCAAGGCCTTGGCTAGATTCGTGAATTCCCAGCGGGAGAAGTGGGAGCTATACCAGCGCCAGAAGGACTTGCTGAAGCACTTCCCTCCCCGTCCGGGTGACAGCACCCCCCAAACCCGTCCTACATCCCCCACGATACACCACGCAACTTCTGTGTGTGGTCATCGATGATGGCTCGAGCTGTCCAAACCGTCGATTATTTCAATGAAGAAGATTATGACGTCAAGCAAATGCGTATGCTGGACGAACTTCACTCAGGAAGGATGGAAGGCATGACCTATAAGGAGATTCAGGAGCAGTTCCCCGAGGAGTATGCTCACCGCAAGAAAGACAAGCTCTTTTACCGATACCCCGGACCTGGTGGAGAAGGGTACCTGGACATTATCAACCGTACTCGGGCCGTCATCGTCGAGGTGGAGCGTACCACTGATCATGTCCTACTGGTTAGCCATCGGTCCACTGCCCGCGTTCTCCTTGCCTACTTCCAGGGCCTTCAGCGTGATCAGGTCGCAAACCTTGATGTTGAGATGGGGGTACTCTACATGTTGGAGCCCAAGCCATACGGGGTTGACTTTAGAGCCTACCGATACAATCCTGACACCGATTGGTTCGACTTCGTTCCTGATTACGAATTGAAGCAAGTGAGTGGGCCTCCCACCACCAACCAAGCATGATAACCTAAAGCCCTTGCTGGGGGCAAATGGTTGGAGATCTACTCCCTATGATCATGATTTGCTATGAACTATGACGACAACTTCCCCATTCAACATCAAATTGGCCCCGACTCGGATGACGAGCTCTCTGTCCATATCAATTATTGATTCATGCTACATATGGGGGGGTTTATTTCTTTTTCTTGCCCCCATTCTTCGGCGGCAGCTTTGTATTCTTTCCTCGCTCCATTGCGTTGTATTACGTTTTGAATCTGCAGTCTTTTTACCTGTTGCTTTTTGTTTTATGAGAAATGATACAGGCGTTACTTGCATGCAGGAGCTTAGTGGTCTGTGTTGCCCATGTTGCTCGTTGTCTTTGCATAGATTTGGCGTTAAGCGGAAGCGATGACTCTATGAGCTTACTATGGCTTAACCAAACGAGCTTCCCTCGTCAGATACCCCTTGCATATTGACAGAGTTGACTGGGAATTTTGTCTTCTTCCGTGATAGTTTTTGCTTGTCTTGGATGTACTGGAGATTTCTCAATAAACCGTTAATCCAGATTTGCGACATATGCACTAGGACTGTTATCCAATTTAATTACCTAGTACATCTTTACTCATCCAACTTGACCCGCTCAAAAACCTCTAAGAATGTCTCTGGCTCATCAGCTCCTTCAACCAAATACTTCCCTTGTACTGTAAAATGCGGAACCCCAGAGACCAACCTCCTCGACGCCGTAAATGCCTCCGCATCAACCTGCTCCGCCCCGACCCCAGATTCAAGCAACTTAGTCACTTCCCCACCATCCAACCCAGCCTGGACCGCCGCCTCAACCAAAACCTTCGAATCCGTAATATTCTTCTCCTCCTCGAAATACGCCCGGAATAGATTCTCCACAACCCGAGTCTGCAATCCCCCGACACCCGTCCCGGCAGCTGTGACAGTACCTTTAGCCTCCTCTTCACCTGCATACCAAATAACCCGATGCGAATCCCGAGTCGAGCCCGTATTTCCACCAAACTTGAACGCAATCCCATCAACCTCGCCCGCAGCAGATAGCCGGGCAAACATAGCCTTGCTCCGCTCGACTCCGAATTTCTCGGCGTACATCTCTTCCTTGTTTATGCCGGGGAATGTGGGTGATTTTGGGTTGAGATAGAAGGCGCGCCAGGTTAGCGTAAATGTGTCCAAGGGATTGCTGGCTTTGTGGGTGTTGATTGCGCGTGAGAGGCGTCGGTAGCCAACATAGCACCACTTTGTGAGGTTAATATAAGTCTGATTTAGAGATTCGGGGAGGCGTTGCGTACGGGACAGACGCTGTCGGAGATGATTTGGATCTTGATGTGTGTCATTTTGTTTGTTGGTTTGGTGATACTAGAATGAGGGGAATGAAAGAATCGATGTCACTGTATCCGTACTCTATGAAGGTTGCGGGTCTCAAACCGTCCATTTGTCAGCGAGATCCACAGGGATTTTATATCTGGTTCGAGTGGACTTGTACTTTTGCGCTTGACCTGTTCTATTCTGCTTGCTTCCCCTCTTTTCTCGTATTCATGACTTCCCGTGGTCCTAGTGTATGAACCTTATTGCATTTATGGTAGTGGAGATGGCGTATTGTACCTGGAAAGGTCCAAAAAAACCGAAAAACAATGCTTTTGATGCAAGCTATCCATGACAAAATACAGCAAGATCCATGAATGCGCTAAAGGAAATCATCCCAACAAAATGTCGTGTCATGACCAAACTTCAAATACAAGGGTATACTGGTCTGACAACCATCCTAAAACCATCCCGAAAGGACCGGCTCATGATACACATCTACTTAGAGAATCTGCTGAGCCTGGTTGTTTGTGCTCCACGAGATTTGCCCAGCGAACAGAGCGGATGAGTTGTTGTTAATAGGGACTCCATGGGAGGGGTCGTTGTTATGGGCCTGCTCAAGAACAGATTTGTACTGTTGAGATTGTCAGTAAAATGATTATCCAATCAGGACGAAGGGTCTTACCTTGAACGCAAAGTTGAGAACAAGAGCAGCAGCAAGGCCAAGGCATACGACAAGAGGGCCGAACAAGTTGTCCAGATCCTTGCCACTGCGTTGGCGGATCAGCCGGGAGCGCTTCTCATACATGTACCAGCCCCAGGCAGCGGAAAACAGGGCAAAAAATGTGTACACAATGGCCAGGGCTTGAGCAATTTTGTTGTGCTTGCCAGCAGCATTGTACAGACCCAGTGACAAACTCGACAACAGAATGCTGATGTGCAACCACTTGATGAAGGTTCGCTGGTTAGCCAACCACACCTTACTTTCCACACGGACGGGACCAGTGTCTTTGATCCAGACGCCAGGGTCTCGCACACCAGGAGGCAAGGGAACGGCCTCCTGTCTAGCCCAGCTTGGCTTGGAGACGCCCAATGACTTCAAGATGGAGGTGAATCGAGACGGTTCTTCCTCATCCTCCTCAGGCTCTTGAGTCGCTTCGACGGGAGCTGGAGGTTGCACCTGCCGGCGCTGAGGCTCAATGTGAGAAAGACGGCGATTTGCCGGCACTTCGCTGAAGCCAGAGGGCCTACGCAGAACGGTGTGAGATCTAGACTCGGACCACCGACTGAAAGAAGATCCTGCCCACGCATTGCCACTTGGGCTACCTGCGCCACCAAGGAAACTGCCAACCGCAATGTCATCCTCGTTGCGCCTCGCTAGCCGTTCTTGCTCTTCATGGAATGCAGTCTCGGGGTCACGGCGGATATCATTCTCAAGTTCTCCCAGCCAGAACGGGAAGTTGTTGACATAATCCTCAAACAATTGAGCAGCACCGTGGACGAACTTGGAGAAGCGGGGGGCATCTTTAACCAGATGGGAGGCCATGAGGTCGTTCACCCACTCCGCCTGGTGGGCCTTTCCGCGCAGCTTTATTTCGAGCAACGCGTGCGGGAAACGGACAATTTCGCCAGTTCGGATGTTACTGAACGGGTATGACATCTCGCCATCGTCAAGGTCGGTACGGTGCCATGAGGAGGGGTCTCGGCAGGGACGCTCGGGGTCAAGAGAGTCTTCCCGAATCATGGCAAGGTTGGTGTCCATAGAAATGCGGACGCGGTCATCGCCAGGGATTTGGAAGGCTGTACGGGTGTAGTTGGCCCGAACCATGGGTTGCAGGTTGTTCTCCTTGATAAAGGACTGCAATTCTTCCACGTCCTTCTTGAGATTTTCCGCTTCCGCAGATTCTCCGTTGTTCATATCCTCCATACGATGGACCTTTTTGTCCAAGTGGTACTCTCCATCCAGGAACTCCTTGATGTGCTTTTCTTTAAGCTGTACCTTGACTTCCCGACTGCTGTCCAATTCGCTCACAGTCTTCTTCTCCAGGTAAATGGAGGGCTTGTCCTTCAGCTGTCCCGTCCAGCGCAGCCGCAGGGATCCAGCTTCGGGAGCACGAGCAACCTTCTGGTTGTAGAGGTCAAATTGAGGGTTATCAAAGTAGAGGGAGGTGATGGTCGGGTCGTCGAGGGTATCCGCATTCTTTGAGGTACCCGGGTTGTAGATCAGGACAGGGAGGCGACGGAGAATGTATGTCTTCACCTCGAGAACGTTGTCTGAGTGAACCCAGAACTTATAAGAAGAATAGACATCGCGGCCGAAGCCACGCTCAGGCTCCCTCGGCGGTTGCACAATGTCCTCGGTCAGGGTTTCGCGGACAAAGGAGTACATCACCGACAGACGGTGGACCAAAGGCGAATAGTCCTCTGAGTTGAATGGAAGTTGCGACAGGCGAACCTGCAGCAATGGCTTGACGCGGTACCGAGCTCCACGCTTGCGGTCATGCTTCTTGGCCGCCTTGAGGAAGCCGGTGAAGTTGATGCGACTGTACTTCTCCAGCTCGCTAACCTCTTTGGTGATGCCATCGAGCTCCTGCAGGATCTCGGTCGCCATTTTGCGCTTTTCCTGTTCGTCAAGCACGACAGCCTCCTGCTCTCCGGCCGGAGCCAATGGGCGCAGCTTGGCTTCGCAGGCTGACGTGCGCTCGCGGAGCTGCTGGGAGGTCTCCGATTGGAAGGCATTGACCTTGTCCAGCTGCACGTTCAGCAGTTCCTGCACAAACGCCTCCTCATCCTGTTCAGTCCAAAGACTGTCGTCGGAATCGCTGGCGTCGCCCGTGACATCATTCTCACGCAGCAGTGCCTTAAGCTTGTTGTAGTCGATGTATTTGCCCTTCCATGGCGGGTACACCGTGTTTTTGAGAGTCTTTCCGAACCGCATAGTGCCTCAGACGGAGCTCACTCGGTCGAAATGTGTTTCGAGGTTATCAAGTGGCGGGGAGAGATAAAGAGAAGCCAGAGGGGAGAGAACACAAGGGACAGCACCACGTGGAAGCCAGGAAGACTAATGTTGCATTGACTTTTCTCTCTGTCTGTGCTTACTGTAGGTAAACTTTTTTTTTTTTTCAAGAGTACCTGGAAGAAAAGAATCAGTTAAGCGATGGCATGTCGATAGCTTTAGCACGCACGTGCTCATCTGTCTGGCTCTCATGGCTTGCCGCATTCAGATGAAGTGGCCAATCACAGTACAGGGCAGATCGTCCCGTCTGAGGATCAATTATGGTCCGACGGTAGCGCAGTTACAGTAATTTTACGTAATTTCAATCCACTCTTACCGGTGTCACGCTAAGCTACATTGGAGCTAGTGCCATTGGTAATTGCGACCGAGGCTCCTATGTTGGTTGCTTCGTCCCGGTTGGTATATACTCAGTAGTGCACCGATATATATTGGACCAATGGACGCCTCTTCTCCACAGCCAGGGCTGTCTCATCCCCTGCACAACATCTTGTTAGAGCTTCACCAACGCCCTTATCCACATGTCCCCAATCCACAAGGTTGCAAAAAACGTGCTTCTGTCGCCCTAATTATCCATGTCCGCCCAACCTATGATCACTGGCCGACCTCACCTTCAATCAATGACCCGTCCTTGTCGGTGGAAGATCAGCTAGATGATTTTTTTGCCCAGCCATGGGTCCAACACGGTGACCCGGAGGTGCTCTTTATCAAGCGCGCGACGCGAGTCGGCGACCGGTGGACGGGTCATGTCGCCTTGCCCGGTGGAAAACGAGACCCGGAAGATGAAGATGATTGCGCAGCAGCCATCAGAGAAGCATCAGAGGAAATTGGGCTGGATCTGACCACAGATGACTGCATCCATGTGGGGAATCTTCCGGAACGGGTGGTGACGACTAGTTGGGGATCGCAACCGTATGTGCCATGGGGGTTGCTGTCGCGGTCGATGTGGAATTGAGCTTCTTAACTGACATTCATACTTCTAGACTAATGGTTCTATGTCCCTTTGTCTTTCTCACCACTCGAAGTGATTCCCCGACCCTCAAATTACAACCCACCGAGGTGGCATCGACACATTGGATTCCCCTGAAAGCACTCCTATCATCATCCCTCCGCACCGTGGAATATGTGGACATGTCGCAACGGTTTGCGCGACAGGGCGGGTTCTTGACCCGGATGGCTGTTCGATCTCTGATGGGATTTATGCAGTTCTCCGCTGTTCGACTGCTTCCATCAGAAACCCAGCGGTGTACCTCGGTTCCTGGGTTTGTCCCTGACGAGAACATGCAGCCTTCCTTGATGCAAAAAGTAAAATCATGGTGTCTCAGCAACCAAGCTGACTCGGGTGAGGCGGATCGTCCGCTTCTGCTCTGGGGTCTTACCCTCGGCATCTTGGCCGATTTTCTGGATATGCTTCCTCCCAATACGGCCGTGCAGATGTGGAAGTATCCGACTTTCACGGTGCCCGATCTCCGGCTAATTGTTAGTATTCTGACCTACAATCTGCGGAAGCGCAATAAGCAAATGGTCAAATTGGGTGCCCGCCCCAGCAACACTGCATCGGATGGTGAAACCGCGGCCTTGCCAGTTACCCCAGAAGCTACCTCCCATGATCATAATGAAGTCGGCATCGGGGGATTAGGAGTAGGGCGCTATTATGGGCCTACTGACCGGGCTGTCGATGGAACCTCCTATGCAGTAGGCATCATGTTACAAGGTTATTATGACCGATTACGGGTGGCGATCTATGTATTTCTTGCCTGGCGGATGACCCTGGGATCAGCAGCTGCTTTCACTGCATGG
The DNA here is from genome assembly GCF_028827895.1 of Penicillium longicatenatum. Classification (NCBI taxonomy): domain Eukaryota; kingdom Fungi; phylum Ascomycota; class Eurotiomycetes; order Eurotiales; family Aspergillaceae; genus Penicillium; species Penicillium longicatenatum. The sequence continues at coordinate 765,660 of NW_026643121.1, read as the reverse complement.
CGATTCCTTCGCCGCCGTTGATTATATACGGATAACCTTGTAGAGATAATGAGCATATAACATATAAATCTACGTATATACATAATGAAAAGTGAGAAGTCAAATTTGCCTGAAAAGAGAAGCTAATATGCGGTTCCACATCGAGCGATTTGTGTAGATAAAGCAGCTCATAGAAAGCCTTAGAATCAATTGAATTTTTGATCTACCAGTAAGGAATGGCAGATCTCTCCATGTTTCACCGATGCGGCTCTGCATGTGACTGCACATGAACTTGAGATAAGAAACGTATTCTCTTACACCCAATAGTACTATCTAAAATGACGAACCCATACGAAACGGGCCCAGAGAAAGTTGCTTCAACGTTCTGGTATGCAGATGTGCCGAATTATGGTCGATACTGTCCAAAAGCTGATGACTTTCGCGTTGATCCTCAGCACGCCAACTCCCGGACTGAAGACTCATAAGATATTTGGCCTCAATTGTGGGCCTCTGCACGAAAGACAATCAAATTTACTCACCTTGCCAATAAAGGCGACCAACATGTCTTTGCTCTTGGTACCGTGATCGTGAAGCCCAGCCACATTCACGCACGCAAGGGTGAATCTATTACGATAGGCTACTTTTATGCCGATGCAAATGAGATCCAGGAAACTGATCTGACTAAGGCCGATTTGAAGAATGTCAAATTTCCAGATGTATGATTTTCTGGCAAGGTATGCATGGCATCAATTTCTCGATTCATGCAAGAGCTCAACGGCTCACATCTTGTTAGATCAATGGTCGCCAAGTTCTAGTCTAAGAAAAGCTTCCAGGCGTTGGACTACCAATCGCATCACCACATCTATTATCCACCAGAGAAATTTCTTCAAACAACAAGCCAGGAAAATTCTTTTGGTTAACTTCGCATTACCAAGCCCATTAAGGAACTGGAGGTTCGCTCTCACGTGGTGCCAGATCCCAACATACTCAATAACAGTCGAATCAATCCATTAGAAGCGGACATTGTTATCTCAAGCACCACCATTGATCCAGGTATGAGCTTCATACAAAACGATCTTACCGAGTCTAACTGTATTATGGATAATGGCATAATTGTTGGGCTTAATGGGAAAATGGCAGACAGCTGGAGAGATCCACCGTCAGATCAAGAGCCCACATCGGGAGCATTCCGTGAATGCCGATTTGACGGAGGGCCAAGTCCGTATTTCGTTTCTAGAAGGACCTCTATGATATACCAGAGAATCAGAGGTCAAAGAATAACATTGTGTTGCCAAGACGTGGATATAGTTAGATAAGGTTACATAATCCACGGATCCACCATCAACAGTGCCCGCGTTCCTTCTCTCGTCATCACGTCTTCAAATGCGCCATGGCTGCCACTCAGAAGCTCTACCCCCGCGGAACCGTCAAGCGCATTGTCAAGGCTCATTCCAATAGAAGCGTGAGCAAAAATGCCGATATCCTGGTACGTTCCAATTCAGCTCAACCATGTCCCACATGCGACTAGGACGTCACTAATGCCTGAACTGGTTGACAGATCTTTCTAGACTACATGCTGTTTATGCAAGAGTACGACTTAACCCTACTTTGAGCTTGCTTTCCATATCGCAACCCATACCACCCTCGAGTCGTGTTGAGAGATTGGCGCTAATCATCCCCGCAGATTGATGCGCGAAGCCTCCATCCGATCTCGCAAGTCCGGCGAAAAGAATATCTCAGCAAACTCCATTCGCAAGGTTACCGAGGTAAGCTTTCAGTTCTGTTTGAAGTGATATAATGTGTAGTAGTGGCGATGGTTATGTTCCAAATACTAATCAGCATGGTCGCGTGCAGAAATCCCTACGCAAATTCCAAGGATAATTGAACTTGAAATGGGGTCTGTTCAACCTTCATTCCAGATTGACAGATGAGCTTCACCACAGACTCACTGGGATGAGGCTAAACTTGTGTGGTTTACTCGTGCTGCGTTTGGCTTGCGCTTGCTTGTGCATGCGCTGAGCTTGTTAGAATGGCGTATAGGCGTTAAGGATGATGATACCCAGACATCTGAGAGCTCTGTTTAAATTGAATTTGAATCTTCACATGATCCCAGGTAAATAGTCTATACCGTGTAGGAAGAGTAGCAAGCGTATAGAGAACGCGATGTGGGCTGTACCGATCAGGAAAGGCTTCGGGGGACTTCCACCGGTGGAAGTTCCACCCGCATCCATTCTTCTCCGTACAACTCTCCCATAACTCTGCACTTGCGCTTTTTCTTTCTTCCCGCGTATTGCAACGCACTGTTTCTTCCAATTTCCTCTTTCCACTTGCTGTGCTACCCACATTCCATCATGGCTCCCGCTCCCCACAAACCCAACGCCAAGAGCAAGAAGCACAATGCTCAAGCTTCGAGCATCTCTCAGACTGAGCCCGAGAGCCCCACAGAGGTGAATGACTCGGAGCCTGCTTACATTAAGGAGCTTCAGAAGTATGTGCTCAATTGCATCCTCTTCTCCTCAGAGCTGACAAAGTGCTTCTAGGAGTCTGCGCAATGCGGTGAAGAAGCTGGTACGTGAACGTCGATTGTCTTCTAAGATTTGGAGGGGCTGTATCTAAAATATTGGACCGCCATCGCTAACTCTGTGGTGTCTCAATAGAACGCTACCGCCAAAATCGATGCTATCCTGGCCGAGCACCCTGGAAAGTCCCTCGATGACCTTGTGGAGGAGAAGACCATCAACGCCGACCAGAAAGCTCAAGCGCTGAAGAAGCCTTCGCTCCAAGCTGCAGTTGCACAGATCGAGGAGCAGCTTGGTCACTACAAGCAGTTTGCTGCCCAATACGAAGAGAAGATTGCGAACCAGAAGGCGGCTTTGGACGAGCAGAAGGCGGCTCTGGATAAGATCCACCAAGAGGAGTTGGCCGCGGTGCGCGCCAATGCCCTGGCTGATGCTACCGAGTCTACTTCACGCGTGCTGCGTGAGAACTTGCTTGATGTAGCTAAGTTCCTATGCGCGGCGGCCAATTTGCGACGCGCTGGAGATGAGACCCCCGAGGGCGTTGCCTTTGAGGCTGTCCTTTACCAGGTGTACGCCGGTAACCAAGATGCGGTCACATCGATGGTCAAGCTCATTGAAGGTGCGGAAGAGCCAATTCAGGGTCTTGAAGGGGAAACCTTGGACTTTACCTGTAAGTGGTCCTTCCAAATTTGTACGTTGTTTTGCTTGCTAATGATTTTTTACGCAGACGGAAATGTGAAGCAGGCATCGGCCCGACACGCGCCCAGCGAGTCACCCGAACAACACACTACCGCTAGCGAAAACCCCCCTACCTCAGACCCGACAATGGCCAATGCTGGTTTGACTGAGCTCCAGGATACTTCCGTGAGCGCCGAGGTGGCTGCCCAAGAGACCGTGACTTCTAAGCCCGACCAGATCGCTCCCCCAACCCAGACATCGACTACTGGCGGAGCTAATCCGGCTGCCGACTCGGCGTCCCTGACAGCCGCATCTGCTGGCATGAATGATAGCTGGGTTGAGGTTCCCCGTGACCCTGCAGAGACCGAGACTGGGCTCCAAGCTACCCCTGCCAACACCGAGACGAATACTGCTACTGACACCGGTGCCAAGGGCAACTCCGGCCGAGGCCGTGGCCGTCATGGACGCGGTCGTGGGGATGGATCCCGCCGAGGCCGTGGCGGAGGCGAACACCGTGGTGGTGACCGGCCTCGCGGTCGACGTGGTGGAAAACGCGGCGGTGCCAACGGGGCACCCGCAGAGGGTCAGTGATCAAGTAGTGCATATGGACTGTTCGCCTTTTCCACCGAGCTCGGTGTGATGTATGACGAACGCAACGAATTTTCTTTTCTGGAGAGCAAGAAGCTCCCCCCATATTATTATTTTGATTTCGAGCGTGCATATTTCTCTAGGGGAATTGGCGGATCAGATAAAACCGAATACTACTAGTAGTAACCTTGTCCGATTCAAGGGCTCCACGTACTCCACTCTTCCGTCACCTCATTCCAAGCTTCTTCACACCTTCAACGTTGTCCTTTCATTTCTTCCCTTGATGTGCCAGCTACTGCAAACATTCAATCATGGCTATTGCTGGCGCCCAACGTAAACAGGTCCTCAAGGTGTTGATGATCTCGCTGCTGCTAGATCTGGTACGTGTTTCGTGTTCCGTGTTTACTTCTCGTCATCCCACTTCCAATGCTGAGTGAGACCAGATTTCCTTTACATTCATTCTACCACTTTTCCCGTCGTTATTATCCTTCTATCGTGCCCAGGATCCATCACCAGATTCCCTTCTCAATCGCATTTTCCATTACTTGAATGCCTACAAGAACTCCTTCGCCCGCCCCATCGACTCGCGCTATGATATCGTTCTCCTCGGCGGAGCTCTCGGCTCGCTCTTTTCCCTGCTCCAGGCCCTTGTCGCCCCGGTCATCGGTCACCTGTCTGATAAATATGGCCGTCGTCGTACCTTGCTTTGGGCAATGATTGGAAACCTGCTCAGCGTTCAACTATGGGTCTCTGCAACGGATTTCCGTACCTTCCTCGCAAGTCGTGTCGTTGGAGGCCTTAGCGAAGCAAATGTGCAATTGGCCAATGCTATCGTGGCGGATGTCACTGATGAAGCGCAGCGTGGCGCATCCATGGCTCTAGTTGGCGCCTGCTTCAGTATTGCTTTTACCTTTGGGCCGTTGCTGGGTGCTGGTTTGAGCTCAATTGAGATCGTTGCGGCGAACCCATTCATTACTGCGGCCCTGATGTCGCTCGTGCTGATTCTTTTGGAGACCGTGTACATCTGGGCTTGTCTCCCTGAGACGCATCCGCGACTTACTACCCTCAAGCAGGAGACTGAGAATGAGAATGAACAGTCGGCTCAGGCGAAGAACCCTGCAAAGAAGGATTCTCTTGCTCAAAAACCACACACTAATAACCCGGCCATCCTCAATGCTATTCATTTCCTCTTCCTGTTGCCTTTCTCGGGCCTGGAGTTCTCTCTTCCCTTCTTGACCGCTACGCTCTACGCTGGAACCACGACTGCCAGCCCTGCAGCTCTGAACGGCCGTCTTCTCTCCATGATGGGTCTTATTGCCTCTCTTCTCCAGGGAACCCTTGTCCGCCGCTTGCCTCCGCTGGTCACCGTTCGCGCTGGTGTGGTAGCTTGCGCTTTGTCCTTTTTCTGTCTTGCTCGCATCTCCTCCGTATCGGGCCTCTATGCGGCGGGTGCTCTGCTAGCCATTACCACCGCCACTGTCGTGACGGGCCTTAACAGCCTGGGTAGCTTTGAGGCAAGGGACGCAAACCGTGGTGCTGTTATGGGCCGTCTTCGTGGCTGGGGTCAGGCGGGACGGGCTACGGGTCCTATCCTTTTCTGCACATTGTTCTGGTGGGCCGGTCGTGAGGCTGCATACACTGTTGGTGGTATTGCGATGTGCATTGTGGCAGTTGGGGTCTTTGGTTTCTTGAAGTCGCCCGTTGTTCATTCGAAGACGGAGTGATGAATGTCTTTTTTTTTTCCCTTGCGAGGTGTTGTTGTACGATGGATGAGAGAACATATCTGCTCTGCTCGCTGGTCGTGTGCGGCATGATATTTGACTTGTATGGTTATGTACGTGCATCGTGTAGTGTTTGGGGGGCGTTAAGCACCGTTCAATCTATTGGGTGCCTTGATTTCAAAATTATCTATCGAGATGATCTGTATCTGATATAATGAGTGGTGTGATGCATATTTGACAAGGGTATATAGTACACATATAGAAGCAATAAGAGTGGTGATTTCAGTACGTGATCTCAAGGGCCAGCCAGAGAAAGCATGAAAGTTCCAATTTAATGGGCTTGTTCCTTATGAAGCTATCAGCGCCGAGTATACCGAGTGTCACTTGGTAGCCCATAATCCTCACAAGACTCCATAGCTAGCCCAGGATTAAGTGTTGGATCCAGCGACCCGCGCGCTTTGCCAATCAGCCAGTCAGTCAAGGTCACAAACTTAGCTGTTCGATCCCATCCATCCGCCTCATCAGCGTGTTCAATCGTATGAGTTAGGATGCGTCCCTCCTCGTCAAAAGAGAAAATAAACAACCCGGTGAATTGCTCTTCCTTCGAGAGTTTGAAAATCGGCTCCTCGCCGCCAAGCAGTACGCTCAGTCCCTTATTCGTACCGTTCTTCGATGATGACGACGATACACCACTCTGGATTTGTGGTTGTTGAGACGTTCTTGTGCCTGCCTCGGATGCTTGCGATACGTTCGCATTGTTTTGTTGCCTCTCCGGAGAATTGCGCTGTGACTCGTGGAATGGCCGGCTATCTGTTCGCGCCTCGGTCTTCCAGCGTACAACTAATCGCTCGTCGCCACAGTCATGATTCTCTGCGTGCTCGGGGTCAAGGACTGTGCCTGCGCGTACGATGCGCTCACTTAGGATTTGGAGCTTGACATTCCCTACTAGTGGTACACTGCTCCATGCTACCGGAACAGTCCATAGCGCAGCACGGTAAAGGGTGCGACCTTTGACGGTGGGGAGGTGTGGGTGTGTCGAAGGAAAGAGGTGGAGGTTGACGCTCGGACTGAGGATTTCTGCAGGAAGGGTGTTGTACAAGAGGGTAGGGAGGAGGGGAGAAAGGGTTCGTAGAGCTATAGTCAAGTCAGAACCAGAGCTTGCAGCTGGAATGGAATGGAACTCACTCTTTCCGAGCTTTAATACCCGCTCATCGGGCGGTTTGTGATCACCTTGCTGTGTTCCTAATCCATCGATTCCCCTACGCACTCGCACTGGGGAGAAATATGTTGTTGGGAGAGGCGAGGTTGACTGCGGTAGCCAGGGTTCGTTTAAGATGCCATGCCGAGCTTGAGCGAGTCGGCACCGCGGTGAAGATGCAAAGCTACGGCCCGTTGAATTTAGCGCCTGGAAGCGCAGAGAGGGCGCCAGCTTTGGCATTTTGCGTGTGGATTGTCATGTCATGAAGTTGGAAAGTTGGATTGCGGAGTTGAAGTTCCGCTTTCTGCTTGAAAGTTGCGAGCCAATCGGAGTGCGCCAGTATACAATGTGCATTACAATACAATCATTCAATCATAACAGCCATATCATAAGCAATATCGAGTTCCATACAAGCATTCTTTCTGGTCTGGAGAGGTTTAGGCCAATTCATCGTCATCATCCATACCCATCACTCGTCGCTCAGCTATCTCTCGGATCTTATCCTCCAATACACCACGCTCATAGCGTTGCGCCACCTTAGCTGCCGCCTCAAGCATCTTCCCATTACGATCATTCAGCATGGTCACAAGTTCAAGCGCCTTCATACCACGCTCCTCACCCTCTCTGCATTCGATGGCCAGCATCTGTAGCAAGGTCTTGTCAATCTCCACTTCCTTCCGTGCCATTTCGGTACGTTGGCTGGCCGTCGCATTGGTCGATTCCAAGAGGTCCCGGAAGAGCGACAGAAGAACATTGCCACGCACGAAGGCCTCTTCAAACTTGATGCTGGCGTTCCGTTCTGACTCTTCTGCTTCATTGGAATCCCGGACCGCATGACTGGAAATGGGTACCTGGAAATCAAACTCGCTGAGCAGCGGTCGTGGGAAGTATGGGTTCTTGTCACCACCCTTGAGAATGATGCAGTGAAACTTGTCTTCTGCCACGGCAACTGGCCAATAGGTCTCTTCCTTGCGGCCTCCGGCCAATCGGGCGAGTTGCTTCGTGTCTAGGAGAGGTACCCATCGGGCCTGACCAGGAGTGCGCCAGTGCTGCAATACTAGTAAAACACCTGTGGTATCATAAATGCATGGGTCCTGTAAGAGAGTCAGTTTTGTCTTCGACATTTAGGGATATAGGGTTGAAGAACGTACTCCACGATCGGAAAAGAATACGCTCTGCAGCCTGACTTCGGATGGAAGAGCGACGACGTCTTCATTCTGGCAGATTTCATCGCGCTTAACGTTCTCAATGGTGTATCGCAGGGATGTCTGTCGCCCATCAGGTCCTACCGGGCCATTACCGATTGTCATAATGTAGTCCCGCCATGCAGCGCATGTGACGGCCTGGCTCTTCTGTCGATATACCCGGTAGGGAGTTCCAAAGAGAGTGTACACCCGCACGTAATCTTTTGTTGTGACAGCAACAATATAAGATGCACTCAGTGCCAAAGCTAAGAGTGGTTAGCAGTGAGAATAACGCGATTTTTCCCATCACACGTACCTCGTACTCCCTCTCCTTCGGGTAATTGAGTTCGCCAATCGGCTCTGGTCGTCCATGTCTCATGAGGACGGTAAAAGATTGTAGCAGGGCCATCTTCTGGGCTGTTTGAGAAGAGGGTTCCGTTCTCGTCTGTGGGTTTTGGTTAGTGCAAGTCTTAACGACTACTGTTGTAAACTCACTCAGGCACGCTTTGTCATATTGGTAGGGGTCTGTGAAGTGGAAATCTCGGTGAAGTTCTCGGTCATAAAACTCCACGGTCACGGTGTGATGTGTCTCTTGATCCACGGTCCAGACGGCACCGGTCAAATTCAGGCCTGAGATGATGAGTGAAATGCTCCTTAAAGATGTGGAGTCTTGACTCACAAAGGTATCGCCTGCTTCCAGCCCACGGTGTACTACCGGGCTGAATAGGAGGATGGGCTTTTGGTTGCACGCCGCCCGAGAAGATGCGCTTGTTGTCAGAGCCATCTAGGTCATCTAGATGACCATTGGGCCGTTTTCCATACTCATTCAAATCCTCCACATATCCTGCTCCATCGTCATCTTCAACGAAATTATCCTCCATCTCCATATCGTCGCCGAGAATATCATCCAACTCGTCCGGAGACCCTCGGCGAGCGGCCTGCTTGATGGCGTCTCTGGATCGGTCTGCCAATGTCTGCTGGACATTGCTGGAGATGTCACTCAATGGACCGGGATAAATAGGGGCAGCCTGGAGCGACTTCTGTAGCTGGGCCTCGTGATCCTTGGGGACGAATTTATCGTAAATGAACAACTCTCCATCGGAAGTAGTGAACGAAAGCGAGTTATTGATTGGGTGCCAGGCAAGGTTGATGACGTTTCCAAAGTCGAACCGATGCAGAATGCTTTGCGTGCGGGTCTCCCAAAGCACAATTTGGCCGTCAGCTCCAGCCGAGGCCAGCAGCGTACCATTGGGTGCCCAGCTTAGTGCCGTGATATCACCCGTATGTCCCCCAGTAAAGCGTTTCTCTTTCTTCCAATTGGCGATGGAATAGACTGCAATGTCTCGAGTAGCTTCCGCGACTGCAAATGCAGTACCGTCCGGGTGCCACACGGCTCTGGAAGTTGCCTCTGCGTCGGGCTCGAGTTTGCGAATGACCCCATCGAGTTTTTTGACCAGCTCCGGTTCCTCTTCTGTGAGTGAGTACACGGAGAGAATGCCATCTATGGCCGATACGGTCACAAAGCGGCCCTTGGGATCAAATGTGACGTGTTTCGCGCTTGTTAGCTGATCGCGGAGGTATCTCGTTTCAGTTTGGTCGTCAATTTTGACGAGTTTCACGGTGAGCTCACTGATCGCAATGATTAGCCTCCATGCTATCAGCAATGATCTCTAGTTTTCACTCACTCGCTTGCTACTGCAAGCCATTGGCCATCTCGGGAAACTGCCACATCTCTCACAGGCAACGCGCATCGCACCAGTTGAGTCCCAATTTTGCCCGACAAGGTATCAAACTGCCAGACCTGGCCATATTCGGTACCCACAATGAAGGAGTCATTCTGTTGTTCTTTGTCAATTTCTGTATCGGTAGCTCGAATGCCCAGGGCGCATACCGTGGCACCGATTCCAACATATCCGTCTAAAAGACCCTCATCCACGGTCTTGGGCTCGCCATCTTGGTCAACGGTGTAGATTCGAATCGCCGAGTTCGATCCAGCAGTGATTACTCGTTTTCCGTCCGGTGTGTAGGCGAGGGTCGTCGTCCCTGGAGTATCTAAAGGATTGTATGTTAGCCAGGGTATTTCTCAAAGGATCAGTCTGTGACTTACGGGCTGGCCGACCCCGAGGGCGTATAACGTCGGAGCTCATGGAGAATATCGCGCTGAAAAGTGCAAGTTTCCAGTGACGACGATCAGATAGTTGAAGGCATCGCTCCTTCAAAGTGATCGGCGATAACGGGGACGCGTCCCGCGTCGCGCGCCAGATTTAGCCCGATTAGGAAGCATAGGGCTTAGGGTAATCCTTGATCTATACTTCATCTTCAACTTCAAGTTCAATTTCATTGTTTATTGTCTATTATTGTAGTAAGCAGTTTATACTTATTTGGTCGGTCTAATCAGCTCTGCTCAGATGCACCATCAGCAGTGAGGAAATCAAAATCAGTTCCTTCGTGCGCTTGGTTCACAGATCGCTCATACAACCCACGATATCCTCGTCGCTGCTTTCTCGCCTGAACTGGTCCCATCTCGGCCTCGAGCTTCTGCTTTCGTTTTAATATACGAGCCTGCAATTCTTCATCGGATATATTAACATGAAGTCTGCGGCCTTCAAGATTACAAACAATCAAATCACCATTTTCAACCACCCCAAATGGCGAGCTTGGAATGGCTGCCTCGGGTGAGATATGGAGAACAATGGTTCCCCCAGCTGTCCCAGACATACGACCATCAGATAATCGCAGCATATCTTTCACGCCAGCGGCTGCCAACTTTTGGGGGATAGGAATCAATCCTGCTTCTGGCATGCCGGGATTACCTATTGGGCCAATGCCCTTAAGGACTAGCACGCTGTCCTTGGTGACAAATAAATCTGGGTCATCGATGCGTTGGGCTAGGTCAATAGAGTTCTCAAATACCACAGCGGGTCCAGCATGAGAAAGCAGAGATCGATCTTTCGAGGCAGATGCTTTGATCACGGCACCATTGGGTGCAAGATTGCCCTGCAGAACCGCAAGAGATGATGCGGGATAAAGAGAATCAGAGAGTGGTCGGATAATCTGCTGCGGAAAGGAGACTCGCTTGGACTGAGCGGCATCAAGGACTTCTCCTAAAGTTTGTCCGGTGATAGTCATAGCTGACAGGTGAAGCAATGGTCGTAGTACTTGTAACAGTGCGGGCATGCCTCCAGCATTGTGGAAGTCATTCATGTAATTGTCACCACTCGGCTTCAGATCGATGAGAAGAGGAGTCTTTTGTCCTATTTCTTCGATTGTCTGTAATGTAATCATGCCCTGAAGCTGGGGGTGTCGATTGGCGATTGCCAGCAAATGGACTACAGCATTGGTCGATCCTCCAATGGCCTGGAGAACGATGATGGCATTCAGGAAGGATTCCTTTGTCAGAATGTCTTGGGGCTTTCGTGCTGATTTAGCGACTGCCACTGCATTTGCACCGGTCTCTTCGGCAATTCGTAGTCGTGCAGATGATACAGCTGGAGCAGAGGCTCCGCGAAGTGGCATCATTCCCAATGCAGCCGTAACGCAGGCCATTGTGCTCGCAGTTCCCATGACGCCACAAGTCCCGATCTTTTAATGGATTTAGCCGGGTGATGAATTCCATTCGGGAGACAGGAACATACCGTTGGAGCTAGCTCTTCATTGATCGCTGAGATCTCCTCCACATCTATCTCACCTGCTCGGAATGCTGCCCAGTTATTGCGACAGTCCGTACAAGCGCCGATTCTCTGACCACGATGGCTACCCGGTAGCATAGGGCCGGTGATCAGGGGAAGGATTGGCTTGTTGGCGGAAATTCCCCCCATCAATTGAGCAGGAACAGTCTTGTCACAGCCTGTGAAATGTGAGCAGAAGTAAATGGAAATTGTAAGGATTGATGACATAGATACCTCCTATCATGATACATGCGTCCAATGGCTGAGCCCGGATCATCTCCTCGGTGTCCATGCTCATCAAATTCCGTAAAAACATACTCGTAGGGTGCGAGAATGATTCATGGACACTGATCGTGGGAAATTCCACGGCCAACCCTCCATTGAGATGAATACCACGCTTGGCGGCCTCTATGAGCTGCGGAACATTTGCATGACAGGGATTGAACCCTGAAAATGTATTGATAATGCCCACTATAGGTCGGGAAAGAGCATCCTCGGAGTACCCAAGGGCCTTGATGAACACCTTGCGGAGGAAGAGAGAGAAATGTGCATCTCCATAGGATGTTAGACCCTGGCGTAGGCCGGAGGTAGATGTGATTGGTGTGTTGAGGTCATAGTCCTGGGGTTCTTCTCTGGCATCCTGCATCCTGTAGACTAAATATACATGTTCTAAGTCAATCTTGGAAGTAGTTGCAGTTGCATTGATTATATATCCCCATTTTCTGAGTGGATGGTGTCATCGGGTCAACTCCGAGCGGATATTATTCCGGCCCCCGCGCTCTGCTATTTTTTATAGTCTGTGCCAAATGGCCCTCGGCTCCTGCATCCTCAGTATGTATTTGCAGATTGCTGACGCGATCCTGTAGGCCTTGAAGACAGGATTCACTTAAAGATGGTCAAAGCAGGAATGGAGCCTCTGAACAGGTAAACGAATGTTGTGAACTATAAAGAGTATACTCGACCGTCCTGTCTTAGTCGCTGTGTTATAGCCAAGGAATAGGAGATTAGTGGCAGGGAGAAACAGAGAGGAAAGGAGAAAATGATATATCCTGGCTTAAATACAATATTATCTTATATGAATTGAATGTGGCGTCATTCAAGTGCTAATGAGTAAATGTTTTCACAAGCACAAAACATATCTTACTTCTCACCCTGCAGTATCTTTCGCAAAATGGCACTCTCCTTTTCATACTGGAGAATCTTGGATTGTGAGCCATGCACCTTGCTTAACAGCCACTCAATTCGCGACGTCAATTCCCACGGGTATTTCGGGAGTGAGCCGAGCAGTGCAAGCTCTTCTTCGTACTTGGCGATACTCTTGTTTTCACTACTAATTAGCTCGCTGAGAATGAGAAGATCTAGCCGGCCTTCCAAGGTTTTGTTCCCGATCAACTGTTGGAATGCAGCCTTGTACACGGGCTTTCCGGGTTTGATCCAGCGAGGGAACCCCTTGACAGATCCAACAGAGATCAGTTCGGCTTGCTCGAGGGCCCGCAGGGTTGCTTCACCATTGCCTTTGAACAGGTCATTGAACAAGACTTTATTGTAAAGAATTTGTCCATCTTTAGCGTGCCCAAGAGCTTTGATGATGTGCCATGCTTGCTCAGTGGTCCATTGCGGCGAGACAGAGTCGGTACCCAGAATAAAGATCTTCATGATCTCAGAAGCAGATTGTTCGATGATTCGGTTGACCGCAGCTCGAGGCGTCTCCCCCGCTTCAATCCGATGTGCCATGAACTCAAGATCGGTAACCCGACCTCCCAGGATCTGAATACAGTCATCTAGGCCTTGTAGCTTCTCCTTGAATTTTTCCTCGCTAGCTGTTGATTCCAAGTGGTTCAACACAAAGCGACGACCCACCTCCAGGGAGCAGTCACCCAAACCAATTGTCCGGAAGACCTGGTTCGGAAGGGCCTTACTGAGAGGCTTGGAAAAAGAGGTGTCGGTGGTGAGGAAGATGACGTGCGCAATATTGGCAGACGTCAACCCAGCCGCCCATTCGGTAAGTTTGTCGAGTACGACACTATTATCGGCATCGTACATGAAATTGTCAATGACCACAACTGGCCGTTTCTCAGGGTGAACCTCGAGATACTCATCGTCCTTTAGATTGGAATCCTTGTCATCTTTCCGACGACCTTCGAGCGCAACTCGTTTCATGGCTACCGCTGTGCTTTGCCAAATTTTGCTAAGCTGGGCATCTAGGGTCTCAGAGAATCCAGCCTTGGTACCAATCATTCCCTGCGCAGCTAAATCGATCAAACTGCTGATGCTGTTCATCCAGGAGAAGATTGGTCGGTAACCGACCTGCGCGGCTGCCCGAGCAATCTTGGCAGAATCACCTCGAGCATCTTGGATCTGCTTGCAGTCAATAATCACTTTGTAGTGATGATCTTTTAGCGCCTGCTCAAGAACCAGTTCCCGCTTGCCCGAGCCCCTCGGACCATGGATGACAATAAATGTCTCCGCAGTCTCTGTGAGCCATGCTTGGAGCTGCGAGATATCGCCTTGTCGATCTTCCCAAATGGCTGTCAAGCCCCGAGGATCCGCCTTGTGCTGTCCAAAGTAAATTTTATTGGCTTTGCTGGCCTGCTTCCGAATCCACAGCATAACAGCATTGTCTTCAATGTGAAGTGTCGCCTTAATTTTGAGTTTGATGAAGAATGTTCGAATAGGGTCGAAGATGATAACGGTGATGGCGGCTACGAGTGCCGCGATGACGGGAAACATAATTCGTGGGTGGCTCAGAATCCAATCCTTAATCATAGACAGTCGGATCTTGCGCTCATAGCTGATCTTGAACCTGGTACCGGATTTCCCCCCTCCATCTTCCTCAAATGCCTCATACCCGTGCATGCAATTTCTTGCCAGGACGGAGAATCGAGGGCGTTCGAAGCGCACAATGGCGTACCGAGGCACAACCTTTGAGTCTGATGGCTGCTGCTGAATGTCCAGAATCTTCCCAAAGGGACGAAAAAGAGAATAGATGGCCTCCTGGGTCAACTCTGTTGGTGGACCTTCAGTAGAGGCAGGCAGAAATTCAACTTTCAGACTTTGGCTTGGGATCCGATATAGATCTTCAATCCATGGTCTTCCACGAACTATATCGGCGTCTGCTGTTTGAAATGGATTGAACCACGGCCTGATGGGGTTTTTGGCGAGATGCTCCTTGATCGCGTTACTGATATTCTCATCAGTGGCGCCGAGCTTGCGTTCGAATTTAACGAATGCACCGCCTTCTTTGTATCGGGAGACCACCTCTTTGATTTCGAGATTCAAGCTCTGAGGCAAGGCGCGCTGGGCAATATGAAGAGGATCAGATGCAGCCAGGTCGGGTTTGCCGACTCTCTTCAAGAGCCCCTCGAGAGGCTGTACATGACTGAGAGGACCCCGCAGCAGCCATTGAAGCCGATGTGGGAAAATATCTAGTTATTTCAGCATGATTCCAGGTCTCTGCATTGATTTTGGGCGCTCACTATTGATGAATATGATCCCTTCATTCTCACTAACGTTGATGTGCCCTGATTTAATCGTGGATATAAATCGTGCATGAGCTACAGAGCGTAGTGGAGCGGGTCTCCAAGCTAGCTGCGAATGAGAGATGCAGACAGAGGGCACGCTCCGGGCCCTCACAGCGGAAGGTATTTGTGCATGTGCAGGTCTCATATTCGTAGCATCGTAAACAGAACAGAAAGTGTGCGACAGGGGAAAGTCAAGGATGATCAGGATGCGATCGAACAATGATGTCAGTCAGCTTATCACTATATCACTATATCAGGTTATCTAATCAACACGTGACAATCCCGAACATCGTACGAAAACCGCGTTGGCGCATATCAATTTCAGTGATTTTGTCAGAAGCCAATTCTTCCGACACTCCCCGCAACAATGGGATGGTTTTGGAGCTCTAGTCCTCAAAAGGACAATACCGATACAAAGACCCCGGTGGCACCGCAACCCGCTATTCAAAATGCACCACCTAAACAGTTGACACCAGACGAACAAGCCGATATGGAATTCAACCAGCTTCTGGCCGACCTCCGAAAAGCAGACAGTGAATTGAATGATTCATCATCTTCGTCACCAGGATCTCAATCCGACAAACCTATCTCACCCATCGCCCCCGAATCCCTCTATCCAGACACTATGTCTTGTCGGTCAGCCTTCGACTACGCCTTCTTCTGCCAGTCCTTTGGTGGTCAATTCGTGAATGTTTATCGATATGGAGAACTGCGGTCCTGCAGCGAACACTGGGATAACTTTTGGTTGTGCATGAAGACCCGGGGCTGGTCAGATGAATTGCGCAAAAAGACCATTCGAGATCACAATCGGAAAAAGGCTATCAAGTACAAGACTGGCCCTAGCAGTGAGGACGTATGGGATGTGAGACTTGATCCTGCGAAGGGGGCCTTCCAGGGTGATTTTGCTGCTCTGGAGCGGGAGATGAAGGCTGAGGAGGAGGCTCAACAGCAAGCGGCAGCATGATACCCCCAAGCTTGATCTCTTCGGTTTGGGCTTTGCATTTGTACTATAAAGTGTAGATATCTATCCTGTATCTGGCGCAATCTCTACTATAATTTACGACGTCAGGCCATTTTGCTTCTCTCTAGCAACCTTTAAAGGGGAACGCTTTCGCCTGACTCTTCCCAATCCTGGAGCTCTCATCTCCTGCGCAGGAGCGGATTTATTAGGGAAAGAAACCAAGACAGGACAGGCCCTAAAGGTGATAATGAAGTGCTCATATTAATAAGAGACACGAAGACAGGGTACTATGTACAACCAAAAAAAAGCACCGCATGACAGACGCTCTAAACACCTTGCATAGAGGAACGCTGCCATTAGACAAAACAAAGCAAAAGAAACCAAGACACATGTGTGCAAATAAGATAACCGAAAGAAACGCAAATTAAACAGAGAACCTCCCCATCGAAGATCAGATGGATATCCTCTAGAACTTAATCAAATCCCACTTTTGGAAACTTTTCCACACCACATGCAGCATTCATTGACCGTTATTCTCATAAACAGATTCCGGTGGTGTCAGCCATGTACTTAGGCGACAACCAGGGTCTCCGCCGGCTGTGGAACAGAGTCAATGGCAGGCCGACGAACAATACCTCCGGTGACAGGGAGGTGGGAGCTGACTCCACTCAGGAAAGCGTCAACTTCACGAGCACACTGGCGACCCTCATTGATACCCCTAGAAATTCGGATCAGTAAAATGTTTAATGTAAGACTAAAGAATTGAAACTTACCAGACAATCAAGGACTGTCCACGGCGGCAGTCACCAGCGGCGTAGACACCCGCAATATTGGTCGAGTAGTGACCAGGGGGAGTCTTGACGTTCTTGCGCGGGTCACGGGCGATCTCGTCACCGAGGAGGCGGTCTTCGGGTCCCAGGAAGCCCATAGAGAGAAGAACCAGGTCAGCGGGGAAGAATTGCTCGCTTCCCTCCACAGTCTTCATGTCCCAACCGCCAGTGGCGCTCTTAGTCCACTCCACACGCACGGTATTGATACCCCGTACACGACCACTGCCATCGTCGACGAACTCTGTGGACATGACACAGTACTCGCGAGGATCCTTGCCCATGTGGGTCTTGACCTCCGAGTGACCGTAATCGATACGGTAGATACGGGGCCACTGAGGCCAGGGGTTATCATTGGCACGCTCTGGCGGAGGCTGAGGCAAAAGCTCAAAGTTGGTGACCGACTTGGCACCGTGACGAACCGAAGTACCAATGCAGTCGTTACCAGTATCACCACCACCAATGACAACGACGTGCTTATCCTTGGCAGAGATGTATTCTCCGTCAGAGAGGCCAGAGTCCAGAAGGGACTTGGTGTTTTTGTGCAGGAATTGCATGGCAAAGTGCACACCCTCCAGCTCACGCCCCGGGACTTTGAGGTCACGGGCAACTGTAGCACCGGTCGCGATGATCACAGCGTCGCTAGAGGCACGGAGGGACTGAAGAGTAATCTCGCAGTCAGGGCCAACAGCCGCACCGGCCACGAATTTGACTCCCTCGGCAGCCATGAGATCCACACGGCGCTGGACAACCTTCTTGTCAAGCTTCATGTTGGGGATACCGTACATGAGAAGACCACCCATGCGGTCAGCCCGCTCATAAACGGTAACGGAGTGGCCAGCGCGGTTCAGCTGATCAGCAGCAGCTAGACCAGCAGGGCCAGATCCGATGATGGAAATAGTCTTACCAGTACGGGTTTTGGGTGGTTGAGGAACCATCCAACCCATCTCGAAACCACGGTCAATGATAGCACACTCAATCGACTTGATGCCGACAGGGTCTTCGTTAATACCCAAAACACAGGCACCCTCGCAAGGAGCGGGGCAAACACGACCAGTGAACTCGGGGAAGTTGTTGGTCATGAGCAAGCGGTTAAGAGCGTCTTGCCATTGGTTCTGAAAATTTTTCATGAATTAGTATCTCGACTTCATTTTCTCAGACTCCCGGTGGAAAGAAGAAACTTACCTGGAAGACCAACTCGTTCCACTTGGGAATGATGTTGGAAATTGGGCAACCAGTATCTGACTGACAGAACGGAACACCACAGTCCATACAACGAGCTGACTGGTACTTGAGCTCATCCTCGCTGAGGCGGTTGGAGATCTCGGCCCAGTCTCGAGTACGAGTCGTAGGGTTACGGTACTTCTCGCTACGGCGACTGTACTTCATGAAGCCACGGGTCTTGTCCAAAATCAATGCCGAACGTTTCTTCTCGACCTTGGAGTCGCCGATGCTGTCCTCAATGTCGAGCATATCGGCCTTTTTCTCGTCAGTCTTGGCCTTGGCCTTCTCAGCACCATGCACGGGAGTGCTTGGGAGTTGAGGAAGGGAGAACTCGGCCTTCTTCGCGGCTGCGGCCTTAGCAGCTTCTTCCATCATGACTCGCTTGTAATCGATGGGAAGCACCTTGACCAAGTGAGGAAGAGCACGAGTGAAATCAAGGAGAATACGAGCTGCAAGCTCAGATCCAGTGTAGTGGTGGTGGTCCTCAATGAGACCACGAACAAAGGCGATCTCGGAGGGTTCTTCGATACCAGAAATCTCAACCATCTCCATATTGACCTTGGAGTGGAAGTCCTGGTTCACGTCCAGAACGTAAGCAATACCGCCAGACATACCAGCGGCAAAGTTACGACCAGTGGAACCCAAAATCAGGACACGACCACCAGTCATGTACTCACAACCGTGGTCACCGACACCCTCGACAATAGCGGTGGCACCCGAGTTGCGGACGGCAAAACGCTCAGCAGCAACACCACGGAAGTAACAAGTACCTCCAGTGGCGCCGTATAGACAAGTGTTACCAACAATAACATTCTCCTCGGCCTTGAAAGCAGCGCCGCGAGGAGGGTACACAATGAGACGGCCACCAGATAGACCCTTTCCGACATAGTCGTTGGCATCACCTTCAAGCTCCAGAGTGACACCAGGGGCAAGGTAAGCACCGAAAGACTGACCAGCAGAGCCCTTGATGTTGGCATGGATAGTGTCTTGAGGAAGACCAGCCTCGCCATACCGACGACTGATCTGGTACGACAAGGTGGAACCAAGAGAGCGATCAGTGTTGACAACGTCGCACTCAATTCGGCAAGGAAGACCCTTCTCCAAAGCAAGCTCAGATTCAGCAATCAGCTTGTTGTCGAGACGAGTGTGGAGGCGATGGTCCTGCTTTCGGACATTGTATGTGGCAACACCAGGGCGAAGCGAGTGGGCAGGCGTCAGGATAAGCGAAAGATCCACACGCTCCTGCTTCTGGTTACGAATGTCATCCCGAACCTTAAGCAGCTCGGCACGGCCAACCATCTCGTTGATAGTACGAACACCAAGCTTTGCCATGATGGCACGCATCTCGTTGGCAACGTAGAAGAAGAAGTTGATGACGTTTTCGGGTGTACCCTTGAACTTCTTCCGCAGCTCAGGGTCCTGAGTGGCAATACCGACGGGGCAAGTGTTAAGGTGGCACTTTCTCATGAAAACGCAGCCCATGGCGATCAATGGAGTGGTTGCAAAGCCATATTCCTCAGCACCAAGCAGACAAGCAATGGCGAGATCACGTCCAGTCCGGATTTGACCGTCAGTTTGGACGACAACACGGCCACGAAGGTCATTAAGGACGAGAGTCTGGTGAGTTTCGGCGAGACCCAGCTCCCAAGGAAGACCGGCATACTTGATACCAGTCCAGCGCGAGGCACCAGTGCCACCGTCATGACCAGAGATCAGGATGTGGTCAGCTTTGGCCTTGGCGACACCAGAGGCGACAATACCAACACCGACTTCAGACACAAGCTTCACGGAAATACGAGCGCGAGGGTTAGAGCACTTCAGATCGTAGATCAGTTGCTTCAGATCCTCGATAGAGTAGATGTCGTGGTGGGGAGGAGGGGAAATCAGGCCGACTCCGGGTGTCGAGT
The DNA here is from genome assembly GCF_028827895.1 of Penicillium longicatenatum. NCBI lineage: Eukaryota > Fungi > Ascomycota > Eurotiomycetes > Eurotiales > Aspergillaceae > Penicillium > Penicillium longicatenatum. The sequence goes on along the minus strand of NW_026643121.1, from coordinate 745,685 downwards.
GACGAGTACGAGCGATGGGACCAAGGACCTTGTGACCAGGCAACTCACCACCCTCACCGGGCTTAGCGCCTTGGGCCATCTTGATCTGAAGTTCATCGGCATCGGCAAGGTAGTTTGAGGTTACACCAAATCGGCCGGAGGCAATCTGTTTGATAGCAGACCGCATGGTGTCACCGTTCTCCATACGATCGCTACGTTCGGCATCTTCACCACCTTCACCGGTGTTGGACTTGCCTCCCAGGCGGTTCATGGCAATAGCAAGAGTGGAGTGAGCTTCCATGGAAATGGATCCGTAAGACATGGCGCCAGTTACGAAGCGGCGAACAATCTCAGTCCAAGGTTCAACCTGATCAATGGGAATAGGGGTTCTTTGGTCGAAGTCAAAGTCGAGCATACCACGCAGAGTGCAATTCTTGATCTGCTCATGCTCTGCCTTGGCATACGCCTCGTAGGATTTGTCGTTCTTAGTGCGAACAGCATCCTGCATGTTAGCAATGCTGACAGGGTCGTTGACGTGGGCCTCGCCGCCATCACGCCAGTGGTATTCACCAGACTCGGGGAGACCGGGAATCTCGACGATGTCACGCGAGGGGTAACCACGCTCGTGGAAAGCAAAAGCGTCCTGGGCGATCAAGTCGAAGGTGATACCGCGAATACGGCTGGCGGTACCAGCAAAGCAGCGGTCGATAACGCTATCATCGATACCAAGAGCCTCAAAAATCTGAGCACCCTTGTAGGACTGGAGAGTGGAGATACCCATCTTGCTCATGACCTTGAGGATACCACCATCACAGGAGGCTTTGTAATTTTCGATGACTTTCTCATCAGGAAGGTCCTTGCGAATAAGGTTCTCACGGTTCATCTTGAGAAGACACTCCATGGCAAGGTACGGGTTGATGGCATCGGCACCGTATCCAAGAAGGACACAGTGGTGGTGAACTTCACGGGCCTCGGCAGTCTCAACAGCCAAAGCAGCCAGGGAACGCCACTTGTTGCGAACCAGGTGGTGGTGAACCAGACCGGTAGCCAACAAAGCAGAGACAGGAACGCGGTCGGCATTGGTTGCACGGTCAGATAGGATGATGACCTTGTCACCTTGTTGAATGGCTTCAGTGGTGGCATCACAGATAGCATCCAGTGCCTCGAGATAACCAGCAGTACCCTTCTTCTTGTCGAATGTGATATCGATGGTGCAAACATTCCAATCCTTATGGGCGTGGTTGATATTTTTGAGGGCGTTGAACTCAGAATTGCTCAGAATAGGGGACGTCAAAAGCAGTCGGTGACACTGAGTCTGGTCCATCTCCAGCAGATTGCCCTGCGGACCAACGTAGCACTCTAGGGACATAACCACAGCCTCCCGGATGGGGTCAATGGGAGGGTTGGTGACCTGAGCAAACAGCTGGCGGAAATACTCGTAGAGTAGACGAGGTTGCTGAGCAATGCAGGCCAAGGGGGCGTCGTTGCCCATGGAGCCCAGGGCTTCCTTGGAATCTGCACCCATGGGACCAAGGAGCAGGCTGACCTGCTCGAAGGAATAGCCGAAGGCGCGGAGACGAGGGTCATTTTGCACAGTGTTATCATCAAGAGTGGAAGAAAGATCCACATTCTGTTCCATCAGTAGCTTGTTGATAGCAGGCAACTTCAGGAGCTCCTTATCCAGCCAGCCGGCAAAGTCGTGACGTCCGGCAACGGTCCGCTTCAATTCTGAGTCGTCAATGATGCGACCAGCCACAGTATCGACCAGCAACATCTTTCCAGGCTGTAGACGACCCTTCTGGACCACACGTTCAGGATCAATATCAATGGCACCGACCTCAGAGGCGCAAACGATACGATCATCGTCCATAACGTAGAAGCGACACGGACGTAGGCCATTACGGTCAAGGTTAGCACCGCAATAACGGCCGTCTGAGAAAGTGAAAAGAGCCGGGCCATCCCACGGCTCCATTTGGCATGCTGCCCATTCGTAAAAAGCGGACTTGGCCGGGTCCATCGCTGGGTTATCCTGCCAAGCTTCGGGGATCATAATCATCACTGCCTCGGGTAGTGACAGTACACCATTAATCATGAGAAGTTCCAAAACATTATCAAAAGCTGCCGAGTCCGAGCCGCCTTCCTCGACAATGGGGTACAATTGGTCCAATTCAGCACCAAAGACATCTGATCGAAGAACTCCCTCGCGAGCACGCATCCAGTTTTTGTTTCCGCGCAATGTGTTAATTTCACCATTGTGCGCGGCCCATCGCAAGGGCTGGGCACGATCCCAGGAGGGGAATGTGTTAGTCGAGAAACGGGAGTGGACTAGGGCAAAGTGACCCTCATAGTCGACGTTGACCAGATCATGGTAGTATTGATAAACTTGCACCGGGGACAGCTGACCCTTGTAAACAATATTCCGGTTGCTGAGAGAGCAAAGGTAGAACCAGTTGCCCATCCCAATAACGTGGGTGGCTCGCTTCCGCAGAATGTACAATTGAAGCTCAAAGGTTCGGGCATCGAACTTGTCCGTATCAGTGATCTCGGGCTTGTTGCCCTCGCCGTAGGCAGATTTGAATACTACGAATGGCTGCATGATAATGGGCTCACGCGAAAGTGCAGCTGGACCTAAAATGGTGGAGTCGCGAGGCACCTCACGCCATCCCAGGACGCGGAGGCCGAGCGAGGTTGCCAATTCCTCGAAGCTGGCGATCGATTGCTTCAAAGCATCCTCATCTGGCTTGAAAAACAAGTTTCCGACAGCATATTGGCCCAGTGGAGGGAGGTCCACGCCTACCTCGCGGGCAAAATTCTTGATGAAGAACTTGTGAGGGATACTGGTCATCACACCAGCACCGTCACCGTCTCGTGCGTCCGAGCCAACGGCTCCACGGTGAGTCATGTTGCACAACAGATTGCGAGCTATTCGAGACGACATCAGCGCAGAGTTCGGTGGTTTTTGTACGTTCGGAAGGCTTTGAAAGACTTACCATCGCTCACAATCTTGTGGCTCGGTTTGCCCTTGATATGGCTAGATTTGGAATTGAGGTTAGCCATACCATTCCTGTACATCAATCTTGATGCAGACCTCACTCACGCTGCGAAACCAACGCCACAAGCATCCTTTTCATATTCGGGGTCATAGAGACCCTGCCGCTCGGGCAGTGTATTGGCCCAGCCATAGCCTTTCTTAGGCTGATACTCCGAATACTCCTGAGGAGCTTGGGCTTCACTTAGATCTTTGCCATAGATTTCCTCCAAGTTAAGACCCATTCTTCCCGCCGGTAGCCGACAGAGAATGGACAAACGGAGGGGGGATTTTGGATGTGTCTGGGGATCTCCGCCGGGATTCTTGGGGCGGGACAGATCGATAGGGCGATAAGGCAATGTCGTCACCGGGCGCAGCACAAGGTAGAGGTCAGTTCAAATTGACCGTCTACAAGGAAGCTTTAGAGATGGAGATGGGAAGGAGAGTGAGGGAGAGGAAGGAGGGGAATGAGAAAAAAAAAAAAGGCAGAGCGGTTACGGCAGGACAACAGGTCCGGGGATTGTAGGCTGTTGCTCCGATGGAATTCCCAAAGGAGAGAAATAAAATACAGCCTGTGGGGTATTTTTTCCTATTGTTTTTGTGGCAAATGGATTTCCTATCCTTACATGATTTCACGTCTACAGAAATACCAGTTTCATGGTACCTCTTGGCTAGTCTCTTGAGGACCAATCAATTCATTCCTGAAACGAAATTCTAGTAGAACATCACTTTGCTTTTTGATTTTTTGATTTATCGAATTTTTCAATTTTACCGCGACTACCATGTAAGACACCGTGGAGAGTTGGAGAACCCCTCATAGATGAAAACAGTAGGGGTGGGAAGGAGGGGGGGGCATTCCAGATGGACGTTAGAGCTTCCAGCAATGATGGGTCGAGTAATGATAATCATTATGATTACGGCGAGCAAATCGTCAAGATAAGCGTTGATCGGCCAATCAGAGCCAGGGCATTGCAACCTCTGAGTCCAAACGATTAGGTTTCTGCTACGTCAAGAGTCTTTAAGATCCTCGGTGGAGTGGATGTATGGTATTGTATCAGTACCTTAATTCTCGTTTCTATACCAGTGCAACTGCTCTCAAGTGTTTCATGCATGAGGATGTATATACTTCAAAGCCGAGTACGTGGCCCAATGTCAGTGCTAGTACCCCGGACTATATAGCCCTAGTATGACTTTCTTTCTTTGCCTCTTCGTTCGCTTTGGCCCCCCTTGCCCATGATCTCATCTACATCCACATGCGTACGGTCGACGCATACCCGGGTGGTGGGGCCACCAAGCGGCCCCAATGAAGGAACCGACGATATGATTGGTTTCGTAGACGCAACCAGACCACGAAAACTAGAAAATCAGCTTTCTCCAAGATGCCTGTTGTCCCAAGTGGACGGTGTTTGGTGGGGCAATTGCATGCAATGCTTATTCCAGTCAATAGTTCCTTTACTATTGTTTTAAAGCTCCGGGGTATTCAACATAGCAGGGCTGGCATTTTTCTCTTTCTTTTTCTTCAGGGAGAAGAAGGGCGAAGCGAAAGACAAAGTTGATTTGGCAGTAAAGCGACTGCCAAGGTGGAAATTGCAAGTTTCCAAGGCCATCAGACACAGATGCCTCATCTCCAATGCCCCCCGTTCCCGAGCCTCGCCCCACACCGCGTGCGTGCAGGTCAGATCAGGGGCCACGCACTGATAAATACGGGTATTTACCAATACCATACCCGCCATTCCGACAACGGCCAAGCTGTCCGGAATCTTCCTCTCCTCCCCTAACGATTGTAATCTGACCAATGATCCTACATGGCATCAATGCTTGTGCGTCCCCCGATCTCGGGGTCATCTCTCTCTGCATTCGGATCCCGAGCCGTTTCCTCGAGCTCATCACTTTAAGTCATCCATACTGCTTATCGCGGCTTGGAAGAAATTACCTGCCCTCTCACTCGTCGAGGAGACACCCCAGAAATCACCGCATCCCCAGACTCCCCCATCCACGTTCCACATTCTCAGTGGGATGTGTTCTGGAGAGATTGGGTCTGTCATTTACCCCGTAAACTCAACCTCGGACTTAAGCATTCATCCGGAGCTCAACCCCCGACACGTGAAGCGGGTGAGTACCATGCAGATAAGATTTGGCTTGATAATAAAAAAACATAACCCCGCCCTAAATTGAGGTGCTCCGCCCTCGTTTTCCGAGCGGAATGGAATACATGTATTCCTATCAAGGACCTCTTCTCCCTTTTCCGCCTAGGGGGAAATGACCATCAGACCACACGTTGTGTCGGGAACAGGAATTGCGACCCTGTTGGATGGGAACCCTCCACGTGTGCCGTGTATACTGTGGTTCGGGAAATTGCCCAGGCACCTCGCTTAGTTCCCCTCTAACCATGCCATTGCAATCTTAGAATCAGTTGTATTAGGTGAGGTTCAATCATGTTCTATGTTCCAATGAGAATTTTGCTTTGTACTTTTCACGTTGCCTTTGGAATTCCGGATAGGCATCGTCGTAAATGCAGTGAGGCGGATCCTTGAGCGTCCAGAATAAGTTAGCCTCTAGCTCGTGTTACTAGAGTGTTTGCCTTACTGTCGCGTGTCTTGGTTGCCTCTCTCTGTGCATAATCGTCTCCCGGGCAAAAGGTGTCTTCAAGTTCTACTACGTTAGCTAGGTACCCCGCCATCCTTTGAGTTGACAGATGCTGTCTGACCTGGCTCATCAACTCGGATGTATTTGGCTTGGTTGGAGCCGCAGTTATTCCACAGGCAAGTGCTACAAGCAAATAAAGTCGCATGTTGGTGTATCAAACCAAATCCATTTGTTGGCTTCGAAGGATAGCTTCTCGTTTCTTATACCAGAGTGTATCTTCCGGAAATGGCACATTCTATGAACCGTCCCTTGCTGGGACAGACGATCTCCAGATGCGGCAATGAGGTTTCAAGTCCACATCCGGCCTTTATCTGGATATACTGGACCAAAGCAACCGTGTCCATAATTCAAGAATCATCCAAACACCACTCAGAATACAGACGTGAGTCTTCGACCCTAGAATTGCCCGAGGTGCATTTGGTACTTTGTATACATGCCAATCTCCACGGGATCCACAGTGGATATCCTCTCACCGCCAATGATCGGAGAGTGAATATAAGCCACCAGGTGCGTGTCCAGTGAACTTGGGGTAACTTGGCTGCTGCATCGCTGCTCCCGACTTTTCCCGACCTCTCTTTACCCTCGACTCCTGTCTACTTTGGGTTCACCGGACTGCTGGTCTCATTGCTGCGATCGGGTAATTGCGGAAATCCCATGGGTCGACCGCGGCCGAGTCTCTACGTACAAGTCCGTACAAGAAGTACCCGTACTTTTGATAAATACCAGGAACACAGCTGCCGGGGGATCTTCCAAGGTTCCAAGGTTCTTGATGACCTGATTTGACCGGGACATTAGTGTCGCCTCAACTTGTTTAGTGTGAGACAGTTTGAGCTCCCCTGCTCTACGTTAATTATATATTTTTCACTTGGACAGTCGGACAATATTCGCAATTCTAATAGATATGTAGCAGCCTAGTAGGTAGCCAAATAACTATGGATAAATAGAATACGAGACGATGACTCACTAGCAACCCTAATCGCAAGCTAAGATACTTTGTAGATATCAAGGACAGTACATCCCTAGTCCCACCACCATTACAGTCCACGAGTGATTGATAGCGAAGTGATATAATTCCCCAGTGACAACTCAACACAGCAACACAGCACCATGGCATCACAGGAGAATGAAGAGTTCCTGATCCGTCGTATGCAGAGCTCAGATATCCCCATTTTGGGTGTTTTAGCTGCTACAGCATACTCTGATTCGCCTCTGAATGCCTTCCTCTGTCCGCATCGCCACGAATACCCTGAGCACGTCATCCGTCGCTTCGTCCAGATGATCCAAGGTCGCTACCTGAACCCTCGAAGCATTGGCTTTGTAGCCGTGCATCATGCCACTCCATCTACCCCCGTAGCCTATGCGCAGTTCATCCGACTCGGCAATGACCAGGCTGCATTGCAATTGCTCTCCAATCAGCGCTCTCTTTGGCGCTTACTAAAAACATGGTGGTTCAAGATTCGAACGTCCGTTGTGAATCTCGTTTGGCCTGACCGGTCTGTCAATCCTGACGCGTTGAATGAGTATTTCGAATCCTGTAAGCATGATGAGCAGTGTTACTGGGAGTCTCCGGAGATGAAGATTAAATATTTGAATCGTTGGCATGCACAAAGCGTGGTGGTGTCTTCGTCTTGTCAGCGACAAGGAATTGGGCGGCGACTGATGGAAGAGGTACTGCAAAGAGCGCAGAGTGAAGGAGTGATAGTGGGATTAGAAGCAAGCCCAGATGGAGAGAAGCTCTACCAGAAGCTGGGATTTGAGCTACGGGGTCCATTCTCCATGAACATTGGTCTACCAGCGGGAGGGATCATGATGTGGAAACCGAAAAGGTCTTGATTTGCATACAGCAGCCATGATCCATATAAAGTCGATACATGTCTCCCTATCTCTCATATCCTATACAGTAAAGTACCTGTGGATGTATAGTCAAATAGGTGATTCGGGATCTCATACGTCATAGCCGTTCAGCAGCAATTTCAACGTAGCTCAAGATTCATTTGTTTACGAAATATGCAGCCCAAAAATAAATTAGCATTCAAATTCGACATTATTCGTCAACGGAGTACATCTGAGATGAGTGGAAGTGGTTGCAGGTCCCCGCAATGCCAATGTTTTGGGTTGCGGAGCTCCGACCCGCCGACTTTTCCAACGCCCTTCCATGCATTGTACTCTTGAACTGACCATATTTGTCTGCGGAATGATTTCACGATTATAACACTTTCCTCTCACCTGACCACCAATCTTGCCTCATAATACCGCGACAACTGCGTGATATCCATAGCAAGATCATCGCAACGTCGCGAAAAGCTTCGGGAGTGCAACCACCTAACGTCCCTATTACAGCTACTCGGACTCGACGCGGAAAGCCACCAAAACTAAACAACCCCATCAAGTGCAACAATGCTGTCTCTACCCTTCCTCACACCTCGCGACGTAAGTATCGAGCCAACCTCCAACCTGTACACCACACCAAAGACCAAGATCTAACCTTGCTCAAAAAATAGTCACATGAGCTCTGGTTCGGCGCATCACAGCCATACCGCTCTACCTCCCCACAACAATCGCACACCGACACCGGTGCTAACCTTGCCCGCCGCAATGGCAACAACACAACTAGTCACCGAGCCTTTATGCCCTCGCGCTCACCAGCAAATGGCCTCGCGGCTCTCGCTATGGAGGAAAGGGCCCTGCGCGCTCGGAAACAGAACATTGCGTCCTTTGGATACTCGTGGATCAAGCCGGCGGGATGTTCAAAGACAATGCTGGGCATGAAGGAAGAAGAAGCTGAGCGCGAAGAGGCGCTTGCGGCTGCCGCTGCGGAAATGAATGCGGAAGGCATGATGGAAGATGATATGGGCATGACACAAGGAGAGGAGGGAGAGGAGGTCGACCAAGGCATGGAGCGGGACCTGGACGACGAGATCCCCGATGCAGATGCTGAGGGATTGATCGAGGAAGGCGAGGAGGGGCTCGAAGAGGAGGATGTTGTGGATGAGGAAGGCTATATGGAGCGGGATCTGGATGACGATATTCCTGAAGGGTACCCTGATGACGACTATGAGGAAAGTGGGCTGTACGAGCAGGACGACGAGGACTTTGATAACCAGCCTGATTTGGATGCGGAGGTTCCCGAAGCCGGAGAGGAGATGAGTGAAATGAGTCGAGATCTGGATGTTGATATTCCCGACGCTGCAGAAAGTGGATCCGAACAAGGCGAATGGCAGCATACAGATACTGAGGAAGAGTCTGAGGGGGATGAGGAAGAAAGTGACAATGTCGTCCGCAACCGACTCACTGAGAATTTCCGGACGAGCACTCCTAACAGTCGTGCTGGCATGTTACCAACACCACCAATGCGCCGGGCACGCGAGACTGAAGCTCAGAGCCGATTCATTAATCGCTGGAGTGGCGGGGGCGATGCTCTGGACTCTAGCAGCATGTTCCTCGAGGATGAGGATTTGCGCGCTTCGGTAACAAGTCAAAGTAGCCGTCGCAGTGGGTTTGCTCGACGGTTCCCTCGCCATGTTGGTCGACCACGAGACAGTTTCAATTGAAGTTGGAACTGTAGTTCCTGCAAATTTACCGACGAAGTTCTTACTGTGTGCTTTGCATGGTGTTATTGGAGTTTACATTGGACTGGATTTGGGACAAGGATATCAAACTTAGGATTCAGGTTTTGCATAGAAAGTTCATCAGACCTAATATCATATGATCGTGTCCTTCAGACATTCCAGGATTCAAGCATGAATATCTACTTGAAAGTTGACTTGAAACGTGCATATGTACTTATAAATTCTCGAATATCAAAGAAACCAGTATCAGCCTGGCTCCATTGACCACTGGTGAAAACCTAGCGAAACACCAGGTGCCCAGAATAGTCCTGAACTAATCATTGCAAAAAAACCAAAGCATTATCGATCTTGTATGTAGTACCTATGATAATCACAAGGCATGCAAGCGCAGCCGGAATCCCAAAACACCGAAACACCGTAGCCAGGAAATCAGTCATGCTGTACTGAAAGCAAAAGTATGTGTGCGTACCCCCAGAGAGAACGCAATGGGGGCCAAATACACGCTCTTGCTTCTAAAAAATTGAATAGGGCGAAGTGAAGCCGTGTATAAACTTATTGCCGTAGCTCTGGCAACTAGAATATCCACACATAGAAGAACAAGAAGAACACGAAGAAGAAGAACCCGACCCACACCCGCCAGCCAACGCCAGTGCGTTCAGCCATGCGAAGCATACGGTTCATATTCCCGCGAAGCCGGACTCGAGTACTTTCAAATGAGCTTTCAAGGCCGTCTATGTGTGTGGTATCCCGGATTTCGTCTCCAATCGCAAAGGTGAGCTAAGGGACTGGTCAGTCACTTGCAACAAGACCCAACGCCGTATCGCCCTTGCGCCGTGGCTGAGAATTAAAACCACTTACATCTTTTAACATCCTCACCTTGGCGGTGATACCTTCGACTTCCGCATCATTTTGTGATTCGAGTGACGAGAGAACTGCATCGGAATAGTGGCCCCTACAAATGTTAGAATCCAAGCACAATACACCAGTCTGGCAGCGGCCATTCTGCTTACTTCTTGTCGGGAGTTGCGCTTCGATATGAAGGTCCGCCAGCACTGCCATTCCCATAGTTGTTTCCAGCTGGGCTGGAATAGCCTCCGTACCCATATCCAGCGGCCGGAGCGGGCGATCTGCTCGCCGGACGGGAGCCGCCACCGTAAGAATCAAAGAGGGAGGAAGAAGCGCGTGGATCACGCTGGCGAGGGAATCTGTTCATGATCGTTAGGCATCATGGACAACGACCGTGGATGACTGTTTGGAAATGTGTTGGTATGGAAAGGAGAGGGTCGGGACTATACCGTGAAGCCATGACGTTCGTGTCCAAGGTTCGGAATGAACCGAGGGATTATCGGGATTCACCAGTCAGGTTAGGGACTATTATTGGTCAGTAGTTACTTGGGGACATTGCATGATCTTAGCAACCGGTGAGATTCATGATTCTCTGGCGAACGTGGAGAGACCCTGCTTGCGGACAAAAACACAAGGTGGCCAAAGCGTAAATCCGCGGGCGCACGTGATGACGCAGTGTTTATAGCAACGAAAGGAAACAAAACAAAAGGCATAATCGGAGTGAAGGAGTTGACCATTCGATCATGAGGCTGGAAAACTTCGAGATCCTGCGGGCATCTGGAAATCTGGGTCTCGAAGGGGTAAAATGCACTTTACAGAGATCAGGTATCACAGCGTAAAGCAACTCGCTACATTCACCACATATATAGACTACACTGTGAATAAAGGAAATAGGAATGCAGCACCGTGCAATATGAAATCATGATTGGACGTTAAATAGTCGTAGATTATCTCTGAAGTAAGAATAATCGACCACAACTGAGTTTCATTGAATCATTGACAGCGCCGTCCGGCGCAACCTCAGAGAACAGCATGAGAGCGTGTCTCAATAGAAATAAAGACATGAACCTCCCCTTAGCACATGGCGCCGGTCTAGCCTGTTCCTTAATAGCAACATTCGTATCGCCTGTATCGTGGAGACTGGGTGTTTAACCGCGCATGGCATGGTCATTGTCGTCATCAGCAGCCTCATACTCCTCATCGTCCTCGTCGTCATCATCCTCATTCATCTTGTTCTGCTCCGCAACATCGGCGTAGTTGATTACTTTGCCGCGTGTACGGCGGCCGCCCGAGATGATGTTGCTCTGGTCGATAGGCTCGAGGTTGCTGTCCATGTCCTCGTCTTCCTCTGTAGTTGTCTGGGGTTAGCAACGATTGATCTGATTTCGGGGCGTGGCAAGTCATGTAGCGTCACTGGGCCTCGTAATAATCTAGTCCCAGGGCAATTACGCTTGCAGATGAGGGGGGCGCGTACCATGCTGTTCCTAGAAACGCGCAAAGTTAGTACACCACTGAATCGTTGGAGTCAGGGATGCGACAATTTCGCAAGCTTACAATTTCAGGCTCGCTCTCCGACGAACTGTCATCGTCCATGTTCATCTCGTTGGTAGGGTCGGTGGACTTGCCCTTGCCCTTGTCTTCGACAGCGGGGTCGTTGAAGGTCGCGCGGTCAGCCATTGTGAATGTGTGATGTGGTGATAAGGTGGAGAGCGTAGATGGTGTGAAAGGGGTTGGGATTGCTGAAGAGGGGAAGGGGAGATTTAAAAGAGACGGTCTGCGAAGTAAGGTAGCTCTCCAGTCAAAACAACCAGCAACAGTAAGGGACGGCGAGATCCCGTGATGTGATTCGTTCAACAGAGTGGGGACCTCGTGACAGACCGTGCCCTGAGGCATCCTTGACTGGAAGTTTACTCATGGAAGTCGACTTTCTATCTCGAATATTAAGATGGCCATTTCAGGTATGCAGCAGATGTCAATTTGTTTTTTAATACGCAAATGACATATCAATACGTGATGTCCTCAGTCTATGTCGAAGCAAAGCATCGTTCTACCGATTCACTATTATTGCCCCACCAATTTGGCATCGAGATCTGCTTGCCTGCTCCAAAGAAGAAGAAGATAAGCAACATGTTGAGGTTGAATCCCGCATCGAATGCAGCAGCAATTAAATAGTTGTACCGCTTCCATACTTCGAAATGGTGCCGATATGCCCAGTACATTACAACATAACCACCGATGAAGGCGGATGTATAGCCGGTACTGAGATTTCCATAGAACATGGCAAGGCCGCCAAAGAAGATACTGACGTTCCAAAGGTCAATCCGCAACTTGGGGAAGAAACGGTGGAAGATGAATAAGATCGGAGGGATCACAGCACCGACTAGGAAGGACCATGGCAAGGGCGTCATCTCTGCTTCAGCAAAGAGTCTTTTGGGGCCGAGGACCGCATATTGCACACCCATGGTGTTGGATGTGCGCAATGATTGGCCAGTCCACTGATTGAGCGGATCTGTTTTCACTCCAGTCAAGTAGTCTCCTTTGGTATCCATCACCCAGCGAATGACAGCATAATTGATTGGGACGCCCATAAGGGTGCCAAAAATCTGGGAAAAGAAAATCTCACGAGGGGGGATATGCATATAATGCCCGATCTTCTGGTCTTGTAGCATGTACTGTGCACGGTACCATGCATCACCGGCAATGGAGCCGTAGACTGACGGGCCACATGGGTGCTGGTGGCCGGAGCCAGCTTTGGTATGAACCATGTATCCGTACATCAGTTCATTAAATGACCCGGTCTCGAGTTGGTAGTTGGAGATGGCGTACAGCCAAGCAAAAGGAACCACGAAAACAGCAGCGCTCGCAAGTCCAACAAATAGGGTCCAGATCGGGATGAACAGGTTTCCACACGCAATAATGGTCACTAAGATAATCAAGGCTGTTAAAAACAGCGAGCAGTACCACCACAATGGTATCTCCTTGTATTGTCTCTGGATCACATTGAGACGGTCATGGTATTGATGATGAATCCCGTTTCCCGGTGACGATTTAGCAGCTTTGCGAGCTCCGAGGATCTTTTTAAGATTGTTCCTTATTTGAACATAGCCAAAAGTCGCAATCCAGGTGATTGCCGCTGGCAACTTGGCGTAGTCAAACCAAGTCGCCCACACATTCTGCAGTCCCATGTACATAGGGCCATATTGCTGATATGCTGTCTCATTCAGGTGATACTCGGGAGTCAGCACTTCGAGTGTTGGGTAGGTCGTCCCGTTAGCCATCAGGAGACTGTTCGACATAAGACCATGTTTATAGGAACCGAGATTGCCCCATTTAGCCGCAGGGAGCAGAACCCAACAATTAAAGGCATAGGCCAGGAACAGAATAACTTGTGTCCAAAACGGTGTGAGCATGATCGAGGACCCATTCCAGTTGATGTTGGACCAGTCCAATGACAAATTCAAAAATCCCATGCCCCCAAGTCCAGATCCGATGAAATTAGCCACTGCATTGTGTGGTGCCACCCAGCAGAGAAAGGCTAGGGAAGAGAGAAACGGAAACACGTATTCGGGGAGGAACTGCCATAGGGTCATCCCCAAGAAAGCAAGAAAAAACACTTTCATTTGGCGTCGGGCGACGGGTGACGCAGTGTCTGTCTTGCGGAAGGTCTCAAACAAGGTTGTTTGCATCAAGGCCTGTGGCCATACGTACTCGGGATCTGGCAGCAGAATTTGTCGTGCAAGAGCAGCAAAGGAGTATCCTGTCCACACGATGGCCCACATGAAGAAAATAGCAACGGCCGGATTGATTCTGGTTCCATACCAGAGTTCCGCTAGTACAATCGGGGCATATGCCAAGTTATATGTCGCCCCCGATGCCGCTGTGACCGTGACGAGCACATGCTCTTTGATGCTCCACGGCCCAGGGTTAAGGTTGAACGACCAACTGGTACCGGGCAAGTGGACTGTCCAGGCTGGGAGTATTTTGGCCAGGAAGTGTCCCACGTAGTGACAGGCGATCTGGACGAAGAACACAGAATAAGGAGCACTGGTGGTACGGAAGTGGCTCATTTGGGACAAGAATGCACCTGGGATGACAAACAGCGCCGAGAGGACAAAGTACCGAAAGGTGATCGTGGGGAGAGTGGGATCATCGGTCAAGTTGATGATCTGGCGAACTTGTAGAGGTAGTGCCGCGATCTCTGGATCATTGTGACTCTGTTGCTCAATCGCAGCGGTATCAGTCTGTACTTTGTGTTTCTCCTCATCGGATGGGATGCCAGTGACCTCTGCTTCCGGCAGATCTTTTGCCTGGTTCCTTGTGACATGCACAATAGCAGGGCTTTCTTGAGGGCCCCGGCGCTTGAATAAACCCAGGAGAGCCATGTTGGGGGGAGCCCTGGAGATTGGGGAAGGATAGCTCTCAAGGGAATCGAACAAATACCAGCGAGTGGCTGGGATAAGACTGCGGATCAACACCACATCACATTGCTTTTGGGGAATCTATCTTATTTAACCAGGGTGAAAATTCCTTGTGAAAGTGCGGGCATGTACTTTGCCAAGTATTTTCCCACGGAACTAGCAACGCTTTTCCGATCAAGCTACATGATACCTATGAACGGACCAATCGGAGTGTGCAGGAGGGGAGTGATTCGCGGCAGAACCCCATTTTAAGTGGTTCTCATAGAGTTACATTATGGCAAATCTCGAATAAAGTTGGGTTACAAGGCCAACTCAGATATAGCGCGGATGGCGTTATCAGGGTTTTCCCTCAATCGGGTTTGGTTTGCTCGGCGCTTTTACCTAAACTTAATTTCACCGAGTAATGGCCGGGTCTTTCACTCGATCTTGGTGATTGTGATCACGGTTGTGGGATTTATTCAGAGATAAAGAAGAGTGACAAAGAAGAATTCCCGATGAGAACACGGAGAGTGTCATATTGCGTACCCTAGTATCACCAGAGTGGTATGTACTCGAGACTCTGTAGCATCAGATGAACATGGGTCTGCATACGAGAAGTTTTGACATAAAGACGTCAAGCATGGAGATATCCTGGGAGAACTCTACGAGCCCATATTACTTGGTACGTACTGGGCCAACGGCCTGAATGTATCACGTCAAATGGACCGAGACTGGCGATCAACAAATGGCCGAATTAGGCAACGCTCTAGAAGGAACCTTTGGTGCCTGATGTTGACACCTCCATACCAAGGTGTCTATGTTTGATGGGGTTTTCTGTTTGCCTGAGGTATCGATGGCAAGAGTGACTCAATGAATTCATCATGACGCCTTCACGGTGACCATACCCATACCACATTACTCCACTGAAAAATGGCGAGAGGGGCTGTGACGAAACCGGTCCATACCGGAGGCCATATCGCCATTAGAGCCCAGTCGTGGGCACGAACCCTCGATTACATCATACTTTGCCCCGCCATCCATTGGAAAAAAAAAATTCTAAATACAGATGACAACATGATAGATGTCCAATTCAATGGGATTGACGCCCAAAGAATAATTAGGAAGTTACTTGTAACCAGTAGAACCAAGAATGAACCCACTGGGCCCATCTGGAACCAGCGGGCCCTTCCATGAAGTAAGAGCTGGTGCTGTTGCTGGGGCATCGAAGGTCATGGAAACCCATGGATACGCATGGAAGCTCCCATGCTAGAAGCTTCTGAGCAATTCACCGCTCACTATATAGCAGGATTTCGCTGCCCTCACCTCTCTTCTTTTTTTTTTCTACTTCACAATTCACAAATACCCCATTAATCCTCCCACTTCCTCCTTCCCCTGTACACTACCCGAGTCAAATCACGAATTTCCTTTTTAACGACTCATACACACATATTCACAATGGCCCCCGCTGTCGGTATCGATTTGGGTACCACCTACTCCTGTGTGGGTGTGTTCCGTGATGACCGTATTGAGATCATTGCCAACGACCAGGGTAACCGCACTACCCCTTCGTTCGTTGCCTTCACCGACACCGAGCGTCTCATCGGTGATGCCGCCAAGAACCAGGTTGCCATGAACCCCCACAACACCGTCTTCGATGCCAAGCGTCTCATCGGTCGTCGTTTTACCGACGCTGAGGTTCAGGCTGATATGAAGCACTGGCCTTTCAAGATCATTGAGAAGGACACCAAGCCCGTCATTGAGGTTGAGTTCAAGGGTGAGAACAAGCAGTTCACTCCTGAGGAGGTTTCCTCCATGATCCTCACCAAGATGCGTGAGACCGCTGAGGCTTACCTCGGTGGCACTGTCAACAACGCTGTCATCACTGTCCCCGCCTACTTCAACGACTCTCAGCGTCAGGCCACCAAGGACGCCGGTCTCATTGCCGGTCTCAACGTCCTCCGTATCATTAACGAGCCCACCGCCGCTGCTATTGCCTACGGTCTTGACAAGAAGCAGGAGGGTGAGCGCAACGTCCTCATCTTCGATCTTGGTGGTGGTACCTTCGATGTGTCCCTCCTGACCATTGAGGAGGGTATCTTCGAGGTCAAGTCCACTGCTGGTGACACTCACCTTGGTGGTGAGGACTTCGACAACCGTCTCGTCAACCACTTCGTCAACGAGTTCAAGCGCAAGCACAAGAAGGACCTGACCACCAACGCTCGTGCTCTCCGTCGTCTCCGCACTGCTTGCGAGCGTGCCAAGCGTACCCTCTCTTCCGCTGCTCAGACCTCCATCGAGATCGACTCTCTCTTCGAGGGTGTTGACTTCTACACCTCCATCACCCGTGCCCGCTTCGAGGAGCTGTGCCAGGACCTCTTCCGCTCCACCATGGACCCCGTCGAGCGTGTCATCCGTGACGCCAAGATCGACAAGTCCTCCGTCCACGAGATTGTCCTCGTCGGTGGTTCCACCCGTATCCCCAAGATCCAGAAGCTCGTCTCCGACTTCTTCAACAAGGACCCCAACAAGTCCATCAACCCCGATGAGGCTGTTGCCTACGGTGCCGCCGTCCAGGCCGCTATCCTGTCTGGTGACACTTCCTCCAAGTCCACCAACGAGATCCTGCTTCTCGATGTTGCCCCTCTGTCCCTCGGTATCGAGACTGCCGGTGGTGTCATGACTGCCCTGATTAAGCGCAACACCACCATCCCCACCAAGAAGTCCGAGACCTTCTCCACCTACTCCGACAACCAGCCCGGTGTCCTGATCCAGGTCTTCGAGGGTGAGCGTGCTCGCACCAAGGACAACAACCTGCTCGGCAAGTTCGAGCTCACCGGCATTCCCCCTGCCCCCCGTGGTGTTCCCCAGATTGAGGTCACCTTCGACCTTGACGCCAACGGAATTATGAACGTCTCCGCCGTTGAGAAGGGTACTGGCAAGTCCCACCAGATCACCATCACCAACGACAAGGGTCGTCTGTCCAAGGAGGAGATCGAGCGCATGCTCGCTGAGGCCGAGAAGTACAAGGCCGAGGATGAGGCCGAGGCTGGACGTATCCAGGCCAAGAACGGTCTTGAGTCCTACGCTTACTCCCTCAAGAACACTCTCTCCGAGGGCAAGCTCCAGATCTCCGAGGATGACAAGAAGAAGGTTGAGGACAAGATCTCCGAGGTCATCAGCTGGCTCGACAACAACCAGACCGCCGAGAAGGACGAGTACGAGTCCCAGCAGAAGGAGCTTGAGGCTGTTGCCAACCCCATCATCTCCGCTGCCTACGGCGGTGCTGCCGGTGCCCCCGGTGCCGGTGGTGCCCGCCAGCCCGATGATGTTGAGGAGAAGCCCGAGGAGCTTGACTAAGCGTCTCGCTTTAATCTCTAGCTTTGTGCTTTTTTCTTGGCTACAATTTTTTTTTCCTTTCAACGTCTTGTTTTACGAACTTATGGGATATCGAGTTTTCCTTTTTTGCGAATGATTGCATAGATACAAAGTTTATCTCTGCTGGGATAAGAAAAGTCCTAGCGAATTTCAAAATCTTTTAATTTATCATTTTCCTGTAATTCTGCACTGTCCTGTAGTCTTTTGAGTCTTTCTGCTTTGTCCTGTTTTTGCCTGAGGCCTTTGGTTCTTGTTCTTCTTCGACGACCTTCATACATGTTGCATTTGAGGCGTGAAAGTTTGACTAGTACTGGTTTATGATTAGATCACAAGATGAATAAATAATATTCAGCATATTTCTTGGCATACATTAAACTTTAGACAAACCAGTCTTACAATCCCATCCAATTCTCGTAATTGTTAAAGATTATGGTTGATACATGTGGTGTGCTCGGCAACTCGGGCAAGTACGTAGTATATATATTTTCGTAAGTCTAAAGTCTTGCGACTAAAGACCAAGTTGAATACGAAAAGAAAACTGAAATCAATACGAAATTAGCGCTACATCAGCCAGAAATCAACGATAGAAAGCCCACCAGAATGATACACATGGATCCTTGCTCCATTCATACATCAATCATAAACCCCAACTCCAAGAACCCATATAATGCATATGTAGTACAAATTTCGTGGAGTGTCCCCATATTAAACCCGATCTCGGTGCTTATAGATTCTGGTAATCTCCATTCCACCACCGCTGCAACCGCTGCTGCCCGAGCTGCATGACTGTTCCATATCCGATCTCCGATGCTTTCGAGGGGTTCTGTTCTATTTGATCACGGCGGATCCGGGACATGACGGCAGCAACGCCCATTGTGAGGGCGAAGATGGGGTCACCTACTCTGTTCAGAAGGAAAAGCTGAGTGAGATTTGGAACATAGGGTTTGTGGACTCGCAAATGATAGGGGTTTGATTGGAAGTGCGAAATTTGTGACTTACCGAGAGAGGAGGTAGGCAGCCATAGTGATCTTGGATCCTGGTCAGGTTCGTAAGATTGAGGTGGAGCTAGATGAAGCCTCGGGGAAGCTTTCGGGGGAATATACGATCACGTGATCTGCCAGCCGCATTTCAGCGTACGTTAAGGTACATGAACTTTGGGATACATGGTTGAGTAGGTTTCATGTTCTTAATGAGCAAGAAGCAGGGAGTGATGAAAAAGGAATGATTATTTCAAATTTGACTATCACTCTAAACTCCATCGGAAGAAAATAAACCATGTATATGAGGAGGAAAATACACAAGTCCCTATAAGAGCCGGGAAAGCCCGCAAGACCCGAAAACAAGAAGAAAAGAAAAGATTTTCCGAGAAGGGGGAGTTGTCGAAGAACGCCAAAGCTATAAAAAGACTCCTTATGTATCTGACCTCTATACAACCTGGCCAAAGGCAGGAATCAAAGTCTGTGCCAGCCAGAAGCTGAAAACCAACTTGGGGCCGGTCATCAGCAGCTTGGGGGTCAAACCCTTGAACAAACTCATGGCACCCTCGTTCTTGAGCATGTTCGACACAATTCGGAAACCAGATTCGGGGTTCTCGAAGTTGCGGTTCTGAATACGGGTCTTGATCACGTCCAGGGGAGCCGAGACAATCAGCGAAGCGCTGGCACCGGCCACGGAGGCGACGAAGTTCTGGTCCCAGGTGGCCTTGTTGTAGTCGGTCAGGCCATAAATGTATTCCTTGGCGAAAGCAGATCCACCGAAAAGCTAGTGTGAGTGTCAGCGAGCGGGTCCTTTCTGTCAGACGAGCCCGGAAGAGCCACTTACCGCGAAAGAACCAGGGGCGTTACGGGCGGCAGTCCAGCCGGCACCTCGGTACAGACCCATACCCTCATCAGAAATAATCTTGAAGAGGCCACGGCCACGGAAGGCCTCGGGGTTTGTCTGACGCTTAATCTTCAGGACGTCCAGAGGAAGCAGGACAATCTCTCCAATACCGACCAAACTAGAGCCCAAGATCAGCACATGATTTTTGAGGGGAAATGATTCAGTGAATATCTCTTACCTGCCAGCAGTGGCGTGCATGATAGCCTTTCCGTTGCCCTTTCCGAAGGCATTGTCGAACTCGTTGCCGTAGTGCAAAGCCAAGTAGTCACGAGCAAAAGGCTGACCGCCGTACTTGTAGATACGCTGAAGGACCTGTTGTCGAGATAATCAGCCCACCGTACTGTCAATCCAGGGGCATTGTGAATCCCAGAATCACTAACCTTGTAACACGCAGCGTAGCCCAGACCGGGGAAGAGCGAGGTGAACTTGCGACCAGCGGAGGCATCGGCATACTCCTTGAAAACGACCTTCTTAAATTCGGGGATGGAGGTAATCTACAAAGTACCAAAGTTAGCGATGATCATGGCGCAAGTCATCTTTGTGATTCAGAGTCTGGTCTTACCCGAGTCTGGTTGCTCATCAACCGCTTCGCCGTGGTGTCAACCTAAAAGCTGTCAGTATTACCATCGGAAAGACTATCGAGGCAATTGGGTCATACGGGGTGGAAGACGGCCAACTCGGCAATACCAGCAGAGCCTACACTGTATTAGCATCTCGGCGGATCTCAGCGCAAAGGGGGAATTCCTACCGGAACCGAGGAGACGAGCGACAGCAGACTCCTTCTTGACATCCTTGGAGGCGGCGCCAGCACCGTGAGCGAGAGCGGGAGACATTTTGCAAGATTGTGAGGAAAGAGATGCAGTGAATCCGTAAATGCGTCAGGAACATGTGCCTGTAAATTTTATCTGAGCACGAGCGGCGCTAGTCCCGATTGGGGTCCGGAGTCGGAGACGCAACGGATCGACCATTACCGCTTCCTTAAGGAACTCTAAGTGTGCCTGTCTATATAATTATATGAATGAAAAATAAGTGTTTTATTTTGCCTGTGGAATTTTGAGCACACGATTAAAATTGACATAGATCTATGCTCGCCACAATGCGAGTCTTTCGTTTTCTATTTTCTTCATATATGCTTGTCCAAAAGAGTATCAAAGAAAGGTTTTAAATTGATTTCAATGAATTTAAGGGCCAGCAAAGGGCAAATTTGCCGAGCAATGAAATGGCATGAAAGGAAAAAAGATGTGCACAACACCGAATGAACGCCGCAAGTCCGTTAAAGAGAACCAAATCCCCAAGGTTGAACGAGTTCCACCTGCTTTCACTTGTAAGAATCCGGAATGTTGAACCTTCATGGCAGATCCAGACCGGGAATTCAAGTTCCTATTGTATAGCAGATGATAGCCATGTACGTCAACCTTTACAAGTCACCGAAAGTGTTCTCGCCGGAGTATCTAAGAACGCAACAGATCAGAATAAGTCTTTTCATGAGAGAAAGGAAAAGAGAAAGGGGGAATTTCATACGTGATGTACAGGAAGCCATCGTCATCCTTGTGCTCTTCATAGATACTGCTCATGAGAGCGGCGGTGGGTGGGAGAACCTCATCTACAAAGATGAAGATCGCCTTCTCTGGAGAGAGCTTTATGCGCTTGCGGATCACGTAGACAAACTGGCCCACGGTGAGGTCGGCGGGGACGAGATACTTCTTCTTGTCGATGGTAGCGATGTCAGACTTCTCGACCTTCTCACAGATAACCTATATGGGGAACTCGTTAGTCAAAGAAGCGGTGAGGGGAAGGGAGGTGGCAAGGATATGGCAGGCAATGCCCATATTCGCATGGGAGCCACTGGAGATCTAGAGATGACTCACTGGGATACGATCAGTGTATTTCTGGCGGATGCGCTCGGCCTCAGCCTTCCGCTTCTCGAAGGGGTGCTCGTCCTTGAACTTGGACCGCATAGTTGATAAGGCTGATAAGCCAAGCGGGTCTAGGTGGAGCGAAAAGAGGTAGATTCCAAAGAAGGAACGAAGTGGTAGAAACCAGACAGTGTTCTGGAGATGGAGAAGTTGTTGAGGGGATCAAGAGAGATGGAAAAGAGAGGGGTGATGATGACAAAAGGCAGCTGGGCAAACCCCCGCTGACGTTACTAAGAGCAGCATCACGGGGCGAGGCGGTGAGGCACGCGTCACTGTATAGTCACGGGGATAGTGTCACTTGCAGGGGAAATTTATTCATTACTTCTACGTGTTCATTACTGTAGGTAATTATTTTCAGTGCCCTGATTCCCTTTCAGAGCACAGTGTTAATGATTGTGCAGACCCTCGGTACACCTCACGGCAAAATGCGGGATCTCCACTGATAAGCAGCTACCTACCAAACCGCGGGCATCAACCTTAGCATGCTATGGATATTATAGGCGATTTATCTTCATTATGAAGGCAGATATTCTTTATAACCCGAGCTCTACACGGAGACAACTTCAACGAAACCGAATTCAGTCTTATTGGGTTTCTTGTAGGCAGAGCCTCTTTCTCCAACAATTCCCAGTAATGGCTTAGCGTCTCCACCTACGTTGATCCACCAAATGACTACTTGGTCCAGGCTGCAGTTTGCTTCAATGCTCTACCTTTTGTTTTAAATCATTTGGCTCTACAGTAGGTCTTCAGTCATGGCATTCTGATTAAAGATCGCCGTGGCATATATTTTATTTCCTCATTTAGATTATCTTGAGGGATAATTAAATACACACTCGATGATGTAGAACTCAAGAATATCCTAGAGAGTCAGGTAGCCAAAAGGATTTTTATGCTTTACCTCAATCATAGAATTGATATGTTGGGCCATCAATTTATGGTAGGTAGTCAGGTTTATATCACTGGTATGTGATGTACATGTTTAGTATTCGCAGTGTTATACCATCTTCTCGGGCCCAGCAATATGCTCCTCAGCCTTACGCTTGACAGCCTCTTAGCTTTATTCTGCTAAAGCCACTTAAATAATATCAATAGGTCACCCAATATAAGATACTCATCGGCAATGTACAGTACTAATATTTCGGAATCAGAAGACAAGACTGAGAGCCAATCATCGATCGCACCTTATCGCTTATCTCATCGGAGGCAAACGGAGCAAACTCTCCCTCCGCCGTGGCCTGATGTCGAGCCATAGCTTTTTCTGGATGATTAGTCTCTGGGGGATCATTTGATTATCTTACCACCATTTTGCATCTGATACTTACTTGGAAGGCCTGGTACTGCCTCAATTCTGAACATTTGACTCCCCTGGACCTCCACATAAGCTCCCCCTTCGGTGTCCGTCGCGAAAATGACCTCGCGATCGTTCATGCCTCTGCGGAGGACATTCACCCAATTCTCGGCTCGAAACGCTCGTTCTGCGGGCCACAATGCTAGACTTCCATTCAGAGGCTATGCCACGGGACAGAAGCCGAAGCCACAATTCACCGTTTGGCGTCCTTACCTACGTCTCGCCATTGGTGTGCCCTTTATTGGCGCGATCATATACTCCATGGTAGGAATTAGAAGCTTGTGTATCAATTATAAGAGGACCACGGACTAATTTCTGCAACATAGGCGACCGGAGAAATCACCGAGCTTGATTCCCCATCCATTGTCGAATTGGATGAGGCCTTGAAGCATTCATCTCCCATCACCGAGTCTTCGCCCATGCGCCTTCGAATGGAGAAGCTCATTAAAGACCACCAGCAGAAAATCGTGGAGGAATTGAGCAAAATAGATGGCATGGAATTCAAGCAAGATGCCTGGACACGTCCCAATGGTGGCGGTGGTATTTCATGCGTGTTGCAGGATGGCAATGTCTTCGAGAAGGCGGGTGTGAACGTCTCGATCGTCTATGGCGAGTTGCCCCGACCCGCTATTGAGAAGATGCGTGCCGATCACAAGTCCTTCGTTGGTGCCGATGTGGACTCGCTCAGCTTCTTTGCTGCCGGTCTGTCCCTTGTTTTGCATCCGCACAACCCCATGGCTCCTACGGTGCATCTGAACTACCGTTACTTCGAGACTTCAGACCCGAAAGATCCTATCAGTGGTGACAAGAACTGGTGGTTCGGCGGTGGCACCGATCTCACCCCGACCTACCTCTTCCCCGAGGATGCGCAGCACTTCCACAAGACCATCAAAGACGCCTGTGATCGTCACGATGCGACCTACTACCCCAAGTTTAAGGCTTGGTGTGATAAGTACTTCTACCTGCCCCATCGGGGCGAGTGCCGCGGTGTCGGCGGTATCTTCTTTGATGACCTTGACTCCAACTTCCTCCAGTCCTCTTCCAGCTCGTCTTCCAACCCACAGGAGACTCTGTTCTCCTTTGTCTCAGATGGCCTAGCCTCTTTCTTGCCATCCTACCTGCCTATCATTGAACGCCGAAAGGATATGTCTTATACCCCATCCCAGAAGGAATGGCAACAGTTGCGCCGCGGCCGCTATGTCGAATTCAACCTGGTCTATGACCGTGGTACCAGCTTCGGTCTACGGACCCCTAACGCTCGTGTTGAGAGTATCCTCATGAGTCTTCCACGCACCGCCAGCTGGGCCTACATGGACCCAGTCTCGGGCACAAGGACCGAAAGTATGCATGTTGATGAAGAAGAGCTGGGCGAGGATAAGGCTAGCGAAAAAGAGATTATGGATGTCCTGAAGCACCCTCGGCAGTGGGCATAATTGGCGTCCCCTACAGTACCTTTTCGTGCCTGCTGCTCGGCCTCAAAACCACGTTAATTCGGTCATACTTGTTGACGCATTATTGTCTTATTATCTAAGAGGCATAGAATGCCTCTTTTCATGTACATTACTTCACCATCTGTGCAAATATAGTCAAAATTAAATCCTCAGTTCCCATCATCAGAGGATTTGCATGATAGGCTCATACACTCGGCCATATACCTGCCCAGGCGGACTATATTGAATACACGACTATTAAATTTTACGGGACACCGGGAGAAATGAAATTGAAGCCAACTTATGTACATTAGCTTTGAAAACAACTTGCCAAGAGCTCAATTCCAAGATACAGATCAGTTGACCCAGCGACTTTGGCCGTGGTAAACCAGAAGATAAAAAAGAAAAACAAGAAGCGCCAACATATATTAACGAAGAAAAGAGATGCTTTCTATGTGCCATGAAAAGTATATAATCCATCAAAAGTACAAAAGGGGTCTAATGGGATATAAACGAAACCTTCTAATGAACACGACAGAAAAAAGCGACTCAGATGATATATGGTCTGAGAGAGACTTATTGGCCAGCAACGACGCTTCTTTGCTTAGCCAACCAGCCTCGTGGATCTGTCATACTCGCGCCTTGTCGATAGCGTGAGATGGTCATGTTGTTGTTCTGCCACCGGCTCTGAAGATGATACCAGGCTGAGCTTACAAGACTGAGCTCTCGGGCTTGGTCATCAATAGTTTTTTGAAGTTCAATCTGCGGAGGAAAGATGCGGTCAGATTGCTGTGACATTAATAGGAGGAGCTTGGAGGAACTGACTTCACGTTCTTTGGGGATACCATCATCCAGATTCTCCTCATAATTCTTCATGCTCTCTCGAAGTGACTTGATGAGTTCATTCTGCTGCTGAATGTACTATAGGCCAAATATAGATTAGCAATGGCGTTTCCCAAACATTTAGGGGGTTAAAACAGACCTCCGCACGCTGAGCTAAACGCTCAACATTCTTCTCCAATACACCGGCGCACTGCTTGAGCAGCTCGAAGCTTGATTTCTGGGGGATTTCACCACCTTCGCTGTTATGAATCTCAAATTCACCTAACAGCATCTGCATCTCATTCAAGACCTCCTGATCCTCGACGCTGATCTCATTCTGCTTGTTGTCGAGCATCTTGCGCAACTCCTCTCTTTCCGCGCAGACTTCACGAACTAAGGTTTGGCTGGCGTCCACTTCCGCTTCAAGATGGTGTACATTCTGTGTGAGATTACCCCAGTCCCCACGGAGCTTGGCTAATTCAGCAGAGTTATGCTCTTCAAGTTCACGGAGCATGTCCGCCTTCTCCGTGTCGACAAGACCAACTAGGCTATTGTTAGCGGCATCGCCAAATATGAATGCGACCATAACGTACTCTGCGTCTGAGCGTTAGAGAGGTCCTTTTTAGTGCTTTCCAGGCTATCCTGGATCTCCGCAAGTCTTTTCAATGTGCCGGTATACGTTTCGTATAGTTTCCAATATTCATCACTATGTGCGGGATTAGTGGTGACTCGGCAGTAAACTTGGGGCCAGCATACCTTTGCGTGGAGTTAGAGCGAGCGAGTTGCACAGATGTGTTAAAGTTCTCAGAAAAGCCTTCTGTATGCGATCCGGGCTGACGGATGTTAGCGGCAAGAGTATCTATCGATGAAGAGGCATAGAACTCACAGCAGATGGTGCTTTCACTGACTCCACCTCTCGCTTCAATTCGTCATTGTCGGATTTGCTGTCATTGATTAGTCGAGGGAAAACCCCATAACAGAGAGATTACATACAGTTGCGAGTCCTTCATGCTCATAGATTCAAAGTCTTTGGACAGGGTTCCTTGCATCTTAGGGGTCTCAGAGCCCGGCGAGGGACTGCCGGGTAGGCCTTCTAATTCTCGGAGGCGTTCCCGCAGTTCACTGATCAAGGCATCATCTCTCTCATGTTGTTCATCCGCACTTTCAAGTCGCTCAGTCAGAGCATGGTTGTTGAATTCAAGCTGCTTCTTTAGATTCTGGATTTCATTGCACTCTTGCTCAATGCGAGGAAGAAGTTTGCGGTATTCTTCCAGCTCGACATCGTGTTCCGAAGTCCATCGTTGCTGCGAGTCGGACTCCTTCAGCTGCTGCTGGAGATCTTTGATCTGATTCTTGAGTGTCTGGTTCTCCTTTTCAAAATCCTGGCTAGCCTGGAGCTTCTGGCGGTACTTCTCAGCGGCATTCGCCTTGCGCGCCAATTGATCTCGGTCCGTGCGGAGCTCATCATAGTCGTCTTGTAATTTTTGATACCGTTGGTTTTTGACCTTCAATGACTCGACGTTCATGCGAAGACTATCCACTTCATCTTGGGCAGCGGTGAGTTTAGCCTCTTGGGATGCGATGAGATCATCTTGTTGTCGAGTCTTGCTCTCCAATGCCTTGGCATTGAACCCCAAGTCGCCCTTCCCAGACTTGAGGGTCACCAAACGATCCTCGGTGGAAGCCAGTCGATTCTGAAGGGTGTCATTGTTCTCCTGCAAGCGTGCTAGTCGATTATGTAGGTCTTCCAGTGCCTTCTCCAGCTCCTTTTTCTCGTGGGATAGACGATCGTTCTCCGCAAGCACCTTCCCGACTCGTTCCTCGAATTGCAGTTCCAGATCCACCGGGTGGTCTCGCTTCGCCAGATCCTCTCGAAGTTCGTCCGCCGCATGCATTGGCTCATGCTGGCCATTGTGTGCCTCCTCAATAATATCCTTGAGACCTTCCTGGGTCGAAGTAGTCAATCCCTGGAGAGTCTGCACGTATGTCTCCGCGTTGGGTGAGCTGATGGCGGCGATCAAGAGGAGTTTCAGCAATTTATTCGTTTCTTTGGAGGAAGCTTTCTCCGCGATGGCTTCAAGGTCCGGGGATGGGTCGAGACCGGTGGGCAGCGAGTCGTCATTTTGGTGTCGGATATAGCTTAAAAGGAGCTTGTGGACATGTTTGAGGTTCTGCCATTTGGCCACCCAGTGGTTTTCGGGGTTGCGCTCGGGGATCTCGTCGAGGAAGTATTGAGGATCGATATCTTGGAGAATTTCCCATAAGATTATTCCGTCAGTCAATTCCTCCGGGGCGCGAAGTGTCTTGCCCAGGGAGAAGCTGTTGATCCATTCCAACAGAACCTTGGTCACGTTGTGTTCCACAGACATGGCGAATGCGAGCACTCAAATCGGCAAAGGGAATGGAGTGTGCAGCATTTGTAATCCCCTGGGCAGTAGGGGAGTTGGAGAGTTGCGGATCCACGCGAGCGCGTTCGGGGGCCACGAAGAGCGCCGAGTCGCTAGCGGGGGAAGATCGCCCCGGTCTTGGCTAGACCTTTACAACGTTGATACGACAGTAGAGGTTTACTTCTATGAAATGTCACTCATTGCAGAGTCCATTCTACGCTTTCTAAAAATCAAAAGAAAAAAACATAAATCAACTTATCCCAGCCTATTCCCAATCAACCAAGTTCAGCCGCACTGCAGCCATCGTAGATACTCCTAGTACACCAATCAACCCAGTATCAAAATTAAGCCCAAACCACAATTGAAAACGACCGCGCGTTTGAGAATTTGCCATAAGGAATGCCGTGGGTTATCGTGGTCCCCAATCGACTTTCATCATATCCTGCTCTCAAGTACCATCTGACGACGAGAAAGTCACAAAATCCCTGGCCATCTTGGGACTCGAACATTTTAGAAGTTATGCTCCTGGCCCACGAATTCCCCGTTGGCGGACACCACCTTGTCCTCCTCGATCACCGGTTTATATTCAGTAGACTCCGTGGAAAGAGTTTGAAGAGCATTCACAGGAGCCTCTGCGGCGAACCCACTAGGAACATGATGTTAGGAAGACAGCATTAGGCACGGGAACGGATACAGGCATACTTGATCAGAGCTATATCCAATATCAAGTCAGCGGTGATAATCTTTGGGCGGCAAGCGGACTATGCGGGGAACTTACAGTATTCATGAGTGATAATGCCACCCTGTAAAGATTGAATGGGTTAGTTTGTGCCACCTAAAGGCTGTAAATGAAGTACATAGCTTACCGAGGCTACCAGGGAGTCTTTTGCGTGAGTAATGACACTGGAAGGAGTCCCCTTGGGGAAGGTGATGATAACGGATTTGAGCGTCTTGGCTGCCAGCGCCAAAGGCAGCAGAGCCATAACGGCGATGGACAAGAACTTCATGTTAGCTTAGTTGATATGTTTATGAAAGTAAGCCGAGAACGGAGTTAAGGAAGAGGAATACAAATAGGCTTCACTTGATGGTAATGGCAATGCGTCATTGGTCACATGACCGGCAATGCAAACCTTCCGAGTTGGGGAATCCCTTTCTCCTCACTCTTCCCTCCTCTTCTCTCCTCCCCCCCTTCTCTTCAGCGTTTCAATCTCTTTCCCTCTTTTGTCCTGATAATATCGTTGGACGGTGGTTTATTCCGCGGTTGGCCTTTGTCTTACCCCCCGGCGTTACATCTCCCGATCTGTTACATCTCCTGATCTTGTGGAGGAATCAAGTCGCGGCAAAGGGTCTAGATTGGAATATCTGTTGTCTCAAGTCTGCAAGATAGCTAGCAAGCATTTTACAAGTTCCGCCTTTTCACTCCATCTTGTGTTGGTTCCGGCGATTTCACTCCGTGGATCACCCAGTCTAGGAAGGACAATTCTGTTGATAGTGACCTCGGTCCCATTGACCCAAACAACCCAAAAGACAAGAGAAAAAAAAAGAAAAGAAAAGAAGAAAAATCATACAAAGCTGGGAAGAGAAGACCGAGAGAAAGAAGGGAAAAAGAACACAGCTTTGAAGCAAGACGAAAAATATTGCATATCAAAAGGACGGTGCTTCTATACAAACTAACCTTTTCACTCTCCAGCATTCCCTCCGCTTCGTTTCCCTCACCGCCACTGCCGCCATGTCAAACTCGGTTTCCGACGAAGTAGCAGAGGACTACAAAAGTTCCTTGGAGGATCTCATCACCAACGATCGATTCCAGATCAGCAATCTGACTGTCATTGCGAAAGAAAACACAGAACATGCAGAGGCTATATCCAAGGTGCTGGAGGATCATATTCGATCTGTAGGTGTCTCCCTTGTCTAAGGCGTAGCTGGGATTCTCTGACCGTCCAGTAGACCCCGCCGCCGCGGAAACTGCCCGCTCTCTATGTAGTTGATTCCATCGTCAAGAATGTCGGAACCCCATACACTCTCTTCCTGGGACGGAAGATGTTCCAGACATTTATAAACGCGTACACTCTCGTCGATGCGCAGACTCGCCGCAAGCTAGATGAGATGCTCAAGACATGGAAAGAACCCGCTGCAGGCTCGTTGGATACTCGTCCAGTCTTCCCGCCCCAAATCACTCGCGATATTGAAAACGCCCTGATCAAGGCCCGCACCGCGTTCTTGGACTCGCAGCGTTTAAGAGGTCAACCGGAGATCAATCGCGGCCGTGGTAGCGTCACACCAACAGGATGGGCCAATAGCCCCACGCCACCAGGCATGTCTCGACAGAACCAGCCTTATGCGAACCATGGAGGCATCTCAAGGACTGCGGTAGGCAACCTTCCGGCTGTGATTTCCTATCTATACTGACGCAGTCACACTAGACCCCCCCCTCAAACACAGCGTCAAGATGTGGACTCGGTAGCTCTGAACCGGGACCTGGAGGCCTTGATAGCGTCGGCACGAAATGACTTCGCAAACAGTCCTTTTAATCCCACAACTCAACAGCGGCTTAAGTCACTGCTTGATCTCCAGCTCATCATGCAGCGCCAGCAGCTTACTTCCGAAGAGCGGCAGCTCGTTAGGAATCAACTCTCCTCGTTTAAAATCCCACAGGCAGCACCTATCCAAGCTCCCAATTCCTCAGTACCAGCCCCGGCTCCCCCAGCGTCGACACCACCAACCCAACCTGCATCCCAACCGTACCCGCAGATGCTGAATTCCGAAACTATTGCGGAGCTTCTCAAAGCGACTGCCGTGAGCCAACAACCCACTCCTCCTCCCCAGATCTCCAACATCCTCCCCACAATGCCCCAGATCCCCCTTACCAGCAATACCCCGCAACCAGCCGAGAATCCCATCATCGCTGCTCTCCGGCTACGGGGGCTTTTGCCTCCTGCGTCGGCCCCGCCAACCATGGGCTCAGGTGGAACACCTCCCCCAGGCTCTCTACCATTCTTCATTCCCGGTCAACTCCGAGTTACGCCGCCTGTTGCAACCCCTCAAGCATCAACTCCAGTTGGCTCATTATCTACTGTCCCCATGAATACTATCTCCATGAAGATGTAAGTGCTGGATCTGAGACAGATGCTCTATGTGTACGTGTGCTCATTCATTGTAATCTAGTCCTCGAATGGCGCTCGTTGTTTCCCTCTACGACGCGAAGCCAAATCGGTGCGGAACCTGTGGTCGCCGTTTCTTGGCCACTGCAGAGGGCCGAGAAAAGAAAGCCCGGCATTTGGACTGGCATTTTAAGACCAACCAGCGCATGGTGGAGGCTACCAAGCGAGCCCAGACTCGTAGCTGGTATGTCGATGAAGGGGTATGTATCTTCCATGACTTGATATGCATTTCGTGACATATCAGACTGACCGAAAACAACAGGATTGGATTCAGTCTCGTGAGGCTGATGACGACCAAGGCACAGAGGACGCCGAGGCCACTGCCGAAGGAGCCGCAGGTGCTGAGAGTAATGACACCAAGAAAGGCCCGCCGAAGCAGTGGATTCGGGCCCCCAATGATGCCGTGCTGCGCAATACGCCTTGTCCCATCTGCCAGGAGAAATTTGAATCGACCTGGTCCGAAGAGGTGCAGGACTGGATCTGGCAGGATGCTGTCACCGTCAGCGGTCGTGTCTACCATGCCAGCTGCTACGATGAGGTCACCAAGGATGGCCCAGCTCCGCGCAGCTTCACTCCTCAAGCACGTACCGCCACCCCAGACTCAGTGCTTGGCAAGCGAAAAGCCGAGGTAGGTGAAGTCTTATCTACTATTGCCTCTCTTGATCACTAATTCTCTCTAGGGCGTCGAGTCTCCCGGGTCTAAAGTGCGTATTAAGATGGAGTCATAAGGAGTCATAAAGCAATTGTAAATTATTTATATTCGCATATCGTAGCATCATGACGTTGCTATGTGCCCCGCTCGGTGCATCTCCGGGGTTGTGATTCTTCCCCACTCGAATGAAATCACTATATTAACTCTACCTTTTCCTTTCCTCCTACACCTTCTCAATTTTAGTCCCTAAACCACCGAGTCGATTTGATAATGGCACACCTAACACGATGGGGTATCATGGGTACGAAAACTTCCTCCAGCTTCTCCAAATATCGTACTATGCTAACCATGGCTCTGAAATCTGACAGCCACGGGCGGAATCGCAAAGAGTAAGCCGGGCCCCAAAATCAACATACAAGTACTGGTCAGCTCATGAATTGCAATAGCATTCGTCCTTGACCTTCTCAAAGACCCCGCAACTCGCGATGCCTCCGACGTTGCCCACCAAGTTGCCGCTGTCGCCTCGTCCTCATCCAAAGATAGGGCAAACCAATTCATCCAAAATGTCGGGATCCCAGCGCCCTGTGCCGCATACGCCTCTTATGAGGAGCTTGTTGCCGACCCGAACGTGGACGTCGTATACATTGCTACGCCACACTCCCACCACTATCAGAATGCCATGCTAGCTCTCGAGGCTGGCAAACACGTGCTATGCGAGAAGGCTTTCACGGTCAACGTGGCCCAAGCTAAGATTCTATGTGAAACAGCTCGCAAAAAGAATCTTTTCCTGATGGAAGCTGTCTGGACTCGCTACTTCCCGCTGAGTATTCAAGTGCGCCAGCTGATCCAGCAGGGAGCCATCGGTGAGGTATACCGGGTTATCGCCGACACAAGCTTTAGCGATGATCCCGAGAATAAATGGAGTTCCGAGAATCGTATGGTGAACCTTGATTTGGCGGGTGGTGTGCTCTTGGATTGTGAGTGGTCTGCTCTTGTACACAGATTATTCGGGGCTAATTATGTTTGAAGTGGGTATTTACTCTCTCACCTGGGTCTTCCAGGCCCTTTACCACACTCTCCCTCGAGACCAGAGGAAGGCACCCTCTGTCACATCACAGGTCATACCCTATCACCTGACAGGCTCGGACGAATCGACCACTGTTCTGCTCAATTTCCCTACTTCTACGCCAAGCAATGGCCCCCATGTCAAGCACTCGCAGGGCGTAGCCATGACAAGTATGCGTGTTGCCAATGATCCGGATGAGAAGGGTACGTCCGGTCCCCCAATTCGTATTCAGGGTGACAAGGGTGAGATTCAAGTATGCGGGCTTCCCTTCCAGCCTACACGGTATCGTGTGGTCCCGAAGAAAGGTCTCGGTGAGGTCCGTGAGGTCGAATTCTCATTCCCGGCCCAGGGTCGTGGCATGTACTGGGAGGCCGATGAGGTTGCTCGCTGCTTGAGAGATGGTAAGCTGGAGAGTGAGGGTATGCCTTGGGAGGAGAGCCTGGTTATCATGGAGGTTATGGACGAAGTGCGCAGGCAGGGTGGGTTGAAGTATCCCGAGTCCATTGAATCGACTAAGTACCCTCTGCAGCTGTGAAAATGAATGCAGCATGTTGTACAAAACATAGCAATTACGACTATAGATTTGTTCAATTCATATTTCCTTCTGGACTACGGTGCAAGAGTATTGATAACATTGTATTGGGTACCAGAGTACACATACTATACAGGGCCATAAGAGACAGATTATTCGTCTATATGCTGGATATCATGCCAGTCTAAGCTTCTTGAGTGTCCCCCACCCCCAACCAATACCAAACAAAAGAAAACCGGTGAGCATCCTCAAGCTAGACTGACAAGCCTCTCTTGCCTTTTTGGGCAGAAAATACTTTTGAACCTTCCTCCCAAATGAAGAACTTTATGCTTAGTTCTTGTGGAAAACACCCAGAAGGCTCTTCCAGACCTGGCCAGGCTCCTGGCTGGCGTCAATACCGCGCCAGATTCCGGTCTTCTTGTAGTAATCGCAAACGGGAGAGGTCTGGGCGTGGTAGGTAGCGAGACGCTTGGTCAGGGTCTCGGCGTTATCATCGGAGCGCTGAATCAAGGGCTCGCCAGTGATGTCGTCCTTCATGTCGGCCTGGGGAGGGTTGAAGATCTTGTGGTACGAGCGGCCGGAAGCAGGGTGAACGAGGCGGCCAGTGATACGGGCCACAAGCAGGCTGTCATCAATCTGCAGCTCAATGGCGTGCTGGAGCTTCTGCTTACGGTCCGAAAGCATGTCATCGAGACGCTCGGCCTGGGCGACAGTTCGGGGGAAACCATCCAGGATGAAACTATCCATTGAGTCAGTCGGCCGGAAGCAAGCGGCAGTTCCGGTCATCTTACCCGTTCTTGCACTCGGCGTTGTTCTCCAGCTCGCTCTTGATCATGTTAATCATGATCTCGTCACTGACGAGACCACCCTGGTCCATGATCTTCTTGGCTTCCTTTCCGAGCTCGGTCTTCTTCGCGACCTGTGACCGCAGCATGTCACCGGTGGCCTTTTCCAGAGACAATCGTTAGCAAACGTGGCAAAGACTCCGTGATACTCGAAGGAGAGGGTCATTGCGACAACGTACCAGGTGGCAGGCGCAGTACTTGTCCTTGATGTTGGGGGCCTGGGTGCCCTTGCCTGCGACGCGTTAACAACTATACGTAGCTTTGTCGGTATTCCGAGTCTGGCATCACCTACCTGCACCAGGAGGTCCCATCAGGATGATGCGCATCTGCTCGGTCAGCGACTTGGGCTTCTCGCCGCCATTGACCAGGCGCTGCTCCAGCTCAACAACCTTGGACTCGAGCTTGCTGATGGTGTCCTTCAGAGCGGAAACAGTATCATCGGTGATAGGAGCCATTGTGATTGAGGAGAGGAGAGGAGAGGGGCGTTTAAGGATGAAGGGTCTGTTTTGGAGTTGGAAGAGGAAGAGTCGGGGAAACGGAAAGGAATTAAGACTTAGCGCCCGAGGTTCGGAGGCTGGCAATGCTACGTAACTACGATGTACACTCACCAGCTTCAGCAGTATCTTGAAGATTCAATCCTCGAGTATTGGCTATAAATCGATTTATTATGATCTCTGGATATTTTACCACATCCTGCATAGAGCAAATCCCATTCATTTTCATCACATCTCTCGAATCAATAAAAGTTGAAAACACCAGCCATGGCTTACCTAAGACCACCAGCCGCAGTGGCGCAAACACCGAAGCTCTCTCTCCGGAGCATCATCGCCTGCTACGAGTTCCCCAAGTTCACCTTCAGCGCCTACGATTCCATCCAGCTATATCACCCTTTATTGAATCCTTTCAAGATTCATCTCTTATTCTATCTTCTCCTCGGATTTTCCTCTCATCATGCCTGCCACCACGGCGGACACCTTATCCCTCGTCAACCGCAGCGTCACGGTTGCCCCGTTAGTCCTGCTCTCTGTCGCTGATCACTATGGGCGGACAGCAAAAGGTACTCGAAAGCGTGTAGTTGGTGTGCTACTGGGTGAGAACTCAGGCAACAATGTGCGAGTATCCAACAGTTTCGCAGGTATGTATAGCTTCCAATGTGATGATCAGGTCCACGTCTGGGAGCTGACCATGGCTATTATCTAGTACCATTTGAGGAAGATGAGAAGGACCCATCGGTCTGGTTTCTGGACCACAATTTTGTTGAGTCGATGAGAGATATGTTCAAGAAGATCAATGCCCGTGAGAAGCTTGTCGGCTGGTATCACTCTGGCCCCAAGCTGCGCGCTTCGGATCTGGAGATCAATGAACTCTTCAAGAAATACACTCCTAACCCCTTGCTGGTGATTGTCGATGTGCAGCCCAAGGAAGTCGGTGTTCCTACAGATGCTTATTTTGCCGTGGATGAGATCAAGGACGTACGTTACTTTCTTTGTTGATGTCTACCCACAGAAGCCTATCTAGTGGACGTGAAGCTAATTGACATCTTTCTCTTCATAATAGGATGGAACCACAACCTCAAAGACCTTTGTGCATACACCATCGATAATCGAGGCCGAAGAAGCGGAGGAAATTGGTGTGGAACACCTTCTCCGGGATATCAGAGATGTTGCAGTCGGCACGCTCTCCACGCGCATCACTTCACAGCTGCAGTCATTGCAAGGATTGCACCTGCGACTACGTGATATCGGTCAATACCTCCAGAAAGTCCTCGATCATGAGCTCCCCGTCAACCATGCCATCCTGGGCAACCTTCAGGATGTCTTCAACCTTCTCCCCAACCTGTCGACCCCAGCCCAGACACCAGGAATCAGCGGACAGGAGACACAGATTGAGAACAGCGAGCTTGCTCGGGCCATGAGTGTGAAGACTAACGACCAGCTCATGGCCATCTACATCAGCAGTTTGATCCGTGCCATCACTGCATTCCACGACCTGATCGAGAACAAGATTCAAAACCGACAGCAGCAAGAGGAAACGGACTCCAAGCGGGAGCAGGAGTTGAATGGAGGCAAGGGTGACAAGGAAGCCAAGAAGGCCAATGGGTCAACCAATGGCGACCAGAAGGAGGAGCAGGACACCTCCGATAAGAGCAAGAAGAAGAGCTAAAATGCTTTTCAACTGTCTTAGATTGGAGAATGCAATGCCCGTCGATATGATATGACCGCTTAGAACTGCTGCTTAGCAGTGTATAGTACGGATAATCCAAGGTTATGACCCAGGAGCTGTTATCCTTCTCTATCTCTTTTCCATCATGATCATTTTGGGCGTAGTTGACTATTGATGAAATATGCAAATGCAATTCCGTATAATCCCCATTGGTACCGTTTTCACGGTACTTTGAAGAGAATGGATATTTTCCTTGTCGGATACTACTCAGCACCAAGTCATCCGACCGAAACGTTGGTAGCCGACCCGTTTGAAAGAGATATATCTGCCACCGGAGAAAGGGCGATACTCAAAGCAGGGACATGGGGTCATGTCGGCACGAGGAAATGTTTCCAACGTAGACATTACTGCTCTGCACAGATTTTTAGTGACTGTAAAAGACAGACAGCCCACACAGCATGCAAGATTGGAGCATCAGTGGACTGTCGCCACTCATCCACCCCATCCAGCACACCAGCCCGCCAATTCTTCCATGGAAACCGGGCGCCTGCCATCTCCACTACCACCAAACAGCCCGGGACATCGAGCAAACAGGATACAAGCTAAAATATGCTTGCAAACTGGGGGTGAACCCCTGTCAGTGACACAGGAGAGTGTCCCACCAAATGGATAGCAGCCGGGTCCAAAGTCTCGCAGGACCGAGCCAGAGGGTATTTCTGCAGAGACATCCATTCTGGAATAAATGTCTCGAAAGGCTGAAAGGGTGAACGTCGGACAGGTACAAGCCCACGCATGCAAGCGGACCTCGTAGCCTTTTAGCTGTTCTTGGGTGGGGAATGTGGACGATGGAACACCTTGTGGAGGAGCAGTCGAGGCAGAGATGACGAAGAAGATATCTTCAAGCTGAGAATTATTCTTATCAACGTATGCTGTTTCTGCTTGCCCTGTGTTTTGGTGCTCCGTTGCCAATCTGTCATTGTGCTCGGGCGTGGTTACGGCTTTGTCCTCACGCACCAAGCGCTGCACGAGCCTACGGTCCAGGATGTCAAGGGCCGGGAGTAGGTCATTAGGGAAAAGGCAATGTAATGTCAGCAGCAAAGGCTTTATCTTTGTCAACTGCGATGCCGAAAGTCCCGAGAGTGG
Source organism: Penicillium longicatenatum (assembly GCF_028827895.1). NCBI lineage: Eukaryota > Fungi > Ascomycota > Eurotiomycetes > Eurotiales > Aspergillaceae > Penicillium > Penicillium longicatenatum. The sequence continues at coordinate 708,499 of NW_026643121.1, read as the reverse complement.
GTTCTGTTGTCTCCTTCCCTGAGGTCCCGATTGCGTCCTCGGCGGATCAAGCTCATCGACATGAGTGCCAAGAGATTGAAACTCGGCCAACTCCTGGATCAGATCATCCACGAATATTTTCATGGGTGAAGGATGCTGTGAGGTGGAGGTCTCCATGTGGTCGGATTATGTGAATTTTTGTAGAGCCTCACAGGATTGAAGGCCTCGGGAGTGGATTAACGATGAAAATGGAGATGGAAAGAGCAAAAAGTATATAGTCTATCAAACACGACAAAACGATAACGACATTGATCATCCCTTCTTCTTCTCTCTCTTCTTCTCTTTCTCATTCCCCTTTCCCCTTTTTTGATTCTCTTCCTTCCCCTTCTTCTTCTCCTTCCCCTCCTTCTTCTCTTCCTTACCTCCCCGTCCTAGGGCCCGTTTGAGTCCTTCCAACGCGGCCTTTCCAGCACTTCGTCTTTTCACAACACCTTTGGGTCCCGCGCCAGGTTTCTTGCCAGACTCCTTGGACTTGACCGATTTGTTTGAACCACTGCCAGATCCAGACCTTTCAGCCGAGCTGAAGTGCCCTTTAACACGGGAGCCTTTCCCTTCCTTTTCAGGCTCTGCGGCTTCCAGAGCATTCCCATTGGTCAGCGTGCCTTTTAATGTGATAAGATTGGTTTTATTCCCGTTCTTGTTCTTCCAAGTCAACTCCAAATGACCAACTCCTTTTGGGAATTCAATCCCCTCCATGTTATCATTGGTCTTAAGTTGGCCCTTTAAGTATACCGAATCTCCACTAACGGGGATCCAATTCAGTCCGAAGGAACTTTGGAACCCTTCCTTCTCCCCTAGCTCCAATCCAGAGTTGAGGTCATCAGTCTGGATGGCCTGATCTACGGTTTTCATCTTAGCCGCCTTCGTGGGGTTTTTTGTATCGATAATCTTCTGCGTCTCCTTGTCCACCTCAACCCGACGATAACTAAAAATGTAGGCGCATGATTGATTGTGTTCTTTCTTTGCCCATTCATCGAAGGTTTTGCACCGAAAGATCGTTTGATCGTCAATCAGCACCCACTTGCCACCAGGTCCCTTGGCGTAGACAGTATAATGGCCCACGTTGATGGTATCACCTTTGTGCATGATCACGGTAGTCAGCTCATAATAGACGTTCTCCTTAGGGTCAATGATCCGTGGGTCAAAGTATGAGCCAGGGAGCTCTAACATTTCTGCGAACACAATTGGAGTGTTGACCTTGACCGGCTCCAACTTTTCCAAGTTGTATTGAGCTCGGTTGAGATGTAGGACAAGAAACTCCGGTGCTTGAGCAATGTATTCGTGGTCAACTCGGATATTGTGGCATGTCTTGCACTTGGTTCCAGCTGGTAGATCGCTCTGCGCAAAGAACTGGTGAATGGATTCCCTTAACTCGGGCGTCTTGTCTTCCGGGGGCCCAGCCTCTTTCCCAAGGCGAAGGCGTTGAGGAAATTGAAGGTGCAGCATGACATGTGCATTCGGGAGCCACTCACCTTTACAGGCTCCGTCTCCCCCTTTACATTCTCTGTGTGTGACAGTGAGTGGCTGGACGAGGGCAACCAGATCCTTTTTACTGTTGACCAGTTATCAGTTAAACCCCCCCCCCCAAGGGCCAATCAATCACAGACTTACAAGATGTCTACCGTGTCATAACGAAACTGCCTATACACTTCAGTCCAATACTCTGCCACGTCTTGCTGTCCTCGTTTGTTCTCTACTATCCAATCCTTGTTGATCTCCTCGATGAGGATCTTGAAGATGAATGCACGATTGCCAAAACCATACCAGTAGCTGTCATACAGATCGCGAAGACTGCATAATTTGCATGGCGTTGCTCCTGCTCCCATCTTACAGGGCGCCTGAGATTCGCGATGTTGGTCTGCATAATAGTCCAACCAGTTCATCAACCCTGGCCAGTGAAGAAGCATCTGAAATGTCACGATCTTGTAACAGTCTGTGCCGGAAACATTTTTGAAGCCGACGCGAGAGCCCGCTGTGAGCCTAGCGGGCCAATCGGGATTACCGGCGAACTACCAGAATTAGTTTCCTCCATGTCTGAGGTCGAAGTCGATTGACTTACCCGTTGGGGTGGGCCAACCATGATGAGTGAATATATGGTAGCTAGGTCAATGTCAATTATACGTAAATGTCCACTGTGATTGAACGTGCATTTTCCACCGGTCCATTCTCGAATTTATGTTTGGCAAGTTGATGGTTGCGAGATCTCTTTCCATCTCAAGTTAAAAGACTTGAAAGACTGAAAGAGGACCATGATTGAAGATCAAGCCTCTAAGAATCAAGCTTCTTAGTCCTTAAGACTAGTCTTTTCGATAGTCTCTAAAATAGATTTCTTAGATCAAAATCCTTTAGTTCTGGAGAGTAATCTTTCAAAATAGTCTCCTAGATAAGTTTCTTGGCTCAAGTCTCAGAACCACGCCTCCTAGAACGGAGCCCAGGGAACCCCTAGATCAGTCTTTGAACGAATCTGAGCCAAGCCCGAGGACCAGTCGCCGATCTGATTTCAGGGGCAAAGAGACGACAAAGACAATGTTGAAGAACTTCAAGTGACACATGGTTGACCCGTCAAATGGCCGTTCCTGACTTTAGCCATGGAACCCTGGCCCCAACTCGAGTCGACGTCGACTGTCGAATTCCAGGCTCAAGTTTCATTTAATTTCGGTATCGAGTGGGGGATACCGAACCGTGGGAGAATGCGACTCCGCAATGGTCCAGAATCCCAATGGAACTTGAAGCCTTTGCAGGTCTCGACCAGGATGATCGACGTTGCTACATGCTTCAATCGTCCAGACTCACGTAATACCCAATCTTTCATGGCTTAGGTAATGAACCAGTTCCTGACTTCGTAGAACTGTCTTTGACCCCACTAACCCCCACAAGACTAAGCGTGTTTCAGGTGACTCGGTGGAGCGCAACCTGACGAAAAGCACTCAAATGAAGCTGCCGATGATTGGTCTCATCTTCGAGATCCGGCCGAGTCCCAAGGCCGAATCTCTTACAGCCTTGTTTGACGGTCCCGTTTCCCGTTCCCAGCAATCGATCTATCCAACTTGTTCTTGACAAAGGTTCCGTTTCCTTTGTGGTCTCTTGGCAGGGCTGCTTTCTTTTCTTGTTCATTTTTGCTATTATTATTTTTTTATTGTATTTTTGCTCCCTATTCCTTTTGGATTCTCTTGACAGCGGCGTTCCTCGCGTCTACCGAAGATCCACCGTTGCGCGCACTGCCCCCATCCAAACGGTTGGGCGCCACTCATTCAGCTCTGCCATCAAAGTGGAACCCGCCCCCGTCGTTCTCGTCGGGCCTTCCGAGAGTATGAGCTCTGGGAACAGACAAAATTACGGAAATGAAATCAAGATTTCGAAACATTGGGGGAAATTGAACGGGTCCTGCGTGCAAGACGGAAGTGGATGTATCGGACATTTCAGGCGATCAGTGGGAAACCCGCCACCAGCTCTTCGGTCACTTCCACTTAAGTCATAGTTGCGATGATCGAACGTTTGGGTCTCCACCTGCGGGCTTCGAGCTTTCCCCTCTCCTATAAACTCCGTCATCACCCCTATAGTACTCGGGGATCGGCAAGGATCATCCTCGCTTCGGGTCCCAACTGGAGCCTTGAGACCGTTGCCCCGGTTTTATTTATTCCGTCCAAATCATCGGCTCCATGAATCATGCCATGGGTAAAAATGATTCTGGACCTCGCACGTTGTAGCCCAAAACTCTCTGCCAGTGGACACACCATAAAACGTCACGAGATGGTTACAGTTGACAGGTTGCATGCCGATCCGCGCATGCGTGTTTCAGGCAACCGGGTGATGCAGATTTAGTGTCTGTACAAGACTCATGCCCAAGGGAACTCATGTTCGAGCAGAACCTGCATTGGCACACTCCACCGCCACTTTGCAACGGGTCGCTATTTTTTTGTTCAATGGTTAGACTGCATTAGGGTGGCTTTGCCACTTGGGGCTCCGTGCCAGCTGCATCAAGTCGGTCCAATCACGGAGAATAAACCAACAATTTGCTGCAGCTTGCCCGTTCCCGTGTTGATTTGGTTTTTGGTTTTCATTTCAGGTCATTTCAGTCATTTCAGTCATTTCAGAGAGATTGGGATGTTATGAGTCCCCACTAGGCCCTTAATCTGGACACTTGCCCCCTAAACAGCCCCGTCGTTCAAGGTCTTTCAAGCCATCGTGTCTCCTTTCAATCACAAAGTAAATTAGAGCGAACCTGAGACCTTAGCTGCTCGCTTGCCGGAACCCCATTTCCCCCTAGTCATACCCAGGTAAGCTATAACGGAGAATGTCGCCGATCCGGTCCTTCATGCGATCGGGCCCCAACCTACTTTAATATTCTTTTTTGTTTTGTTTTGTTTTGTTTTTTTCTCCAAAACATGGGAACTGGGACGTGATTTGGATTCTAGGCCCAGGATCAACGGGAACCAATTTCCCAGAAGTGACTTGGATGTTTATCTGCGAACGACGGTCTGCACGACGTCTCGGCAGTACACAACGTCCGTTGAGGGTACGAGAGGTTCTGGAAGAACCAATTCAAAATAGAAAAAAAAAAAAAAAAAAAAGGGTTGACAGTTCATTACCGAGGTTGACGTTCCTGACAACCCAAGGACTCCAATCTCCTTTCCATGGGAAGTCGACTCGAACAGGAAAATAATAACGAAATGAAAAAAAAAAAAGAAACGGGAAACCAGGAACTCGGAATCGAGTGGAGACCAGGGAAATGGGCGAAAATAGAGATGAAAAATCCCGCCCAAAATCGAAATAAAATAAATCCGAATAAAATCCCAAACCAAATCAAAATTACAGAGCTATAGCTATAAGCTCAAGTCTCACCAACCATCGCACCCGGTCCAAGAGGGGAGGGCAAACCAGTCACGGCGGCGTAAAAACGCCCCCGTCAAGCCCTAAGAAATGAGAAAAATCCCCGAGTGGTTGCACTGAGGCTGCAACAGCACAAGTGGGACAAGAACACCCCAGATCCCAGTCTCCCATACCCCTCGTGATGGCTAGTGGAGCAGAAAGCCGTTGAGTCCGATCTGGGTCCAGGCATGTTTTAGTCACAACGGCATGGCATTAGGGCGAAATTAGTGTCTGGGCTAGTGTGGTCAGTGCCTTTAAAGTGTCCCGTTACGCATTCTCACCCTCATTTCACTCAAGGATGAATGCGGGTCTCCCCCTCTTCTCCTTTTTCCTTTTTCCCTCCCCTGGGTTCGAGAGAGGTGAGCCCTATCGCATGAACCATCGCCATCCCCAGCACCAGCACCAGCACCAGCACCAGCACCAGAGAACCCTCGCCACCACCCACACATAATTAGGACTTTTGAGAATACCCTCGGAAAAATAGAAGAATTAGAATGGAATAGATGCGAATTAAGAACTAATCAAGACAAGATTGCAATAGAGGTTTGACCGCTATTAATTTAAAAAACCAGTGGATCGATATTATGACCCTCTTTTCTTACCCTTACAATACTATACGTATACTTCCCCGTTTCATCTTCACGTTCTGGACTCTCTTCCTCCTACACTTCTAGACGCTCATCTCTGATATTTCTTTGGCTTCTCCTCAACTCCAGTTGATACCTTTCTTTGGCTCTTCTTCCTTCTCCCCTTCTTCCCTCTTCTTATATCACCTCGTTTTCTTCGGTTCCTGGAGGACCTTATCCACGGTACCTTGGCCCGCCATTTCTGCCAGAGAAACCCTCTCCTCTGACCTCACCATTCGTTGCACAAGACCAACGGTGTTTGGGTTTCGTGAAGAATCACGGAGCATTTGATCCAAGTTCTCGGTCCCTGAACTGATCATCCGCAAAGGAAATTTTTGGGGGGGTTTTTTTTTTTTTTTTTATTTTTTTTTTTTGGTTTTTGACTCGTCATTGGGAAGAGAGATCACGAGTCTGCCTGCCATTTCGCCCTGTGCTCATTGTGTCCCTCCAAACGGATTCCCATCTCTCCGTGGTCCTTGGTGATCCTTGAGAAACAAGAATCAGGTATTGTTGTTTGGTGGTTTGTGGTGGTTTTTTTGGCCTTCTTTTTATATTTCTTAAAAGCAAAAAAAGACACCACTATTTCGACTTTTGAGAACAAGAACCCCTCCCAAGACGCCACCCCCATCGCGCATATGATTGCGTTACAAAACCGGCCTATCTTGCCGCCCGCCAAAGTGGATATCTCACTGCTACTCAAGCCCCAAGATGAGGAAGAAACCTCGGGCAACCCTGCCCCTCTCTATCCCCCGAGGATGTCAGGTCCTCTCCCCGGTACATCCTTCTTGGCCGGTCCTCCGATGGCTGTGCCACCGCCATTAACCAAGACGGGCCCAACTGGCGCTCCCAAGCGTCTGCAACCCGCCCATACGGCGGAATCTCCTGCGAAGAAGCAGTCCAAATGGTCACCCGAGGAGGATGCCTTGATTATTGAGCTGCGGGGCAGTGGTATGAAATGGGAGGATATTAGCAAACGGCTGCCAGGTCGCAGTGCGATCAGCTGCCGTCTTCACTATCAAAATTACCTGGAGCGTCGCAGCGAGTGGGATGAGGACAAGAAGAACAAACTGGCTCGTTTATATGAACGGTAGGCTGATTCCATTTCCTCTCCCCACCACAACAACGGAAGGAACAGAAAACAGCCAGGGCACACACGGGAAATGAAAACTTGCTGACGTGGAAGTTGATTGAATAGATTCAAGGCAGAGATGTGGTCCAAAGTGGCCGAGGAAATGGCTATCCCATGGCGTGCTGCAGAGGCAATGCACTGGCAACTGGGAGAGCAGGAGATGGCCCGCCGCGCAGGCGTGGTGCCCTTTTCCTTATCAAGCCATGCGATCGACCCCCCCGCCACCAGAACTCGTCGAGCCAGCACTTCTTTGGCTCGGCCACGGAAGAGTTCTATCACCCGCGCCATCCCAGGTCACCCAGGCCTGGCCCCTCAACTACCATCCCTCGAAGAACTGACGGCGGGGGTCCCTGCATACGCACCTGCACCACCAGCTCCTCAACCTCCACGAGAGTACTATGGGATGGGCCGACCCGAGATGGGCATTCCTCCGCCCGGAATGATGGGCCCACATATGGGAATGCCCCCACGGACGTTGCCCTAAGATGTGATGACGATTCACGTACGGCTTTCCTTTGTTTTCTGATACGACTTGCATAGCGCCGGCTGGAGGTATACCGTGATTAGTGGGAGGTCGTGATTTGAATAGAGATTTTGTTTTTTTTCCGCCACCCTTGCGACTTGCGCGTTTTCTTTGCTGTCTTTTCTTTTCTTTGTCCTTTTGGAGATTCTCTTATGTTTCATTGGAGGGCAATCCGATTTTGCCCCGATCTCTTGATTTGAGAAAACCCCGGGTTTCTGGTGAATTATCGAGGCTGGATCTCGGAATAAAACCACACATCATCCTGGGCTGACTTTGGGAGTGGCGATAGCCCACCAATTATCCTTCTCATATCCCGACGTCACCACATGACCGCCAGCACTCTCGATATCTCGCTCCAATTCGCCTTCTTCGAACAGATGGTAATACCGGTTGAAAGTCTGGGACTCCTCCGGCGCTGATGGGTTCTTCCGAACCCAAGGAACCATGATATCTTGCTGGTCTCCTTTATCCCAGCCACGACGACTATTCTTCTGCTCCAGGGCCCAGGCATAAACCAAGACGGTACCGCCTGGTTGCGTATCTGAGCCGCGTTTCACGGTTCGCAGAATCTCAGCGATGGCCTGCACCCTCCGCTCCGGGGTAGACAGATGGTGCACGACGGCAATACACATTGCAAAGTCAAAGTACCCATCTCGGTGCGGAAGGTGGAGAATATCAGCCACCACGGCTGAATGGGGTTGATGCTGAAGAGCAATTCGAGCCAAATTTTCCGACCTGTTCAATTCATGAGTGAACCAGATCGAAGGCCAGAAGAGAAGAGAAAGAAATTCCGAAGCTTATGATACAGATAACTTCCCCCAAAAATACACATTTAAAAAAAGGACCCGATATTTGAGTTTGCTCCGTACTGTAGACTTACCGATCCGATGCAATAATGAAGACATTGCGATTAACCATTAAGTTCTTGCCATTTCCACAGCCCACATCAAGGCCGATAGATCCAGGCGTGAGATTCTGTAGGTATTGTTCCACAATCGGCCATGGCTACGGAGGTAAGTGGCAAGTCCGGACTAAATGGACTGGACAAAACGATACCTTATAACGGGTCGCAGAGAAGTGCTGGGCAATCTGCTGATAGACCTCGTGCACGTTCTGTTGCTCGTAATCCTCAGCGTGGGACATGGTTGCGGGTTGCGAAGTCCCTAAGTTTGAGTGATCTTGAGGTCAAGCGAGGGACATCACGTGGTTTGGACCTGGGATTTTGAAAGTGAATCCCCACGGTTTTTGCTCACAACGCAAGGTGTCCGTGTCGCTTCGATACCGAATGCTATTGATCGATACTGGTGGATACCCCGTATCTGTATAATCTCTATATCAATTCCATCGAAACATGTAGGACCAGATCTGTGATTTCCCCGTTTACAATCCAATTTCAATTGAGACCGTTCTTGATCGACATTTCATTCTGTCTGAATCGGGATTCTGCTCGATTTCCAATCGATCCAGTCTCCTGAATAGACTTCCGTTGAATGTCACTGCGTTTCACCTGATATAGAGCATTTGAAGGATCGTGCCCTGGATGACTAAGCACCTGCAGGGCTCATCCATGGATCGTGCCTTGTGTTCAGGAGCATCACTCGCTTCGGGTCAAGAAATTGTAAGTACATTTATCTGCGATGCAAGTCTTTCTAAAGTTATCAATGGTGCAAGTTGGGGGCTCGTCTGAAGGCCAATGGTTCCAGAGCCCCACCTTGAAGAGGGGTTCGTGATGCATATGCCAATATCAAAACTTCTTGAGGGAATGTTTTTGGAGCCGTTTGAGTCCCTGCGTTGTGATGCTTGCAGGATCACAGATCTCTGCCTTTTCTCTATTGTGCTATCTCAAGCTGTCTTCCATTCGTTCTTGCCGGGACTACACGTACCAGCTCTAACATTTCCCCACAGAACCCACGTCAAGGAAAAGATAGCGAAACCCCTGACGGGCATTTCCCAGTCAAGATGGCATTTCAACCTACTCCGGCAGATGTTTCCGTCATCATCACCAATGCCGCATTTTCACGGACGGCTGATGCAGAGCCTCGCTTCGTCACTGAGCGCCGCATCACCCCGACATGGACAGTGTTTCAGCTCAAAGGGAAGCTGGAGACCATGACCGGTGTCCCCCGGGATGCCAGCGTCTGCTTGTTAAGGTACCTGGTCGACCTGATCAGTGGGCAGATGAGGAGGATCGGGCTATCGGGGATTGGGGGCTGGCCAAAGGATCAGAGATTGTGGTAGGTTTTGTTTTCTTTGATGGCTCTCGTGACGAGTCTCTTGCTTGAACTTCCCTCTCTTGGACTTGAAAAGCTATTGCTCGGTTTTTGTTCTGTGGATACACTTTGTTTGTTCTACCTTTATGTGAACTTGGCACTAAGCCGAATGCTTGACACGCCCTTGTTAAGTCATTGATGATCATTACGATGATTTTCTTTGAACAGATCGAGCGACCCAAGAAAGTGTCTATCCTTGGATACTAGTTGCTAAAAGTCTTCGTAGGTCCACGATTCCCGCCCACAGGCCATGAGACCCAACTTCACCGACCTTTCATCTGTGGAGAAATACGAGCTACCCACGGAGACGTACGAGTCTCTTTCAAACTCTGTATTGGCATGGAAAAAGAACCAAAAGTTGGGCCGCTTTGATCCCAATGCGCTTTCACCCGAAGAATCCCTTCGTCAGCAAGTAGCAAAAGACCAGGCTGAGATAGCCTCTCGAGGTACGTTCTGCAAGGAAAGGATTTTGATATTGATCTCACCATTTGGTTACAGGCATTGCGGTGTCGAAACGAGTTATTATTCTGCCATCGTCGCCACCCCATATCAGACGAGGAATCATTCGATTTGTTGGACCTGTGCCTTCGATCCCAGTATCTGGACCTGGCCGCGAACTTGAGAAGGAGGGGGAGCTCCCCGTGGAGCTGCAGCCCATCTGGATAGGTGTCGAGCTGGATGAACCGACGGGAAAAAATGATGGCAGCATTAATGGGCAACGTTATTTCGAATGCCTTGAGAAGCGGGGTGCCTTCGTGAAGCCGGACAAACTCGAGGTTGGGGATTTCCCTCCCTTGGGCCTGGATGACGACTTGGATGACTTGATGGAGGAGATCTGAACTCGGACTCAAGGCTGCGGAGATAACCATGTTCATTGATATAAAGTCTCTACTTCCAATTCCTCCACACCGGATTAGCGCCAAAAGATTAAGCTGATAGAACATCTCAATTAAAGAAAGAGTCGTAGAAAAAAAATTGCGAACGCTTGAGGCATGTGGTATCGTGGCACATTGTCAACACCGCCGTGACATGGAAATGAATCAAAAAGGCTACAAACAGATACAGATCGCCAAGGCAAATCTATTTTGCCTTCTGCTTGCCCTTGGGACGACCGCGGGCCTTTTTGATTACCGGTGTAGGGTCATTTTCGGGCTCCGCTTCACCTTCGCCCGTACCTTCACCCTCGAATTCGCTTTCCTGGACAGCATTTCTGGATCTAGATGCAGCTATCTCGTCCTCACCCGGGACACAGCCCTGCGTGAAGAATAGCCGAGCTTCTTTGCTATGAGCGTTCTGGAAGCTATAGTAGTTGCCTAAAGCAGACCGACGTTAGTTGGGAGCTTGGATTGCGATGGAAGAGTGGACTTACCGCGTGGGACCTGGAATACACATCCTTTGCCAGCGCTGAACTGCACCCCAGAAATATCGACCTGCACTCGTCCATGACAGACATAAAAGACCATGTGCATCTTCTTTGAGTTCTTAGGTCTCTTCACACCTTCCGGCGGAAGTTCTACGACCCCTGATCCGATGAAAGAAGAGCTGAGCAGCTTTGCAAATCGGAATGTGGAATCTTTGACCTCTCTTGTCTCAATGCCAGAAGGCGCATATGCAATATCTGCAGGACTGGATTAGCAAGATCCAGTACGAGTGAGATACGCAGCACTTACCGATGACGTCCTCCTCCTTGGTGCTGGTTTGAGACTTAGGATCCCATCTGGGGACAAAACCATGGAGAACACCGCTTTCTTTCTCCCACACATCCAGATGCTCATCTTCGTTATCGGAAGACTCTGCTTGCTTCTTGGATTTTGACTTTCGACCGGCACGTTTGCCTTTCTTGGTTCGCTCCGGTTCAAGCTCTTCGGCGCGAACAATTTCCTTAATCGTTGACAATGGGAAGCGTTGGCCCTCTTCAGCCTCTCCGTCTCCGTAGACACACCTTTCGTTGCGCCAGTACGCCAAAGGCCGGATCGATGCGCGCCCCGACCGAGTATGTGTGGAGCTTTGATCTGTGGGGTTCTCTCTCTTCAGAATGTACAAGCTGCGGCCCTTTAATGGACCTGAACGCTGGGTATAATTCTCAACGACTTTGTTCAGTTCAGGGTCCAGCGGTTTACGGTTCGCTTGAGGCTGGCTGTTTGGAATCTTTTGCCTCTTGGATGGCCTGGCATCGGCTGATTCTTCGTCGAGGGTACGTGAGTTCTTCGGAGGTCGGCCTCGCCGTCCACTTTTAGTTTCACTTTTCTCTGGCTTGGAGGCCTTCGCTGTAAGAGCTTTCTTTGTCGGTTTTGATGCCGTTGTAGACGTCTTTGGCGCGGAACGTACGTCTTCTGCTGGCCGAGGCGAGTCGTTCTCGGCATCACTCTGGTCTTGCGCTAGGGGCTCGGGAACGTCGTCGTCGGGAATGACAGTTTCATTTCCAGCATCGAAGCTGTCTCCAAAATCATTGTCTTCGGGAAGAAATGAATTGGCGTTTTCATCACCCTCGCCGTCCGAGAAGTCATGCACGACGGGCGACTCAGGCGCTACTAATTGCGCCTTTGTGGCCTTCTGGGCATTATTTCTCTGCTTGGAGACACCCGCGTTTACTGATCGAGTAGTCAATGGAGAGGGTTCCTGTCGCGAACCATGGGTCTTAGTCAAGCCTTTACCATCTGAGGGGCTAGGCGATAACAGGTCCTCCTCTTGATCTGGTGTCGAGCGCAAAACAGGCGATCTGCGGGTCGATGAAGCGAATCCCTTTGCAGGCGAACGACCGGGCGGAGGTAATAAGGCAGGACGCGAAGCGTTGGCGGCATTGAGGAAGTCCATGGGACCAGGCGCGTTGCCTAACATACACGCGCGTCAGAATTCCCTGCCAATATGTCCGAATATCGAGGACCTCATACCTTCATCCATAGACATCCCATCAGAACCCATCGAGTCTTCAAGGTCCCTATCATCAAAACCATCCACCTCTGCCGGCGATTTCTCAGGAGATGAAAAAAGCCCGTCCACTTCTTCCATGCCATGCTCATCGCGTTTTCCTTCTTTCAAGGTGATACCGGTCCGTCTGAGTGAATTGCATAGGTTAGCCGGCGGCAATTTTCCGTCGCAAGAGTTTCTGCGCGACGAACCTTCCTTGAGTTCCTACTGCGGAATAGTCATACTCGCGGGCCTTGGCCCCACGAGCCATTTTTGGCAGGATTTGTGGGATATGAACAAATTAGAGAACTATCACTGGAGCTTCGCGACCAAATATCGGGGGTTCACCCCTTGGTGATTGTGTGGTAGAAGAGCAAGATTGTCACGGAGGGGAAGGAGGAATGCGCCGGAATTTGGGGGGAAAGCAACGCGTGCCGCTAAACCCGAGCGGTCGACGCGTTTGCATATTTGATCATCACTTTATATCGCTCGAATCATTCCACTCATCACACACCTCGAACAACATGAAGGATAACAATTCAACCCAGGAAGATTTGTCTTTCATTCCTCCCAGTGTGGACTCGGCTCGTCTCCTCTCCGGTGAATCCTACGCCTATTATACGCCCTGCCCGGCAGCTATCACAGCCCACGCTTCATCCACAGAAAACACGCCATGCGTACTTGGCGTCGATGAGGCTGGTCGTGGGCCTGTTCTAGGTCCAATGGTCTACGGTGCCTTCTACTTGCCAATCGATTTACATCACTCCCTTCTGGCACAAGACCACAGCTTCGACGACAGTAAAGTCCTCACCCCCGGAGTGCGCGCCAACCTAATGCGACTACTTAACACCCCGGGCAACAAATTATTCGAGTCATGTGGCTACGCGATCAAAGTTTTGTCAGCCCGTGACATTTCCTCGGGTATGTTGAAGCCAGGCTCCGCCGTCTACAATCTGAACGCGCAAGCTATGGATGCCACAATTGAGATCATTCGAGGGGTGGTGCAGGATCGTTCGGTCAATGTGCAAGAGGTGTACATTGATACCATTGGAAACCCAGCGACATACCAACAAAAGTTAGAACGGATCTTCCCGTCTTTGAAGATCACTGTGGCTAAGAAGGCGGACTCGTTGTACCCGTGCGTCAGTGCGGCAAGTGTGGCCGCCAAAGTGACGCGTGATGTCGCGCTTGAGGTGCTATACCAAGCTGTTCTGTGTGCTCAGCAGTCTGGCGCGGACGTATTCGATGCTCCGGAGGGATGGGGCAGTGGTTATCCCTCGGATTCAAAGTGTGTCGGTTGGCTTCGAAGGAACATGGACCCGGTCTTCGGTTGGGGCAACGAGTGTCGATTCAGCTGGGGTACCGCTAAAGAAATGTTGGATATGAAAGGTGGCGCCCGGGTAGACTGGCCTGAAGAGGACGACGAAGGAAATGGCAGGCTCGAATTCCTGTTGACGGCTGGACCCGCGAAAGGCTCTGGCCAACATGGACTACGAGATTGGTATGGGAGCAGACAGGCGGAAATTATATGACGTACGGACACATGGTATTTAGACATAATGAGGCTATTGTAACAATTGATGATACCCCCCCCCCCCCCCCCCAACCCCCGCGAGGCATGCTTTAACCATGAGCAAAGGAAAGGCGCTCATTACAAGAGCAATGCACAACCATAGGAAGAGATGTAGAAGAAGTTTTAAACAAACCGGGTATCACGGAAGAAGAGAAATCTGTGCAGAACAATCATAAGGTGGCAGTCGAGAAGTAGTAATTGTCCCACAGGTATTCGTAGTCTTCCACCACACTCCCTATCAAGTCAAGCAGCGGCTTCCCCTTCATTTTGTTGGTTAGACTGTGTAGCCATGATCTGCTGGATGTCAGTCTGTGTAATCAATAGGAGATTCTGAGATGAATTCGTACTTCGTGATATTCTCATAAAATGCGCCTCGCATCATCCACCATCCCATCGACCATCCTCGCTTTTTCAACTCCTCTCGCTCAAGACCTGTAAGTCCCCGGAGACCACCAGCAACACGCTCACGGAAGTCTCGCTTGGCAAGCTGACGACAGCCGTATTCCATTCCAAATCCAATCAGCCACGGGCGCCAGCTCCGCTTGTCTCCGCTCCACCGCTGCATCGCCAAGGCATATACAACAGGTCGCAGAATGTAAAGGATCTCCGCTAGCTGACCTTGGCCGGTAACCCGGTGAAGTAAAGTTTTAGCAGGTTTGATGTCATCTGCTGTGAGTACCTTTGAGATGAGATAGTTGGATACGTCATTGACGTCTGGGAGGGATGGAAGGGATAATCCTGTACGAGGCATCGTCCAGCTTAAATCTGATGAGTGCTCACTGATAGGCGTGTCCATGCCATTCCAGTCACCCTGATTATCCTCTTCCGTTGTCCGTGGATCGACTTCGCGCTCGGGTAATGGTGGATTCACAAGCGGCCGAGAATTGGTCAATCGAAGGAGGAGTAGCCGGCAGATTGCCTTGGCGAATTCGATGAACACAACGATGCGCCAGCGAGTCTTCTGGCCACGCCGACGGGCTGACATTTCCCACAGAAGTTCCGTGTATTGAAGCATCTGAAGCGCGAGAGCTACACGACGATAGAGCGAGGAACGTGAGGTCCAGTACTTCGTGTATCGAGCATGAGGAGTTGGTGTCGGCCGTGGGACGGTAGATGGCAATTGAGAGACTACCCGCGAAACGAGGGAATCATGATATAATGATAACAGCTGTACACCCGAATGTACTGCATAGCGCTGTCAGTCACAGTCCCCCCTGGTGCTCCTGCAGCTGCAGGTACTTGAACTTACCGCACTCCGAAGCAACCTCAGATTCACGATATCGGCCTATAGAATGACATTTCCTACTTAGTGATAGATTCAAGCATAAATACTAGAAGAGTTGGGTTGCTCTTTCACCTACCTGGAATGATATAGGTCAGCGACCTCAGAGCGGACTCGACCTGGCCAACTGAGCTGGCATTCTTGGTTACAAAGTCCTCATAGATCGATAACCACTTAGATGGTTGCAGCATCTTGGGTGGGATGGGATTCTGGATGCTCCGAACGGTCTCCATGATTCAACTTGATGCAGCCGCTCAAGGCGCAGTCGCGTGGGAGAGAGCGGGTAAGAGGTCGGGGTCACGGGCTGCCAAGAAAGACGGGCCGAGGTCCAGGTTGGACCTGGTTGGTTGTGGTTCAACGATACTAGTGAACTTGTACTTCGAACATAGTGTTAAGACCAGTTTTTCGTATAAAAACGGTATAATGTTCAGATATATATGGGATTTACAATAGTCTCAGAGATAGTTTATCCAAATACAAAGCCTTTTCTACTCATCTGCCCAGGTCCACAACCCTCCGGGCCGCATGGCCTCGCGGTATCGCTCCTCCACCTTCTCTCGGTCTTGTCTCTGTGCAGCTTCTCGGTCAAACTCGAGTTCCTGTGTGGATGGCATATCAGTTCGCCAAAATCCCGGGGGCGACCGAGCACGCTGGTGATTATGTCGGTGTTTGCCATATTGGTTGGCTATGGCTCGGGCTCGGGCTTCGACGACAAGATGGTCACGATCTTGTGCACTTAGCCCTTCCAACAGATGGTAGTCTTCCCCCATATACTCTTCCAAGGCTCGTTGGTCTTCCTCCTCCTGTTCTGAAGATGATTTGGCAGGTAATCCACCGAGACGAGCCATTGCACGAAATCGGCCTCCACAGCATTCAGATTGCGTACAACCGGCAAGGCATTTGCGATCATCTTTCTTGCGAACAACCTCGCTATATGCGTAGTCAAGCCCATCATTTCTTTTGGGATTGAGTTTGAAATGACCCAGAGTCAGCCTATGGAGAGGGCGTGATCTGTATGGTTCATCTTCGGGATGCACATTCAGAGTAGATTGGCTTGCAGACTCCTCGTTTTGCTGTGAATATGATTGGGTCCTTGTAGATTCGACGGGTCCACCGCTCCTTCTTGAGGGACCGTTTCGGCCAGAATCTTGCGTAATACTTCGCCCAGGCGTGCCCTTTAAGGATGGTAGAGGTGATTTAGACGGCAGTGGCTTCTCAAGAAGACTTTCTAGGCGGCCTTGAGTGATATTAAAATGAGGTTTGATCTTCGCTGATGCGGCAGGGAGCCTTGAAGTGCTGCTAGAGTGCAAATGGGCACCACGATCACCAGCGTCACCATCTTCGGACACTGATAAGATCGCACGCGGGTCTGTGGATTTATTCCTTTTGTCGCCAAATCTCAAGTTGGAAACTCCTCCTGTTCGCGTATTGCCATCAACGGGTTGTAAAACAGAGGACCGGCCTGGCACATGATCCAGGTCTCTCGAGGTATCAGCCCAATGCACTGCTCGGCGCGCCTGTCGTTTAGTGGGTGTCAGCACAGTGTCGCCGATGTCATCCAAGTCCTGGGTGCTGGGGAAAAACGATCCCAGTACATGATTTGAATGCTGCAAAGGGCTCGAAGAGAATGTCTCATTTTTAACCAGCATTGGTCGGCCGGTATAGTCACCTTCGTGGGACTGAGAAGGCGCCACCACACGCTTCCTCTTTCGATTTTGTAAATTTGGCAGCGTATGGAGCACATCCGAAGGTGACTCTGAGGCTCCCGGTTCGCACGCGGGTGAAGACTGTGTAGGATACGGTTCTGCCTGGTCAGAAACAGGGAATTGCTGGCTGTGCTCCTCTGCTTTCATTGTATTTGTTGTGTCTGCTGAACTAGTCCGGTTCTGAGCAGAGCTATTAGGCTGTTCAGAGCGGGGAACCCTCGGGTTCTGTATGTTTTGCGCAGTAACTGAGCTGGACGATACTGTAGCCTTATCGATATGGCTAGCATCTGAGTTTTGAACCCTCTTAAATGTAACTGCCGCACCATTGTGTATGAGTGTAAACTCATCCCGCTGTAGTTGTTTGTCCACATAGCGCAATTTCTTCTTATGTTGCAAAACCTTGGCTTTCAAGCTGCCCCAGCTCTGAGAATATGTCTGCAGATCATTATACAGGGACGTGTACTTAGTTTCCAGGATCTTTCGTAAATGAGACACATCCTCCAGATCTATCCCCCAGAGGTGCTCCGGGGCAAATTCAATTTCGAAGTCATCCCGCTTGACGGGGGATTCTAGATCGACTGGGCTAGAATCATAATGGCTTAATTCTGCCCGCAGTGCCGTGACTTCGCATTGGAGCTCTTGTATTCTGCGTTCTGCTGTTTGGCGGGCCTCGTTGGCAATAGCAGCTTCATTCTTAGCCTCCGTCAGACTGGTTTGATGGATGGCAAGTTTAGACTGTAGGTTCTGGAAAGCCTGATCAAAAGAGGACTCACATGCCTCTGTGATGGAGACATGGAGCTCCTTCAGGATATCCATGGGAATGTATGTCTCGTCCTTACTAAAAGTTCCATAGGAGGGAAACGCGGGTTGCGACGCGTCCCAACGGGTAATACCCTGACCGCCTTGTTTATCGCACGTGACCCTTATCGGGGGGTCCTTGGAACGTAGCGCGAGGCTTCTCAATGTACTCCCCACCAAACACTTGCATGTTTTAATGTGTTTCATGGGTCTTAAAACGACCCAGCAGTATGCCCAAACGTCTGAGGGAAAGTTCACCGTCAGATTTGGCATCCTCAAAGCGGAATCGAGATGTGACAACGATTCCGGTCGATCGCCTATCTTCTTTGAGTAACGAACTTTTACTACATATCCTTTCGTTTCTTTCGATATCATCGCTGAATGTGTGCCAAAGGTTTGTCATGCTTTTTTTCTGGGAGACAGATCAAAGTTGCTGAATATCTAGATTATCTCACCGATTTCATGCTCTTGGTGGAGACTCCGAACTCTGGAAGCGACAGTACTACTCACAGTGGGTGCGGCCTCGTGCCCGTCGTTTAGCTTATTCCAGACCCACGGCATTACCAGCTCGGGCAGAGTATTCGCCTCGAGTCTCCACCTGGCTCGATCACAGCCATCTGGCTGAAGAGGGAAAGGTAACTAATTGGAAACGACAATACCGCCTACGGCACAATTGGTCCAATGGATCCTGCCGAGTGACTGAAGTCGAATTTCTTGCACCACCCTGCCCTGATGTGCTGGTCAAACTCTGTGCCGGCATCGTCTTCACCGTTGATGCTGCTCATGGGCTTCGAGCGTGGGCCGCAAAAGACCCAACCAGCTGCTTGTCTGGCATCTCACCTTCGGAGTCAAAGGGCTCTATGGCTCGCCCCACCTCCTTGGCAGTGAGTCAGCTGTCAGATGAACAAGAAATCGTTGTAGGATTTGAGGATGGCCGCTTCAATCGTTATGTATATGATGTTCGGACATGCCGGTTGGGTCTACGATCCTCCCACATTGGATTCAGAGATGGTGCCATCACCGCCATGGCTTTGTCATCACCTTATGTCTTGATGGTCTCTCAACATAAGATTCTCTCCTTGTATGACCTTCGCACTCGGTCTACCGAGGAAACTCAAGACTCCGTAGGGCCGTGTGAAATTGCGTCCCTCCAAGCGGAAAACATGGTCGCCCCAATGACCCTTTCTCTCCGCGTTTCGACATTTGAGATTGTGGCCACCATTGTATACAGTTTCTATCACATTGGGTGCGGTTGGTCGTTAGGGATCCAAGAGCTGCGGTTCAATAAAGATGGTCACCAATTGGAATCCCGACTCACTACTACGGTAGATTCTCAGTACGGCATCCGTCCACTCCAACGTCTTAAACCGTCCAATAAACGCCGGCATTCCGCCACCCTTGACCCGATGTATTCATCTTCATCTGTGACCCCTACCGAACCATCCATATTGCACCAGCAGCCGCCAACATCCATGTCCTATTCCCATCCATATCTGCTAACATCGCACGCGGATAACACCCTGACCATGTATCTGCTTGTCTCAAATTCCGACAGTCTTTTTGTCCGAGGTGGCCGACGACTCTGGGGCCACACGTCTTCGGTCTCGACGGTCCAAGTGACCAATCGAGGGAAGGCAGTCTCTGTGAATTCACTGGGCAATGAGATTCGAATCTGGGAGCTTGAAACAACTGTTCCTTCTCTGGGCAGTCGCAGACCATTAAAAGAAGAGAGCAGTATTCAAGTCAGTCCTGACAATCGACAACTGGAAACCAAAACCAAAAGCATACCGCAAGACAACGCTGGGTTGGATACTGTTTCCAGCACACCTCATGGTTGTATGCGTGAATGTATTGAATTCGACGAGGAGCGAGTTCTTCTACTCAGGGAGAAGACGGTCGGCACCCAACTGCTAGAATGTTATGATTTCACATAACATCTTGGGATGCAGTGACGTAGAAAGATGAATTTTTGTGCCTTTCGGAGATTTGCGAAAGCCCAATCAATGTATGAGAAGCACTAACGCAGGTCCAAGGACCGGCGTAGCACAAGGTACTCAGGAACCGGGGACCCCGGCAGCACTTGGTGTCGCCTCCAGGTATAAGACGAACTGCACACCAATCTTCCGGTGTCGCCTCTTTTTTTTATTTTTATTTTTTTTGTCTCCCTTCCCTTCCTTAAGCACCCCCGTGCTCCTCCCAGTGCCTTCGGTTGCGACATGTTCAATGCTATGGTCGGCATTTACAGGGAGCGGATTCAGTGCCATTTCAACCGATCATGGTCAAAGTTGACTCTCTATAATTTCCACTTTGAACCCTTCGCTTGAGACCTAATGGGCTTTTGAGGGACCGTGATGCTCAGTCCCTCTGGGACTGCCTTGGTGGGCTCCTCACAGAGCAGAAGCAGGATCTTGACCATTTAGCCCTATGGCCTATATGGCCCTGGTCTTACATGGCCAGGTCTCACAATGGGGTTCGGTATGATGGAAATTCCAGCAGGCTCATCCATGAATATATTTAACGTGAGGGTCCCAGGAGGTGGAAGATCTATGGAATGTGGCATGAAGAAGAGCTGTGGAAATGAGGTTCTAGATGTGGAGGAAGTATTTGGCTTCATTATGCAGATATATGCAGGATCTGAAGGTGTTTTCAGTCCTACTCTTTTCTTCTTCCCTCTTGCCTTACATTGTCCCAAATATTACCTCTCTGCAAAGTTGGTGGCTTTCCCGGTTCCAGATCTCAATCCCGCACCGAAATCTTTGCGCGGGAAGTTTTCTCCCTTAGACAAGGCCCCCGCACTACAAATTTCTTTCCTTCTCAACCTCTTCCACCTTCTCTCTCTACCTAACCAAACCGAAAAAAAAAAAAATCCTTTTCTTTCGTCAAATACCCAACCATCACAATGGATCCTCGCTCTCGTGCCTGTTACAACTGTGCGTTTCTCGTTCCTTGCCTGCCGTTCTCTGCTCGCCTATGACCCGCACAGTAAGCGCAGGAGATAGAACTTTCAGTTCTGGGTGACTTGATACCATATCAAATGCTTCCTCTCCTGTGCTTTTGTTCATTTGATTTCCATCCGCCTCTTTTATCTGCAACTTGACTAGGCACATGTGCACCAACCAGGCTAGTTTTTGACTGACTTTTTTTTTTTCTTCGTAGGCGGTGACGCCTCTCACCAGGTAAAGATACACCCACCCTTCCCCGATCCCATAGGTACTTGTACCAGGGAAATGTGATCTGGATAGTGGTTCAATTGATATCGGAGTGGAAGACTGACCCCTTGTCTTCTAGGCTAAGGACTGCCCCAAGAAGGGAACCCCTACCTGGTATGCTGCGGTACCTAATATTTGACAGAATAACAAACTTTGAATGCTAACATATTCCTAATAGCTACAACTGTGGTGGTGAGGGTCACGTCAGTAAGTTCATACTGATGGACCATAGCGTGGGAAGGAATGCAGAAGACCGGACTAACAAGGTCTAGACCGCGAGTGCCCCAACCCCCCCAAGGAGCGTACCTGCTACCGCTGTGGCCAGACTGGTCACCTTTCCCGCGAGTGCCCCCAGGCTGGCAGCGCCGGCGGTAACTTCGGTGGTGCCCCTGGTGGTGGTTCTCAGGAGTGCTACAAGTGTGGTCAGGTTGGCCACATTGCCCGTAACTGCTCCCAGGGTGGTAACTACAACGGTGGTGGTTTCAACTCCTCATACGGCGGACGTCCCCAGACCTGCTACTCCTGTGGCGGATTTGGCCACATGGCCCGTGACTGCACTCAGGGACAGAAGTGCTACAACTGTGAGTGCTCTTCCTCGGTTCACACAATCAAGACTCTAATCAAGCATCACAGGCGGCGAGGTTGGCCACGTTTCCCGTGACTGCACCACCGAGGCCCGGGGTGAGCGTGTCTGCTACAAGTGCAAGCAGCCCGGTCACGTCCAGGCTGCGTGCCCCAACTAAAATGGTGGAGAACTGGTGTCTTTTTTTTTTTCGTTCTGTGCTTTCCCGAGGGATTTTTCCACAAACCAACGATAACTTCACATGCGCCACGATCTGAAATGTCTCTTTCCCCGTTCTTTTGACTTTGTACTATCACTCACGGCTTGAAACACGACCATGGGCGTCTTGCATGTTGCTTTTCTTCCTCTTGCAGTCTAATCCTTGTATGTCTAACCAGACACGTGGGTGCAACGGGGCGATTCTGCTTGCAAAATAAAATGGGTGTGCATGGAATGGCTTTCTTTGGGGCGCTTTACAGGAGATACTTAGGTGCATGGGGAAATGCATATTGATTCTCCCATCTCTTTATTAATTTCGAAGGCCAACTCAGATCATGAACTACAACTACACATCATTGCCCTCTTGTATTTGGGCACATCGCCACAGAAGCGCTCCTCTTCCTCCTTTAGAAGACCCCACTCATCATTGAATGGGTTCAGACTCATCTGCATGACCCGTCCTAGTATCTCTCGGTCTCCCTTGCGCTCCACACGCTCAATAATTTCATCCAAAATCCATCCCCGCGGGATGAACTAATACGAGAAAATAGAGTTAGATATTTGATATAAATCAAGGTTGCAGGAAGTCTTACCTTTGGATTGACTGCCTTCATGGCCTTTTGTCGTTCAGCATCTTGATCTCCCCAGTCCTCGAGCACGCGGGCTCGCCAATTGTCTAGCCATTTGGCAATACGATCTTTGGCCGATGCATCAGTATAACCAATGCCTCCGAAGCCTTCTGCATGGAAGAAGAGGGCTGCGGCTTCGGTCCGCTGGTCTTCGGTCTCCAGTTCGGAGAGACTCAGCCCCGAGAGACGGCGGAAAAAGTGATTGAAATCCAGCTCCAGGGCTTCTAGTGTATCGAGCATCTCGGAGAAGAGGGTTTGAAAGTCGGATTCTTGTTGTGTCTGC
This sequence comes from Penicillium longicatenatum, assembly GCF_028827895.1. Taxonomy (NCBI): domain Eukaryota; kingdom Fungi; phylum Ascomycota; class Eurotiomycetes; order Eurotiales; family Aspergillaceae; genus Penicillium; species Penicillium longicatenatum. The sequence goes on along the minus strand of NW_026643121.1, from coordinate 685,875 downwards.
AGTCCAAGTCTCTGAGCCATGAGGCGCTTGTACTCGTTCAAAAAGACTGCCTTGAACTCCTCGCCAGTACGGTCGATGATGGTTTCCGCACGCTTGATAAGCTCCGGTTCCATCTCCTCGGTGACGCCGTCTTTGACAAAACTCTCGTCATCCACTTTCTTCCCGGCACCCAGCAGTTCCCCTAGGGATTCACCCAGTCGAACCAAGTTCCACCAGATGATGCTAGGTTGGTTTTTGTAAGAGTACCTTAACATGGCATCGTCATGATTGGGGGTGTACTGAGGGTCAAAGTTATCCATGAATGCAAAGGGACCATAATCAAGGGACAGGCCGTAAATGGAGGTGTTATCAGTGTTGAGCACACCGTTCATAAACCCATAAGCCTGCCACGCGGCAACGGTCTTTGCGTTGCGTCGAGTGATTTCGCGATAGAGGCGAGCAAACCGGTTCTCCTCGGACCCCTGATGCTCCTGCACTACATCCCGGGGTACCTGTCGTCGAGGATTATCGATTTCTGAGGCCGACTGGCCTTCTCGTACGGATACGATCGCGGGAAGATTATCCCATCCGCCAAAGACATCCTCTGCGACGTAGGTGGCAAGTTTTCGGATCAAGTCGCGATCGCCACGAGCCCTTAGAATATCAAAGGTTCCTATGCGTAGCCAAGATTCGGCAAACCGAGCCACAATCGCACCGGGCTCTTGGCGCTCCCGCAGAACCTTTGACTTGGGTAGCAGAGTCAGAGACAGAGCACGGGTGGTAGGAACGCCAAGGGCATTGAGAGCTGGGTTATATTTAGTTTCTAAATTCGACCACAAAGGGGGGAAGCAAGGCAGCACCTTCTGAGACGATATATTCACGAATACTCGATCGAAGAACTGCCTTTCCATCGGCAAACCGTGAATACGGCGTCTTCCCCGCGCCTTTCAGCTGCAATTCATATCGAGTACCTGACTGTGGATTGGTACATTCAAAAAGACTGATGGCCCGCTATACAGACCTCATTAGCGCGTCCGGCGACAAGAAAATGCAGAAAGAAACTTGGACATACTCCATCTCCAAGCTGACCAGCCCAGGAACCACTGTGAAGGGTCAGGTTGTCATTTCAATAAGCTGGACGCGGATGTCACTTACAATTGCCAACCTACATTCTCAGAACCAGTATCAATATCTTTCTCAGACTATAGGAAAGGGATGGATCACTGACCGCCGTAGCATTGGGCCCATGGATAGATGCCCCCCTTTTCCTCATCCCACCAGATTTCATTACCCGCAACCAACGCCTGAAACTGTGCAGTCTTCTCCTCACCGGTCTTTAATCCTAGATCCTCCATTGCCTTGGGACTCACGCCCAGGAGTTCTGGCCCCTCGGTGGGTTCCGGGCGGACATAGGTGAACAAAGCGCCTTTCACCATACGAGGTCCTAATGTTTCCCGGGGCGCATTGTGTGAGGATTCTGGGGTCTCAAAGGCCGGATCTGCAGGCAATTTGGATGTAAATACGTTGGATTTCGGCAGGTCTGCTAGGGAGGACCCGTGGGTAGAGAGGTGAAATGCCATTTGATTCAATCGGTTCCAACTCGGTTGAAGGGTCCGCCTGGACATATGATTTCCAACCCAAGAACGAGTGCGGAGTGAATGGAATGACCGGACCGAACAAATCGATCCCGAATACATGGAGGAAGTTGACCTGTGTTCGTGAGGATCCGACAATCCGAGGGGAAAACCACGTCAAAGCGGCACGAATGACATCATTTGCAAACTCCCGCACTGTTACTCCATGCGGAACTGACCCGCTGGGCCCGCTTCATCTGGAATCTGCGAAATGTCGAATTCACCTTGACACATTGCCAACGCGTACATTGGATACATCATGGTCAACGAAATCCCGACGACTCGACTCAATGATGGGACGTCCGTTCCCATTGTAAGTCAAGCTCAACCCTACCGCCCTCTTTCTTGATACTAGGCGGCTAATCAGCGTATAGCTTGGATATGGGACAGGAACGGCGTGGTACAAGAGCTCCCAAGACACCGAGATCAATCGTGAACTGGTAGATGCAGCCAAGAATGCGATCGAGTTAGGGTATAACCACCTCGATGGAGCCGAGGTCTACAGAACAGAAGAAGAATTAGGCCTTGCTATCCAGGAAGCCAATCGGCCTCGAGAGAGTCACTTCGTGACCACCAAGGTCCATACCAGTATCGCCGATATTTCCGCTGCGATTGACGTCAGCTTGAAAAAGCTGCGGCTTGATTACGTCGATTTGTAAGGGACCTGGCCGCCATTCGTAGGAGCGGGAACAGAATCGAAACTAATGAGCTTGAATCCAGATACTTGATTCACGCTCCCTTCTTTGCCAAGACTGAGAGTGAACTTCAGGCGGCCTGGGCGGCCATGGAGCAAGTTAAGGCCTCTGGGAAAGCTCGGTCTATTGGAGTGTCGAATTTCGTACAGTCCCATCTGGAATCCATCTTGAAGACTGCCAAAGTCATTCCCGCGGTGAATCAAATCGAATTTCACCCATATCTTCAGCATGGAGACCTACTCTCGTTCCACGAGAGTAAAGGGATCAAGACCTTTGGCTATGGAGGGTTGGTACCGGTTACTCGGGCTCGCGAAGGCCCCCTGGATCCCTTAATATCAGCTCTAGCTACAAAGTACGCCGTGAGTGAGTCGGAGGTCCTTTTGCGCTGGACTCTGGACCGTGGATGCGTGGCAATCACCACCAGTAATAAGGAAGCACGTCTGGCGAGTTACCTGCGCTCCATGACCTTCAAACTCACTCCTCAAGAGGTAGCGGAGATATCCCAGCTGGGTCAACAGCACCATTATCGTGCGTTCTGGCGAGAGAAGTTTGCGGCAGATGATCGATCATGATACATGATAGGTACATGATCTCTACAGTACCGTAGGTTATATAGAAAATCAAACTTTGTTGACACCAAGTGGAGCCCTTAAAAGCGGCAAGGCGTGGATACCTGAAAGGGCAACCCCGGACTCCCCCCATTTGCTCTTTCGCTCTTTCTCTCATCGGCCACTTTTTCTCTTTCAGCTCTCTATCCTGCTACTTCTTCCTTTCCTCGCGCGCTTCGAGAGCCCTGATGAGCCTGCTCGAGGCCGCTACCCCTCCACTCGATCTCTATGCTTTGACCCGCCCCCATCACTTTGGCGCATACCACGGTGCTTCCCGTGATACTTCCCCCCTCCTCCCACAGACCCTTGACGAATCGAAGCGCGCGCGCAGTCCTCCATCAATGGTGAGATAAATCACGATTTCCCGCGGACTGCGATGTCGGTGAACGATCAACCCCCCTCTGTGGACGTAACAATCTCCCTACGCGCAAGCCAACCTGCTGCGGACCTTCAGAGCCTGGACCAGCGATTGAAGCACCTCTCAGACGACGTGCTGCCTCCTCACCCCTACCTCTTGACCCTCCCGACGAAGGTGCCATTTCGCCTGGGTCCCCGCTCCGCGAACAATTGGGCGGTAGGACATGACCGGCCGTTCACCCCCGAGGAACAGGAGCTTCAATACATGACCTTTCTGACCCACAGTGATACAGACTCATTACTGAAGGCTGTTGGAGACTGGTCTGACGAGAAGGGGCGCATGATGGCCGACCGGTCCACGGCGCCGACGACCGCAGAAACCCCGAAAGACAACATCGCCAGAAAGAAGATTAGCTTGAACGACTACAAGAACCAAAAGAACAGCAGCCCTTCCCCGGCCGTTCATGACCAGAAGAATCGGGAAGGACGTTACCCGGCTACACGTGAGGAAGTACAGCAGACACCTAAGACTGGCCTTGTAAAAAAGAGCGACAAGGCCGAGCCACCTCATTACCCTCCCAAATCACAATCGCAAGTCTCGCTTGAGAAGGGGCCCAAGAAACGACCGTCTACGTCTGATCTCGAAACTGTCAGTTCCTCGGCGACCAGAGGCCAGGATATGCATTCATTCAAAAAGCGACGACTCTCTCCGGAGAAGGAGGTCCGCAGGGATCCCACCCCAACCAAATCCAATTCACCGAGACTCCCCGCGCTTCTGTCCCCGACACTTCCTCCTACGGGACCTAAATTACCCCGACTATTATCCCCCACACTCCCGCCAGATGTTGAGAAAGAGCTGGCTCGGCTCGGAGATCGTTCGCCGCCTCGTCACTCCCCTAAACGTGACACCATAACATCCAAACTGAAGCGAGACGAAGCAGCGCAGACCAGAACACCGAATTCGACCAATAGTGGCACATTTTCAAGTCTACAGAATGGTCGTATGGGTGTTCTTCCCAAGGAAACTAATCAGGAGATGATTGTCAGATTGCGATACGGGAAGGGCAACAAGAAACGGATCGAAGCATTACTTAAATTCTCCGGTAAAAGGAAATCTAATCGGCCTGAATCCCCGTCTAGGCATGGCATAGACCCAGATGAGACCCCAGTGGAGAAAAAGAAGAAGGGGGAAAGCGGGTCCACGCGTGGGAATGGTTCTTCTGATCGACTAAAGCCTAAGAGCAAGCATGAGGAAGAACTGTCTAGCTCGGGGGTTAGCCGATCAAAAGAACCCAAATGCTCCGTCGAGAAGCTTCCTACCCCACCACTAAATCCGTCTCGTCATTTGCCGGTCAATGACAAGGTGAAGCCCATGTTACTGACACCGGTGAAGGATGCCAAAGCCTCGCTTCCACGACGAAACGACCTTGGGGAAGGCGAAGGAAGGACACCGGTGAACCCGACCACCAAACGCCATTCTATCGACCCCGGCACCAGGGGATCTCCATCTCAGTTGGACGGTCGTTCTCGAAACACTGATCGTGATCGACGGGCTTGGCGGGACGAGTTCCAACGATTCACCAACATTGGCCGAGAACTAAAGCATGCTGCAGTCCGGTACAATGCCAAGCCTGATTCGTCCAGCGCCGATGAAAAGTTAGCAGCCGTGACCGCCATCGAGGCTATCATGGGTTTCATTGTTGCATTCGTGGCGGATGATCAATGTAAGGTTCATACCCGGCAAGTCGGGGATTCCTCGACCTGGCAATCTATCTTGGCATACTGGCAGGTCGTGAGGAAGAACAGTACCTCATATCCAGTACTGCACGGCCTCTGTCTGCTCTTGGGCGCTGTATCCTATGGAGCTATTCATTCCCTGGACCTTGAACGCCTCGCCGTCAGCCCTTTACCGGGCGAACATACACCGGTGCCGACGCCCGGGAGTGATGGAAATACCGTCCTGTCCGATGAAAACAAGAAAAGCCGGAAAGAATTCCTCGAGCTGAAGAATCGGCTCCCTGAATGTTGGAAAGAATCACAGAAACTGTGGCTAGAGGGCACTCGCAGTCTCTCCGAGGATGTGTTGAGCACAGAGTTCCCCAATACCTGGTCTTTGCGGTCTCATAACCATGGTGAACGAGGCAAAGCCACTCCCAGACCTGGGGATTATGCCGGTGATTACTTCCTTCCATTAGGAGGGACCACTTCGCCTATCGAGGTGGTTCGCTTTGGTTGGTCTCTTCTCCAAGAGTGGTGCACACATGAGAAGGTGGAGTGGAATGGTCGCTTGGGTCTTTAGCACCAGGAGCTGTTTGGTCTTTGGATTTTCTCTTTCTACTCTCCGTTCTCTATATCCCTTTTTCTGTTTTGGCGAAAGCAATGGGTAATCTTAGGCGTCCGTGGGGTTCTTTTGCATTTCGAGTGATTTCATTCCTATGATACCATGAAGCCCTGGAATTTCCGTTCCAATGTAGCTATTTCGATGCTTGAATATATCACGTTCAATACAGATGATTCTTTACATGTCTACAAATTCCATTCAAAAGATAAGAGATTTCATTAAACGCCTCCAGCCCATCAGTCCAGTCGCTAGGTGAATTGCAATGTCAAAAGGTCGCTCAAGTATAGGGGGAACATGTCGTGATCATCAATGGGGCATTGGAGAAGAGAAAGATAAAACACCAGATGAAATCTTCCAGAGACCTCAGCTTATAGAAAAACAAATCAAAAAATCAAAAAACCAAAAAAAGATAATGAAAATGAAAATGGAAATGGAAATCAGACTTCTCGATAATCAGATTGGAAATCGGAATTTGAGTCACCAAAGAGCCATCCAGCCTCACGGCAATACCGGGCCTCACGTCCGTGAATACCTACCTCACTCGCCCAGCAGATCACTGAAGCATCCACAATGTCTGCAATGACACTTTCCATGGCACCAAGGATACTCCAGCCAATCATGCCCGCAATAAGACCAACGACATAGGCATATAAACTACCCCGAATCGTATTGCCGGTAGCGACAGTGGTCAGGCTACGGGCAGTGGTGACCCAGCCACCAAACCCCAACGCTAATGACATCATGAAGCGTGCAGCGTGGAGGATCAGCTTAGAGAGTCGGTAGGAGAGTAGTGAAGCCGAGGCCTCAGGTGAGCGAGAATAGGCTCGGGGATGAAGTGACGATGAAGCGGCCGACGGAGCAAGAACCGCCATCTGGCTCAGTCCGCGTGCAGAGGCGGCCAGTGGCTGTGAATGGATGGCTCCATAGGTGAGGGCGAGGGGGTTGGTGAGAAAGGCAATGGGACTTGGAATAAGGGAGTAGGCAAAGAGACTCAGCAACGAAGATACGCGGCTGGGGAGCAAGAGCAGAGGGAGCCGAATCAATAGACTGAGAAGTCGAGACAGACAGATCGTACCGAACAGTGTCGTGGCAGCATGAACGATGGCAGCGTGGACGATTTGTCTGGAGGTGGGTGCTGGACTTGCTAGTCTGTGAAAATACCATTGACTGACCGTGGCTGCCGTGACGGCACGCTGGATACCAGCTATCACGCCAATTGACCACAAGTAGACTATCACAAAATAAACGCCCAGCCACCAACTGCTTATGTCTATAATGAAGGAACTTGATTGAGCCAGGTGGCCTCCCAGGAACACGCGGGTGAACATGAGCATCCATATCCAGGTCCATGAGACGACACAAGCAAGCACACCTAGTCCCAAGGCAAGAAGCTCCGGATTCGCAGCCAGAATGCGACAGGAGAATTCAAGCACACCGATCGCTTTGCCGATGGACTGACGACCCTGCACAACGTTGTAAATCCAGAGGCTCGCCATCAGGAATGGGACAAGTGAGCCCCAGCGCATGGCCTTGTCCTGAACACTAGACCCATGCCATTCACCCTTGAAGCTCGAGATAAAGGGGTATAAGGAGAATGAGTATAAAATGACGGGGACAGCGACGATAATTAGGTAGACTAGAAGTCGCACGTAGGATCGCAGCAAAGCAAGCCAAACAAGCGACACGAAGATCGAGATCAGGGTATAAATTCCAAGCAGAAAAAAAGAGCGGTGGACAGTGAAGTAGATCGTGTCCCCCCACTTCCGCTGATCTCCGGATGGAGTGGACGTGTGTAAATAGACAAGAAATGCCGTGGCAAATAGACCGGCAAGGGATATCAAAAACAACTGACCCCAAAAGGAATCATGTACAGAGGCTTCAGATGCGAGCGGCGAGATAGACGTCGGAAATGAACCTGCCGAGCTCGGTGGTCGCGGGCCATTAGAGGGAAGTGGTTTGGCATGTTCCGCAGAAGCTTCGAACCGATTAAGCCCAAAGTGATCTCGCTTGGATACTGGTCTTTCTCGAAAGCGTTGGATAGGCGGTTCATCACCTAGGTAATCAGAAGGGCCTCGGTCATCCTGATCCAGGATATCTCGAATGGAGTCCTCTAGTCCTATGTCAACCAGATTCTCTCGGACTTTAGCATTGTCTGGGCTGGAACTAGGCCCCGGTTCTAGCTCTGTCAGTTCTGCCACAGCTTCGATCCGAGATCGATGAGGAGCGGAAGCGCCTTTCTCCCCTCGCCATGAGCTCTTGATTCCCTTCCCATTGCCGGGGCGATCTTCGTCGTATGGCAAGTGACCCTCGTCAAATCCTACCGAGCGTTCTGAATCATCATCAAGTTCAGAGGACTCTTTCAAGTGACTGTCTCCAAAGTGTCGCCGTGATCTTTGTAATGCATAAAAATCGGCAATCTCACGCTCACGCTCCGTTTCATCGTCTTCTTCCCGAAACTCATCCGTGGCACTGTAGAACAGAGGAGCTTGCTGGGCTGACACCCGGGAGGCAAATGGGAAGTTGGAGATCTGAGAAGCACCAGGCCGATAAGGATCCCCAGTCCTTAAAAAGGAGCGTGACGGCGGATTCCGTGAACTGCCCTGACGCTGGTTAGGGTGGGCACGGCCAGTTCTTTGAAGTTCGTCTGGACGAGATGCTACTCGCGACTGTGACTGGGCGAGGAAGCGTGAGGCATCTGACAAAAAAATTTGACGGTTAGTTTGAGCCGAATGATGTTAAAAGGTGTGACGAAGGCCCGATATCCATCACCTACATTCCGAGAACATGGCCCACTATCGGGAAGATTGGAGTATGTGTGGAGATGGGGGAGATTATTGTATCTCTGGCAAATGTGCCTGGGCCAAAGGGAAAAAGGGCAGTCAAGGTCTCGGTATGAGTTAATGAGGAAACGAGGTCACCTTGACTCTCAGGTCAGTCCCTACCCCTCTTATGAAGACTAAGTTGAAGGCCAAATCAAAAGTGAGAGCGAGAGAGAGAACAAAAGGTCATTCAGACGATGCAAGCGTCATCCGGGCAGGTCTTCCCCCCGATAGCTGACTCATCCTGATAACATTCCACTCCCTGAAACTGCATCATCGCAATTACAGTTGGGCAACAATACACGATACTTCTTCCTCCATGTCCCAGCCATGGGACTATATTGCTAAGCTCGTCTGCATCGGTGACTCTGGTACCGGCAAGTCTAGCGTGAGTATGATGCATGGCTTGCGTTGGGTGTAGCTAACTTGAATAATTCCAAAGCTCACCATCCGTCTCTGTGAGGGTCGCTTCTCCCCATCGCACGATGTCACCATCGGGGTTGAGTTTGGGTCCAGGATTGTGCCAGTAGGGCCACCTGCCTCGCTAGAGCTTGGCATTGAGGAGTTCTCTCGCGACGCGTCCGGCTCCGGTGGAGACCCATCTCCATCGGAGTCCGCAACGTCGGGTCTACCCAGCCCGCCACGGAAGCCTGAGTCTTCTTCTCCTCAAAAGCGAATGAAACTTTCATTGTGGGATACTGCTGGACAGGAAACATACAAGTCTATCACCAGATCATACTTCCGCGGCGCGTCAGGGGCTCTCCTTGTTTTCGACATCTCAAGACGCTCAACCTTCATCTCCTGTACTCAGTGGCTTCAAGATTTACGGCAGATTGCAGAAGATGGAATCGTGGTCATTCTAGTAGGCAACAAGACCGACTTGGCAGGACATGAGTCTGGCTCGAACCAAAGACAAGTAACGCAGCAGGAGGCCGAGGAGTGGTGTCGCATGAACAATATTGTTCGCTACGTCGAAACCAGCGCCAAGTCCGGGGATGGGGTGGAACGAGCCTTTTTGGAAGTCGCGGAGCGAATCTATCGTAACATCGAAGCCGGCAGATATGACCTTAATGACCGTCGCAGCGGAGTGAAAGGGTTTGGCGCTTCGGGGGGAGGTAACACCGGGGTGCCTAAAACAATTACCTTGGGCATGGATGATGCAATGCGCAAAGGTAGTGGCTGGAGCGGAGGCTGTTGCTAGGAGTATTACTACGATGCAACCGCATAAGACGCCAGACGCAGCAAATCTTGAGCGCCTTGCAGGGCTATTGATCCGGGTCCAGCTGAATAGACCAAGTTTAGGGTTAAGATTGCGCGATGAAACAAATCCATGTAAGGAAACACATCAACATTATGGTTTCGCCGTTTATAGGCAGTCTCTCGTACATACAGTCTTCTTTGGACTTTGAGAATGGATAACAAAAACGAGTCAAAACACCCCACCCCACCATCCCAAAAGAAAAGGGGGGCATAAGAAAATGGACTTCCATTGTCACTATTCATTAGTTCGAAATCCGCCAACCAGACAACCAACGCAAGTAAGCCCACTGCTGATGAGGACCTTCCATTCCAAACACAATGGCACGGAAGTAGATGAATAGTCCAATGACAGTCACGTATAGGGCGGTGTAAAGGATGACCATGAGGCGAGCATTCAGGCTGCGGGAGATCCAGTCAATGCAGAAGCCGAACGTGATAATAGCATAGTATAGAGCTGGATAGTAGTGGTGGACGTAAGTCACACGTGCCATGATGATGAATGGCAGATAGTGCAAGACCCAGCCGATGGCAGGGTACAGACCCGAGTAGTGGATGTGATCCATATCCGCCTGGCTGAGCTCCTGGTAACCTCGTTGCCAGCGAAGAAGGTACCACACTAACAACAAACCAAAAACACCAAGACTTGCTGTGCTGCCCCAATACACAAGGGGATTTCCGAGAAGGAAGTACTTAATAACACCGTCATCCCATGAGCACATGCGCAAGCCCACATTCAGAATCGGCCATTGCCAGAAGGCAGAAGCTAAGTCGTCTTGCTTATCCGGGTCAGGGACCAAGGCGTTATTGGATGTCATCATAGCCACGTTTAGGTGGATGAAATCCTTCAGGAAAGGCGACTTGTAGGAGCCAGGATCTCCGGGAGGCACTGTGTCATTGAGGTTAGAGAGAGTGCTTTTCTCAGTAGTTACACTTTACCAAGTGATATATTGCTTACAGCGCTCATTGGTGTGCGACTCCACGTTCCAGTGGGTGTAGACATCGCCTGGCTTATTGTCCTTGACACAGGTGGTCTCGATCTGCTTGAAGCCCCACTGGGGCAGGTTGACATTTCCAGCCCGCAGGTAACAGCCTAGCACGGGATGGCGGAGTCGAAATGCAGTCGTCAACGTCCGAATTCGGGAGCGATCCCGGGAGGCAGCATCATCGACGACCTCAACCTTCCAGTGATCTTTATCGTCTCCAATGGTAAGGTTTCCATAGCAAGAGACTTCGTGGTGGGACTTGGTAACTGGAGCGGGGATTGCATGAGAGTGGAGGTTCCGGCCGGTCTGCCCGTGAATGAGACGAATGGTGTCTCCATCGCCAATGAATCTCAAATCTCCCTCGGCATCATATTCCGCCTCTTGTCGGTTGGGGTAGATAAACCAGTCATTGTTTGCGTCCTTATGATGGTAACAAGTAACCTGCTGCTGGTTTGAGCCCTCGGGGAATGTTTGGACATGGGAATGCAGGAGGCCACCACCATAGCCCATGTTCTTCAAGGTCACACGGGATCCAATTGCGACTTCGAGGGGACTATCTCTGCCAACCTCAGTGCCTCGCAGGTTGGCCTGGAAAAGGGAGCTCATCTGGGCATCTCCTGGTCCACTGTTCGACAGAACCAAAAAGTGCGCATAGAAAGAAGCCATATACACCAGAATTGGAATGACAATCAAACCTCCAACACGAGCAAAGAGGTGCTTCGCCAGCACGGTCTAACAAATGACCTGTTAGCCAATCATCCTGTTTTTGGCAGACTGGCCAATACTCACCTGAGGCATCTTCAGATCGCCGAATTTATTCCACAGGTCCTCAATGGTATAGAGACCGACGATGGCGGTGCAGAAGAAGCCGACCCACTTCACGCTGCACACACACCCAATGCTCAATCCAGTCAGGCAAAGCCAGATATACCACTGCAGTGAAAAGCTTTCACGCTGGAGGCGGTGGAATCGGGCCCAGCACAAAGTGGTTGTGAAGGTGAAACAAAGCAGCATGGAGTCTAAGAGAATAAAGCGAGAAATGGTAGCGTACGAGTTCTCAAACAGAACCATCAGACTGATCAACCATACGGTAGCCTTGCGAAAGTTCAACTCGCGGGCTGTGTAGTAGGCTAAGGGAACGCAAATAGCACCAAACAAAGCATTGAAGGCGCGCATGAAGGTGTAGTTCACGTCTTCGGGATATTTTTCACCGGACTTGAATTCAAAGGATCCGTTGTAGCCAGCAAGGTAGCCCGAGAGGCCAACAAGCATCTTTCCGAGGGGGGGGTGGACATCGAAGTAGAACTCGCGCTTTAGGTAGTGGGAACCGAACTTGCCAAAGCTATGAGGATGAAGTTAGACAACTGTCGCGGGGGAACTAGAAAATTGAGGGATTCATGGATCCTTACTGGGCTTCATCCCAGGTCACAATGTTGGAACGACCAATGCGGTAAAGTCGAGTAAAGAGGGCAAGAGCCGTTAGGATGATGGGGGCCAGAATTGGCTCCCAGCTGGCTAGTACCTGGAGAAAAGAAGTAGACTGGCCCCAAACCCTCAATTAGCAGGTTCAAGGAGTGGGCTATTATCAATTCCTACCTGTGGCTTTTGCTTCTTAACATCCTCTGCGGTGTAAGGCACAGGCGTCTGGGGTTTGGCGGTATCTGGGACATTTCTCCGACGTAAGTCAGAATCATGTTTAGCCCCGGTACTTATGGCTGTGTCAGCCATGGCGTCGGGGAAAGTTTTTTTTGATCAAAGAAACGTTCTTGTTGGGCGAACGATCAAGGTCGTAGGAGTACTCGAAGGAGCCCGATGGGAAAGGAGAGGAAGAGTAGCAGAGACTCAAAAGGTCATAGTGGCCACAAAGGCCTGAACAAAGCTAACGGGGTTGCCGCAAGCACGGAAAGGGGGGAGCAATAGAATGATATAAGGAAAGAAAAGAGAGAGCTTGGAGAAGAGGAAGAGAGAATAAAAAGAGGAGAAAGAAATAGAAAACAGAGAAGGAAGTTTGGAGGGATAAACACGCTTCTCCTGAGCCGTTTCCGGGAACGTGGTCCTTTCTCCGCCTTGGGGAATTGCAACCGAACCCTCCAACTGGTGAACCCAGATCAGATGAACTCATGGATTAGAGTGGTCCGAGATAAATTGTCGCACAGCTTTCAAGTCTCATTTATAGCTCTAGAGGTATCATTGCGAAGAGTATATATAATGAAAGATGAAGTAGCAAAAACCATCGGTGCGGCTGATGGATCCGACAGAATTACATGCAGAAAGGAAAAAATTCGCCATCAAACATAAGAGTGGTCTAGACGACCCCACGACCAATATCGACAAAAGAAGCACTTTCCCTCCCTCTATGACTTGACGCCAGACAGGGCAGCAAGGTATGTAAAGGACAGATACACCGTTCGAGAAGGGTCGCCGAATACAAGCTAGACAAGTCGGGTATACAGATTTCCATAAAGAGTGCAAGAGAGTGGAAGTAGGGCCTACCCCAACCGTAAAAAGTAGAAGAGGATAATAGGACCAAATTGAACAGCCGAGGCCGGGGGCCTTCAATTGAAAAATGGGAAAGACTTCAGAGGGTTCAAGATGCAAGTGAAGATGAAAGAGAAGAGTCATGAAGACCATTCCCTATCTCACTCATTTCCCCCCTCTCCCTGTTCCAAGCGTCGATAGCTTTGACTGGTAGTACTTCGTTGCCGGCTGACCATATTCGAAATCCAGCCACCAATTCCTTCACCTCGACTCCCACCCGGGGGAGAATTGGGCTGACCAGACTTGCTGGGCCCATCATGGCTCTGACTTAAAGATGGAGGGTCAATATCGAGACCGGGAATAGCACTCTCACTTCCAAACTGGCCGGATGGTCGGCGTATATCGAGAGAAGGAACAGGTGATCCAGCACCAATGAGTGATCCTCGCTCACCATCAGTGGCTGGGGTGGGCATGGCGGTCGACGCATCCCCAAATAAAACATTCATATCTTCTAGTCGAACACCACTAGTCTCGGGGTACAAAAAGTACACTGTGCATCCATCAACGTGTTATTCAAATTCGGTGGGAGGAATGGGGAAAAAAATTCTTACCAACTACAAAGCTGCATGCGCAAAAAAAGGCATGGACCAGATACAGTCGCCATTTAATAGCACCCTGTAGAACTGGAGTCACTTCTCCGACAAGCCAATTGCAAGCCCAATTGGCCGCGGTACTCAAACTGGCTCCCTTGGCACGGATGCTCAAAGGAAGAATCTCAGGGGGATAAAGCCACGGGATTGGACCCCATGACGCCCCAAATGCGGCGTTGTAGACCATGACGAAAATCACAGTCAAGGTGGGCGTGGCACTAATCTCGATATAGATGAAGTAGGATATCAAGGAGAGAGAGATGAGCATCGCTACTGCTCCCGACAGTAGAATTGGCCGTCGACCCCAGCCATCAACCAGGTACCACGGAGGGATGGTGGAAAGAAGATACGAAATCCCGTTGATACCTGTCATGAGGATGGCATCTCGACCAGCCCAGCCAGCGGATTCGAAAACAAGGGGTGCATAGTACGAAATGACGTTGATGCCGTTCAGCTGGGCTAGGGCTTGGGCCGACATGGCGATGAAAACTCGTTTATTATAGCGGCGAAACATGTCCCCGTAGGATCTTTCTCCTTCCTGGCGGTGCAGGAGAACCCCCATTTTAATTTCGCGATATTCTTGTCGTGCTTTATCATTATGGATGTCACCTTCGCCATAGAGATTGGCGATAACCACCATGCCTTCCTCGTCATGGTCGTTGTCCAAGAGCCATCTGGAGGTAAAGGAATGTCAGGTCACGGAACTTCATACTCTCGAAGGATGACCTACCGGGGAGACTCGCAGATGAGCAAACTTCCGATTCCAAGGGCGAGACCCATGATACATTGAAATAGAAGAGGCAGCCGCCAGGAGTAATTCGACTCAATGAAGCTACAGAAGTAGTCCACCCATACACTGGTTGCATATCCGGCGATGTTTCCAGTGAACTCAATGCAGGCCAACTTACCGCGGTTATGGGGAGGCTGGTACGGTCAGTATTTGATTACCTGTGAGCCGTCAGGAGGGACTCTTACTGAAATTTCCGACTGATACACGGGCACAATTGTCGACAAAGCACCCACGCCGAAACCAGCAATAATGCGGCCCACCATCATCATAGCCATGCTGGTAGCCAGGGTTTGGAGACTACCTCCGATGAAGAACACTAATGAACCATAGAGAATCGTCTTTCGTCGGCCTATCAGATCCCCAATTTGGCCGACCATGAGAGAAGAGATAAATGCCCCAATTTCCAAAATGGCCACCACAGTGCCAATCGTGGCCCGCGAGGGCTGGTCAAAGTAGTCATCAAAGTACCAGCCACTATCTATCGGTTAGATATATTACTGGGTCTTGGGCTATGGGTACCGGGTGGGGTAGAGAATACGGACGTGATGATACCGGACATGACGCCCTGGTCATAACCAAACAGGAACACTCCTAGTGATACGAAGACACTTGTGAAATACCTACAAAGGCATCAGTATGTTTACTGTGATTTTCGCTGAGTCCCGAGGAGGGGACCGAGGGGACACTTACAGCAGGGGTTTTCCCACCAAGCCATGAACTTGGGCATTTTGCCTATTGCTGGGGGTCATAATGTTGGCTAAGAGCCGTTCTACTCGAGAGATCCGCCGTGGTGAAGGAGTGGGGATTTTAATCTTCTCCTTGAGAGCTGTGGTATGGGTCTCCAAATCTTGCGGGTAGTGTACCCGCTTGGAGGAGTTCTGCCGTCCTTTACGGACCAAAAAGTCACGCTCGAGGGACTCGTTCGGGCGGTTCTGGAAGGGATCCTCCGCGAGTCGTTCGGCGAGATCGCCGGTATCCGACCAGATGGAGAAGCCAGACTCAGAATGAATTGATGAGTGGGACGAGCGGCGGCTACCTTTCTCGCTTGCGGATTCTAGGACGATGGATTGGGTGGGGGAGCGGGAAAGAGACCGGAGGGGAATGACGCGTGGGGAGGTTGGAGAGAGAATGATGACGGTCGATGGGCCGGAAGCCCTCGTTTCTTTTCAGTCAAAACCAACGACAAATCAAGTAAATTGGAAAATAAAAAATCCCAGGGAATGTGTCAACCCCGTACAATAGCAACAGGGAGTTGGATACCAGAACCTTCCCTTTCTTGGGGAAGTTTTTGGAGCGATCGCGATAGGCTGTAAAGTTGCACAATGCCTAATGACTGGGTAGTCAGGTGGATATCGAGGAGCGTGACTTGCGGTTAGATGATTTTGGATTTGGGGATTTGGGGATTTGGTGCTTTGACTTGAAATATAATAGGTGGTCCCAAGCAATAGGGGGATGGAGGGGCGAAAGGACGGCGAAACGAGTTGCAGATGTGTCCAGAGTAATGATTTGGCCTTGAGTGACCTATCTCATAGGTCTGGTTCCAGTTTGGAGTAGTGAACAGATTGAAGAGGAAGAGTCGAAGAGAAGAAGTGTCGATTGAATACGGGGTAACCAGATCCACAGTGGAGAAGAAAACCAAGAACGTCTACAAAACTGGGAAGATACCCACTACTATAGACGTCAGTGTGGACTCGGTGTTTAAGATGCGTCCATAAGTATGACCATGATATCGAGATTATGTACAGATTATTCTTTGTTCAAAAGCGAAAGGACAAACAGGAGAGTCTTCTCAGGTTCTATATCTGTACCTGATTGAGGCGCCCAATTTCGGTGCCTTGCGTTGCGCAAGGCTAACTGACCACGCTCTACATTTCATCCCCCAGGTGTACCCCTGATCAAACAAGATGCAAATGAAAATGCACGAATCAAAGAAATTCAAACCGCTAATTCAGTAGAATGTCATATCCATCTTTCTGGATGTGCACGCTGTCCGCAAGACTCGCGTATCGTCGCCGCACTAGCTCAAAGATGATGAGACCTGCACTGGTGCTAGGAACCTGTCGGACGGAACTGCTCACAAAGCCGCGGAATAACCATGAGCGCCACCCACCGGCCCGCTCGGCCTTGCGTCGGCATCGTTTCCAGGTCTCTTCGTAGGCATGGTAGTACAGCCGGAGCATCTGTTGTCGTGAAGGGTCTAAGCTCGCCTGGTGATCCAGATACTCTAATCGGCCCAGATGTAGGTTTTGGATTCGGCTAAGAGGGTGCTGTATGGCTTGCTGCGCTACCGATGCTGCCACTCCCGCCATCATCAAGAAACAAGGCTCCAGGGCATAATGAGGTTTGATAAGCGGCACGCCTCGATCGCTGGACCCGGAAGATGGAAGCATATCCAAATGGTCGGCATGAAGAGACCCATAATACCAAGTAACGAAAGAATAGTACGACTGCGATTTGACATATTCGAAGGAGGAGAAAAACACGGCATAACCAAGCGAGTCGCGTAGAAAGGAGAGGCTCCAGCCGGCAAATACTCCCCGGAGCCCGATCTGTTTCAGTTTGTGATGACCATAATGCCACATACTCCGGTACTGACCCTCCAACATATCACTGGTCTGTAGGCGGACCTGTAGGGCATCCAAGGGAGCCGCAACGATCGATTGAATAGTTCCTGCGGTAAATCCAGCGGTGAAGGTGGCTGATGGAGGCGCGGGAGGCCAGACACGTTTAACTCCTTGGGACACAGGCTCATGGAGGGCCCCTAACATCTGTAAATATGAGGTATAGAGAACGGCTCCGATGCTAGAAAATCATGTCCGAGTCAACATCCTCGGACCATAGAGTGGAAGGGAGTAAGTGCTCCTCACGCTGCATTCGCCAAAAGAGGTGGCAAGACTTGGTTCGGAATGAATTGCCAGCCATATGTTCGGACTGCATGAAGCAATAAGCCAGGGGTAGTGGTGTGAATGGACCATTTGCCGTCTGCAACTCGGGGATTCACAGCTCGGGCAAATGCCTACTTGGATGAGTACCAAAAATGATTAGCCCGGGTACCAAGGGTATAAAAGGCGAAGGGGTTATGTACCATATAACTAACACACAAGTTAACATCCACTATGGTACGGGGGTAACATCATTGTCATCAGAACCTACTCGACACGGGTGCGAAAGAAAGCCTTGATCGGAGCTCGGAAGTAAAAGGCTACCATCTGCGCACTAACAGCACGAACACCAGCTGCTGAGGCCCCAGTTGCTGCATCATTGCGCGATTTTGTTCGAGAGCCTGGGTCCCGAAGATGGGGGTCCAGGTAAATTGGGTTCATTGCAGACCTTATCGGTCATCGCACCGACGGTTCGTCAGGTTGTATTCGATCGCTGTTAGGAAAGACAGCCAGGTCCGGTCACGGAGATATTTAAACGAAATAACAGATAGAAAACAGAGCAGAGAACATGTCGGCGATCGGACACACCAGCTCCTCTAATTCGTTGAGAGCGTGAAGTCTTTCATGGAGTACGAAAAGAGGAGCTTTGAGAAAGCAGCAAACGCTAGTCCCAGAGAGGCAAAACTGATACTGCGGAGGGCCGGAGCAGCCAACCATGCCAAAACGCGCTTTTCGCGTCTCTCCGTCTTTTCTAAGGAAGAAAGACAGTGCAAGATTCTCTTGTATCTTAGACATCTCCCCGCCCTTCGCAATTTCACCTTCTTTCATCCACCACCTCACATTCAAATCACTTGCATTCTTGATTCCATCGTTTTTTTTGAATGCGACCTTGATTTTAGCTTTTGCTCTCAAGGAAAGCTATCGTATCGTCAACCTCTCTCTCGCTGCTGCCAGCAGACCCTGCTTGCGCCAGATCGCCCATCATGGCCGAGAAGATTGCGATTGACAAAAATACCTTTTTCAATCATCTGTCCAACTTGTATGCGTCATGGAAAGCCGACAAGCGTTCTGGCAATGCCCTGTTCGGAGGGGCAGGCGCTATTGTTATCCTCATGGGCAAGACCAGAACCGACGAGAGTGCTTTTCAGAAGAATAATGCAATGCACGTAAGTTGCCAGCATTCTTTTATCCGATCTTGCCTTACATTGCCGATGCCAGTGGCTTAGATTACTAATTTGAATGAACCTTTAGTTCTGGCTTCTCGGCTACGAGTTCCCGGCGACGCTCTTGGTCCTGACTACGGAAGCGGTCTATGCAGTTACTACCGCCAAGAAAGGTGAGCGAATTTGGCTTTGTGAATCCATGCGCGCCAGCCCGCTAATACGATTGTGGGGAATAGCGGAGCTTCTTGAGCCTTTGAAAGGTGGGAAGATTCCGGTAGAACTTCTGGTGACTACAAAGGACCCGGAGTCCAAGACGAAGGCATTCGAAAAATGTCTGGAGGTCATCAAAGGCGCAGGAGTAAGTCATCCGAAAACATGCGTGCTCGATGATGGCCAGCAATTCGCTAAGCCTTGGATAACAGAAGAAAGTTGGCACCTTGCCAAAAGACACAACTTCCGGCCCCTTCGCCGATGACTGGAAGCGCGCTTTCGCAGAAATCTCCAAGGACATCGAGGAAGTTGATATCACGCCAGCGCTCTCAGCTGCATTTTCGATCAAGGATCCCGAGGAACTGGTGAGTCTGGTTGCACTGTGGGATAGGTCTCGAAAAGCGGTGGCTAATACAAACCAAAGGTCTCCATTCGGAACGCCTCTAGGGCATGTAGCGGGTTGATGTCGGAATACTTTGTGGATGAGATGTCTCAACTGCTAGATGAAGAAAAGCAGATGACACACAAAGCCCTTGCCAGCAAAGTTGAGGCGAAGATCGATGATGCCAAATTTTTCAACAAGCTTGCCCGTCTCCCATCGGAATTTGACGCCGAGCAGATTGACTGGGCTTATGGCCCGGTAGTTCAGAGCGGTGGAGTTTATGACCTAAAGCTAACTGCAACCCCCGATAGCAAAAACCTCCAGCCGGGCATTATCCTTTCAAGCTTCGGTATCCGCTACAAAACTTACAACTCCCTTATCGGGCGCACCTACTTGGTGGACCCTAGCAAATCCCAAGAAGCAAACTATGCTTTCCTGGTGAGCCTGCACGAGACGGTCATGAAGGAGATCAGGGATGGAGTCGTTGCCAAGGATCTGTACAACAAGGCTCTGAGCCTAGTCAAAACCAAGAAGCCAGAACTTGAGAGCCACCTGACCAAGAACATTGGCTCGGGAATCGGTATTGAGATCCGAGATGCCAATATGATCCTTAATGCGAAGAACACTCGAGTCTTGAAGAATGGCATGACCCTGGCGATCACCATAGGCCTGACCGATGTGAAAGATGCCAGCTCTAAGGGCAAGGACGTCTACTCCATGGTCATCACTGATACTGTTCGCGTTGGCGAAAATGGCCCTCATATCTTTACTAAGGATGCCGGCATTGATATGGATTCGGTTTCCTTTTACTTTGGGGATGACGAAGAGCCAGAGAAACCGGTGAAGGAGAAGAAAGAGGCAAAATCTAGCGCAATCGCTAGCAGAAATGTGACCCGCACCAAGCTTCGAGCGGAGCGGCCGACTCAGATCAACGAGGGTGCTGAAGCACGCCGCCGGGAGCATCAAAAGGAATTGGCGACGAAGAAGACCAAAGAAGGTCTAGATCGGTTCACCGGGACTACTGGAGACGACAATGGTGTGGCCCAGAAGAAGTTCAAGCGCTTCGAATCTTACAAGCGAGACAACCAGCTGCCCGTCAAGGTCAAAGATCTTACCGTTTATGTCGACCACAAGGCGTTGACTGTTATCGTGCCAATCATGGGTAGGCCCGTGCCGTTCCACATTAACACCATCAAGAATGCCAGCAAGAGTGATGAAGGAGAATACGCGTATTTGCGGATCAACTTTCTCTCGCCTGGTCAGGGTGTCGGTAGAAAGGATGATCAGCCATTTGAAGATCCGAACGCCCATTTCGTTCGCAATTTGACACTACGATCCAAGAGTAACGATAGATTGGCACAGGTTGCGCAAGATATCACCGAGCTTCGAAAGAATGCTTTGAGACGAGAGCAGGAGAAGAAGGAGATGGAGGACGTGGTCGAGCAAGACAAGCTTGTGGAAATCAGAAGTCAGTAACGATGCATTTCCCTGAAGATGACCACCTTTATGCTAACTGAAACTAGATCGTCGTCCTGTGAAACTGCCCGATGTATACCTTCGGCCGCCGCTGGATGGCAAGCGTGTTCCAGGTGAGGTGGAAATTCACCAAAATGGTCTCCGGTACCTGTCGCCCTTCCGCAACGAGCATGTCGATGTGCTCTTTAGCAATGTGAAGCATCTATTTTTCCAACCTTGTGCTCATGAGATGATCGTTCTTATTCATGTGCACTTGAAAACCCCAATCATGATCGGAAAGAGAAAGACTCGGGATGTGCAATTTTATCGCGAGGCTACAGAGATGCAGTTTGATGAAACTGGAAACCGTCGGCGTAAGCACCGATATGGAGATGAGGAAGAGTTCGAGGCCGAACAGGAGGAAAGACGCCGGAGGGCTGCGCTTGACCGCGAATTCAAAGCCTTCGCTGAGAAGATTGCGGATGCTGGCAAGGATGAGGGTGTGGACGTCGATATTCCCTTCCGAGAGATCGGTTTCACCGGTGTGCCGAACCGCTCCAATGTGCTGATCCAGCCGACTACGGATGCGCTCGTCCAACTCACTGAGCCTCCTTTCATGGTGATCACACTCAATGAAATTGAGATTGCCCATTTGGAGCGAGTGCAGGTAGGCAATCATGTCTTCGGGTTTCTTGCGTCGGTCCCCTTGCTAACATGACTGTAGTTTGGCCTCAAAAATTTCGATCTTGTGTTTGTTTACAAGGACTTCCATCGACCCCCAGTGCATGTGAACACTATCCCGGTTGAAGCACTGGAAGGTGTCAAGGACTGGCTCGACTCGGTTGATATTGCCTTTACCGAGGGTCCCCTGAACCTCAACTGGACCACTATCATGAAAACAGTTGTGAGCGATCCATACGGCTTCTTTGCTGATGGTGGATGGTCTTTCCTGGCTGCTGAATCCGACTCCGAGGGTGGATCGGATGACGAAGCCGAGTCGGCCTTTGAACTTTCTGACTCTGAGCTGGCAGCCGCCGATGAGAGCTCGGAAGAGGATAGCGACTTTGACGATGATGCCAGTGCAGACGCCAGCGAGGAGGACTTCAGCGGCGATGAGGAGAGTGGCGAGGACTGGGATGAACTTGAAAAGAAAGCTAAGCGCCATGACAAGGAAGCCATGGTGGACGACGATGACCGTGGCACGAAGCGCAAGCGCTAATGCTGCGTGCATCCTTTCTCGATTTGCGTTTCTTTTCCCCGTTGGATCCAATCACCTTGTATTTCAAACTTATCTCTTTGTTTCCCAATGTGCAATTACTCTTATTTTTATTTTTTCTCCCAATTTCAAGGGTTGGCAAATGGGTGGGAGAGAAAGCCCTCGGTTGCTTTGATTTTACGGCAGACAAACCCATACTTGTCGACGAGACTTTGCCTCTTTTTCTCATTGTTCCCATCCTGATGTGATTGAAAACTCTTTGTTTCTGTTTCTTCAAAATTATGGAAATTCTTTAAATGCTTTCTGTAAGAGGTAAAGACCTAGAACCATATGATCCAAAGGAGTAGACACGTGTAAAATATACATTGAAAGTCTGAATGCGAAGAGATCTCATTCTATTTGCCTTGACGCATGGTGGCCCACATATTCCGCATTCGGTTCATCTGGCCCGGCGTAAAGGTCTCATAGCAGACATCGGACGAATAGTCCATGAAATTGTGGACAGCATCGAAGCCTGGATAGTCAGGACATGAATCCTTTTGAGCAGGACATCCGTCCGTGGGTGTGGATTGCTGAGGAGTGTCGGAGATATAATCGCCGGGGTTGCTTGCAGAGCAGGATTCTCCCTGGAAAGTATGGAGGAGACCGTTCCAGTGTCCAATTTCATGGATCGCAGTCCCTCCCCGGTTATAAAGATCCAAAGAACCACCAGGCATTGTCTTGGCGAGGATGTTGCAACCATCCTTAACATAATCTGTCCGGGGACTGCTAGCGTTCACACTTGGATCAGGCAGCGTACAGAAGCCCAACACGCTGGAAGATAGATCGTTTGACTGGCTAGCCCCGCGGTGCTCAGCCCGTCCAGCTTGTCCCGGAGATGCCTGTAAATCGGTTTGGAAATACACGTTTAGGGTTCGATAGCTCCCTCTCCGGAGCGCTTTCTTCATGGCAAGGTCATCACCGTCCTGTGCCCAGACATCATTCACGTGGTGGGTTACACCCTGCAGGCGATACTGAATGGCAGCATCCTCATACGCATCCTGCAGGATCGAAAGCTGAGTAAAGTCAGCATCAGAGAGCCTAGGGAGGCTGGTAGATGAGGCCATACCTGGGAATTAATCATATATTCGGTAACCTGGTCCACCTCGGCATGGCTGCTGATAATGTGGAACCAGGTTTCAATTTCTATAGGAGCTTGTCGGGCCTCGGACTCTGTGGGACCTGGATGGGCCTCATCAACCTTGACTTGCTGGAGGGCTTGCAGAAAAGATGAACCTGGATCCTCAGTGGCGCAGATGCCGCGTTTCTGGAACACAAGGGGGGCTAGACTGGGCTTGCAGCAGAAAAAGGGCTGTGGCAAGAAGCACGAGTGGCATGAAAGAGTGACAGACCATGATGTTCTGGTATAAAATATGCCCTGGTATCGTGAATTCCCCCACCCGTGAATCAGCAAAAGAAGGAAAGAGTGACAGAATATGATGATGAGTGGTAGGAAGAGTAACATTCGTGATTCATTTTGACTATGCTTCGCCCAGTCTTGATTTTGGTGCCATAAACCTGCTCCGATGCCATGAGCCCTAAGAATGCTGCGTCGCGATGGAATGTATGACCCCAGCAAGGGGGTGGGAGCATATGTACAGTAGGCATCGAGGATCAGCAAAAGAAAAGCCCGCAGAGTGGAGAAAGAACGTACACATCATAGACATCCCTATCTACAAGACTGATTCCTCGAATGGAAATGATGTCACACTCGAGGGTAGGAGAGAAAGAAGAATGCTCATTGTTATGTTAGATACATAAAAACTCCTTATCAAAACACCCAAGCCGGAACAGTAGTCCATTTATTCACACGATTTAAACCCCAATATGATACTGAAAACATGACAGAAAATAGAACGGAAACACCAGCGTAGGGGGTAAAAAAAATTCAATAACTGATTTTTCGAGTTTTTATTAGAATTTAGGAGCTTGGGCGCAGTCGGTCATCTCGCCCAGTAGCCATGGCAGTGGTTGGCTGATTAGTTGAATCCCAAGACAGATAGGTGTGGTCACCCAGTTTTCTATAGAAGGCATGAGAAATAAGGCACCAAACACTAGGGATATAGACACGTACCTTGGTCGAACCAAGTGAGCGATGGTGAATAGAGCTCCAAGAAGTACACACACACCTCCAACAACCACGTAGGCAATTCCCATGAATGGATTCTTCCCACCCATGACAGTGCGAGTAGAGAGCAGAATCGACTTTGTTCCATCATATTCGGTGACCTTGAATTCTAGACGGGCGTAAGCAACATAGAAATTAAAGGGGAATACAAAAAACTCACGATCAAGAATATCCAACTGATATTGTCCTGGAGCCATGGCAGTGTCATCATTCCGACGAGAGAGTTTGCTGAAAGCTGGCAATCCAGCAGTTCTCATCCAAACCATAAAATCTTCATCCTCATGAAGGTTGGGCATGGACTCATTCGTATAACTGCCATTGTATTTGGTCCAGTTGGGTGGAGGAACCACCTGCCAATGCTGGTATTTGGTTTTTTGGTAAAGCGCTTTGTCACTCTCCCAGGCGATTCCCTTTTTCGTCATGTTGTAGGGCGTCGAGTCATTGTCGTCGAAACGGGAAGGACTACCGATGCTGTCGTTAAAGCGGGAGTTCGCAATCAACCCACATGGATAGTACGCTTTCTTTGTGGCTGGGTCCGTCGTGAGGGGGTCACACACGCTGCCCGAGATCGTTTTGTTGCTGAGAGCTTCGCCCTTCAATTGATCCAATTGCAGTGACTGGACATATCGGCGATGGTTTTGATAAAAGTTGGTGAGGCGGTAGTACAAGAAAACCGGAGGTCCCATGGATTCAGGGATTTCAAAGTAAAGGCTGCAGGTGGTTTGGTTGGTGGCCTCGTCTACAGTTCTCTGCCATGATGGAAGACTAGTGGACTTCGCTTTGAAAGTCGCTGACACTCGATCAGGGATGGTAGTCCGACTAGCTGTTGGGGCTGAGCTATAACAATCGGTGTAATCAATCGATATCTCTTGGACCTACATATTGTGTTAGCGGTTTCAAAGCGTTTTGAATGGCACGACACAACGGAGACAGACTAGAGAGCTCGCCCAGAGGAGGACACCACCGAGTGGAGCAAAAATAATGCCCACAACAAAGAACAGGGGAAGAACACTCTTCGGTGTTAAAATCGGCCTAACCAAGGAGCGTCAGTATAGGCCGAAGACTACGCGCCAGTGGGAAAAGGCCGAATACGTACTGCCATGCTTTCAACCGCTGCTGCCGAAAAGCGGTATCTGGTCATGGAATGGATTAGTAGAAGGACCGAGGACGGAAGTGTCGGAGCAGGGGATACACACTGGCGGGTCGCCGGGACTTTGGCTTCTTGTCGCCATCGACCCTGGAATGTTCCTGTTCATCGATAGACTCGGCGCGGGTCGCCTCGGCCTGGGACATGGCTTAAATAGATGTTCGTATCAGGCAGAGTGGTGGTGAAAAGAGTGATGCGAATGGTGAAATGAGGGAGACGTCAGAAAAAGGTGGCGCCGGGGCGGAGCCAGATCACTGGATTGGCGTCCGCAGCAGCCCCACATTTCAGGCCAACGACTATATAACTCATGTTCTACATGCTAGTAATAGTTAACTATGTTAGTGGTCATGAGGAATCCACAATTGCTTAAATTATCTAACCAGGTCATATTCTGATTCAACTACGTTAATTCTGAAAGATGGTAGGGACTACTCATTATGATTGAAAATTTTCAGTCATTTGCAAGGTGTCTGATATTTCAAAGGAATCGTATCTGGTCAGGGTATCATGTCATCCCGGTTGCTATCGCAGAAATCTTCCCCGGTCATGATGCGAACAAAACAAGAGCAAGAAAGAGAAACAGAAACAGTTACCGAAACAAAATCTCGCAACTCCGTGTGTTGAAGGGGTATGTGTGGGCACGTATGGAGCCCCAAGTCTGCCATTCTAGATGGATATGAAAACGCCATAGAACGCCGGGAACAAAGGATAGGCAACAGCTAGGCGTTGCGATCAAACAAAATCCGTGGGTAGAACTAATAGCAACTTCATCTCGCAAATAAAGATGATAAAAAAAAAAATAAGAAGAACCAAGATCCCAATGTGGAACGTTAAAATGGAAGCTGAAGTGAAAAGAAAAACGAAGGTATCATCAAGCGTGTAGCGGACATCAGAGGCAATAAAACTGAAAGCACCACTGTTCGATGGCCCAGCTCTTAGTAATCACCCAAAATTGATCTCAGGTAGGTACAGCGAAGGCTGAAGTCAATGAGGATTAATAAACATTCGATCCGAAGAGGCACGAAAAAAGACGCGAGCTCGCCTTGGCTGTTCAACAGCGACGTCGAAGGAAGCGGCGGGATTAGAAGGCTAGATGGGAGGGTCGTACCCAGGCCTCATTCAACAGCCCCATCTGAAGGGTATCAAGCCACAAGCATTGCATTGTGGGGGGGGGAGGAAGCGTGAAGAAAGCGAGGGGGGAGGGAGGAAGAACGGGAGAGATAGAGCCAAGAAAGAAGGTGGAATTCGCTGTCAAAGCGAGTTGGGCATAGAGACGATTGAACTACTATGCAGGAGGGAGTGGGGGAAGGAGAGTGGTCTTAACCATAAGATCATCTCAGATACTGGTGGAAGAACTCGGGCTTGAACCATCCGACACGCTCATAGGCAGTCCAGAGCTTGCTGGCTTTGTTGACATCAATTTTGCAGGCCTGCTGGGCATCCGTCTTGCGGAATTCCTTGCCCACGCCTAGGGCGCGCACGCGAGCTTCAAAAATGCGGCGCTTACTGCACAGATAAGTGGCGCAGGACAATCGCAGGGTAGAGGCTAGATTCAGCTCGGCCGGACTGAGCATATGTCTGTCCGGGTCATTGCTCAAATCCAACATTTGCCCTTTCCAGTCGGCCTTCAATGCTTTGGCGTTGCTGCCTAGCGTATCCAATGGAGGCGAGAAGTCCTGCAGGGCCTGAAAGTCGGTGTCATCCCGATTGGTACCCAAGGCCCGCGATTTGGAGGCACTAGGGGGGGAATCAAAGGTATCCATGGTCTGTTGCTTAGGGGTAGATTTAGGGGTGCGCTTGACTCGGGTGCGCTGAACCCGGGGGGTCATGGCCGCTTTCTTTGGGGCCGGAGCAATCTTCTTCAACTTGGCCGCCAGATCGGTCGGTCGGTAGCGATTCATCAAGGCTAGCTGCCGTTCCAACGTCTCACGCTCCTCCCGGGCCCAGGCCATCGGGTTGCGGTTGTACTGGGTAGAAACGATGGGGACGCACGACAGCGCAAGCAGATATTCATCGCGCGTGGGTTTATTACGCTTGTTGTCAAAGCGAGCCATGTGGGAGGTGATATGCTGCTCCACGACGGCCTCGGGGGTGGAGTGGATGGGACCGAAAAGCGGCTGTTCCTCCCCCGCGATAGACTCATGTCGAGGGAACAGCACTGGATCTCGGGAGGAACCCACCTCACGCTCCATCTGCTCCGCTGTGTGAGAGTGTCGTTTCTTGGTGCCCGTGTATGGGGTCACCGGGGGCGACGGTAGATCCATCTCCGACTGTGTACGCTTGCGATCAGCTGAGATGGGGGGTAGTTTGATATCCAAGGACGAGGAGTCTCTGATGAATGGAGAGTGTTGGAAATTCTCCAAAGGCTTCGTCTCCGGGGGTGACATCAGGCTTGATACAGGAAGACGATTCATATTGCTCGGGTGTTTTCCCGATTGTTGCATACCAGAGGTCATACCAGAAAGAGCAATTCCAGCAGTTAGGCAGGAAAATTGAGTTCTTTGGGCAGATATGGAGAAGGGGGAAGAGGGGGGGGGGTGGAATAAAGAGATGGATGGAGGTGAGATGAGTCGGGGAGAGAAAAGTAAGGGAAAGTGAGGTTAATGAGTCGAATTGAATGTTCCAAATTGAATGTACAATGTACGGATGACGAAGTGGAAGTCAATGGAAATGCAGGCCCGGGATTTGTCACACAGGTGGCGATAACCGGTGATAAGAGATCCAATGGCCGAGGGATGAGTCAAGCCTCATTCCCAGGAAATTCAACCCAAGGGAATGGAAAATCGATGGGTAGATGGGGGAGGAGAAAGGATTGAAGAGGGAAACAAGAGCGAAACGATGGGAAAACAGGGGAATATGACTTCTGGATGAGTCAAAGAAGAGGGGCTGTGTACTGTGAATTAACGGAGTGCGGGGTGGCGCCTATCTTATTATAGTCATCTGGGCACCCAATGACACACAGATCGCCCCATTTGGGCCCCATGACAACATCCCATGCGGGCAATCATCGTATAAGACCTCGCGATACGCCAATGGCTGCCTGTGTGCCCCACTGAGTTCTATGGTATCCCACCAATCATGGCTGAAGTCTCTTCCCTGGGTAGTGTGATCGTGTCGATCTGCAGGCTGATCTCACTCGAGGTTCAGGAATGGTCCTTGTTGCCTTGTTTTCTGCCGACGGACAGATGACCTTGAATGATGCTGGACTTTTCTTATCTTTTCTCACCCTATATGGAGGGAACTGAGAGGAGACATTCATGTGGGATGACCCTTTGTTCGGGTGAATCAGGTGCTAAGGGCTTGTGCTTGATTACTGCTCTATTACCTATTGAAACATAAAATACAAGGATAATACGGCGATGCAGTACACCACTATCCGGACATCAGTCGCCCGACTATACACAGATCAAGTGGACGCCTTACTAAGGCTTGGCTAGGTTTCAAACTTTCCAAATCCGATCCGATACCCTATCCTGTGGAGACGCTCCTGGCGTTCTATACGCGTAGCTGAAAAATACATGATTTCGAAGATAGTCTAGAATTGACTAGTGATCACCTTTCTCACGTCGAACAGACCGAATACGTACGGTACTTGCTATCGCATCCCCGCTTTCTCCTCATAAATAACGTAATTAACAAGCGAGCGGAACACCCGGTCAGCCAGAACACCCAACCAAAACGCGTCAATTAATTAGACTGTCGTTCTTTAACTAGCCACTATGCCACCAATCCGCTCTCAAATCGTCGAAATTTAACACATCAAGATTCAACAGGACCGGATATTACTTAATATCTACCTAGGCTCTCAAAATTCAGCAAAAAAAAAAAAATCCGCGAGGGAGCATGTTATACAATATCCCTTCTGTAATATTATACGCCCGTCTCAACAGATGTTTAAACCGCGTCATATCGCGCCTAAATTCGTTTAAATTAGCTAAAATTAAGAAGATCTCGCTGAAGAAATATGTTATCTCTACAGATATTCGAGGGGTGGCACCATAGCCTGAAACTATACAAAAAATAGCTAATCTCTTACTCGCGACGCGTAGAATAATCCTAATTTGGACTCATGTGGTTCTGTTTAATAATTTGAGCGCATATTTATGCAATTT
Organism: Penicillium longicatenatum; assembly: GCF_028827895.1. Classification (NCBI taxonomy): domain Eukaryota; kingdom Fungi; phylum Ascomycota; class Eurotiomycetes; order Eurotiales; family Aspergillaceae; genus Penicillium; species Penicillium longicatenatum. The sequence goes on along the minus strand of NW_026643121.1, from coordinate 656,547 downwards.
GGACCAGAATGTGCACGAACCGCCCGGAGCTGGCGTTCGCGGGCCCATAAGGACCATAATCATATAAAATTAAATCGTGGGATTCTAGAGTCTTCAATAGAAGACTCTGGCTTATACCTTTTGGTTTAATGGAATTCTCACGTGATCTACGATACTTCCGCAATTTTTATAATTTAATCTAGTCTAAAAGATAAGGCACGAGAACGGGATAAATCTAGATGTTATACATAATTTTAACGAGACGGGGTTCGTGATAGGCTTAACTGTGACTATAAAGGTTATGACTAAAGCGAAATATTACATTTAGCGCGCTGTTTTTCAATATAGAAATCACGAGTAGGTAAACTTAATCAAATATAAAGCAACTTAGCCTAAATAGACAGATATTAGATAAAATTAGACTTTATTGGCTTTGAAAGGTCTTTCTTTTATCGATACTCATAAGAATAGGAGGAAATATCAACTCTTATATTATTTCATAGATAGAGAAGTCTAGTAGTACGGGTACAAGAAGCGAAAGAGATTTACTACAGAATGTCTATACTTAGGATATAAAATAGGATAAAGGTTATCCTAAACTCCTATGGGAGTAATTAGCTAAGCCCTATAATATAACTAGGCTCATAGGAGAACTCTTATAAGTTATAAGTTCTCTAGTGGGTATATTACTATTAATTTAATAGTAGTATATCTAATGCCATACTTATTTATAAATATACTAATCCTTATATCTTAGTTCTTATTTATTATAGAAGTCATTCAACTCTAGAATTAAAATGATACTTATTGTTTATCTAAGGTCAGTAGAGCGATTAGATACTAACTTAATCTTAGAGAATTAGATTAGATAGTCAAGGTAATATAGTGAAGCTAAGCTAATCCAGGATCTTCTTAAGAAATTCTATAATATAGAAAATAGAGCAGAAATAGGTATAGGATTAGAACTATTCTACTAATAGATAGGAACTATATATATATAAGTTTTAGAGATAGATTTAATTAGAATAAATCAAATAAGGAAAAGGTCATATAATATTTATCAGAGAATGGAGGGAGTCCTTACGTGCTCTCTAAATTCGCACTTTATCCTTTTTTTTTACCAAAATTCTCCGCTATTTTCCTTATATCACGTCATATAATACTTCCCTTATTTAGTTTATTCTATTTAAATTCTCCTCTAACTTTTATATATTAAGTTGTCGTATATTTGGCAGAGTAGTTCAAATCTAATACCTATTCCTTCTCTACTTTCTATCCCTAAGAATTCCCTAAGAAGACGTAAATTAGGTTAGTTTAAGAGAGTTACTATTTATACCTCGGTTTTGCTAATTGTACCCTCCGATGCAATGGCCATCCAGTTTGAGTTTTGGCTTCGCATGACAATTCTATCCCCTAAAGTCTTTTAATATAATATATATAAGTGTCAGAGAATGGAGTCCTTACGTGTTCTCTGAGTTCGCACTTTTTTACCGGAATTCTCCGCTATTTCATTTATGTCATATCATGTGATATTTTACTTGATTTGTTTGTTCTGTTTGATTTCTTCTCTAAATCTCAGGTATTTAGTTCTCGCATTTTCGGCAGAATAGTTTGAATCTCACGCCAATTTCTTCTCCACTTTCTATCCTGAGAATTTCCTGAGAAGACCCTGAATTAGCTCAGCTTGACCACATTGCCTTGTTCATCTGATCTAATTCCCTGAGATTGGTAACCAGTTGCCCTGCCAATCTCAGACAGTTATGAGCCCGGTGTGCCCTCTCTAAGCACTACAATATCCTCATATTTTGACGCTATTCGTGTTGTTTTTTCCTGAGATTGGTAACCAATTGCCCTGCCAACCTCAGACAGACACGATTTAGGTCGTTTTGACCACACGTAGCTATACGTGTGGGTTATTCCGAGATAGTCTCTGGTCTAGAGATATCTCATATTCTATTCTATTGAGCCTGCTAGTCAGCTAGAGCCTCATAGAATTACCTCTGAATTGTGATATTTTCACATTTCACCATTTTTAACGCAATTCTAAGTCAGAATTTGTGTTCTCTGTCCACACGTGTGACGTGTGTGTTACCTACACGTATCTATACGTGTTTGTGTGTTTGTTGTTTGTTGTTTGTGTGTTTGTGTGTGTTTGTGTGTTTATGTGTTTGTGTTATACAAACACATAAATTGTCTGTTTATTGTTTATGTTTGTTATTTGTGGGTGAAAATTCTGCAAGTTTGCTGGAAAATTCCGGCAATATCCTACTATATATACCCCATTTTCGTGTGGAGAATTCTTCCTTCTTCATATATTTTCTATTTCATATTCCGTGGAGAATTCAACGTTGAATTCTGATATTCCACCTGGTGGAGCTCGGGTGGAGCTCGGACTGATCTTGTGGGCCTACCCCACAATATTGTCTATCATATTCTTCTACCTCATCTCCATATTCGCCAAAATTGAGCTCGTCAAGCTCAGAATTCGACAATTTGCATATCCTCGAACGTTCCAGAACGTCCAGAATCCTCAGAATCCTCCATACGAATCTCCCAAAAATCACGTCCTATCCTTCAAGCCTCACTTATCTCTCACATATCTCTCACTTTGACCTCATTTTGACCTTACTTCCACCATGTCTACATCCACAGATGTGATCCTAACGGGTCCTACCACATGGCAACTCTGGTATACCCAAATTAAGCGTCTTGCTAAGCAGCAAACTGTATGGGATTATATCAATCCAGAACAGAATGCACCTCAAGCAACGTTACCTAGGGTACCAGATATCACGGATATCAACGTGGACGATGCATTATATAATAGACAAGTCAAACGTCGTCTAGAGGTTAAAGACGTGTCAGAGAGAATTCGAAAAGTGGAAATTGCCCTACAATCTACGATCAATAGGTCGATGAAGGAGTTTTTGATTAACAAAACAACTGGATTTGAGATGCTGCGAGCATTATATCTCCTATATAATCAGCGAGACGTCTTGCACCGGAGAACAGTCGAAAAACGGTGGAGGAAGACGATCCAGGGCCCATCTTAGGGTCAGAAAATTGAGGATTGGGTCATCTAGGTGCAGATAATATATCATGAAGGTGTTATAGAGGGAATTGCCATCGTACAGACGACGGATTGTGCACCTCTAGACTTCATGGACGCCGTGCACAATATTACCCCATTATGGCATAACCGAACCTATAACGAGGTCATATCAAAGATCAAGAAAAATATTCAAGTGGATTTTGACGAACTTTGTCTAAGTTTCAGCCAGAATCTCGATATTGAAAAACCCAAGACGACCTCATTCCGCCAGTCACATGCCACGTTCCAGGATATTCCAGACCAGGCAGAACAGTCTAAATCAGGCAAATCGACTAAACGGACACCTCGCTGTCCCTATCAGAATGTGCCAAATGACGGAAATCACCGATTCCAGGACTGCGCCTACCTCAATCCGTCAAAGAGACCAGCGAATTATACATGGGATGAAGACGTGGATTCACGCTTTGAGAGAGCAGCTAGCAAGAGCTTGCCATTCAAGACAGCCTTGGACAAATTCAAAAAGGATAATGTGGGTGCTAACGCGGTCAGCATGCTGACTATATTCAACCAGATCGGGTTGAATCAACCGCAAGAGACCCCAATTCGGACGTCATACCACGTTTCAACACCGCAGAATTGTCCAGATTGGGCCTTTGATACAGGGTCAAACACACATGTGTGCAACGACAGATCGCTATTCTCTAATTTCGTAGAACGGAGCACATACGTCAAAGTCGGAGATACTAGAACGCCGGTTCTAGGTGTTGGATCAGTCTCGTTCCAGCCAACCGAGGGAAATAGCCGCTTCGACCTCCATGACGTTGCATATTCCCCATCATTCCACGTCAACCTCATTTCCGCCTCGCGTGCACGTGCAGCAGGTGTGTATCTCAACGACCGGACTGGCTGCCTTGAAGGCAAAAATGGCAACTGGTTATGCAAGGTGGATTATCAAACTGGCATATTGCTGGTCAAATGGGACAAAGAGAACGTGTTTCAGAACGCATTTCTCACATCAAACTGCCATATTGACAGCCTCCATAAGCCTGATATAACTACCACACATGCACAATCAAACGTCTTGCCAATTCGACCAGTTGCCTATGGGACGTCGTCTAGTCCCCATATAACCAAGGCAACCATGGAGCTCGTCCATAAGCGTCTAGGTCATGTGAGCAAGGAAGTGGTGCAGCACGTCCAGGATTCGACAACTGGCATCGAGATCGACAAGACGTCGATATTTCCACATATTTGCGAGACGTGTCAGCTCAGCAAGGCAAAACGTCAGATATCAAGGCGTCCCATGACGACCGGAACGTCCCCATTTGAGGCTATCCACTGGGATCTCACCCATATGCAGCGCACTCACAATCAGGTGCAATATATCAGTCACGCATATTGTCCCGTGACTGGTTATCATATTTCGACAAATTTGTCAAGCAAAATGGATATTGCAGACGACTTAAGAGCCAAGATTGCCTTTCTGAAGCGTCAATTTGGAATTCAGGTCAAGGTGCTCCATACAGATGGTGACACGAATTTATCACAATTTACCCAAATTGACTGCATACGACTCGGAATTCAACACCATTATACGCCACCTGGTCAGCCGGAGCAGAATGGATATTCTGAGCGTGCTGGAGCACGAATTGCTGAATTATGCCGCTCCATGTTGATTGAAGCAGGTCTTCCAAGCTCGCTGTGGCCTGAAGCAGCGAATTCTGCGGTCTATTTGCTGAATCGGACCCCCATGAGACGACTGAATTGGGCAACGCCCCACCAAGCTCTATATGACGCGCTTATGGAGACTGGGATTAATCCACCTGGATATATGGACCCAAAGCCGTCTCTTTCCAATCTCCGAGTCTATGGGTGTAAGGCATATGTGCGCATTCCATCGACTATACGATCACAGAAAGTTGGTCCAAGAGCCCAAATTGGCTATCTAGTTGGATATGTGGCTTCAAATATCTGGAGAATTTGGATCCCATCCCGCAACAAGGTTATTCGTGCAAGAGACTGTATTTTCGACGAGACCAGTTTTTTCAAGCCAACTGACCAGATTGAGCGCCAGAAACATGAGGTTTTTGACGATTCAGGATCTATAATCAACTGCCTTGATGAGGCAGAATTTGACTCTCTAATCACAGATCTCGATATGCTAGATGACGAGCAGGACGAGCAGAGAGTGGAAAGCATGGAAAATGTGACGTCAGAACGAGCAGAAACGCAGGATATGCGTTCTGAGGGGGAGGATGAGGTCTTGGGCGATATTCCACGTACACCAGAGACCATGAAGGGATCACCTGACCAGTCCCCAGAGCCGTCTTCTTCGGCCGAAATCAACCAGCTCCTAGAACCGTCTTTTTCGGCCGAAATAAACCAGGCGGATAGACCCGCTATATCGGCAATGAGACCCATGATCCTGGTTGACAATTCACGATTTAACGTGTCAGAATATCCAATATTCAACGACAATCCTGCCCATGATTCAGACGACTCAGAGTCCATGGAAGACGTGGTGAATAACCGCCTGAAACGTGCCTCTGATAGCACATATAATGTGGATTTTGAGGATTATGACACCAAACGTTTCAAGTCGAATCTTGCCCTATTTCCATTTATCCAGGCGTTCTCTGCCGCGCTGATGAGCCAGCCAAAGAAGGCTCATATTGAGGATATTCCACCACCTCCAGAAGGTTATCATGACCTTGAAACACACGAATTTCGAGTCCAATTCAGAGAAGCAATGGAGGTAGAATTCAAGAAGCTGGAACAAATGAAAGCATGGATTCCAGTCAAGAAAGACCTCATTTCTCAGGCTCATATCAAGTGTGGACCCATTCCACAGAAATCGTGTCTGACACACCAAATCCTACCTGTCAGGTGGGTATTCGCCTATAAAACGGACCCAAATGGGTACGTTGTAAGGCACAAAGCGCGCTTATGTGCACGTGGAGACCAGCAGATCATGGAGGATCGTGATACGCGCGCCACCACGCTCGCCGCCACCACATTGCGTATTCTATTGGCTATTATAGCCGCATTCGACCTTGAAACCATGCAATTAGACGCTGTCAACGCGTTCTTAAATAGTCGGCTGACGGACGACGTTTTCTGTCATTATCCACCAGGATTTAGACGGAAAGGACACGTTTTGAAGCTTCTTCAAGCCCTATATGGTCTCCGAATTGCCCCATTTCTATGGCAACAAGAACTCCGCGAAGCATTAAGAGCATGTGGTCTTAACCCAATTTCGGAAGACCCATGTCTATATGTAGGACAGAATGTGATCATTATGGTCTTTGTGGATGATATGCTGATAATATATCATCGGAAACACGCTGAATCAGCGCAGAAAATCAGGTCATTCCTTTGTGACCGCTTTGAGATGAAAGATTGTGGAGAATTGTCTCATTTTATCGGGATGCGAATTATCCGAGAACGTGCAACTCGTCGATTATGGATCCTGCAGGACGCATATATTGACAAAATTGCTCACCGTTTTAACCTTACTGGATATACCGCACCTAAGACCCCATTGCCGTCTAAAAGACTGACGGAATTTGAGACTGAACCACCTCTATCACATGCCGCTCTAAACGGATATCAACAGCGTGTTGGAAGCCTTCTTTTTAACGTCATATCCACACGACCAGACGCATGCTTCTCATCACAAGCTCTATCCACGTTCTTGACCAAGGCACGTGCGTCACATGTTGCTGCAGCAGATCACGTCATCAAATATCTATATGGGACGAAACACCTTGCCATTGAATTTGATGGGCGCAAGCCAGCTGCTCAGCTATTCCGGGCTGCCTCAGACGCCAGCTTTGCGGATAATCCTGATCGAAAGAGCTCAGAAGGGTATATTTTCTCGTTATATGGTGGAGCTGTTGACTGGAAATCGCGTAAGCAGCGCACTGTTACCACGTCAACAACCGAAGCCGAGCTTCTATCCATAACAGCAGCCGCTAAACAGTTATATTGGATTAAACGGTTATTTCGATCAATTGAGTTCGATCTTAAAGAGCCCTTTGTCCTACAATGCGACAACCAGCAAACGGTCGATCTCCTTGTCAAGCAGGACTCGATATTTAAGACCAAGCTAAAACATGTGGATATTCAACAGAACTGGCTACGTCAAGAAGTCCAGAATGGAAACTTACTGATTGAGTGGGTTCCAACCTCAGAGATGCCTGCCGATGGACTGACTAAGCATCTTTCATCCCAACAACAACAACGCTTCGTAGAACAGCTTGGTATGGTCAACGTGCAGCACCTCATATCTGACCAGTCTAGTCAATTTTGACGGTTTAACCCGTTATATTTCCTTGGTTATATTCCAGAATTTGACAAATTTTGTGGGATTTGCTTACTAAATATGCAGATTTAACATGCTGTTAAATCTGGGGGGGTATGTCAGAGAATGGAGTCCTTACGTGTTCTCTGAGTTCGCACTTTTTTACCGGAATTCTCCGCTATTTCATTTATGTCATATCATGTGATATTTTACTTGATTTGTTTGTTCTGTTTGATTTCTTCTCTAAATCTCAGGTATTTAGTTCTCGCATTTTCGGCAGAATAGTTTGAATCTCACGCCAATTTCTTCTCCACTTTCTATCCTGAGAATTTCCTGAGAAGACCCTGAATTAGCTCAGCTTGACCACATTGCCTTGTTCATCTGATCTAATTCCCTGAGATTGGTAACCAGTTGCCCTGCCAATCTCAGACAATAAGGTATAACGCTAAAAAGTGTAAAAAGTAATACTTTAGTATAGAATAATAATTTAGTATAGCTAACGAAGATAAGAGGCTTAGATAGTATACTACTAGTAGTTAAAGTATATAATATATAATATCTATTATTAATGTAAATAACCTAATCTTATTGTATTCTATTTAGTCTATGTTAAGATTCAAATTAAAGCTAAGAAATATAAAATAGAAGTAAGGACCCTTCTAATAATATTGATTTAGAAGATTATATAATAATTATTAAGGATAAGGATATAATAGATAGCTAGTAGACTATAGGTGATATTATAGTCTATCTTTATCTTATAATCTCTTAATATAGGTTTTTATGGTTTAGAAGTATATATCTAATTAATACCAAAACCTTTATATAAATTAGACTTCTTTAATACTCTTCTAACTACTTAAAACTAAGATATTAAAGTTAGAAATGATAAAAAAAGGCTTCTTAGTAATAAGACTAGTCCTATCTAATCTAAATAGGATATCTTAGAGCCTGATATTTATATTATATATCTATACTACTACCTGTGGGAAATAAATAATATAAGAGTTAAAAATACTATAAATCATACTTCGCTTTACGAATAAGCTTCTCTAATTTAAAGCTAATGAAGAAATACTTAAAGAGCCTACTAAGCCTATTAAATTTTATTATGGATTATATACTAGAATTTAAGCTTTATTAATAATGATTCTAAACTAATAGTATCTTAATGATAAGAAGGGATAAATATATTAATCTTAAATAATAGTTCAAAATTAATATTATTAATTATAAGATTATAAGAAAGAATTATCAGGATTTGGATATCTATCTGTATCTTAAATAATTAAAAATATTGATATATTAATATATGATAATTCAATATCTTAATTATGTTCATAGTAGCTATAAAAAATTAATTTTTTAAAATTAGTTATATTATTATCATCAAAGATTTATTTAGGATTTATTCAAATTCTTTAATAACTCATTCTTAAGATTATAATAGGAAAAATAATGAAGGATATAATTTAGAAATATTCTGAAGTTCTATCCTTATCGAAGTAGGCCTAGAGATATAATATATCTTATTCAAATTATAAGGATATAAATAGATACATTTGAATAATGATTTTAAAATATCAAATCTTAATAACTTTATAATCATATAAATAATTATATATACTATAGTATTAGAACGAACTAGTTATATAATATATATAAAGAAAATATTTTTCTAGACTGAATACTATTATCAATAAGTCCAATGAATATCTTTTAGAAGGATATAATAAAAGTCTTATCTTACGAATACAGAATGATATAGCCTACTTAATTATATATTAGTCTAATAATAGATAGAATTATGATTAATTAAATAATGAAAATTTTTAGTTTATAAAAGATAAGGTAAAGTATAATTTTTTATTTACCTAATCTTATTATAGACTATTTTATTTATAAAAGTAACTTTTCTTAAGCGAATTAAAGAAACTTGAAAGATTCATTATCTTATCTTATTAATATAAATTAAATAAAATAACCTCAGCTTTCCTTATTTTAAATAACATAGTCTTGTCTTAAATCATAATATAATATAGTATATGTCTGAGATTGGCAGGGCAACTGGTTACCAATCCCAGGGAATTAGATCAGATGAACAAGGCAATGTGGTCAAGCTGAGCTAATTCAGGGTCTTCTCAGGAAATTCTCAGGATAGAAAGTGGAGAAGAAATTGGCATCAGATTCAAACTATTCTGTCGAAATACGAGAACTAAATACCTGAGATTTAGAGAAGAAATCAAACAGAACAAACAAATCAAGGAAAATATCACAAGATATGACATAAATGAAATAGCGGAGAATTCCGGTAAATAAGTGCGAACTCAGAGAACACGTAAGGACTCCATTCTCTGACAGCTAGACTACTAAGTAACGTAGTAACGTAATAGAAAATAGTAGATAGAAAAGCTTTCTTCTAAGGTAGTATAAAAATCCTAATAGGATATTAATCTAGAGTATAGTAAGAAGGATTAGCGGTATAGTAGAACCAAATTTATAACAATATTAATAGGATATTTTAATAAGTCCGATTAAGTTTTATTATAATATATAATATATAATATTTATTAATTAGCTTAAAATTCTTAAAATTTCTATCAAATCAAAATTATAGAAGTATTATAGATAGTATAAGAAATTAAGAATAGAAGACTTAAGAATTCTTGTCACGGCGTGACCTCTGGGAGCATTCAGAAGCTAAACCGCTGCGCTATCAGCAAAAGACTAGTATGTAAAGCCAAAGCTTTACACTGCTCTCGCATATATATACCTTAATCTATAGGCAGAACTCAGGCAGAACGGTTGTACGCATACACACCGTGACAATTCTACTATATATGGTTATGGTCTTTATAAGCCTATGAATATTGGTTCTAGGCTATTTATATATACTTTAGCCTATGTTCCCTAAGGTATATACTAATATATATTAACTAAAACTATAAAATCAACTTTATTCTATAAGAATAAAAATCATTTTTAATATAAGTTCTTATTATCTTTTTCTTTTAATCATGGATAAAGTGTATAACTTAATTGAAATTTTGATGAAATTTAATAATAAATGTTAAAAATATTATCAACCCTATATCTTATTATTTTAGGAAGTACAATTAGAGCTATTTAATTCTATATAAAAGATTTATATATTAAAATTATATTATTAGGAGAGTACTATAGTAATAAAGAGCTATGGATTCTTTAATATAAGAGAGTTAGTATCTAAGTAAAATCTATTTAGAAACCTTAGCTATATATAAAAAGGGGAGAGTTATTATATATAATATAAGCTATTATTAATATTTTATATATCCTTGGTAAAAGTCTATAGAATTTATAAATCTACGTTTAGGTTATCTTTAATATCTACTTTTTTCCTTTTTCTCTTATATAATTAGAGGCTAGTCTTTATACTTCTTTAATTTAAAGTATCTTCAAATAGTCTAGTAGATTAGTAGATACTTAAGGTTAATAATAGTAGCTATAATTATATATAGTAGCTATAATTATATATAGTAGCTATAATTATATATAGTAGCTATAATTATATATAGTAGCTATAATTATATATAGTATTTATAAGAATATTTGAGAAGGATTAATAGTACTTTATAGAGTATATAGTAGAGGCCTAAAGGTAACTAAACTAAGGTATTTAGACCTATAGTATTAGACATAATTACTATAATACCTTTATACTACTACTCTTATTTATATCATCTCTAGAATAGCATCCCTATTCTAATAACTTTACATCTAATATAAAAAATATATATTATAATTAAGACTTATGATATCCATTTATTAAATATAAGAATTTTTTAACAGGCGCTATAAATAGCTTATTAATTTTAAATTTATTTTCTGAGATATATCTTATCGCTATTATAATAAGAAAACTAAATTCCTAAAGGCACTAAAGCTTTATAAAGTTTTATATAAGAATATAATATCAAAAAGAAAAGGGAAGATCTTTATTAGGCTATAGACAATAAAAGATAGATCCTATTTTTAGAAAAAATTATTATTAGTATTTAAGTTAGTATAAGAAAGGTAATGAATAAACTTATGATTATATATTCCTTAGAATGATATATAATCTATTAATTAAGGAATTATTATAGCTTAGATTCTTTAATAAAACTTTAGCCTATCTTAAAAGATAGGTCCTATTTTATATTAGAATATTACTTGATAAATAAGAAGATATAATCATAGTTATAATTCTTTATTAAAATCTACGAAAATCTATCTTAATCTTGGAATAGGGACATTAATAAAAAAAGCTAAATTATAAGTTATTTTATTTTCAAAATAACTATATTAAGATTCCTAAAACTAATTAAGAAATTATAATTATTATAATAAGATGAATATAGATAAATGAATTCTATATTTAATTATGTCTTTAATGATATCTTAATACTATCTCCAATAAATAAGATATATATCAAAATAAAATAAAAAAGATTTATATTTTATGACATTTAATAAAGTAAAAATTATTCTCGAGAAAGTGGGAGTTGTGGAGATGGGGAGGTGCGGCGGGTGAGTCTGCCGCGCCAGACCGCCTCCATTTTTGCATCTACTTCTTGGCGGCGAATTGCGGGCAGAACGGGCTTCCCGCAGGGCGGTCGGCCCTGACTTCCGCCCATATTCACGTCCGCCCGGGTGCAGGGCACCATTTTCGCTGCCGGGCAGGCCCGGTAGCACCCCCGCATAGCGGCCATTATTAGGCAAGCTAGATCGGGTAAATGAACGCTACTACTACTACTACTACTACTACTACTACTACTACTACTATAAATTGTTCTTCAAACAACTTTCATAATTCATCTTGATAATTTAGATATAATCTACTGATATTAATAAATTTGAAGAATTTAAGAAGTTAATAAATTCCTAACCTCAGAGTTAAGTGGATTTTAATAATAATATAAGGTATTATTATATTTTACTAAACTTTATTTTTTTTTTTGGTAAAAAAGACTTATTATCTTTACTTTCAAGATAATTGAAAAACTTAACATCGTAAATTATAATAGATTTTATATTTTAAATACTTTTGCTGGCTTTTATAAGTTTACTTATCTATTAAGTTTAGTCTTGTCATACCCTTAATTACCTTTTTAGATTTAGTAGGTAAAGAATAATATTACTTTTTTTACCACTTTCTATATAACCTTTTATAAAGAAGGTTCTTAGCTACCCTTTATTATAAACTTACTTAGTAATCTAGCTTCTATGTCTAATTAGTTAATTAAACATTATTATAAGATGAACTATAGGATTTTAACTATTATTATTAAATACTATAACTACGTATTCTTATATAATCTCCTTATATTATGCTATATTTACTATCTATCTTTCTTTATAGAGTTCTTAAATTTAAGTAAATATCTTATTTAAATACTAACCAGCTCTTTAGATCTATATAATCCTTTATATCAATTTATTCAATTAAGATTAATCTATATTAGTTTATAGAGCCCCTTTTATTAATTAATTTATCATAAGAATCCTAAAAAAATTATACCTTTTAAGGCTTTTTCTTAACAGGCTTTTAGTCTCTTATATATAACTTATGTATCTTAGCTATAAATTAAATGAATGTAATTTTTAAGTATTAACTCTATAATTATTATTTTGTCTTTTTCTTGTAATTTTATGGAATAATATTAAATATATATTTAAATTAATTTAGTAGTTTAGCTAATTTTATAATAATATTATATTATTTAGAATTAGAAAATAAGAACTAAGTAAGGGTATTATATCGAGAGCAACCTTAGCCTCTATTAGGAAAAAATGAAGCATATGCCAGGGGAAGATAAAGCGGATGCTCGTGATGTATATAAGAAAGGTAGTGGAAGGAGCCTTCTATAGCAGGCTCGGTTACTGCATTTTCGATATTTATATAGCCTTTAACTCGAGACCGAGTAAGAAAAGAAGTAGCACGTGGAGGTTCTCTTAAGTAATGATAGACATCCTGGTAACCCGGTCTATCGTACTCATTAGAGATATTAGAAATAAACGCCGTAAGTTCAGAACTCATAGTCAGGAGATTATACTAAGGTCTACTTATGTTATTAGCCACTAAACGTAATTATGGGTTAAGCCTAAAAGAATATTAGTAATATTTACTTTAATTACTTAAGAAGAACGCACTGAAGGTATGGCATGCCTATAGATCGTAAAAAATCACGTGCTTAGAAAAATATCTAAGAGTAAGGATTATACAAACGCATAATTGTATTAATGTCTTTTAAAAGCTAGCTATATTATTGTGAT